>NC_137735.1:47202956-47802956 GCF_963264785.1 Psittacula echo | reverse complement strand
GGGAGCTGTAGGGGTAAGAAGTATCCTAAAAGCAAAAGGCTGAGAATTTGCATCACTTAAACACTGAGAATATGTTGATTACATCTATGCTTGTTTGCTTGTTGATCCTGATAAGCTTATTCCCTGGATCAGTCTCCTGGAAGATGCTAATAAAGTTTTATTTGAAGCAGTCCAGGGGGTTTGTTACCTCTTTGCATCTTGTACTTGAGAAATGTTGATGTCTTAAAACGGTCCCAAAGTCCTAAAATGTTCAGCAGAGAATACTCTTCTAGTGCTGTTACTTATTAGAGCCTTCTGGAATTATGTTTAATGGCATGCTACAAAGCCCTGGAGGGTATGCTTAGTTACTGCTGTCATGGCAGACTTCTAAAAATACAGTGCTCTGGAGGCTTCTGGTAGACTTAAGCAATCTCATAATTTGGTGTTCATTAGTTGAATTTCATGCTTTTCCTTTTACTAGTTGTTAATATGTAACTAGTTTGATGGTAACTGTGAAGTTTAGGTTTTCCTTTCCTGCCTTCTTGATGAGCATAAGTTAAAATTGGCACGATTTAAGAGCATTAAGCTGGCTCTGTAGTAACTGTAAAGATTATAAAGTAGGTTTGAAGGAAGAATCCTACTCTATTAAAAAGGATGTATTGTTACTGTGCCCTAATAGTGTATATTATATATTCTTTCTGATACAATGCAGGATAAAAAATCCTAGCTTTTTTTAACAGTGTTTTCTGTGAAACTGTAAATTTTTTAGGTACTATCATCACATGGTTTGCATTTCCTTTTCAAAGAGGCTTGCATGCTGGCTCCGTTCCTGACATTGCTATGAAAATGTTAATCTAAAATGCAAAGAAATTGAGAATAAATATGGGGCATTTGCTCCAGGAACCAGTCAAATCTGTCACGGATGCAGCTCTATGCCCTGAACATCTCCCCGTGTCCCACAGTAGGCATGGCAGGTATGAGTGACGGCTCAGCATATCAGCAGAAACCCAGCATCCTGAGAAAGTTTCAAGGCTTACGTGTTCTGTGCTCTCTGCTCTCTGACAAACCTGTAAGCTTGTCTGTGCTGTAAGGCCAGCAGCTTTCAGCCTGGGGATAGGGCAGAGGCAATCCTGCTTTCAAAGCTGGATTTGATGGAGACAGTGAGTTTTGATTTTATTTAATTAGAGCTTTGATTTTCATCTTAAAATCTTGTCAGTCAATTAATACAGCATATTTTATTTGAGAAACTTAACATGAATGTAGAAATAAAATACAAGCATGTAATTGTGTCTCACGTTATAACATTCTCCTCTTCTGAAAGGAATGGAAGAGAATTTAAAAAGCAGAGTATAAAACCAAAATGTGTGAAGTTAGTTTGGAGCAGGGAGACTTTAGAGGAAAGGTCTTTCTCGGCACAGTCAAACAGCTGATTATTGCTGAACACATGGTAATTCCATTAAAGACTGTTCTTTGTATCAGGAATTTGAGATGAGTTGGTTATCTGTCTGAGCATTGCTTAAAAATGGTGAAATTGGCATAAAGAGTAAATACGTAAGTGCTGTCAAAACTCTGAAATTTGATAGACGTATTTTACTGAGGCTTTGTATTTTACTGATAGTATCTCAGTGTTGGATTTGGGCTTTTTTAAAAGGCTGTGGAATTAAGTTTTGATTTGGTTTTTTTTCTAGTCTTTAGGCAGGACTTCAGCTCAGGGAATATCAGATGATTATTGTGTTTTAACTTGGGACTGTCTGTGCTTAGTCCCTGAAGGCATTGTCAGTGTATGGCCCAGCTGGTTAGGACAGCAATCTTAAAAAGCCCTTTAGGAAAATAAAAAAAGAACTTTTCTTCTTTCTTTCTTTCTTTCTTTCTTTCCATGGGAAAATACTTTTCCATGTTCTTTCTTCCTTGAACAGACCAGTTAACTATCACTTAGGCTTACTAAATACAATAGTGTGCAGTAGCAATCATTCTTCATGTCCAGGTATTAAAATTTTCTATAGCCCTGTCAGTCATGTCAATGCCTTTTGGCTCTTTCAGCTTTCCCTATTAGGCTTTAGGCTGCATTTGTGAAACAGGATTGTTGGGGGTTTTGTTTGGTTTTTTGTTTTGGGGTTGTTTTTTTAGGTTGATTTGGCATACTTGGTATTTCTATCTGAGTAGGCAGCCATCTGTCCCTCGGGTTGTGCCAATTATGCCAACTTTGACAGCAGCCAGAGAAATTCAGTTCTTTCATTCAGCCTGCACGACTGTTTCACCTTTTGTCTATTACGGAGATTGGCCTGGAGTGGTTATTTTCTGTTGTATAACTAGTACTTACCAAATGGTGCTGCAAATGAAAGAAGCAAAACCAAAAGCTCATGGCAAGATATCTTCTCTAAGTAAACTTTTAACTATTATAGCCAATCTAAAAAGATGAAATTAAAAGCTACTTTTAATGTAGAGTGGTTAACTGTATTGTAATAATCTTTAAAATAATTGTAGCTAGCAGTAAAAGGTTTGTACATGGATAAGTGAAGGTTTCAGTGGAGGGGGGAGTTCCTAATTTGTTCTGATTACTTCACATTTTCTGTTTTCTTTACCCAAAAGCAATTGCAGGAAGAAGGACTCATCCTCAATGTGACCTGAGGACAGAGCCATGCCTGATTTACTATGTGATATTTCAGTCTCATGTGTTAGCATGCCTAGTAAACCAGGATTCTAAGTCTAATTTAATCTTGAAACACAATGGATTGTGTTTTTGTGGGAGGGGCAAGTAAATTGTTTTTACCCACATGAATATCCTAGCAAGACATGTACGTACTGCTTACGAATGCAGAGATCTAACTTCAGAATTCTTATTTTCTGAGAATCTTTGTAGTGCTTTGTTGGACAATTGTATGGAAAGTCACATATTTGTTCAGTGAGTTCCCTGAAAAAAGCTTTCACTTACTTACCTTAGGTATCTGACTCTTTTTAATAGCAAATATAAAGTGTTTTGACTCTCTGTTTTTCTCAGAAAATTATTCCCTACATTCTCCTAAGGTTTTGAACTGACTCTTTCAAAGATTGCATTAAAACTAAGGTAATCTTCTTCAGGTAAAATTTGTAGCATGCATAATGAGAGGAGAATTCTTGTATTGAATGCTTTTTTGCTATACCTATGATGTAGTATTTAAGAGAGAGTACACAAATATGGTAGGCCCTATTTGAGTCTTTTTCTACACTGTTTCCCATCCATTTTATGGTGTTCTCTTGCTGAAAAAAAAAATCTCATTGTCTGTTCTTCAGTTTCTGAAAATGACTTTAATCTCTACTCTTGTTCTTACCTGTATTTCTTGAACCATTGCAGTCTTCCAGTTGCTTCTCTCATGTTCCTCCTCAGTCCCAGCATACATGATTTCCTACTTCATATTGCTGAAGTGACTTACAGTGACTTGGGGTAAAACGTTGGATGCTTCTTTCCCTTTCACAAACATAAAAAATACCTTTTAATTTTGTATTTACATATCAAGTGTATGTTTGCTGTCTGTGCTTCACTAAGTATGTCATGTCCCTGACTGAAGTCTCAGTGAGCCTGGGACCCGCTCTTACTGTAACTGAGTTCACTAGGTAGGTTATATGAGTGGCATGCCAGCATCCTGAGAGCAAAGTGGAAGTGACCATACTGCAGTTCATGGTAGTACTTTCTACTGCACTGAGAACACAATTAACTAGCTTAGAAGTTTACTTCTGTATATTTGGAGGCCCTGGCAAGTATGTATTTGTGACTCTACATGTAAAAGCAGTAGTTGTGTGCTTATTGTGTAGTACTTTATAAAGCAATTCTGCACATGGATGTGCTACACCTTTTTTTTCCTTCTTTTAAGTTTTATTGTTTTAGTCAACAATGTTGATTGCTGAGCAGTTTCTTTTAGTAATGTTCTATGCCTTTCTTTTAACCCTCCAGGTCTGTTTTCAATATTTTCAGATTGTCCTATGCCTGTTAATCTTTGTGGTTTTGCTCTCTGTATTAGTCTGCTTTCTGGCTTTAAATTTTTTTATCTTTCTTTAAAATCTAGAGGAATGCTTTGAAGTACTTTCTCTCCATGCCTTCTGTCAGTTCTATTTAAGTTTTTCTGTGGTGGGTTAGGTTTAACGTAGGAAAGAAATACACCCATCTACAACAAATGTCACCCTAAAACTCTTGAACTGCTTTTGTTTAAGCTAAAAGTAAAGAAGCCCTTGCCTTGCAAAGTATTGTGAGCTTCAAACACAAAGTAAATAACTCTGCAAAATCATAAACAATTAAAAAATTGATGTCTTGAATTACTATTCTGTAGTGCCATGGTGAGTACTGTTCACGATAACAGTAGTTTTTAATACCATTTTTGGTTGAGTGTTGCTGAAAGAACACTTGAGTGTATGATATTTCTCTTTAAGACCATAATGACAGTGGGCTAACAGCTGTGAATGGTCTTAGTGGTTAGCATATGAGACCTTAATTTGATTCTTGTCCAGTGTACATACTTAATGGTCTGTGTTTGCGTGGCTTACTCCAGGTTTGTTGATATTTTAATATGCTAGGGAGGCAAGCTACATGTTTGGTGGGATGTTGGTGGTTAAAGTGGTTAAGAATGAGGAACCAGAAGGAATATGACCAGCAAAAACTCCTGCTAGAGAATAAAAATCCAGTCATGTAGAGCTAGAACAGTATCAGACAGGTTTTGAGAAGGAGGAGAGCTGAAACCTGCTGCTGTTGTGTGTCAGGGTTAAATGTTCCTTGTCCAAGTGTACATCACCAACTTGCCAAAGTGAAATCCTAGTAATGATGCATGCATAGTATATTATAAGTTATCTGTGTACATCTAATCTATCCTTTGATAGAAACCAGACCCTGAGGCCCGTGATGAAACCGATGATTATCATCAGCACGTAGCACTTAGCACACGCAAACTACTGCACAAAGGTATAGCTAAACATTGTGACACCATTGCAATGTAAGGAAGAACATCTCTTTAAGGGACTTCAGATTGAATTTGTTTTGAAGCTAGGCCAGTGGTCAGTTAGGTGAACACAGTGGTCTGTAAAACTAAAGGAACTGTTCCCAGCTTTCCTGTTTTATAGATGCTAGTTAGTTACTTCATTAAACTGTCTTCTTGCAGGGTCCCAGCATGTTTTGCCAACACTGAAAATGCTCTTGTTGAGATTTTTTTCTTTACTTTTTGTCTTCTAATTATCTAGTCTCTCCTCCTCCTTCGGACAGCTTTCCCACAGATGACATTTCTCCAGCTTTCTTGCATCTTGCTTTATCATGTGCTGATTTGGAGCAGTCAGACTGGAGATATGAAAATTTCTAGTACAGTTGAGCGTACCTTTGTACTTGTTTTCCCCACCTGGTCAGTTACATCTGTGACAGAAAGTTGTTCATGTGTCAGGCCAGACATCACTTTTAAGAAACATAGAAGGGAGAAAATAAGCGTCTTTTTCTCCAGATGAATCCCACTGCTATTGGCAGGAGTCAGATTTCTCTCAGGGTGGTTGATGTTTCTTGAGAAATAATTTGCCGATTACCTTGAAAAATGTCCCAAGATTGCTCCAGGGATTAAAATCTTCCATTTGCTACTGTGTACCTTTGCAGTCAGGACTTTCTGCAGCTGGTGAGTGGGAAAGTAAGTCTCTGTGTTTGGCCAGATGTGATCCTCTGCCATCATACATACACACACAACACTTGCAAATTCTGCCTTTCTTTTTTAATGCTCTGTAATCTGCCTGTCATCTGCCATTTGTCCTTACCTCTCAGTTAAGTATTGTATCATCTGTGTTCATCCTTGCTCAGACTTCTTTATCCTTGCTCATGGTCTTCCCTTCTTTCATGTACAGTTATTTTCAGCTGTGTTCCCATCTCTATATTCAAGGCTTCTCCCATTGTTACAGATTCCTTGCACAGACCCTGGCCATCTGTTCCTTTGCCTTTGCATCCTTGTCCTATGTTTGGTTTTTTCAATATCTTGCCTCCTTCTGCTGTTCCTTTACTTTTTTATTTGTTGTCATGGGAATACCCACTGTGACTTTTAAATAAGACACAAAGAGCTGTAGTTTCGTTTTATTTGGTAAAGTCTTGATTGTGAAGACAGAATAAAGCAAACAAAAAACTCCACCAGAAATTACAATCTGTAAGAGAAGAAAATAAAATCTTAAATAAAACTGTATAAAAATCATCATTGCTCTCAGACAGAGGAAGATATTCTAATTTTCTAACCTCATGGCATGGCAACCTTGCATGTTATGTAGGTTAAAATCTAAGAAATTTCTGTAGTTCTTAGTGTTTGTCGTGCTGTCTCTTTCATGATTAAATGCTGTGGAATATAAAGGTTCCATAAAGTAGTAAGATGTCATACTGGGAAACATGCTTCCAAGCTGGAAACCAGCTATTATGATTTCAGTGCAATTCCCTGAGAGCTCATTCTGTGCTTCCATTTTAAAAAATGCAGATACACTCATAAATAACTTCATGAATATGAAAAAAACATAGAAAGCAACACCTTTATGGCCTCCCTTGCACAAGGCATTGGCTTACTCTTTGTACTTGCAGTATATGGGCCTAGATAAGCTCCTTGGCTTCTCTGCTTCCTCGGCAAGAAAAATTATTTGTTCAGAGATACTGAACTATGTGTGCTCTGGTGTTTGTCTTCCTTGGGCTTCGTGAAATGCAAACTGCACCTAAATACTTGTGCTCTTCTGAACTGTATATATGCTTCTCTGTAGTACAGCATCATGTGGGGACTAACACACATCTTTAAGAATTTTGTGGAAATCCCTGAAAAAGTACTGTTTAACTAACCACAAAATTAAGGTGTTGGTGTACTTCAAGCCACATACTGGAACCCACACTGCCTTTGTGGTTACTTGCATTGAGAGCAATGAGTAAGCAGCTGGACATACTTTTCCCCGAATTATATATGCCTTACCATTAGTATAATTTCTATGTAAGTTGAAGAAAAACCAAAACACCCTTTTTGAAAGGAGACCCCCTTGTCTGTATGTATGCTTATGCATGCATGAACACATACTGGTCCAGAAAGAGCAATTAATGTTTAAAAATTGAGCTATATAAAAGGAACCCCTAAACCCAGTGAGCTGCAGTTGGGTGGTATCCTAATCTATATGGACCACCAGTACAGAGCTTCTTTTTACCATTATGGCTGATCTCTAAGACTTGGCAGTAAGCTCTGCCTAATATTTGTCATGCATTTACATTTTAGTATGTATTTCTGAAAAATACAGACTAAGCATGAGTTTAAATAGAAATTGAGAAGTGATTATGGCTCCTAAACAGTTCTGTTTGCATTGTATGAATGTGGTTGTGGTGTTTCAGCTGCACAAGAATATAAATGATATGGTTATATTATCAAGGCTAGGGATTGCAAGAAATGTAAAGGAATGCATTTGTACTCAGAGGGATCCTCAGTGAGAAAGGGAATATAGAAGTAGAGGTTTTGTGTGCAGGTTTTTGATGGAAAGCAGAATGAAGCCTGGGCTCTGAGAGTCACCTTCATAATCTTCATGACTAGTCTGATATACTAGTTTTCTACCTGACTGTTGCTCAGAACATCATAAAGCTAAACCAGAGATTGAGTACTTACAAAGCATACTATTGTTTCTTCTTTTGATTTTTTTTTTTTTTTTTCTTTTGTGCTGGTTTCAAATGCAGTAACTTATTTCCAAACTATTTTATTAGGCTTCTTTTTTTGCAGTTTCATTAATCTCATTTATTATTTCAAGGTGCTTTGGCTAATGCCCAGCATTGTGTCCCTAAGGACCAACTCATACATCTTGCTTATTTTAAGAGTTTCCAAAGTGTCTCTAGAAAACTTCCAACTAAACTGGAAAGCCTGGCTCAAGGTGTGTGGCAGATTAATGAAGACATCTCTTTATGAATGATTCCTCCTGGAATAACAGGAAAATGGAGAGAGTATTCACACCAGCCCTGTGAGATGCAACATCTGTGAGATTCCTCTGCTTCAGGCCTGAATGAAAGGAACTCTGAAGTCTAGCAGTGTGAATGCAGCACAGAAAATAGGGGACATGGGAAGACTGGTATTAGCAGCTGAGCAGCTGGATCTGCTGCAACTTACTGTTTCCATTGAATAAGGACAGCTGGAGAAGGACCAAAAGAAATCATATAATCCAAATCCTCCATGTCATGGAGTCCTTTGCACAGAGATGCCAGGTTATGAAATAGGATTTTGGTCCCATGCTGATCACGCAATACATAACAAGATGATATGCTGCGGGAGTGAAAATTTCTTAGACTTTAAGTTGCTTCCTGTACTACTTTTCTGTGGTTCAGAGCCTCAAACTTAAAGTAGGTTCATTTTGTATTTATTTTGTGTTTATTACACAAGTTAAAGAGATACAAATGTATATAGATAAAAATATATATTCATCTGTTTATTTATGTTGCTGTGTATGCATGTTTTATAGGTATGTTTAATATTTGTTACTGAAATAGGTTGATTTTGTTCTTTGTTTCATTTACCAGTTTGCTGAAAGCAGTCAGAAGAAAGAGGCTTTACAAAAAAGCATTGAGAAGTCAAAAATTGGACGTGAAGATACTGTAAGTTGCTTTGGTGGGGGAGGCATTCCTACCAGGAAATAGGGCTACAAGTATGCATAGTTTATAAATACTAATGTACATGTTGGAAATCCATTAAGAGTTCTAAATACTGGAGATGAGACAGGGACAGAAAAAATCAGGTATTAGATTTTTCCTTAGTTGGTCATGAGCTAATGTGTAAAATATTGACAACTGGCTGGTCCAAGACAGAGAAAATGTGTGACTGCCTGAAGTCTGGTAATCTTCCAGGCTTTTTAAGATATCTTTAAATCAGAAAACTTGAACTGCCCAGAGGCATGTACCAAAGTTGCCAATGGCTGCTGAAGTGCCAAATCCAGTAACTGTAAACTTAGGTGTTGGGAGTCTTTTTTTTTCAGTTTGGTTTGGTTTTAGTCTTATAAATTAGATTTCTGAATTACCATTCTGAGCAGCCATGTAACCTTGGTGCTCTTTGCATGCTGAAGCTGTTAACACTGCAAAATGATATTTAGTCTTCATATTTACCATACCTATAAAGTAGCATATTAGTTAGCAGTACTTCATATGGTATTCTAAGGTGTTCATTTGTTTTGAAATGTTGAGTCTAAAGGGGTTTAAATCTCCAGTAAATAAATGTATACATAGAGATAGCTAGAAGCTTTCAGGAGGAATCAGATTTTGCAGGAAAGTGCCAAACTTTAGAATTCAAAATACTATATATAAACATTCTGGGTTTGACTGTAATTGGGGAATCATAAGCAAGTTTCTTCTGCAGTTGTGCTTGTCAGGTTTCAAATTGGACTGTTTGAGACATTGGGGCTTCATCATATGGCCTGTCCTAGTCACAAGAAGCAACTGGTCCTGGAAATCCTGTTCTGGTTGATGCTTCCAGCATTTTAGTTCTGGATTATACACCAGGAAGAAGTCCTAAAAAATCTAGATCATGATTTAGGTTTCTGAGGAGCTGGCCTTGATGCCCCAGAATCTGGGAGCAGATTTCCAATCTGCATTTTCAGGACGTGCTGAATACAGACTGTTGGCAAAAGCACTGTGAATACGGAAGTTTAGGGTGGGGGGAGGACACAGGAAAAACAAACAATGAAGCACCTGAGGCTGCTGGGCTGCCATGGAGATAGCATGAGTTTGTAATGGCAACCTGGCTTTTCTAGGCTACCCAGTGCCCTAGCATGAGTTCTTTTGAGTATCAGCCAGTTAACAATGTTTGGCTGTTACTGCAGACTGAATTAGAAGTATGCGCTGAGTTGGCTATGGGAGGGCTCATGTTGAGTCAGTGTCTGCAAATTCTTATTGATCGATAGAGTATTTGAGGTTGATATTGTATACTCTCTTAGGAAAGACTACCATGTCATAAATATCTGAAGTTATTTTTAAGACTACTACTCTTAAATGGTGTGGAAAAAAGTAATTAATAAATTCAGAAGGTATTCATGTGCAGCATCCTGATTTGGGAAAATGTGAATGATAGGGTTTTCTGTAATGCTGTCTTTAATTACAAGGCTAACACTCCTAAATACCATGTAACCTTTAAGCCAAACAATTAAAAGATCTGTTTGGAGTTTGTCAAGAGTTCAGAGGTTGTAGAAAATTTTGTTTATCCATTTTGTTATGCTTTTTTCTCTCCAGTTTGGTTCATTGACAGAAGGCAGTAACAAAAGAGCTTTTAAATTTACTTTTTCTTTTTCTTTTTTTTTTTTCTTTAAAGGTTCTGGGCAATAATTACTAATTTTTATTTTTGTATCTCCCAACATGCTTTGAATCCTCAGGCGGAACGTGCAGCTCTAATAGAGCAACTTGCTGCCCTTCGACAAAAAAAAGAGCAGCTAAAGGCAGAAATAGACAAATACAGAGAATGTGACCCAGACGTCATTGAAGAAATGCGTAAGTTGTATATTGGTTTTTGTGCAAAAGTTCACTTTAAGTTCTGCAATTCTTTAGCTTAAAATTTGGTATGGAGAGGTAAGTCAAAGAATAGCAATAGTTGCTTTTCTTTTTAAAGCTGTAAGCAATACAGGTACACTGACCATTTCTTTTCATGTTCTGTGTGTATGCTATAAGAGGTTTTTTTATTGATATTTGCCCTGGCAGCAGTTAAGCAGTTAACAGACAATCCTAAAATTGAAATATTCTGATGTGTTAGAATTAGTATCAAAACCATTCTTTCTAGAACCGTATTAATTCTATAACTTCTAAGTGTTCCGAACCCTAGAATGTGTGTAGGAAGAGTAGTCTCTGGCTGCGATGTACCTTCAATTCCATGCTGTCAAAACAGGTATCTGTCTACTTACTTTGTCTTGTCTGTTTTGAATGTAACCATTTCATTAGAGACACTGAATTATCACTTATAGGGAAGTATGTTATTGCACTGTTGACTTACTGTTTGTACTGTCTCTGACATGCTGGGTTTTGGTTGAAGTTTCTAATTCTAATGGAACACAGTGAATGATGAGTGACTTTAATGCTTAATGCAGAATCGGGCACTGAAACGTACTTAATATTCTGATCCTTAGCATGAAAAATGAAAAGCATGCATGAAATTTTATTGAATTTTCTCTACTTCAACTTTCATGTTTTATTTATTAGGCTCTTATGTTGCTACCCAAACATCACTGCATATTCATTTTCTGTAATGGCAAAATGCCATTAGAGTGATGAGGAACAGGCACAGACCTTTTTCTGAGAAGATATCTGACTGAATCTTTTTCCTTCCTTATTCTTCTAACAAAGACCACAGCTTTAAAAATGTGCTGAAAGAAAGCCAGGAACATAAACAGAGTTGGCAGCACACCCCCAAATTGGACAGATATTATTTATTTTGAGGGGCTGTGACACTTTTTGTCAGCTGTGTTATCTTTCCCCAAGGATTTAATGGTATGCCAGAGAATAAGCAAACTCAAGACCTGAGGTTAGTTACTGTGCTGTAAATCCCTCACTGTGTGCTCTCCTGGGGACAAGTTAGACGCTTTCCAGCTGATTCCAGCTGTAGAAATGCATGAGGGCAGGCAGATACTGACAGCAGAGATGGATTCGTAGTGCCAGGTATTTTAACTAATGAGATACCCTTATAGTAAGCATTGCACTGAATGATTTGAGGGGCCTCTCTTTTGAAGCAGTGAGCACGTTCCTAAATACTAGGCACAAAGGGGCAAATCACAGCTTGAATACTAGAGCAAACTGCATTAGCTGGTGACACAGAGGCTAATATCCTGAAGACAGGGAAAGAAACGTGAAGTTAGTTATTTGGTCATTCATTTGTCTTTTTCTTTTTTTCTTTGTTACAAGTGTGTGGAAGCTCATGTAAGCCTCTGCAATGGAGGGGTGAGCAGTCCAGGGTGTTGGTGAGGCTAGTCTTGTTGGGCTGACTGTGGGATTCCCAGAGGAATATGCAGTAGTGTTTTGGAAAAAATTAGTCCCTGACCTTTGATGTAAAAGTTTCTGCTTCATTTTATGTTTCATCAGTCATTGTTGCACTGGCAGTGCGCACTTTTGCTGGAAATGTATAAATGAATAAATGTTGATGTAAATTTTGAGGTCTTTGTCAAAGCTGAATGGACTTTTACACACTTTAAGGGAGAGGAGGGAAAAGAAAAGTTTAGGGGGCATTTCTTTTGTTCCAGAGTGTGGGGAAGTGCAAAGGCAAAACAAGATGCAGGAAGTTACAGTTTATTAGTGTAAGAAGGCAATAAAGAATCTCAGGCAGTGGAAGGTGTTCAGCTAGACATGAAAGTTACTGCTTCTGTTTCACACAACAGCCTTATAACCAAAGTTATTGGTTCTCAGATTTTAAAGCATTTTCAAACTGCACGAGTGCTGTCATTTTCTGCTAGCTGTACAAGTTAAATAATCCTTGTGGTTATTTTCAGTTAGATCATCTGAGCAGATTACTAACTCTGCGTTATTTTAATTTTGAGTTAGAAGTCAGAGATGGCCATTATCTTATAATGGCACTCTGAGTTGTATTGTTTAGTGTAATACATTTTGTAATGGACAGTTGTCACTTTCTACATTTGGGTTTTCCCTCTTCTTTCTTACTCACTTAAACCTGTAAAGAAGTATTTCTCATGCTCAATATAAAATTTCAGTCTATTAATTTCCAATCCCATATCTTAGAGGTGCCTTGATTTTTGTTGCGGTATTTTAGTGGTATATCAAATTGTCATCTGATTTCAGTGGCCTTCAAATCTGGTGAATGCTTTGCTAAGCCTTTTTAATTGCTCTTGCCTTAAAAGGAGTATTGCAGAAACAAACCTATTGTACAGTGATAAGCTTTGTTAAAACACACACTAATTCCAGGGTCAAAACAAAGTTTGGATGATTCATAGCAAATATCTGAAGACTCAACTAAAAGCTGAACATCTGTCTTACTTCCTGAGTCTTGTGGTGGGAAAGTCATGTTTGGCCTAGTAACTAAATATACTATAATGCATATTCACAGGGGGGCGAATCAGAGTACTAAAATACCAACTCTAGTTTTTGCTGACTTCACTGTTTGTTCTTTTAATATCAGTAACAAATGTTCTGTTGTATGTTTTGGCTTGATTTCCTTGGCTTTTGTATTAGAGAGCTGAAGTATAAACTCTAATGCCTTCCTAAATGTACAGCATTAGAACACAGAATTTCAGTATTTGCATATAAAATTATATATTATAAAATTAACTACAGTAAATAGCAGAATAAACAAGATTTAGGGACTGACCACTAGAGGAAGCTACATAATAGTCTGGTCTTGTGGATATATTTGGATAATTCCGTTTTACATGTATGGTATTGTAAAAAAATGTCTAGAATTGCAAAATATGTAGATTTTGTCTAACAACCACAGCAGTTCAGTGGTTAAAGCTTATTTTTGCTACTTGGAAATGTTGTTTAAGCCATCTTTTGTGGGTTGGGATTGAGTAATAAATTCTTCCTCAACATTAAAGGCAGTAAAACTGCCAACAGTCATCGGAATTAAAAAACGGGGGTGGGGGTGCAAAAAACCCCTCTGTGATTTCATACTACTTCGCTACAATTTTAATCCTTGTTTTTTAATCCATTGTTTCTCAACTTTGAGGGATATTTTTGTAGGCTGGGGAAGCAGTCATAGAGAAGAGATTCTCTATTCCTCTGGGAGAAAGGCTTATATGACATACCACGTATGTATGCAAAGTTGGATACATGTGATGCTGCTAGATTCCCTAAAGATTATGGTCAAGGACAAAGGCATAGAGAATGCAAGCCTTCAGTAGTTCATAATTTATCCATATTTTTATAAGGCAAACAAAAGAATCTCCACATAACATCAGGATCAACCTGCTGCATAAGTTTAATTCTTTCTGCCTGTTAGAGAGAGATGTTAGGGAACTTAATACAATTTTCCTGACAATTAATTTTATAGAAAGGTTTGTCTGGCAGCCCAGATGTATAAATGATATGGATTTTGCTCTGAGTTGTTGTCCAGCTTGTAACTACCAACACCTAAATATTTTCAGCGTTCACTGTAAAATAAATGTTTCTAGAATTTCAGACTTCTCATTCTTTCACTAATTAATGTTGATCTATATTATATTAAGATATTGCTGGGTCTTAGCTGGTTTTTTTTCACAGTAGCCATGCTTTAGTTACTTTGTCTTTGCACAGGACAGTAATCTCACAAGGAGTTACATACTGACTGATGCAAGTGACTTCCATGAGATGTGACTGCTGATATTTATAGGGCTGCTCTTAGATGTTGCCTGTCAGAATTCCTGTTTTATTTAGCATGTTTCTAGAATGTCCAATTGGTGTTAATTTTTGTCTTAGGCTTTTACCTTTAAAACAGTGATCTGAACATTTCAAGACAAACTATATTCTCAAAAATCAGCAAACTGCCAGATACAACACGTGTAACACAGCAATTTTTGTGTCAACTTTTTTACTTCTGCTCTCTTTGTTTATTTTTATCCTGTAGCAGAAGGCATAAATGAATCAAATAGACAGAATTTCTAACCACAAATATTCAAATTCCTTTTGAATCTGAAAGTGTGATCTCAGAGGCATCGCTACCAGTTCAGTTCAGGGTTAGATTATATTATAAGATTAATACTTACTTGGCTGTGTGAAAATAAACTTTGTGAAAACATTCAGACTTTACTGAATACCAAGAAAATGCCATGCTTTATGTAGTATGTACCTGAAAGTGTCTTTTTTTTCATTGTGGATGCCTCAAAGGATGCTGGGGATAGACTATTCTTCAGGGACTGTAGTGACAGGACAAGGGGTAACGGGTTCAAACTTAAACAGGGGAAGTTTAGATTGGATCTAAGGAAGAAATTCTTTACTGTGAGGATGGTGAGGCACTGGAATGGGTTGCCCAGGGAGGTTGTGAGTGCTTCATCCTTGGCGGTGTTCAAGGCCAGGTTGGATGAGGCCTTGGGTGACATGGTTTAGTGTGGGGTGTCCCTGCCCATGGCAGGGGGGTTGGAACTAGATGATCTTAAGGTCCCTTCCAACCCTAACTATTCTATGATTCTATGTCTAAACACTGAAAACTTCAGCTTGACAAACTGATGTGAAGAATTATATTGGGGTATATAGACAGTATGAGAAAATAGTTCAGCAGTTTCTTCATTCATCTTAATATCTTAAGGCTGAATGCTGAAAAGGTAATGTTGATTTAGCTGCTGGATTTTGTGGGGTTCATAGTTTGGGGTTTGAGGTTATTTTAGGTTTTGGTTTGTTGTGGTTTTTTTTTATTGATACACCCAGCTATTGAGTTCTGTTATGTTCAAATTGGATTGAATATATATTATAGGTACAGATGTATTTAATGTTACAAAAACTTAGCTGTAGATTCTTTTGGAGATTTCTTATTAATACTGGGAATAGTCGATGTTTCCAGAGAGGAAACAATAGTGATGAAATTAAATTAAGATTAGACTAATCTGGCTTTAAAATTTAGTTTCTTCAGTTTTACTCAAAATTCTTCAGAATGCTGATAATTTACAAAATGGTTTAATGGGGTTTCTTTTACATTTTGTGGCAAAGACTATTGTTCAGAAAACATATCAGAAAGGTTATTTGCACTAAAGAGCCTTGTCAGTGCTCTCAGTCAATGAACTATTAAGTAACTATTTTTATAAATGTAATGATTCATTTGGAAGAGCAAATGTCTACAAATACTTCTAAGCCCAGTCTAGGTGCCACACGATGAATAGGATACAGATCAAGCCTATACAGAGAGTGGGGTTTTAATCACTTCTAGATTCAATATGTTCAGTTTGCAATTAAGAGGATGTTTTCCAGCTACTGACCATGAAATACGTGCCTGGCATCTGAGACTTAAAAGACATAAAAGCTGTGCTTTTTATGGTTTATGCATCAATACTATTAACAGAGATCTGCAATTAGAAATTAGTCATTCTTTTGAAGTTAGACTTGTGTCTCCACCCACACTTATGTTAGCCTTAGAGGGTTAGACTAAGCTTTCTTTGGAGTGAACCAGACACTTGCTTTATAATTCACAGGAAAATACTAGATATAAAAGTAATCACTCCTTTTTTTTTACTTAGTCTCGTCTTTATAGAGACTTGTATATTTAATGTATTCATCTCCTGAAGATCTGGATGAGGATATGACAGGAAACAGATAATGTATGTTCATGTGCATAACTTGTGGGCTACCTGCTACTAACAAAAACAAAATCAGAAAGCCCACCCCCCATTTTTCCCCCTTTTTCCTCCTTCATCATGGAGTATCAGAATGTATATAGAAGTGCACCAGTAATGAAAGAACACATTTCCTTGACTAACTGCATCAAGCTAAGGTATTTTTTTTTGATTCCTCCACTCCCTAAACTGTTCTTTGACTGGCTTATCATTCAGTTGGAAGATTGGCAAATTAAATTACCTGTTCAAAAGCTACATTAAAAGACAAAGCAAAATGCTTTACCAAAGCTAAACATAATTTTTAGAAAGAACTAGGAATAAATCTATAAATGTACTTGTATATAATCATAGTTACACACAGTAACAGTATACATAAATTTTAACTGTTAAGTTGAAAAAGGAACAGGGTACTTATGACTGGAATTACAAACTTAAACTTGATCAATAATGCTCCAAGCTACTTTGGTAATCATAGCAAGTGAGAAGGAATTGCAAGTTTAAGCAGTATTTCTGCTCATTTATTTTAATCTTCTCCAATTTTCTCTCTGTCTTCAAAATCAAGGGAGGCTTGTTTGCAGTTCAGTTACTGACAATGTTGGTCTTTTTACAGGCCAAACATTTGCAGAGCAGAACCTAGCTATGATTACAGGAGGCCATAATATGGTGGTTTAAGGACCTTCCCTGACAGAAGTAGGTTTAAAGAGTTCTCACCTTTGCCCTTAATTCCTGTGCTGTGGTTCACCAGTGATAAGAACAAGTTATCAGTTGGAGTTAGCAACTTTTGGTGTATATATTGTTGGCTTGTGGTAGGCTCCAACAATGTCTTTAAAATCTCTTTCCACCAAAGAGTGTGTCTGATGTCTTTTGCTGGCTTCTTCATAAGGCTTTCATGCATGTGGGGCCCCCAATACAAGAGAGACATGGACCTGCTCAAGCAAGTCTGGAGGAGTGCCACAGAGATGATCTGAGGGCTGGAGCACCTCTCCTAAGGAGACAGGTTCAGAGAGTTGGGTTTCTTCAGCCTGGAGAAGGCTCCAGGAGAACGCTAGAGCAGTTTCCAGTACATAAAGGGGGCCTACAGGAAATCTGGAGAAGGACTTTTTACAAGGTCATATAGTGATAGGACAAGGTGGAATGGTTTTAAATTGAAAAATGGGAGATTTGGATTAGATATTAAGGAAAATATTCTTCACTATGAGAGTGGTGAGACACTGATTGAGATGTTGTGGTTGCCCTATCCCTGGAAGTATTCAAGGCCAGGCTGGATGGGGCTTTGAGCAACCTGGTCTAGTGGAAGGGATCCCTGCCCATTGCAAGGGGGTTGGAACTGGATGATCTTTAAAGCCCCTTCCAACTCAAACCATTCCATATGGTAATTTGTCATGCTTCTGGAATTTTTTGTCTTGCGGTAGCTCCCCTGAAGATCAACCAGGGATCTTCTGACCACCTAGGAGCACATCAGGTGACACATCTTCAAAGGGCATCTTCCTGAACTCTGAAATTAGTTGAACTGTGTAGAAAATGAATTTTGAAAGAACTGAGAGAGAAACAGGGGTAAGTAGCTTCTGGCACTTGGGAAAAAAGAGACTGTAACAGCCATAAAGAATAATGAGCAAAGGAGCACCAGGATAGAATGATGCAGCTTAACATGTATCTGCACATATATTCTGAAGGCACAGACCTTGAAGTGAAATAAGGGGCTTTTGGCTGCAGTTCAGCATGGTCATTTGGCTTTTGGCAAAAGGCCTTAATTCTCTGTTTCAGAGAATTTTTCAGTCTCTGTTTGGCCTAAAGTTTGGACTCCAGCTAAGAGGTTACTCTGCAATGAAAAACTGACCTAAATATTTAGACACATGCATACATGTGTTTTTATACCTCAGACACATTCTAACAAGGCTAATCTTCTGGGAGAGTGTCAACTTGGGCCAACTTGCTTTAAAATGAAGCTGCATTTTAGCTGGTTAAGTGAAAAAAAGGATCAAATTTTAAAATAGGTTGTCTTTTGTCAGTGGGGTTTTACTTCAACACGCAGAGGCAGCTGGAAGATCAGCTGTTTAGTTATTATATATATATAACACCCTGCTTAAATAAAATGGCTACTCTAGCAAGATACCTTTTGTTTTAAGTTAGATGAGAAATGTGTTGTCAATCTCATATGTTAGGAAGTCTCCCATATGTTATGGGATAAGTTGTGTTTTCATTATGGGTTTATCTAGGTTAGGAATCTATATTAGGAATATACACTGGTATGTTGCACTTTGCTATTTGCCTGCAGACATTCTGCAGGACAGGTTGTATGTTTGCAAGACTAATCTTGGCACTGGTGGTATATTTCAGAGTACTTCCAGTGTTTTTTTCCCTCCTCACTTTAACATCTTATGAGCTAGTTTCACTGAAAAGAGAAGGGTATCAGAAAAACCAATTTGGAAACACTTAGAAGAACACAGATTTTGTCTTTGCCACTGTAAGAGACCTTTGTAGATTGGGAGAAGTTTGTCTTTGGTGTTTTGCCTTGGTTTTGGATGATACTGTGTTAAGGAAAGTAGGGGAATACAATCCTGATGAAACTGCAGTAGTGTGAATCTAAAACTATAATTGTATCAAGGTGTATTCACCTGTAATTCAGTACCAGAAATGGGGTAGAATCAAGGAAGCTCTATAATAGGGTCTGTGCTTCTGCTCAGTATTTATATTAATGAAGATACTGTGTAATACAAATTATGTGGAGCAGCTGGTGAAGGGGGCAGGGTTTGAAAAGATGTTATAGTAGTTTACAGGTTGATTTTTTTTTTTTTAAGACATTCTTCTTGTGAAAAGCAAAATTGCCATACTAAGATACAGAAACCAGCAATGAGATGTATGAAAAAAATCTTTCTATTCAGGTTGGCTTTAGTGAAGCTTCAGCATATCATATTTGAGAGGTATATAACTATCTAGGGAGAATTCAAGAGTAGAGTAAAAAGACCAGACGCTGAGCAGCTGCATTCTAGGAGAAAAAAACTTACAAAAATCGGGCTCAAAAGACAGTTGTTTCTGGTGGGTTTCTGTGTCTCCTTTAAAAAAGGAAAGGTATAGCCTGCTGCTCAGGTTCACAGAGAACTTGGCAATAAGTAATAGCCTTAAATTGCACAGGAAAAGTAAGTTGAATGAAAAACTATTCTAATGATTGCAATAATCAAACAAAGAACTAGATTGCCTGGTTGTAAAAGCCGTAACACTGGAACCTTAAAACCAGGCTACAAATACCTTAGAAATGGCATAGGTAGGTTTGAACATGTATTGAATCATGGCTACAGAGGCTGAAGGACCTCTTGTGATGCTTTCCAGACTCTTATCTGCAGCTTCTGTTGACACAAGGCATGCAGCAGAGTGACATGCTGAACTAGACAAAACCCATGGTGCTCTGGGATGGGCCTCCTGGTGAAATGCATTTCAGCAGCACAGAAGTTTGTGAGTTCCTTTAGCAGTGCAGTGGGTATGGAGTTTATTGGTAAACGAAGTGAGGAGGGAGGACTTCTCCCCTGAAAGAAAAACAGTGTTGTTAGGGAGCCCTGAATCAAGAGGTGGTGTGCTTGTTTTCCTTTTGTAAGCACATTGCTTCCCTCTGTTCTTTGGATAAGAATAGATGTATTTCAGCTGAGCAACTAGGATTTCAGCAGAATACTTATTCAGGTAGAATACTTATAAGGTAAATGGTCTTTTTTTCTGTGGCTATGTGATCATAGTCAACTTAAGTGCAAGAGCATGTCTTTTGTGTAGAGGCATCTTTTGGTAGCAGTTCTGACAAATTCTGTTGGATGCTCTTTCAAAGAGACACCGTGTACATCCTGATGAAATTTGACAGTGTGACCTTTTCACGTGGGACAGAGGCAGCTTTTGCTGATGTGACTTGACACTTTTTTTCAAACACACTAACAAAGATTCAGACCCTTTAAAAGCATATTCCCTGATATGTGGATCAGCTTATTAGTAGCTTTCCTGTGCGCTGCCATGTAGCAAGGCTGGCACCATGTTATGTATTTGCTCGGGCTTATTTTCAAGCAAAAAAATATATATATATTTACATACAGCTGTGCAGCAGAAATACTAATTCATTCATATATCAATTTTCTTAATATTTTTCTATCACAAATGGCTTATATTGTGTTCTATGCTTTTCAAAGTAGTTGTAGATGAGTAGGTAGGGTTCATAATTGTCAGCACTTGCTTGTAGTTCTGAAACTTACTCCTTTTTATGAATTAGTCAGTATAAATGAATGTCAGTATAAATAGTTCTATTGAATTTGTGATGTCATTTAAATGAGAAATCATATTTATGCATTAATTTGAATTTAGTAATGAATTCTGAAGCATTGTGACCTGTTGATTAATATCATGGGGATAAGTGTTACGTGGGATACTGGAGTATGGGGGAAGAATGATGTGTTATTTTGGATGCAAAGGAGTTGACAGAATCTGATGTGCTATCACTCTTCTGCACAAGAGCTCTTTATTCTGCTTATACACCTTTTTGGGAAGCATGTGGGAAGGTAAAGATTGCATATAGTGCGGAGGTATCTTCGCCTAATACTTGGTTACAAAACATTTTTCTAAAGCTGTTCTTGCTGTGTTGTGAGCTACCCCATGACAGTGTTGTAGACTGCTTAGTCTCAAGCATACTCAAATATGGAGTTTAAAGAAGCCACTTGATCACATCATTGCCATGAATAGTTGCCAGTGGCAAGCTACAGTCTCTTGATCAGTCTCTTGTGTCAGTCTGTGGATGAATACGTCAGTAGGAGTTACTAGGCAATTACCCTTTGTACTCTCTATGGATGACAGTGTATAATTTGTATGTTCACCTTCTAGCCTGGCCTTTAGAGATGGGCTCTTTAATTGCATAGGACATTTTCACTAATGGGAAAGATTTCAGAAACTGTGCATCATAGGATATTATAATGATACCTCTCCAAGAGAGGTGGGGAAACACAAATCTGTCATAGTGTGATGACAGCAAGGTAAACAATGTTTCTGGAAAGTGAGGGCAGCCTGTGAGCAGGAGAATGCATAACTCTGCAGAAGGCAATGGGTAATCAGAGTCACTGGGGATTCGAGTTCATATATTGTTCTTACAGTAGTTGCCATTTTTCATATTTAAATTCACTGTAAGTGGATGAAGAATTACTACTGGAATTCAAATCCAGCTAATGCAATTAATTTACCCTGACCAGTTTCATGAGAGAGATTGAGTCTCTTTGGGCTAATATTTCTCACTGGCCCCTGAGAACAGTTGCAGCTGTTCTCTGCATTCCATGTAGAAGATTTGCAGTTCACACTGTAAAGTACTCCCTTGCCCACATGCTGAAGACTGCAGTTGTATTTCGCATGTATCTACTAACAGTCCCACAGGTTGATGAGTGACTGTTTCCTTGGAAAGATGCTAATTGCCTCTGCAGTCATGTGCCTTTTAAGTGAGGAAATCCATACAATTTTCTTGTGGCATTAGTTGTGGTAGGTCAAAACTGACACCAAACTGTGCTAGCTTTATAAATATAGCTAGGTTTTGTTATTCTGTAGAAATAGAGGCTCATTCCTGGACCTGAAAACTTTGTTTACTTACAGTATCCTTAAAGTCATCCTCAAAATGCCAGAGTAGAAACAAGGAGAGGAAAGAAAGCTACAGCTCTTAGTTAATTTCCAAGTCTGTAGGTTGATGGGAGCAGGTTCTGGCTGTTGAGATTTACTTATTCATTTGTTTATTAGTATAGCTATTGGAGCTAGAATGTGTTACCTTTGATCGTTTGATTTTGAATACTATTCAGTGACTATTTCTTTAGTATTCCTTTAATGATATGTGCAGGACTTCAGCTTTTAGAAAGAACCTAAAAGTAGGTTTAAAAATGTTTTTGAGGAAATGGTGGTGGTTGTGGCTGCCATAATTGTTGTTTACCCATGGAAGTGTCTGAAGTCTGATAGAAAGACTAAAGTCTCCTGAAGTACGTATATATTGTGTTGATAAGGCATGTAGCGGTCTTATCCCTGTGGAAATATTTGAGGCTTCAACAGGCTTTTGCCATTCCATTTTGGAATGCAAATAAGACCTTCAATTCCACCACCACCATCACCACCCCCTTCCAGGAATAAAGTGAGCAAATCTGGGGGAAAGGAAGAAGGAAAAGAGGAAAGAGGAGGCTGTAGTTCTGCAGTATGCTGAGAATGATTGTAGATCTCCCTGAGCCAGATCAGGAAAAATGTGGCCTTCCTGCGTTAAGATTTGAGCCAATATGTATTGCCAGTTCAGATTTGTTCAGAAATATTGCAGTGTTAATGTTTTGTGCTGCTGGCCTTTGCCCCTGGCCAGGTATGTCCATTTGCTTTAGAAGGGTTCTTACTGCACCTCCTACAGCTGTCCACATGCCCTTTTGTCAGCTCTGTCTCCTGATCTGCTCCTATATCCCTGCAGGTCACTGGTAGAATGTCACTCGCCTGCATTAAAAAGCATGTTTTCAGCCCTTCCTCACTTTATTTTTAGACATTCATTGCTGCTAGACCTTCCTTTCCATACCTTTGCTTTTCTCAAAGGGAGTACAGAGGATTGTCTCTGTGGTAAGGACAATCACAGATGCTTAGGAAAATGGCTCCGTTCTTAGGAAAAAGCCCAGACTCTGGGCTGCTTGAGTTCCCCGCAGTTCCCCAGAGGTAGCCTAAGGTTCAGGGCAGAAGAAACTTCCATAAGGACCGGTCAGTTCTAACTGTTTGACCCTTAGCCTTTCACCGTTTAGGGCGCATATCCTGGTGTGTTTTGCTAACATAAAGCACCAGTGTTGCAAGCGATGCTGCTCCTGGGCTTTGTGTTGCTGTACTCACAGTGGTTTTTTTTTTTTTCAGTTTAGGAGAGAAAATGCAAGCTTCTATTTTCCTGTTCTGAAAATGCTAACTGTGCCTGAAATTAGTCAGTGGAGGATACAGGTTTGTGCCTCAGCCATGTGAATGACTTGTACCCTGCACGCATGGGAGCAGGAAAGTCTATTGATGCATTGTCACACAAATTGGTGAAATAACTACATAATGTTCAGAACAATGAATTATTCTGTTGCTTACAGATACCAGTTGTATATATTGTCAGCTTTTGTGCAGATGTATAGCTACAGAATTAACTAGGGCCTAATAGTGATAATGAGAACATCTGGAAGCATCTGGAGCATATGTTGCCTCCTGTATTGCTCACCTTTTCTGCACATTTGACCCCTTCATTGCCTTGCACAGCTTTGGTACTGGAACATTATTTAGTAGCTGTCAAAAATCAAGCTCTGATAGAGCAGCTCTGATCAGCAGGAAGACTAGCAGGGTTCCAGCCAAGCTCAGGACCCAAAGGTTGTGTTAATTTTGGCAATTAGCCAGTTGCCCTCAGTGTTGTCTCTGAGTTTCTACTTTTTACAGTTCACACAGCTTGTGTCCTGATTCTTCTTTGATATATACATTTTTAAGTTCCCCTGCTATTATTGTCTTTAGATCTTAAACTTTCTTATTTAATGCAGTTTAAAAACCAGGAGGCCAATGGCTGTGTGATGCTGTGGAGCCAGAGAATAAGCAATTGGAAGCAGCATGTCTTTGAGCTACATGAGTACATAAAGAAGGAATATCTGGGGATGGCTATTTTACTCCTTCATCTTTTCCTCACCGTCCATGCACAGACACTTTCAGATGATGAAACCAATGAAAGTCCAGGCAAGCAACTATAAAAGGCTTCTAGAAAGTAGGTAGTGGGCAGTTGCCTTCATTTTTGTCAGTTCTTGTGGTGGAATCAGATGCCTCTGCAAGATGTTGACAATTATGCAGATTTAGCTGGTGCCTTCAGGTGATGAAGGTCCATAACTACCTAAGATGTCTCCTTCATCTTTCAGGCATGGTGTTGGATACAGCAGGCAGAAAAGATCCTGCAGTGGGACCATAAACAAGGGTTGAGCCTGACCCCAGGGAACTTAAATCTTGCCTTCAGATAGCTAAATGTTTGGCCCATAGCTATGAGGCAACAGCTGAGGTGATGACATAGTAGTTTCTGGAGATGGATAAGGTGTTTCCCCCCCCCCAAGATTGAAAAAGGAATATGAGGGGAAAATTTAAGTGAATGAATCGGTGGTTAAGCAGAGTGGAGTGCCATCCTGCAGCAGGGGCAGTGACCATCTCACCTGATGACAAGAAAAGGTGCAAGCTGTCTTGTTTGCATGAGCTTGCTCAGGCTGGACATCAGGAACACATGGGTGTCTTGCAGCTTGCCAGGCTAGCTGGCATTGCTGTTAATACAATATGCCTGATAGTCTAAGCAACTGTCAACATGGCAGAGTATATCCATACGTGCATCCCTATAGTGCTCTCATATACATGGGTGTGTGGGGTAAATGGGAAATAGCAAGCAGCAAACACTTGCCTCAGCCTCTTGTGAATGCATTTCCTGGAGATGCTGTGTGCCGGAGGCTTTATAAGTCCTCATTTCCCCATCTCTGAGCCCCCTGGCAGCACAGTAATGTGGGGGATGTGTGTTACCAGTTTCTGAGGCAGCCTCTTCTTTGATATTCAACCAGATTGTTTGAGCATCACCTTCCCCATTCTGAAGTCCTGCCTCCACTTGTGATCCTTCCACACTTCTACCATGACACTTTGCTGTCAGTCTGTGATCAGTCCCAGGTGATGCTTGGAAAGAATGACAAGGTTAAAATAGTTCTTCTTTTAATTTTTATAACTTCTATCTCGGCCGTTTATTTTGTTTGGGGTTTTGTTTTGTTTGGTTTTTGTTATTTCTCTGCTATTTAAGTCATTGAAGGCACTGCCTGCTGCAGGATTTTCCTGTTATAGCTTCCTGCTCTTGCTACCATTATTTAATTTCTAGCCACAACTCAGTTATAAGCAGCCACTGCCATTCTAATCACCCTGTTGCCCAGCCTGTATCTGTTGATCACCCCAGCCTTTTCTTTGGCAGAGATAAAAAGTCACATTTTTAAAAACACATGATCGCATGAAATGTGATCATCATCAAAACACACGATTTAACATGCATAAGCAATATTTAAAGGGTGTCAATTCACCATGCTGCCACTATTCTTTTCCTTTTTAAAGCACCATACTATCTGGTCACTGGGCTTTAAGTACAGGGCTATGTGCTGAAAGCTGCATGAGCTGAGAGCTGGTGTGTCATGCAGAAGCTCAGCTGGTTAGCTGCTTCCAGCAAAGCAGAGTTTTCCACTGAGACCTGGTGGATGCTGTGGACTAGGCTGGCTCACCCATCATCAAGTTGCTGTCACCTTGCAGCTCTGGATCCATGGAGTTTAATAGTATCCTGTATCTCCTCCATAGCTTCGTCTCAAACTTCAGTACTTGAGTCAGATAAAACTTTACAGTTTTACTTTAGAGTTCAGAAAAATGCTGAGGGAAGTATTATTGCTAACACACGTAAAATCTTGACCACTGAAAGCCGTTACTCTGCAGACTTGCTTTCAGTAGCGTTAGGTAAAGTTCCGTTCAAAATGCCATTGGCTGTCAGTATGCTGTCAGTGCTGCCAGTCATGGGACTGAACAAGTGGGGGTGGCAACAAGCAGTCAGCAAAGGAAAATAAGGAGTATCTCTCAAGGCAGGAATAACTTGAATTTCTGATGTATGCAAGCAAGCAAAAATGCTGTCTTATCCACTCCCTTTTTTTATTCCTTCCCATCTCTTTCACTTCACCCTGTGCCTATAATTATAGGCCTTTTCTAGAAGCTCCACTGGTTTTGAAATGGTATTTTACTGTTTTAAACATTTTTTCACATCAGTTGCTGAAGTATTAAGGGTGGAATAATGACTGTTTGCCTTCCTGTGTGCTGGCAAATGATTTTTCAACATAATTTCATTTTGCCTGAAGTATAATCTTTATAACAATAGATAGCTGATCATACACTCACTTTTCAGTACCCCTGGAGACAGATTTCATGCTGACCATTCAAATGAGTATTATCATGCAAGTACTAACAAGACCAAGTGGGAATAACTAAGCTATGTGTAGGCGTGAGAACCATAATGATTCTGATATATTCCCACGTTACAAACCAACCTGTTTGATTTGCTTCAGTACTTACTTTAATGGGAGCAAGGAGATATAAGGGAAATTTTTCTTGATGCTGCTTTGTCTCATGGAAACTATAGAAAAGCTATTTGTAGTAATGGCATTTTACTAATATGCATTTTTCTCTGGAGCAGTGGTAAGGGAAGGAAGCCAGGTTTAATAACCAGGAACACTACTTTCTCTTCATTTCATTGAGGCGGTTCTCAAAAGCCTGGGAAACCTTCCAGAGCAATATGATAAACTTTTGGATTAATGTGATAGGCTGTTACCCTTTTCCTTATCTATAGAGTCATGCATACCTGTGTGATGGGTTACTTATGTATAGAGAGGATTATAAAATATCTCTGTTGTCTCTAATATCTTCAGGCCATGTATCTAGTTCCAGTCTTGGTACTGATGATTAAGGCCTCAGGCAAACCAAACCAGGATTATTTCATTTTAAAATACACTTCAAAAACTCACACTTGTTCATATGGCATCTTTTATGTTCCTTTGCTCCTGTTTTTCTTTAACTTCGGTTTGTGCTTGCTGGAATGCTGAAAGTATAAAATAGAAGAAGGGTTTGGAAGCAGTGGAATAACTTCCTTATATTGTGTGGTTCCCTAAAAATTACATCAATAAAAATCTAATCTTCATGCCTTGCAACTGTGGTATGATTTTACTGTGATGTATGATATTTTGTTGTGGTTTTCTTCTCTATTTCAGGCCAAACAAACAAAGTAGCCAAGGAGGCAGCTAATAGATGGACTGGTGGGTATGCATTTATGTTGCTTAACACAGCTTCAGACTAGAGCAATTTCAGTAAAAAGCCTACTCATTGCTAAGAATTCTAAATTAGATTAGGACTTGATGCAGGATAGGCCTCGCTTACAAAAGCATGCAGGAATATATCTTACTTATAAATGATCACGGTTCAAAAAAAGAGTACATTTTTCCAGTTTAGTTCCATTATGTGATGTGAAGTACATTCAGTATTTGTTCTTCTGGTGCAGTCTTGCACACTGTGTTAATCAAGAAAACAAATTGTAGGTCTTGAGTCGAAATATCTTAACATCAGGAAAACACTAATAGAAAGAGACTGGAAATGGCTGTGTCCAGGTATTCAGGTATTAATTCTCCTGTTTTGAGGTTTTGTCTGTTTCTAAAGAGTAGAATGTTTTGTGGAACCTTAGTGCTGCTATCGTATGATGGATGCTAATATAAAGTCTTACTAATTTGTCGGCTTTGATAAGTAGCAAAAATGCTGCATGGTTTTTAGGAAGGTTACTGTGGTAACATTTTCATGGAAGTTTAACTCAATCTTCTGTTGTTGCTTAGCTTTGCTATATTGCTATGTATTTCCGTTTTGCAGAGCAAGCAATATGTATGTATTTTTTAATCATTTAGAATATAATTTGTAATTTTTTTGGTTAGAATTAATCTACTATTGATAGACTGCTCGCCCTCGTTGGTTATGCCAAGTGCAGTAGGATATCATTGTCATAGTCTTTTGGCTATTACTACTTTATAACTTCATTTGCAGTGGGGTTTTTACTGCATATGAGGAAATAAAGTTACATATTTGAAAACGACTTTTGGGAGTACTGTTGTCAGGGCTTTCTACTGTTGATGACAGGCTGTTCTCAAGGTCTTGAGAGAGGTAAAGGAGCTATGCCTCATCCTGTAGAAAGTGCTTTTGCTGTTTAATTAGACAATTAGGTTATGTGCTGCAGCATATTTTTCTTCTCAAGAGACAGTTTTAAAACCAAATGTCTGATGGCTAAAGACAAGAAAATATTTCTAAGGTGTATAGGCACAGAGAACACTTCCTGTCTTTAACGAATGCTGTAATTTATGGGTGTTAGGAATGACGTAGTGAGTTTCAATCAATACTGCAGTGAAAAATTATGTTAAATTGAAAAGGCTGTATATGCTAAAATAACAGTCATGCGATGCTAAAAAGAAGTGCTGACTAAAACAAAGCTACTTTTTATCTTTTTAACTTTCAAGCAAAATGTGTGTTATCTGAATAAACACAAGCAGGACTAGAACGGACTTTGTAGTTAATATGAATCTTATTTTCGCAGTTGTAGACAGTCACACAGCAGGTGTCTAGTTGAAAAGGGACATAAAAAAATACTTATTATGCATATTCACACTTAGCTCATCACTCTACAGCAGGCTTACACACAGCCTTTCTTCCCATAAGAAAGAAGCAAGGAAAGATTAAGGGAACCTCCAAAAGAAAGAAGACATATTTTACTTAGTACCTTGTAAAAGGGTGTAATTAACAAAAGCCTCCTGTTTTCTGTCTTAAATTTGCTTAATAATGATATTCCTCATTATGTACCTTTTTCATCTACACAGAGATAATGCAAATGGAAGGATTTTGTTGTAGCCAAAACTAATTCATGCTTCCCTTAAATACTCAAAACTGGATCTTTTTCATTCTGTTTACAGATAATATCTTTTCAATAAAGTCCTGGGCCAAACGTAAATTTGGATTTGAAGAGAGCAGAATTGACAAAGGTTTTGGAATCCCAGAAGATTTGGATTACATTGATTAGTGTTCAGCAGTTGATGACTGACACAGTTGTACATAGTTTGTTTAAATATTCTCAGTTGGCATTTCAATGTGTATCTGAATCCTCTCCAAGCAGCTGACTGCTTTATAATTTGCAGGTTTTGTTAAAGTTAATAAAATGATAAAAATTTGTTGCATTTCAGTTTTTTCCTTGTACTCTGTGGACATAAACCTCTTGGTTTCTTCCATGAGACAGACTAAGAATGGGCAGGGGTTACAGGAAATAATTATCACAAAGTCCTGAGGCTGGTTTTTACTCTTCTTTTGCTTAACTAGGAGTAGTACTAACAGCGAGAAGCTCCAGGGGTTTACGTTAGAACATGATGAAGACTTTGAAGTGGATACAGCAAGGGACAATAAGGAATACAAAGATTTCCCTTTCCCCCTTTCCCCCCCCCCCCAAAGAAATAAATAAAAGCCATAATCCATTCATGGAAAATAGTGAGACAGTAATAATATGAATAGAAAAGCTGAGGTCTGATTTCAAGTAGTTCTTTACAAGCAGTCCTAGCAGCACAGTAAGTTTAGGGATGAAATTTTGTTTAGTTTTGGAAAATACTAGTTTATCAGAGCAAAATCTGTTCCAGTGCATGTACTGGATTTGACGCTGAGAAAGCATCACTTGTCAAGATTGTTGCTGCATAGGAGAGGGAGCAAAGATCACCCATACATGCATTTGCATCACAGTGCGCCAAGGTTTAGGACACTAATCTGGGATGTGGGAGACTGAATTCAATTTGCTGTTCAAAACTGAGCATCTTTGGGTTTATGCACATTTTTCAATTTCAGGGTAAAAAAGCAGCCAACCAAAATAACAACAAATTTCAGAATGTCTCGTTTTTGCTAGGCGACATTTCACAAGTTTACTTCTAGCTCTGATTGGTGTGTGCCTGCAGAAGAGAGAGGCAGAGAGTGCAGCCTGGTCTTGTACCTCCCACAGCTATGAATTGGAAGATGGCGTTTCTGCTGTACAGTTGGAGGATATAAGCTTCACCTTTTGGAGGCAGGTGGTAGATGTGTGTATCACTGAAACGTGACTGTCTGCCTTTTATGTAACCTCTGAGAAGAGCATCACTGAAAAGGTGACATTTAACTGGAGATATGCTCAGAAGATAGGCTGTCTCCCGTGACCTTTCCAGTTAAACAGCTTCCTAGGAGTTTCCTAGCAGTTCAGTGCACATTAAAACCCAAGGATTTCAGGTGTGCCCCTGCTGTTGTCATCTCATCTATGAAGACAGCAAGGTTCTTGGGAAGATACCAAGTGGAAGATTTTCCTCTCACAGAGGTAGCGTAGTGAGCTATCTGTTGGCTAAGGAAAATGTGATGCCTGGCACATAAATGTAATGACAGTAAAATGCCACTGTCCTTACAACTGTAACTGCAACATTTCCTTCTTTGTGTTTGGAAAGATTTTATTCCTAATATATCCAATATTTAACGTATAACATCTTACAAACTGAGTAAGAGCTTATCAGCTGCTAAGTGGTAAAAGCTAAATGCAAGCAGGTAGTATGGAGCGGAGTGCAGCTAAGTGATGGTGCCAAGCTAAAGTATTGATGCACATGTAGCTTGGGTGGTTGTTCTTACTCTTCGCTGTGTTCTGTGAAACACTAAAGAAAGCTTTCTCTGTAGAATCGAAGTGATTTTTTTTTTCCCCTAAATGTCTTTTTTTTTTTTCTTTTTTTTCTGTGAATCTATTCTGTATCATCTAACACGTGTTGGAATCTGCATTTGAGAGCGCGTATCTGTCATACACGAGAGGATGACTCAGAAGGCTTATTTGTATGAAGGAACATTGGGCACGTGAACTTGCTGATGGCTCTCACCTCTTAGAATCAGTTTTACGTGGCTAAACTTCTCCTCCTCAAGGAGCCTCAGATAATTTATGGCCTGTAGCAGCTAGCGCACTGCGACATCAGCCTGTGTGGATGAGGGTTTCTTGCTGGCTTTTACTGCTTTGGCTACTTTCCAAATTCAAGAAGGAAATGAAGATGACCAGCTATGTAAGTTTAGCTGCAATATTGTGGCTTCCTGTCTGTAGAGTGAGAGCACTGTGGACTGTAACAAAACCATAAAGTATAATAAATAGCAACTAAACAACTGTACTTGAGGTTGTTTTGAGGCTTGCTTAGAGTTGCTACAGTTGACCAGCATGAGCAGTACCTTTAAAACATTAAACACAGCCCTGATGCTTTGAACACAAAACGTAAGTAGTTCAAGTGCAATGAATTTATAGTAATGAAGTCTTCTGTAGAGCTTTGGGTTTGCTTTACAGGTACAGGATAGAACACAGACGCGGAGTCATGCCCCATTTTCTGCTCCTCTCTCCTACTCCTGGTGTTGGTTAGCCAGCCTGGTGGGAGAATCTATGTCCTCCTGTAAGGACACAGTTTTGAAAGAACCACAACAGAAATTTCTCAGCTAAAGAGAGGCAGGGAATAGGCAGCGCATTATGACAAAAGGATGCCTATTCCTCTAGTGAAATGATTCTTGTGTTACCTTTCTCGTGATTCACTTTTAGTGTAGGTGACTTTCAACAGGAAAAGCAAATCGAGATCTTTTCTGAGACAAAAAGACAATTTGTACGTCTTGAATATTCCAAGACATTTTCGGACTGCTGCATCTGCTCACTTTTGGATGCTTTTCTTCTAGAAAAGATACGCAGCAGTCTGCTGAATCCCACAGTGTGAAGCCACGTACAACGTTCTGGTTTGAGTTGTGCGTTCTCTTTAATTTTTAAAAGAAGCTAAGGCTTTTGTTTTCTGCTGAGTTAAAAGTCACCAGCAGTTAACATGATTTTCCTTCTCCTGAGATGTTTTTGACTATTATAACAAAAATGAAAACACTCAATTGGATCTTCTGTCCCAGTTTGTTTCTTTAGAGTCTTCCTGAGATAGGATCTGGAAGATTTCTAAAGAATCTAGCATGGAAATGATGGGGTTTAAACACTCACTTCTGCTGTCATTCTTGTGGTTATGTCACAGCTATATTATGTGTATGTCTTCCTCTTTTTTCTTTTTCATTCTGCTCTGTAGGATTTTTGTCCAAGTAAGGTAAATATTTTCAACTGTTACAGTTAAGTCAGGAGGTCAGGCCCTTACTACAATTCAGGTTTATAATTGCAGCAGCTACTAGTGCAAAGTATGAAAATCAAAGGCAGTTGTTCTTAGTAGAGTCTGCAGCTCTGACAGGTGCACTATCAGGTCCAGCTTTTCAAACTAATCTTCTGGGGAGTTTATCACTACAGCACCAGGCTGAGCTGCTGGGTAAGCCTATTCTTTGGGTCTGATTTTGATTAGCCAACGTGAAGCAAACCTAGACACAGGAGAAACCTAGACACCATATCTGCCCTGAAACAACCTATTTTTCGTCAGCTTTTAACTAGCCATCTGCCTGCTCTCTACAATACCAAGCACAAGCTCTGGGGCTCCATTTGTGGTACTCACAGAGCATTAAAATGTTAGCAGTCACTGAGATTTAGGTTTTGAGGTAGTTCAGTTGCTAAACCTTTCATTAGTGCTTCCTCTGAAATGTCATTACTTTTTGGGGTTGTAGTTACCTACACGTTTTAAAAGGGAAAATCCAGGCTCTGAAGCAAACAGCACAGCGACGCTGTGACCAAGCGGCAAAGCTGGAACTGAAACTTACTGAGAGAACAGTGCAAAAAGAAACCCAGCCTGTGATGTACAATAAGAAGTTTGATGCAACAGCTCCTTAGAGAGTCCTCCTGTCACCTGGGCTTATTTCCATGAGCCAGATGATCTGGCTGGTGCTTATCTTCACTTGTTTCTTGTAGAGGTGAGGTTTGTATAACTATGTTTTCTGTCATTTCTCTCCTCCTTTTCCCTCTCCATGTTCTTAAATTTCACAGTGGATTTCAGCCAAATTCAGTCTGAGGCCCTGCAGTGCGAGCTCACGATTTATCTGTTCTCCTTGGCTAGCTGCCTGATAAATACAGGCTTTCCCTTTCCCACCTGCCAGTTTAGGGACCTGAGAAGGGGTAGAGCACACTGGGGATGGAAGGAGGAAGGAAAAATGTCAAAGATGGCTGTAAAAGACCAGGAGCATTTGGTGTCTGCTGATGGTGGAGTTTATGTGAGGGCAGCCTTGCTGGGGCTGAGTTAGGATGGTGTGAGAAAAAACAGGGATCTAGAAAACTGGTCTCTTGGCAGACAGACTTCATTACTTCTGCTGCTCATGATTATTAGTCTAGGGGTTTGTGGTGCTATAAATTTACAAGGCTTTGCTGAGACAGCAATTAGGTGTCTTGCCTAGTCTATAGAATCAGCATGCCCAAGAAGTGCATGTGGCTGCTAGCTTCAGCAGCTGAAGTCCTTGGCTAATCCTCAGTGTCAACAGGTGAGTGGACTCTTCCAGCTGCCATCTAGATACCATGCTTGTGTAAGTATTCTTCTGCTTAAGGGATCTGCTTCACAGCAGTGATATCCTTTCTCTTCAGCTTCCTTTTTTCCTTGTCCCTTCGGAGGTTTCTCCTCCATCCCTCCACTGTCATTTCCCTTTCAGATCTGCTTACAGAAACCACGTAGGCTGAGCGAGCAAAGCACTGCAGTCTGTACAGATGGTTGTCTGTCTTACTCCTCCGCTTGCTGACATGCCTGTCAGCACGCACACCTTCCAGTGCACAGGCATATAGGAAGGCAAGCATCTATGCTTTAGACTTGCCTCTTTAAACTGCATGTGCAGAAGGTTGCGTGTCAAGAAGACTAAAGGGCAAAACCGGCTGTGAACACCACCACAAGCACCACTGAACTTTTCAGGGTCACCACAGAAGCTTTATAATGTCCTACAAGTGAACAAAGAGTTCTTATGCTATGGACAAGGTGGTCATCTGGTCATTATTTCACCCTAACCGAGTCAGGAATATTTTCCTCTCGGAAAAAAATAATCCTGGTGAAGTATTTATAAAGAACAGCTTTCAAGTAATACCTGCTGGGCAATTTTCTGTTTCAAATCGTTTGATGAAAACCCAAGTTATTCTGAGAAACGAAGCGCCTTTCCACATGAAAGGCTTAATTCTAACTGAAATAGCCTGTCCTCTTGTTTCAGAAACCCTGACTGGTCTGTTGGCAACCAGCTCCAAAGTAAACCCTGTGACCAGTCCAAGGGGCGCCTTTCTTCAGATAGGGTGAGGAAATTCAACTGTGCCACTGCTGAAGCTCAAAAGGAAAATCCATTAAAAAAATATGGCTCCTAGAGAAAGCCAGGGGAGGAAGAGGCTGTGTCTGAAGTGAAAAGGGCCTGAGTTACCGCCTGCACACCAAACCCGCCTCTTACAGGCATCCACCTCATTCCTTGTCCACCTTTGTTCCTGTCACCTGTGCTCAAGTTGTGCCTCAGAAGCATTCCGGAGATCAGATTTTTATGCTGAGGTGCAAAATCGGGTTTTTTTTTTTCGTTTCTCATTTATGCAGTCTACAGTGGGGAAAAAAAAATATTTCTTCCCCTTTCTGTTAAGAAAAAAAGGGAGGAGAGGAAAAAGGTCAATCACATCAAGCTTTCCTGCGTTACCGTTACTAGCTAGGCAAAATAATGCCTCTGGCTGATCCAAGCGTTCTGGAGGATTTTTGAAGGAAGATAAAAGTCAGATTTTCATGTCTTGTTTTCAGTTTTTAGAGAAATTAATTGGCTACTGAGTCAGATAATTCTCCCCTCCTTATTACTCAGTACTTGGTCAAAGACATAATCCAGTGGCAGAAATGCTTTTTGATTAATTTTTTGCATGGACATCCATTAATCATTATAATGAATTCTAGTCCTCTGTGGGCTTTCTTTCCCCCTAAAATATACTCTAGGGAATATGCTTTTGACTATGTTCTTAAATGTCAGTCAGTTCCTGAGATCACTGATTAAAGAAACCAAAGTCAAGGCTCTGTAGCAGACTCATTTGCTAGTCCATGGTCATTAATATTGTATCTGTTTGAGAAGGATATGTAGGAAATAACACTGAAGAAAATGATACCAAGAGCTCCAAAGCGTGTGTCTCAATATCATCTGGTGAAAGGCAAGAAGCTTTATTTTTACTTTTCTACTCTGCACTGATTTCAACGAGGTGTTTATTGTTAGCATCTTCAGCTATTAAGAAAATAAAGGGAAGAAAAGCCTGGATGATAGGTTCTGGTTTTGGTATAACTACTGTCAAAGGTTCAGCAAGTACTTTGTTTTAACACATATTTTGAACAAATCAGCTTCAAATCCATCTTCAGAGTCCATCAACTTTTCCTGGTCCTTTCAAGTAAAGGTGTAACAGAGGTACTGGTTTACTGTTCTGTCCTTAGATCGGACAGAACGGTAATAATGAAAATAGTTCAAATAATTAAAAAACAAAACAATTGAAAATGTTTTGTTCAAAACTGGTTAGCACATGTTTGAAGCTGTCGCTTTCTTTCCAAAAAGAAACCAAAAACCAAACCAAAACCCTCAAGCCAAGCTAGGAGCCCTTTCTTTATCATTAACTGTCTAAATCATTAGAAGATTGTACAAACCTAGGAAAGCCATGAATGTCTGAGTAGGGCATGTGTCTTCGCTCTTTTGAGTAGGCATGATAGAAAATCTGCATTTTGGGGCTGCATGCCTATTTTCATTCTTCTTATTCTTCTTTGATGCTTATGCTAGTTACTGAAGTTCAGAGTTTCCTGTTAAGCGCCCTTTACTGATATGCGAATGTGGCTGTTAACTTGAGAGGAACTTGGGAAATGAAAAAGGGGAATTTAATTTGGAATTTTTTGTCCTTTGTAGGCTTTCTCTTCGTGAGTCTTGAGCCAATGGAGTGGGCATTGTCTGACCTCTGTTTTGGACCCAGTCCCTGAATTAGAAAAACATAAGTGAAAAGCACTGATTCCTGACTTACTGTGCAACTATCTCTTATACCAACCCCCCAGCGGCATCATCCAGCTGTTGGTAAGGAGCAGATATAAAACAACAGTGATGGGTCTTTGTAGACATTTTTGCCTTTTTATGGTTACTATTGCTGGTTAGTTTGTCCTGAATTAGGGCCAGAGGGAGGAGGGTTCACTGCTTAAAAGCACTACCAAGAGCTACACTTAGATCTACATTTGATAGCAGTTCCTCTCTCAGTCTTTCTAGACAAATTTACTTTTGACATAGTAACCCTAACAAATGCTTATCTTGGCGAGTGAATGGTGAATAATTATACTCTAATGCAAGTGCTTTTGCATTGTAAACTAGTCCATGACAGCGTATGCAAGCATTTTCAGTTAAATACAACAATTCAGAGGACCAAGCTTGCACGTGCTGTATGGTGTCACTAAAAGAATCCACCTACTTGACAATGTGGGGTTTTTTTAAGGTAATATATTTCAGGAGCTTTAGTTTCCTTCAACAAGCCAATGCCAATGGTTGTGTCTTGTACGGACAATGGCAATGATGGTGGGATACATAGGCTCAGCCTTTACTGAAATGAAAGAAGTTTTGCCAGGAAGCCAGCAGAGGAAGAACCTTGCGAGCAGAATCAGTGTACTTGAAAAAGAAACATTCTCCAGGAGAGACCTTAGAGCAGCTCCCAGTACCTAAAGGGGGCCTACAAGAAATCTGGAGAGGAACTTCTTACAAGGGCATGTAGTGACAGGACAAGGGGGGAATGGCTTTAAACTGACAGAGGAGAGATTTAGATCAGATATTAGAAAAAAGTTCTTTACTGTGCGGGTGCTGAGACACTGGCACAGGTTGCCCAGAGAAGCTGTGGCTGCCCCTTCCCTGGCAGTGTTCAAGGCCAGGCCGGACAGGGCTTGGAGCAACTTCGTCTAGTGGAAGGTGCCCCTGCCTATGGCAGGGGGGATTGGAACTAGATGAGCTTTAAGGTCCCTTCCAACCCAAACCAGTCTGGGATTAAGTCTTTACAGCCTGCTTGACTTCTGAGTACTTTGAAGAGCATCCACATCTGGTTGAGGTAATTTACTTTCTCATCCACTGGTGCACCCACATCCTGCACAAGCCCAGAGTTCGCCTCTCATCTTTGCTCCACCTGACAGGTGTCATCTTATCTTGGGTTGTGGCCGTTAGAGGCTGGACCCGGGAGCTTGTGCTGCAACGTTCTCCTTCCAGTGCTGCAGGTGGCTGTGAGCCAAGATACTGCTCCTTGGTTACTGGTGTGCGGAGAACAACCTCCTACCTGTCTGGAAAGCTGAAAAGCTCTTGATAGCCTTGCATGATAATTTTTGTGGCCGTGCTGGTACAACATTATTCCCTTTATTTTAGAGCTCATATCCACTTATTCTTTCCCTTTGAAGTCTGAAATTCGGATAAAGCATGTGTCTGGCCTCCTGTTCCTCAGCATTTGAAGTTCTAGGAGAAGCAATAAAAATGGAAACTAAATACCAAACAGAGCAAAGGCTGAGGATGAGGGGAAGGAAAAAAAAGCCTCATGTCTTCTACTCTGAAGTCAATGTTTTAACGCTATGTGTTGAGAGAGACCCTAAAAACATCTTCCCTACCTCATGCTGAATCCAAGATCAATATAAACTGGCTTTTTTTTCTTCACAGAGGATGAGTATTATCACTTGCAGTCTCACACAGCTACTCGCAAGATGGCAAACCTTGGGGCAATATCCACAAGGAGCTTTTATTTGCTCGCATTTCCATTTAACAAGAATGAAAATATTAGGTGCCAGTGACTTCATGCTTGCAATAACCATTATTATAATGGCTTTTTATTCCCTGCTGCAGAGGGATATTCTCTGGCTGTGCAAGATAGTACCTCCTCCTCCTTTAGGACTTGAGCTACCTTGGTGGAAGTTAACCCTTTCACTGTAAAGAGCAGACTTGCAAGGTGATGGGCCCTTCTTAAAGGTCACAGCTTTTCCTGGCTTTTTGAGATCAAAGGCCTGGGATAATGCAAAACCCCCTCCAAGCTCAATGTAAAAGGGTGACCTGCTTGTGCTTTGGCTGGAGTAAATCACAGACGGGCAGTCTGGGGTTATGTGTTTGTTTCAGTGTATGCCAGATTTTACAGGTGAGGTTAACTGCTTTTATCAGCAGTTTACTCACTGCTGGTGAAGGAAATATTTGCCACCAAGGTGTGCAGTCAGCATCATGGTAACCCTTGGGGCAGCAGGCATTTCTCAGCTGGGGAATGAAACCCACGGTCCTTCCTAGTAAAACTGAATGACACAGAAGAAAAATGGCAGGTTAATCAAATTAACTCATGGAGAGGTGCTCACCAGCCTCTGGCTTTCGCTCACTGAGAGATGCGGTGCCAGCCAGCCTGGCTGAAGCTGTATCCTGGGAGAAACTTTCTTTCAAGGCCCCTGCCCACAGCTTTGAAGGTCATAAAGGCACAGTGATACGAAGCTGTGACAGCTCCATTTAGCATGCTATTCCATGCCAGTTTAAAATGTGTTACTTTAATTCTTCAGACCATATGATCGGGTTATCATCCCAGTTAGGGGAATGAGATGCTGCCGGTTCACCATCCTTTAAAAATAAGCTCTGTACCATAAATGCTTTCTTGTTATTCTCCAAATCAGTTTCCATGGTAACTCTGTCACTGGAACAATCTTTTTGTCGATGAAAAGGAGGAAAATAATTTCCTTTTTAGGAATCCTCTGCTCAGCCTAGTGAAATTCCCTTTTTACTTCAACCCTATTCACCTCTAGGGAATCGGGATTCTTGCCTTCATTCACCTCCACCAAATGTGCCCTGGGTTTCACCTCCACAATTTCCATCTCCCACTCCTTTTTGCCTTCTGAGTTGAAATTGGTACCTTTTTGCCTCAGGGGTACAGATCTGGGAGGTTTGTGTACAGAATTCTTGGTGTGTGGCTTCCATCTTACCTTTCAGCTAAAGCTTCTCCACTTGCACACCCTTTTTATCAAACCAGGTCTGGGAGGCAGTGCAATGCAAGATGATGCAGGATACTGGCCTCTTCCTTCTTGCTGATGCCTTCTTACATCTCCGTCCCAGGACATGTTTCAGTCAGAGCAGCACTTGATGCCAAGGCAGAGCCTTGAATCTGCTGTATGCTGTGGAGCTTCTCTGGAGGAAAGCTTGTGATGGCTCAGAGATTAGTCATGCAAAGCCTCTGTGAACAAGCCTCAAACACCACGTGCTTTGTAATGTCTTGCTGCAGAAACAGCTGTTGTGTGCTGAAATGAAAGGTGAGATGCAGCTTCAGCCCATTGTGGAGGAAAAGCAGCTCTCTCTGCAGCATCAGAGGGCTTTTAGACTGAAGAGGGTTTGTTGATAAACGTGCCTCCACCAAAAGCAACTTAAAGCACAGCTCTGTTGCAGCCCGGCCTCTGGAAGGGACCAGCTTTAGTGTACCTCCATTAGCATCATAAACAGTACTGCTAATTCTTTTATTTCTTGCTTATGCCCCCATTTTACCTGTGAACTAAGGAAAAGATCGTACTCCACAGTGCAATTTCTCTAACTGAAGCTTTCCTGGCGTGCTTCAAGCACAACACGATCTCTTTTCCTCCTGGCCCCTCAGCAGGTTATCAAGTGTTTTTCAGCATCTGCCTTGACATCCCCAGGGGCTCGGAGTACAGCTCTGCTAAGTAAATCATCCTTTAATGCAGAGGCAATTGAGCCTGGTTCTGAATACAGCAGGAATATGCAAACTAGATGAAAGTCATTTTGCGCACTGCTGTTTTCAGAGCCCCAAATACCTTGGATAGGATCTGGGATCTCAACAGGGACTGGCTGTAAAGCAGATTTATTTTTTTTCTGAATAACTGTGTTTGGAATTGACAGAAGCCTTGTGTCCTTTTTCACTTTGACGATCAGTCTCATCAATTCAATGCTTTTGAAGGATGGATGCATTATCTTCGGCTATCTAAAGCAGAAACTCAGACAAACCAAATATCAAGTTTAGTCCATTACGCTGTTTCTGGTTTGGAATGGGAGGGTTTCCCAGGAGAGTTAGAAGTGAGTTTGCACTCTTTTTCCTTGAGAAAGTTGCATCCTCTGTTTTCTTTTCACATGCTGGTCATGCTAAATAGGATAAAAAATACCTTGAATTTTTCCCCAATGGAATGGGTGTAAATTGAATGCTTAGATTTGTATAAAGCAAAGAAAGATAGCCCTGCTTTCTTGCTAAAGACTCACGAGTTGGCATAAAACCTAGATGTGTCTCTTTGTAGGTAAAGAGTTGTAGTATGTCCATGCAAACTCTTACCTCGGGTTGCTAGGACCATGAATCACACAGAATATATGATTCTGGTATTTTCCTTGCTGGTTACTTGCACAAAAAAATGACCTTTTAGAAATACCAGCCTGTCCTCCTTGCTTTTACACGTCACATTAGAATGTAAATATATAAATAATTTTAGAACATTTTCTCCTATGAATTTTTTGACCTTTTAGTTTAATGTAGTTTCTGTTGGTAAGATGATTACTCAATGAATGCATTTAATTGTTTTTGTTCATCCTTAATTGCAACTGCATGGCCACAGATAAATCCAAGTAGTAAGGCACCCATTCAGAAGTTTGCATTGAGCAGTGATCTACATCTTTATATGCTCAATTAAGAGAAAATAAAATATTATGCCAATAGACAGCATAATTCCTTTAAACAGTATTTTTAGCTTGAGTGGTATCACGCTTTTATATCCATATAATTTACTGTCCCTCTCTCTCTAGTCCTGTAGCTCATGTTCTTCACACATGGCAATCACCAAATCACAAATGTATTTTCAGGCTGAAACTTTCACCCTTTTCTGCTGTAGGAAAAGCAGTTATATATATCCCTCCTCTTGGTGTTTTGGGGACTCACAACAGTGATTAAATTGCCTCTTGAGAGTCTTACGCTAACAGTTTCTAGCCTCTGTGAAAGAATGTTATTAGCGTGAGTTCTACTTAATGATTCAAAATGTTTAACTTAACTGTGGACAAGAAAAAAAGTTACTTGGTAAGTTGTGGGGTTTTGTTCTATTGCACTGATGAATGCACAGAGCTGTGAAAGCCAGCTGGCCTGCTCCTGGACCTGAAGAGTTTGATGACTGAGAACAAGGTCCTGGTGTTACCCCATGTACGTGAAGATGGGTTTGCAGTGCCTTGATGTAAGAGCATGGGGTTGACGAACCACCCTTCTATAGCATGGAAAGCAGACATGGGGAAGAAAACATGAGTGGATCGTAGAATCACAGAATGGTTAGGTTTGGAAAGGACCTTAAGATCATCAAGTTCCAACCCCCCTGCCATGGTTAGATGTTGGCCTTGTGGCATTTGGGCTTCTCCTCAGGTTGGATAATGGGCTTTGGGCAGCTGAATGGTGCTCCAGGCTGCTGGAGCAGTACTGGATAATGCCTGTGGGGAGTCGAACCTACCCATGGGACTTCATGCTGATTTTTTTTTCTCCAGGACATGGATAAGACTGCTTAGCTGAGCCACGGCAGTGGTGAGCAAGGAACAGGTAGGTGGATACCCACCACCTCGCAGACCTCAGCACGCAGCACTAATGAGCCCACACTATAATTCTGGCTGTTATTTCTTTGAACTTGCTACTCAGTTTTAACAACTGAATGGATCTCAAAAATGGAACAGAAGTGAGAGTGAAGGGCTCTCAAGGTCCCGCAGAGCTTCAGCAGCGGGTGCTCACCCTTGGCCCCGGGGCCCCACGCATGCAGCTGGAAGGCAGGGCAGAGGGGCAGGCACTGTACCCACCGCACAGGCAGGGACTCAAGCCCCTGTGAGGCCTGCGATGGGAACACGTGCTGTCCATCACCAGGCAGGAATGCTCACAGCTGCAGGAGGCTGTCGCATTGCCAGGCAGCCTCCCTATGCCCCTCTATTCGCCTTCCTCCTCACAATAATAATGCACTCAGAAGTCGTTTAGCTGTAGGGATGCCATATAAATTTCCTTAGTTTAAAAATGGCACTTTTGTAACCTGCAGGGGCTATATCCCCAACTGGGGTTAAACAGAGTGTGTGTTGTGTTGCCTGCCTTTTGACATGCAGGAATAAGCTAGTAGCTTGTTAACAGTACCTAGCAAGTGGGAGAAGAAAAGTGGCTTTAAACCCAACTCTGGCGAGGAGAAAAACCAAATGGAAAATATGTGTTTTTAATATGCCACTGGGTAAATTTGTAAGAGCAGAACAACATTTGTTGTAACCTGATATCCCTCAGGAATGAGGGAAAAGCTGACTGCTTGCTCCACTGAGCCAAAAAATTAGCAAACATGTAAGTGCAAGTGTGCAGTCAGCAGCATAAGGAATAATGCTTCAGAAAGCCAGGAGCAAAGCCAGTGTGTTGCGTGTTAGAAGGCTAACAGTTTTACACAGAAACACAAAATGTTATTTGTAACCTATTTGTATGATAGCCTTCAACATCCTAAAGAAAGTCCCAATCCTTCTGCATTTACCCAGTCCCCAGGTGGCTGTTTTGGCAGCATCTAAGGAAATACTGCATGTTAGCCATCTTATGATTTCTTGATGGAAACGGAACAGAGTTTTGGGTGTAAACATGTAATTCACTGCAATAACCAAAATGTATTTCCTAGGATGGGTACGCTGGTTCAGAGGTCTGCCTGTTCAATGTTTTATCAAGCTCTTTGGAGCAGCACTGCAGTTGAGTGTCACCCAGCATACACGATAGGTTTGGAAAAGCAACCCTGCATGGCCTTCAGGCACCCAGCACGGTATATTTTTGGCACGGTATGCAGAGAATTAGGCACCTGGCTCCTGTGGCTGGTGGGATCCACATGGCTCCTCATCCAGACTGTCCTGGAGCTGTACCGCTTCCCACTCAGCTGCAAGTGCTGTGCTGCTGGGAATAGCTGGTGAGAGAAGGGCCACAGCTCCTGGCGTGTCAGTACAGCAGATGAATGCATGCACATCCCTAGGAAAAGGGCAGAAGTGCTGTGAGGTGAAGCCCTGTGCACCAGAAATGTGCTCCCCATAGGAACTGAAAGTACCTGCGATTATTTGGAAGGAGGCTGTACAAGTGCAAGTGTCGTTTGCAGAAGACAATGAGAGCGATTACAGTTGCAGGAAATTGCAGATGTTCTGCGAAAAGAAACAAGACTAAAATTGCTTTCTGAGAAATAACAAAATCTTCAGAATGTCCAAATCATCTGTTTTTCTGCAATGCTTTTGTAGGTAGCATCTGCAAGTGGATTAGAAAGTCATCAGTATCCAGGCTGATCCCCTGCTACAGGAATAAGAGAAACACATTATTCTTTCTGCTTTTCCCAGGGCGGCCTGAGCATCCCTGCTCCCTGCTCTGCTCTGGGGTCCAACACATGGCAAGGGTTTCTGCAGAGACTGCTCCAGAAATCAAACCGTGTCAGGTGACGGGAGTGATGTGGCTCCTGGGCACCCATGCCTGCCATCCTTGGAAGCAGCATCCATATTCACACGTGACATTTGACCTCACTGGTCAATTGGGGCCCTGAAGGGGACTTCAGTATCCTGTATCTGTCATGAGGTAGTCAACTCTCACGTAGTATGTCACCGCTCTAAGCAATACAGGCATCCAGAAAGGACTGTTGTTGATGCTATGGGTTGAGCTTGAGTTTCATCATCCTTCCCATTCCATGTCAGAGAAATTGTAGTGATTTGTCTTAGCCTGCTGCCCACCTCACTGCTCCCCACGCAGCCCAGGTGCAAGCCAATGCCTTTCCTTGTCCGCTGTTAAAACCAGCCCTGACAGGAGTAAAGCCAAATGCCAATGTTTTGGGGTAGTCAGGAAAACTTTGTAGTAGCAGTCCTAGTCCTCAGGGACACATTCGTTTTCTCCCTTGTAGTACTCTGGCTGTTCTTTTTCCTATGGGCTTAGCTCCTCACTAAATTTATTCATAGCAAGGTACTGGGGAAGGGAACTCAGTAAGAAAACTGATAGCTACTCATCTGGAAACAGGAGAGGCGAGGAGACAGTCATGCCCAGGAGTGATGCCCCCTCATCACAGCTCTCATGCGGCAGGCAGTGACCCCTGCCCTGGCTGGAGAGCCTGACCTGCACATGCATTATGGTGCACTGGCACCATGCAGGGCAGCGGCCAGCCCCACCGGGTTCTGTGGGAATATAAAAGAAAGAGGGGACCTTAAGGCTGTGGCATGAAAAATCCCTGGTACTTCACAAAGTGCATGTGACGTGGTTTTTCTAAGTTACTTAAATCCCCCCTTGGTTTCAGATGGAAGTGAAACTTTTACTCGCGGTCAAAGTGGAAGGTGAGGGGAATAACTTTGCACAGCAGCATCTTTTCCTCAGTCAGATTATTCGATCAAGTAACTGCAACTCACAGGTTTCCAACTGCTCCCCTAACTGCCCTCTGGCCTGTACCATAAAGAAATAAACACATGCAACCTCTTTTTCTTGCAGCAGAACATCTGTGACCCATTAACGTCTGATCCTGGGCTGCAAAGCCAGCTTTGGAGCCAGGCCTGAAGCACGGCTCGGGCAAAGCAGTCGTTCACTTCTCTGTGAGTCTGGCATTGCTGCTCTCTAATATTTTATCGGCGTGTTTATTTTTGTTACAGTAGCACTCCAGGACTTCAGCAAAGAGCTACAGCAACGTTTTACTGTGTTTAAGTAATCTTTAAACAGTAGCGGCTCCAATTTGGATGTATTTTGAAGTCTTTCTTATTTCTGTGCTGTGTTTTTTCAATGTCATCAGTGCCTCTTCCTCCCCCAACTGCATCTGTACACACGTGGAACTGCTGCATCTTTGACAGCTAAGACTTTTTTCTGGCATACTGAGATACTGAACTGATTCTGGTTTACCAGGTTTTAACCCTTTGGGCTAAAATTTCCCATGCCCATTATGTACCTCCAACTAGTTTATTTTTCTCATTTTTAGTTGCAGTGAAAAACAGCTCCACTGGACAGAGGTTAAGCAAAACTATATTTACCCCTATTAAAACCTTCCAGAGCTACTGAAGTTGAAAACTAAACCCCACAGTAACTCCGCCATGGCTCGCACAATCTCCTTTTTCGTTCCATCAAGCTTTGCCTGCATCTGTGCCCCATTGGGATACCGTGGTCTTGTGAACAAGATGCAGCCCACAGACATGATGCGGCTCTCCAAGGGCTGCCTTGGCACCGGGGTGCATCCGGCTTTTACTGACAGCATTTGTCATGCTGTGAAATCCTATTTTACTGGTTTATTTCTAAACCCACCCAGGCCCAATGGCTTTTCACAAAGCTGGTGTTTATTATACCTGTTTGCTATAGACTGTCCTTTTGATCTGCTTATGGGCATCACTTTCCCTGAAGTGTTCAAAATCCATGTAGACGAAGCCCTCAGTGACATGGTTTAGTGGTGGACTTCGCAGTCCTGGGGTAATGGTTGGACTTGATAATCTTAAAGGTCTTTTCCAACCTAGTTGATTCTATAATCCTATCACATAGCTCACTTGATCCATAAGGTGCTATTTTCCATGGATCATTCCTATTTTTACATAGGTCTCCCTCTGCTTATTGCTCTTTCTGGTGGCTGAGGTGGCCGAGAGGCTGGGGCCTGTGGCTGAGCACCAGGGTTTTGCCAGTGAAGTCCTACAAGGCGAGCCATTGCAGCCCGAGGATGCAGGTGACCTCCACAGCCCAAGCATGGTGGCATGTGGATGCTCATTTTTGGGACTCAGTGGAATGTTTTCCTCTCGCCTTAAGATGCTACTGGTGCAGTTTATCACTGTATTCATACAAGTGACATACTCTTGCCTAGAAACGGGGACAGGCAGGGTCGCACATTGAAAAATCACTGCTTTTGGGAATGCTCAGCTTTAGTGATGCCTGTTTTGCAGGCATTTCTCTCATCTCGTAGACAGCATAGCTCTGCATTAAATGCAGCCTTTTGCTCAGCTCAGAGATGTGCAAACAGCTTGTATCTGTGCTGTGCTGCAGGTTGGAGCTGCAGCAGAAGCTGGACGTCTCCTCATGGCACTGCTCACAGCACTGCTGCTTTGTCGCTGCTTGCTTTTATTGCGTGCGCTCCAGGCGTTGTTTTCTTTTATTCACAGCAGCTTAGAAATGCACATAGCAATGTCTTAGAAACCATTCCAGAGCAAGGGAATAAATATGCATGGGTACAAATCTCAAGGGCAGGGAAAAATTAAGGATGCTTTTCTTCCCCCCGGTACAGGAGTGATTTTCAGCAATAGAAGCTCCACGCGCGCCCCAGATTTTCTTCTCCCCCTCTCTTTTGTGCCCATGTACCGCAGGGCACTCAGAGCAGTGTGTCATGTTTTCTACATGATGCCATCACTTCAAACCGTGCAGTGAACTCATGGGTTTAGAGAGCTCAGCGTCATTGTCTCTGAAGCTTTCAAAGCTTCGCTTTAGTTTTAAATGCCTCTTTAAGCACAGACAATGCTCCAACAGGCTTGCTGAAACTAAATGAAGCTTATAAAGCTTTGAACGCTATTGTAACATGGTGGGTCCCGCAGGAGACTGCAAAATCCTGCTGTGTGCAAGGATCCATCACGCTTTCAAGTGCATGCAGTGTATGTGCTAAAAAATGTAGGCAGAGCAGGGCAAGGAAAGGACAGAGCGTGTCAGCATATTTTTTGAATTACCTAGCATTTGATTTGATAGGAGAATGGTAACATTGCTTTTGAAAATAGAAGTGTTTATTATCCTTTTTTCTTTAGTACATGGAGAAGTTTTGTATATATATATATGCTATATATATAGTTTTCTTATCTGAGATCCTAAAGCAAGCAGGTATTTCTGAATAGCTCACCTAACCATATAATTTTTTCTCAATCTTTTATAAGCTGTGTTATTAGAGTAACTTAACATTGTCCAACATTCATCAAGTCTTCTGTATGATCATACAGACGCTTGCTTTGCTGTGCAGATTTCTTCAATGAAAAATGCATGAAGAGGGGAAAATGACAAAAAGTAGGCCAGGTAGCACCCTGTTTCTGGCTGCGTTTAATCACAGCCTGGAAAGTCAAAGCGAGCTGGCAAAAATTCTGCTTAGAAACAGGAGCACGATGTTTGTCATCCACAGTAATGAGTACGGTGTCATTAACAGCTTACTGGGGCAGTGCCACACTGCCTGTTCGCTTTCCAGTCCCCAGACAGGCGATGGACGGGCTGCTGACCCAGATCGGGCATGTAAGACAAGAGCGGTTCCTCCTTGACAAGCCCCAGCAGTGATAACTGGTCATTAATGGTCAAAATTCTGCCAGCGTGAGGTTTTTAGACACAATTTGTACTTCTTTAATTACACAGCCGGGGCAGGCTTTGTCCCAGGGACTCTTATCAGGCTGAATTAGGCTTTAGAAGAACTAGGCTCAGCCCAGCCTGAGCTGCACTCACCAGCTTCTCTATAAACCTTAGCTAGGGATGCGGTGGGGGCAGCGCACGATGGTAATTGTCACCAGGAGGAAGAGAGAAACTCTTGTTCCCGTATTGTTTTATTATTCTAATGATGCAGAGGCGCCCTGACGGAGCTCGTGGCCCTGCTCCACCGGGACTTACACAAACACTGAGGTGGTAGGAGAGGCTCTGCTGCCTGAAAGCTGGCTGGCTGAGCAAGCTAGCAGGGCAAGCACCAAGAGAAAAGGGAGGGCTGCTTATCTTCAGTTGTCACACAGGGAGCACTGAAATTTATGGCTGTGCCCTGCCAGGTCCTCTTTCTCTATCTTATTTTCCCCTGCCCTGTGCATTCACCCATGAGATGATCTCCAGGGAGCACACAGCCCCACAGCAGAGGTTGGTGGGACTCAGCTCTGCTTGGGTGGGACTGAGCCCCTGGGGATTCATCTGGTCACCTAGCAGAGGGTGTTTGGAGAAGTGCTGCCCCATCCTTTGGTGAAGAATGAGCTAGCTGAGTGAGGAGGTGACCCAAGCGAAGGCATTATCCCCCCTCAATCTCTCTTTGGGATTTGTAGCTTTATCAGCGGGGACTGGCCACCACTGCACTTGCTGATAGGGCTGACCCCGGGTGTGTGAGATGGGTGTGGGGATGTACAGCCACAGGGCTGATAAAGTGGAGACCAGCAGTGTAGGGAAGCTGCTGGGGAGGGCAAGGAGAGGCCCTTGGCTCCACCGGAGCCTGCTGCAGACCCCAAGACAGGTGTATTTCAGCACGCACCAATGGGGCTTATCACTGCTGATTTCCTGCCTGGGGATGGCAAGGTGAAGATAATGTTCTGGAGCAGGCTAAGCACTTCTGTGGGGCTTTAAAACACCAAGAAGTATCACATTCAGTTCATGCCACCTCTCAAACTGTTCTTAATGGGAACCCCTGTATAGGTGATCGGTATGCTTATGTTGAGCATATGGTGGCTGCAAATGAAATGATTGCATGCTTTGACTAGAAAGGCTTCTGCTGGGGTCACCTCCTCCAGGAATTGATTTTGGCTAGTGTTTCTGTAAAGCTTCATGTCTTTTCTGAAAGGCAAGTAGTGATTCCCATGCTGAAAGCAATGGGGATTTGTAATGGCATCTAGGGCTGGATTAATTGCTGTGTGCTTTATGGTTTGCAGAAGTTTATAGCAGTATCTCCAGTTTGCTGTAGGTAAAACGCAGCTCCTTTTCCTTGTAACTCAAGGGCAAGGGAAACAGTAAAAAGTAAATACTTCAGCAGCACATCCTACTACTGAAAACAAAGTTAAAGATCTTAAAGTATGCCAGCACAGGGATTTGTTCTGCATGAATAGTAAGTATATGTACAGCATCAAAAAACTCTTCCCTAGCTGGAAACAGCATTGTCAATAGGTCTGCAAGCTTTGGAAATGCACTGACACATCTGCACGTAGCTGAAGGAGCTGCACGGACTGGTCCATGCTGGGTTCATGCGGCAGGACCATCCCCTCCTGGTGCATCTCCCATCATTCCTCATTCAAATGTCTTAGTTGTTTGTTTTTCCAGGTTGAGTGGGATGAATCTATTTGCTCGGTATTAGTCACTAATTCCTGTGGAATGGAAGAGTACTGTGGTGGCCTGTCAAAGAGGGCCAGCAGGGACATGCCGGCAGCCTTTGTTTCCCCCCGCTGCACACCAAGCTCTTTCTCACCTCCCTGTCCACAGTGATTCTAGAGGAGTGAGGCTGCTCTAAATAAAACCGAGCTGCACTGGTGAGGCGGCAGTGAATGTAGGTCGGATGCAGTTGGAAAACCGTTGGCAGCAGCACCGATGTGCGCACAACCAGATGGTGATGGATGTGGTGTTAGGGGTGCCCAGGCTGCCTAAGGGAGATGTGAGCAGAGAGAGGGGCTGCATGTCACATGCCAGCTCCTGCAGGCAGTGCTGTGGGCAAGGAGGTGCAGCACCAGCCCCCTGCACTGTGGGAGGATACAAAACCTCCCTAGGGGAGTGTGAGACCAGCACCCACCAACTATGGCTGAGAGAAAATGGGGTGGCAGAAACCAATGGGCAATAGTTGCTGTGGGACACAGGTCTCGGAGCCCCTCCTGTGCAACCAAGGCAAATAAAAGCAGGTGTTTTGGCATGGAGAAACCAAAATATCCCATCTCTTACAACTGCAGAATCATAGAATGGTTTGGGTTGAAAGGGACCTTAAAACTCATCCAGTTCCAACCCCCCTACCATGGCAGGGACACCTTCCATTACACCACGTTGCTCAAAGCCCCATCCAACCTGGCTTTGAACACTTCAGAGATGAGGCATCCACAGCTTCTCTGGGCAATCTGTGCTAGTGTCTCACCACCCTCATAGTACAGAACTTCTTCCTTATATCTATCTACATCTATCCTCTCTCAGTTTAAAGCCCCCTTGCCCTGTCACTACATACACTTGTAAAAAGTCCCTCTCCACATTTCTTGTGAGCCCCCTTTAGGTACTAGAAGGCTGTCCTAAGGTCTCCCTGGAGCCTTCTCTTTTCCAGGTTGAACAAGCCCAGCTCTCTTAGCCTGAATTTATAGAAGTGCTCCAACCCTCTGAAGTAATTCTGAGCCTTACTTGAGAGGAAAAGCTTCCCTCTCGGCTTCCCTTCTCCTCTGCTCACCCAGCATCATCCCTGCCCTGTCTTCCCCTGAGCCCCCGAACGGTGAGTGGCAGCTCTCCAGGCTTTCCTGGGGCTGGTTCGGGAGCATCTCGGAGCAGTTAGCAGCAGGTACATTTCATTTAATTTCATTTCATCTTGCACTTGAAGAACAGTCCCAGGCATATTTTGCTGGTAAAGGGATGCACACAGGCACAAGAGCGGGAATGTAATTAGGTTGCCCGCTCCCATCTGATGTCTGTTACACAACATGTTATCTCCCCATCTGATTGCAGTGTTCTGCATCGTGGCCCTGATTTCCTCCCAGTCCTGCCCATTGCATCCAAAAAGGCCTCCAGAAAGCAGTGTGTTCAGCCGTGCCATGGAGTTGGGGTGCCTCTACCATGACTGCAGAAAGCCTTACAGCCTCCCTTCATCCTTCCCAAAGCTGCGAGCATGCCCCTTGCTTTCCACAGGGGAAGTGTCTCCCAGGTAGGCCTGGTCCTGGCCTGAAGTGCAGCTCAGACCACCTCTCTCACCTAACACTTTAAACTGTGTTCAGCTAAACCAGCCTCAAGATTGCCTAGGACAGTTTTCCTCTATGCACCTACCCACTGCCAGCCAGACCCCATTCTGCAGACATGGAAAACACAGTTGAATTCTAGACTCAGACAGGCAAACCCCTCAGCTCGTGCTGACACTGGTTTTTAAAAACTCTATGAGAAAAAGCTAATAATTTACAATAGTACCAGTCTATGGCTCTAACTGGTGTTCCAACCGGGACCAGCTGAAAAAAAATGGTGGGAACAGCTCCCTGCTGAATGCACAAAAGGCTCCCGGTGCCATGCAGCCCCTTGATGGTATTGCTATATGAAGTTTATGCCGTTATAACCCTTTTTCTCTCTAAAGCAGCTATTCAAGCACCTGTCCAAGCATGGCTGCATGTCTGCTGGCAGACGAACATCCAGCCATTCCTGTTTTAAACAGTGCTGTTTCTCTGCAAGCCCTGGGCAACCTGGGGTGCAGGCAGAGGAGTGCCATGGGGTGTGCCAGAGCACTCGCTCCTCTGCCTGTGCATGGGGAAGCACGTGCAACAGCGCAGAGAGACGGGCTGGAACATAGAAGACCCATCTAACAGGCAGAGAGCAAGAAAAAGGGGGGAAGAGAGGAAAGCGAGAGGAGGATGTGGGCAGGAAACAAGACTTCATCACCATATGTCAGCTGTTGTGCAATGCTGGAAGACACCAAAGTCTTGTCCTTTTGGGAGCAGGTCAGCAGTGTGTTTGCCAGGAGGAGAGACGCGCTGCCCGCATGCAGGCCAGCCTCACCTCTGGCCAAACCTGGGTGGCTTCCGGGTGGGAAAAGCTTTCATTGCTGCTAAGCGGAGCAGGCGTGGGGTAGCTATCCCACTGCTGATGGAGACCAAGGTCTCCCATGGCCTCATATGCTGTCTCAGTCCAGAGATGAAAATGGGTTTTGTTACTTGCTTGGCTTTATTTATAAGCCTTCAGTGAGTAAACACCGTGTTTCCATTGTTTATGTGAGTTACTATGTGCGATCAGTAAGGAGAGAACCAAATGCAATCCTGGGCTTGTGCAAACCTTGTTAGCAGAGTATTTGTTTTCTGTTTTCCTCAAGGTTTGCAGAACTCGTTTAACAACAGTTTTCCTCTGTAATTTAAGTATCTGAGAGTTTATTTTTTGAGGAAAAGGGACAAGTGTTTAAGAAGGGCATGTGAGACAACGTGTGTTAAGACTGCATGAGCAGCACATGCTGCTTCCGCTGGGCTCTGTTCTACACTTGTGTTTTATAAACGCCACAACCATCAGAGACCCACCAAGCACCGGGGCAGTTACTGAGAACCCAAACAGAAAACGACAGCAGATGAAATCCGCTGATGCGCAGCGCCGGTAAGCAGCAAGGAATACTGAGGCAGATAAACTCCTCCGCCCGTTTCTTTTCCCAACCGCATACCGGCCGCAAGCCTGGCAGCACTTTCCCCAGGAACATCTGCACGCGCAGGTCACCGGATCACCGGGGATATTTGAGTTTTCTTTTCCCCTCTGCCCCTCCGTTCAGCTTTCCTCTCCGTGCCTTCCCCTCCCCCTTCGTGCTGCACCCTGCTTTCCATCCTTCGCTCTTTTTCCCCCTGAAACAGCACGGCAGCACCGATGTCCCCACATCCCGCACGGGGTAACGGATGGCATCGATGTCAGCGCACGGGATAAGGGGTGGCGGGCAGCTCCCGCTCCCACCTCAAACCACGCCCCAGCCGCACACACACAAACGCGGCCGCAACCCCGACTCGGCACCGTCCTTCCCCGAGGCCCCCGCTGCCTCCCCGAGCTCGGGCACCCGCGCCTGGCCCCGCGCCATGCGCTCGGCGCTGCCGCCGCCGGGAGGCGTGGCCAGAGAGGGGCGGAGGGGGCGTGTCCGAGGCGTGTCTCGGGGGCGCGCAGCCGCGCGGCGTGGCGGTGGGCGTGGCGGCGTGGTGCCCCCGGCCCCGCCCGCGCCACCGCCCCCGCCCAGCCGCAGCACGGGGCGGCACGGCATGGCGGGGCTTCGCTACCCGCAGCAGAGCGGCTGTTGCCGCGCGGCCGCCGCCATGAACCTCCTACTCGGCGTCTTCCACGTCCTCCTGCCCTGCTTCCGACCCGGTGAGGCGCAGGGGCAAGGTGAGCGCACCGGAGGGAGGGAGTGGGGGGCGCCGCAGCAGCAGCAGCTGCGCCCCTCGGGTGTGCGAGAGCGGCCGCCGCCCCCACCGCCTTCCCTCGGGCGGCTGCCGCCCCCACCGCCTTCCCTCGGGCGGCTGCCGCGGTGGCAGCCCCGGGGGCACAAAGGGAGACGGGACGTGGCTCGCAGCCTCCCCCCACACCCTTTCTTCCGCCCCAGTGTCAGCCCGGCTCCGCGTCGCTGCGGGCTTGCCCCGCACCCGGGCCGCTGCCTGCGGGCTCCGGCCTCCCGACCCCCTGCGAGCGCGGCCGGCCCACCCGCGGTTTCTCTCTCTGCCCCTGCAGCCATCGAGCCCATCCCCGGCGTGGTGGAGCTGTGGCAGGCCGAGGAGGGGGAGCTCCTGTTGCCCGCACAGGTGAGGGGGCGCTTGGGGGGGGGGCGGCGATGGTTGGGGCCGGGGTGGAGAGAGTGAAGTGGGGACGAGACCCGGGGGGTCAGGAGCCATTACGGGGCCCCGGGGTGAGGGGGGGGAGTGTGTGGGGCCGGGGGGCGGGTGTGGGGCCGCGGCGAGGGGCGATCGGGGGCGGCCTTGCCCGCTGTCACACGCCACAGCCCCGTCGCCGCCGCGGCTTCCCCCTCCCCGCGCCTTGCCGTTACCGGGCTGAGAATGAAGGTGGGGTTCTGAGGCTTTATTCCTCCCTCTTCCCCAGTGTTCCTCCCTTTCCTCCCCCCGTTTTCTCTGTCTGCCTCCTTTCTTTAATGAATGCAATAGGGCACGGTAAATACTGGATGTGTGTACAAGGAATACCGTGTATTTTGTATTTCTATCTCGCACCTGCTCAGGTGAAGCCATTTCTTCCCCCTCCCACCCCAAATGACACATCATTTCTGATGCTGCCCCTCTCCTATCCTAGCTCATTTCTGTTTTGTTTAGCTGCTGCTGTTGAGCGCTAATGAGGTTTATTCAATTCTGTGCTGGCAAGAGGAGCGGCGATGGTAAAAGGCAGGGGTGGGCTGGTGAGCGAGGAGGGGTGCTGTGCGGGATGGAGGCGGTGGTCTGGAGTTGTTGGCATTTGAGGCAGTCATTTAACTTGCACTCATGGACTCTGCCATATGTTGAGCTGGGCCTTCCTAGACTTCAAGGCACCAGGCTCGTAAATGGAAGAAGCAGTCCTTGGGGACATCATCTTATGTGAGGGAAGGAAAAGAGGGTAATTTATTTCTCTTAAGCCATTATATCATTCTCTGTTTAGTGCTCAGCTGCTGATACCTATTAACATAGGGGAAAAAGAGCAGAAGTGTTATTTCTTTCCTCAGCTAGCTACGATTGATGCTGCTTACCAGGGCCCAGCAATTTGTATTGTGGTGTTATGAAAGTGTCACCTACTGTATATGCAAATGATTGTATATATATATGCTACACTGTTCAGAATTTGTTTGGTGCCGATACAGTCGTAGTTAAGGGAAGGTGCAGTCTCTGTGCCCAGGGATGCTGAGAGAACTCGACCTTTTGCTTTTGCATTCTTTACCTTGAAGACATAAAGATGCATTAGATGTAGAAGCATGTAATGCAGTCCTTTATGGTCACTTCTCATAGTGAAGCTGCAACTGACTGATGATGACGTGATGTTTACTTCCTGAGGAGATTAGGTCCACTTGGAAAACACTGTTCTTGAGCATCCTCATAAAAATGAGCTGTGGTGGGGCTGAAGGAAGACCAGGCACGAATGGCCCATGAACTTGGTGTGATTGAGCGTATGGTTCTGCCGAGTCCTTGCAGCCATGAAAGGCAAAGCTGAGGTTGCTGCTCTGCTCCTCTGTCGTTTCTGTAGATGCTGTGGTTGGTATGCAGGAAAGAAAGCAGGTCTTCTGGTTTCAGCTGTGGCAGAGTGAGGAGTGAAAATTGCAATAGGCTCATTGAAATACAAGGTGGATTTTAAAAGCCAGATGAACCATTTCCTGAGCACTGGTGGTGCATCAGCTGTTTTGCATGCCTTTCCCCTCCTGGTGTGGGGACCACAGCAGCATCTGATGTATCCGTGACTGCTCATGCTGAAGCAGAAGGGCCTGGCTTCCTCAAACACAGTTTTAAGACCAAAGCTTGGTTCCAGGCCCAAGCCTGATGCCCAGATTTCTCTTACCTTGTGGGCTTGGTGTCTGTGGCTGAATTTGAAGCCGCCGTTTCTAGTTGTCAGGGAGAATGAAAGGAGACCTCTCTTAGCCTGTGCAGATACTATTGGCAAGGGACCCTTCAACACCCCTTCCATGGAGTGTTTCCATGGCATTGCTCTGTGATTGCTGGTTGTGGCTCTTCCCTGAGTGGCTAAGGAGTCGAGGGTTACCCACCCTGCCACACTCCTCTCTGGTGTCTGTGAAGTGCTGAAGGCAGTTCAGCATCGTCACCCTCCCAGCTGACTCTGCTGGGTTGGTGAGGGGCATCAGCAGAGATGCTGGAGACCTGGAAAATCACTTCATCCATTAACCCTTGACTGCCCTTTCTTTTTTAGAGGCATGCTTAAACTACAAGAGGTTTATGCTTATGCACTAAAATAAGATGGTCAGCCTCACTTCTGCAAGGAGGTTGTCCATATTCTCCTCCTTGCAAAACCAGACTTTCTCACTTAAACCCTCACAGAGGGTTGTTCCCTAGTGTTTGCGTACCACAGCAGTGGCAATGCGATGGTGAGGGTCTAGTAAGAGGAACAGCTTCCTTGCTTTTGAGTGGATAATAAATATTGTTTGATAGGGAGTATCTGAAGGTTGGTTAATTCATGTATTTAAAGATGGGATATTTAAAGACTTTGGGAATGGGAAGTGCCGTGGTTTCTCGATCTGGTTCTTCCTGTTCCCTTTTGGAGGAGGGCAGGAGGGAGTGTGGCACAGGAGGGCAAGGACTTTGCATATGGAAGTGAAAAATCTAGAGAGGGAACTGTGCATGCTCCTCTCCCAAAGTGTCTCCTTCTCGCCTGTGTGTTGCAGGCTCCAGGCAGGGATATGCCCTGTCTGTCCAGCTGATCTGCCTGCTTCTGGTGGGTTACCAATGCTGTCTGATGGATGTTTTCCCTTTCTGTCATGACTTTGCACTATAATCTTATTTTCCATGCATCGTCAGCTGCCTGTGACAGAGCAGTTTTGAGCATTCCTTGCTGCCTGCAGAATTTGAGGGTGAAAGTTGGATGGGTTGGTAGCCCATTCAGCCGTCAGGTTGCCGGCGCGTGCTTTTGTTCCAAGAGCGCATACTGAATAAAGACATCGTGTTAGGAGGCAAGGGAGGGGGAAGCAAAGCGTTTTAATATTTGTAGTTGCTTTCTAGGCCTCTCGCAGCATCGCTTTGTCTACGTGAACTGCATGAATTTGCATGCTGGAGCGCAGCCGCCCAGGGCCCCCGCGCCTCCACCCGGGTTGGTCGTTCTACCTTCTGTTTCCTCTTGCTTCCCTTTCATTGTTTGTGCTTCTCGCGTGCCCCCTCCCAGCTTCCCTCTCACACGTGTTTGTGCTTTTCTTTTTTCTTACCCCCTTATGCTTGTGATCCTTTGAGTTTGGCTTCCTCTGAAGCCTGCAGAGCTGTCTGGGGATGGCTCACCTACTGCTCTTGCTCCACAGCCGAGCCTGAAGGGTGTGCGTGGGCTTGCATGCTGGAGCTGAGGAGCAGCTGCCTGTATCTAGCATGCTGACAGTCTTCCATTGGTCTGCAGCTTCCTCCAGCATTTTAATGTCTCTTCCTGGGTTCCCTTTTTGCTTTGAGACAGGCTGGGTGTCCCAGTCAGATGTGGTGTCTGTATTCTTTTGTGCCCAGGTCCTGTTTCTCTTTGAAGGTGGTGTGAAGTGTGAGGCAGCCACCTTGCTGTCCTTCACCTGGAACTCCAGAGCAAATGTCCCTGTGGTGGGTGACTGGGTTTCTGATTTTATTTTTCTTCCCATCATTTGTCCTTGCTGTGGAGAAATGTAGAGCCTTGCCTGCCCTGGTGGTTGGGAGATGCTTGGAAAACCAGTGGGATTTTGACACAGAAAATCTCAAGTGTGAGAAGCTTGATTAGAGCAGTTGTGGTTTTTATTCAGACTCCTTATAATTTTGTGGTTTTGGTTGGTTGTTTGTAACTTGTTAATACTTACTTAAGTAAAATGCTTGGGAAAAAAGCTCCTTTGTGTAGGACTTGACACCTAAGCCCTTCACCATTAAAGGCTGAAAAAGCTCCAAATAGGAGCAGCCGTGGTGGAGCACTTCAGTGCAAAACTGAAAGGCAGTTAGTCATATTTTTTTTTGCTGGAGAGGAGAGGAAAGAGCTCAATGAAAAGCACAGTAAGGGTACAGGGCCTGCTGCCTCCACTGCCACGAGGGTATGAAAGGACAAGCACTGTGTGGGTGATTGCTGCGAGCATCTGAAGGCATGGGCAAGTGGGTTGGGTACCTGCAGAGCAGAGCATGCAGCGCTTTCCTTTCAGCCTCTTCACTTTTGAGGGAGGAACTACTTTAAAATGAAATGAAAGTTAAATTGTAGGTCTTGATGTCACGATTGAAAATAATAGTAAGTCATCAAAGGCAACATAGACCAAACGCTTTTTTGGTGTCAGTGCCATGCCTGTCCGCTGTGATGGGTTTTCTGCCATTCCTGCACATTGCATGTAGGAGATGAGTGAGATGTTTCATTAGAGGAATGCCTTGTGTATGTTTCAGTTTGCTTGCAGATAGGAGATTACAGTGACAGATATTTCATTTTACTGTGATAATGTTTAGGGCGCTTGAATTTTGGAGGAAGAGAAAGATGCCACAATATTTACTGTATTGTTACAGATGCTGGGCAAATACAGCGCTGCTGCCTGAGTTTTTACTTTAAAGGTTCTGCTCAGTTCTGAAAGATTATTGTATCGTTTTTTCTTTTCACATGTAGTAGCAGCTCATCTTCCATTCCTGTTCTTCAGTGCAGCTCAGGGGTAATAAGGTTAATTGTTCTGCTGGTTTCGTAAGCTGATGAGGACCTTGATCTTGCTTATGTATCTGAGATATGTAGCACTGCAGTATGTTATTAACAGAGGCGCATCCCATCAGCTATGCACAAATTAAATGTACGGAGTCACTGACTTCAAAGCAGGATTTGTCAGAAGGCACACAGTTTGTGTGAAAGCCCAAGACAGACTTGGGTGGGAATTAGGTTCCTCTTTGGGCTGTTAAAGGGCTCCTTCAGCCTCCCAGCTGAGCTTCTGGATGGTGCTGATAGGACTTGGGGCTGGTTGGCCGTGCAGATTATGCAGAAGCTGTCAGCCCAGGCTCTCAACACTTGTGTGACATGAGAGGGGCACTTTCAGGGGCGTTCTAGTGCAAAGATAAGCACCTGCCCATATTCAGGATGAGGTTTGGAGGAAGCGGATTTTTTTTTTCGTGTCATGGAGAGGCTGCTGGGACCTGCATTTTAGATTTAGAGCTGCTCGCTTTCTCCCATCCGCCTGTGCTACTTGTCTGGTCCTATGGTAGTTTAAGAAAGCTTGTGTTGTTGTTTAATCCTAGTGTAAGTATACGTGTAGCCTGTGACATATAGAGGACAGAAGACATGGAACTCTGTGCATGCTTAAGAGTCGAGGGTAATTTTTCTTTCTGTAATTACTTTTTTTCTTGCACAGTTGATCTTTTATACTGTGGCTGCATTATAGACTGGGGAAGTTTTTGTCATTGTTGCTTGAGAAAAAGCAAAAAGGAGAAGTGGCAAGATAGCTAGTGTTAAGGGTGAGCACCGTATAGTGACAGAGACACAGGTTTCTGATGCCTGGCAGATGTTAAGCCTTTTAAAGGAGGAGTTAAGCCGTTTAAAATGAGGCTAGCTCGGCAGCCTGTTGTGGCAGAGAAGCTGTTTCTGGAGGGTGTGGATGAGGAGTTTTCTAATTCTGCTTGGTATGTACTGAGGTTCTGAAGTTCAAAAGGAGCCTTGAGAAGTTGGGTTTATGTTGTGCCCTACTTGTAGGGTCTAACAGTAAGGCTTAGCTGGGTTGTTGGAGGAGGTGGCTGGGTGATCATGAGAAGCAGGAGCTAGGACCTGTAGGTAAGCAGGTCTGTGCTGAAGTGCCGTGTGATGTTGCAGATCCTGGGCAATTACCATGGTGTCTCCAAACACTCTTTAAGGGCATGCATACAGAAAGATCGTCAAATCCTCAGATTAACTTGTCAGTCTAGTTGCAGATTAGGTTATACTATGGTGAAGGCTTTGCTACTGCTGTTGGATGAGCTGCTTGTGGCAAAAAGATTGACGCTTAGATACATCTGGTAGCTTCTGGCAAGAGCTATAATAATTCTAGCCATATTATCATTATTCTAGCTGTAGTGTGAATTATTAATATTATTATTATTAACCATATTTGCTGCCTTTGTATGGTTGCCATTTTTTCCCCCCTGCATGAGGCTCAAGTGTTCAGAAATCCTGCCTGCCCTGTTGAGTACACAAGTAGGGCTGCCTGGTCTGCTTAAGCATCTGAAGCCTGTAGAAAGATGTTCAGTGTTTGTGCAGGTGATTTCTTTTTTCTTTTTCTAGTATGTAGTGCAAATAGGAGCAAGAGTCAAAGCTGGTGACTTGGGGCCTGTTCCGTGATGCACTTACGTGGGAAATGTGTAGGAGGGGTGGTGGAAGGTGCATTCATTTAATTTTGAAAGTCTTTTTCCCCGCTGCCCCCCGTACCTTTTCATTGCTACGGTCTGTAGCTTACGTCTTGTGAAACCAGAAGCGGTAGCTGGGAAAACTTACCAGCTGTTCCTGGCAGGATAACTGTGACCTCTTCCTGAAAAATGTTAATCTCCCTAAAGTTGTCCCTGGTTTCATCAGCGCCGGTTGGGTGGCTGTAACATGTTCCATTTTGAGTTGTACCTAAAGCTTTCCTGGAGATCTTGGCTGGTTCAGAGCAGCTACCTGCTTGTTTTAAATGGTTTTCCTGCAGGGAGCTCGTTGAACCAACACTTGAGTTCATTTCTGTAGACAGCTCTAAGTGGTTAGTTGTGAACTGCAAGCTGGCACAGTGTGTTAACTGCATCTCTCAAAAATTGCTTTGGTCCAGCAACTGAGCTAAGCTGTTGTGTTTAAAGCTTCTGCGCTCTCTGGTTTCTTTACGTGCTGCTGATCACTGATGAGATGTGGATTTGGGATCTTGTGGTTCCTGTTGGAGTGTGGTACCTCGCCATTGCTTTTGGCGTTACCGCTTGGTCTGAGTTCCAAGGCATTCTGCATCCTATTTTCTCAGGCACTCACTAATGAAATTTACTGATGGGGGTAAGTAATTTGAAGGTGGAGAAAATAGTCTTTCTGTAGTTTGAGGACAACTGATGGGTTTAGATTTAAGTTGTGTGAGTGAGCAGAATTTTGTATAGATTCATTTGTATAAGTGGAAAAATGAGTGTTCAATGAACACTTGGGGAAAAAAATAATGGAGCAGCCATGTTAAGTCACCGTTTGTCTTGGCAAAATGAGCTGAAACCTCAGATGGGATGGCCAGCACCTTACTGGAATCATCAAGGAATCTGTGTAGGAATTCTATATTTCTGAGTTTGTTTTGCAAGCAAGTCTCATGAGAGTCCATCTTCAGTGGAGTTAAAAATGGTACATATGTACGGTGTACTCTGTTGCAGTTCTGAGATTCTTACATAGTATTTTCTCTGTTTGTCAGGCTGATTTGGAGGAGGATGTGGAAGAGCATCCACAAGAGCAAAGGTAAGCAAAACTCAAATGAAAACAAAGAGTAGTGAAACTGGTTTTGTGTTTTTTTGCTTTAGGAAATACTGAAATGTAATTGGGCAAACTAATAAAAATTATTTTTTCTGCTGCATATTAAATAGATTTTCATTACTTGCAGCTTGCTATTTTCTCAACTAATGTTGATATTAATCTCTTAGCAAAACAAGCAAATAGTGTGCAGCATATGGAAGACTGAAATGTTCTCTTGCATCTCCTTCTTATTCTAAGGTGCATTTGCTTTTACACAAAAAAAACCCCACAACCCTGTGTTTATTAATTCTACTCTATTGTATATTTTGTAGTGAATTTATTTAAACAAGAGGACAGTTTTCCATTCCAAAATTTGCGAACATAAGTAATCTTGGGAGTTGTAATTTGTACCAAGGCAGGGAGAAGGGTAAAGAAGGTTTAAAGCCAAAAGCTTACTAGTATCTTGCTGTGGAACAATAAATATTCTGCCTTATTTCTTGAAATCAGATAAAAAATAAAAGCTCTTAAGAACCATAGCCTCAACTCTGCTGTTTCTGATAATATCAGGCCTCCACTGTTTTGAAGGGTTGGGTAAATAGCATCACAGATTATTTTTCTAAATACACATTTTGTTTCCTCTGAGCGACGAGATTAAAATGCTTGGACATCTACCAGTGAAACACTTCCTTCCTTTGGTATGTGTTAATGTGGATACAGCTTTCGGTGCCATGCCAGCCAGAAAGATCACAAGACTTAAAATAAACATGTGTAACACCACTGTGCTCTGATGGCTGCATTTAGCCAGAAATGCTTTTCTCATTTATCTCCATGCCCTTAGCTTGGCTTTGAGAGCCAATAGATCTGATAAAACACAAGCCTTGTTGGCAGCTGGCAGAAGGGGTAAGCCTGGGAGTGGGAAGTGGATGGTAATAATGAGTTTGGTCTGACCTGAAGCACTGTAACACTTCTTTGCACAGCTTTCCTCTCTCTCCTTCTGCCCCATTGAGAGCCTTCTTGTCTGAACCCAGCATCACGTTAGGGCTCCTGTGCCTCATGGCCATGGGAGTGACAAAAGTGGTATCAAAACAGGGTGGGACAATTACTGATGCCTTTGACAGCTGGTGCTGATGGCTTGTGGTTTTCCTCCTCCTGTTGCAAAAAGAAGGATAAACCATTGAGAGCTGGCATTTTCCCTGATTTTCATCTGGGGACTAGAGTGGGTTTTGGTGTTACATTTTCACTGCATGCTCTCTTTATTGAGAGGTAGTGAGAAGACAGCCGTCTCAAATGCTGTACTTAAAGTGATTTCTGAGTTTTTTCATTAGTAGGCAGAGATGTAGCTCAGGGAAAAAATACCTACCTGCCTGTTTTTCTCTGGAAGTGGGTGGAGTAACGGGCTACTATAGCAATAATAAAAATATTGTTGAAAGATAAATAGTTTATGAGACTCAGGAAATAGGAAAAAGTGGTTTGACTTTTTTCTTGTCATTCAGGTGCTTAAAGATTTTTCTAGTAATTATTTCCAAAAATGAACTTGTTTGTGTAAGTAAAGCTTACGAGGTTCACTTGCATGAATGGAAACATCCTTCTATTGTCATACTGAAATGCTTCAGGAAACTTGCCTAAACAGACACTAGGCTTTGCGCATCTCTTAAACTGTTCTGGTTTGCTGCCATATATAAACACCAATCTGTGTGTGCTCTGTATACTGAAGGAATGTTATAGTGTAGACTTTATAAAGAATACCTAGCAAAGGTACATTAAAAAGACTAGAATTTTTCCAGATTAACTTTCATTCCCTTAGCTTGTATTACTATATGGTGAAATCATGGGGATTTCCTTTTCCTGTAGCAGCAAAACCTGAGAGCTTGCAGCATCTCTATGTCATTGTCTGCCAGCGTGCCCTAGGGAAATCAGCTAAAGCTACTGAAATTTGATTTGAAGCCCATAGAAGCAAAGCACCTTAAAGTAGCGGTGTGAAAAGAAGTTAGTGGAGATAGAGAAAACAGAATTTTTCGCAGAGCTGAAGAAAGTGTAATTTGGCATCTTGGGGCACAAAGGAGAAAGTCTTCTCCCAAAACATCGGTTTATTCTGTTTTTAATTCTAGGTTAATGGGCTCTCTTGGGAGCTTGCTAACCTACTTTAAACCAAAAAAAAGAGTAACGTATTAACAGACTGTAAACTGACTTCCTGTGCATGTGCATCACAGGAGCTTCCACTTGTGGTGGGCTTTTTGGTTTGCTATTGTTTTTGTGGCAAGTGCAGAAGGGGGGAGGATGTCGTCTCACTATTTCTGCCTCAGGTTTAGCTTTAACAAATACGGAAGTTTGCATGGAGGTAAAAAGTCATTGTCAAAATAGCAGTTTTTGTAAAGAGCTATTTCAGAGGGGAGTGAGAAGTGGTTGATTTGGAGGGCTGTGGTTTGCAGCTGCCCTGAGTCAGAAAAAGGTAATTAGCAACTCCTAATTTCCATCCTATTCCCTGGTTGCTTGGGTGCTACCACAGATTGCTTTCTGCTATTTTGTCTCTCTGGATCAGACTCTGAAATAAGAAATGCTGGACAGTAGATACTTGAGTTGTTGGATGTACTGCTTCAGGCCACAGTCTTTGACAGAATTAGAGCCACGTATATTTGGATTAACCTATTGAAAAAAGCTTAGTTTCCTTAACAAAATGTTCCTTGCATTTGAAGGTCAGCAGTAAAAGTGTGTCTCCAAGAACAACTGTGGCTCGGGAAGTTTTATTAGAAGACAGTCAATGTCAGGTGTTGACAGAAAGGTTGTTTTGGTTTGGGTTTTTGTGGGTGTTGGCTTTTTGTGTGGTTGTTGTCTCCCACCCCCCTTCACACTGGTGGCTGTTCACTTGCCACAGCTGGCAGTAGCAAATTTTGAGGAGTTAGGTGCTTGATTTTTATTAGGCATTTGCTAAAGCAGCAGAACGAGTCAAATGCAGAAGTCAGGCACAGGTAAAGGGACAGTACTGTGAGGTGATGTGCACAAATGGTGCTACCAAAATTTTCAGCTCTCCGCTGCAAGGAAGTAGACATTGGACTGCCAAAAGAAAAAGTAAGTTTTCACATGTATGACACTATTAATCCTTGGTTTTGAGGACTTCTGGAGAAAGGCCTTTGGGGATCCAGTTTCCCAGCTGACATGTTAAGTAACATTTGCACTGTACTCGGCTGCTGTACTCAAGATGAGGAGCATGCATTCTTAATATGTGATGTGCATTAATAGTCCATGAGAAAGGAAAGCCATACAAAACGAGGAGTGTGGTGTGTAATTGGTAAAAGGACAATTTCCAGCCCTTACCTGTGACAGTCAGGGCATATTTTGCTTTGAGTAGATAGGTATCAGCTGCTAGGAAAATGATAAATGTGATGCAGTTAGCTCAGTCAAGCATTTCTGTTGAACTTTTGCCTGTGATCACTGGGAGAGCGTTTGACCCTGTGGATTGGAACTGCCTGGGGAAGTAGATGGTATCAGCTCCCAGTGGGTTCTTGCTAGGGTGGTAGTGCAGCCCCGGAGCGGCAGCTGGTGCCTGGCACTTTGACCTCTCCTGGTTACCAAGTGGGATTGATTACTCCTAATCCTGTGATTTTTGCTGCGTCCCTGAAGCAGCTCTCCAGACACAGAAGAGAAATTGGAAGGTAAAGGTAGCAAGGGAGTAGCTTAATGGTTGCCTGAGAGACAATAAAGGAGTTAAGGTGCATTGACTGCAAAATTACTTGGGGGTTTAGCGGATACTCAAGAGATGTGCTTATAACATTTGCCTCAGGAGGAATCCAGAGTGGCTGGGGAGGGTGCGCCTGCTTCAAGTGAGGTCACATCTGGCAATTTCTCACTGGCCAGAGCTTTATCTCATCTCCAGTCGAGACATAGATGAGTCTGGTGCTGTGGATGGACTGTTAAGACGCTTCAGAGGGGGACTAGTCCTTCAACAAAGCCTGTGGTCTTAGTGCCATAACTCTAACAGTCCAGTTCTTTAGCAGTAATGGCAAGGGACTGGTGGTACTGGCCTATGTACCAGATAACTGGCTTGGCTGGTGGCTAAGCCAGGAAATGAAGACTGAAAAAATAGGTTAGAATCAACTGGATTTTTTTCCTTCTGCTTTTTTTTTTTTTACTGAAAATTGATAATAAAAAATAAAAATTGATTTATGTGCCAGAAAAAGAAATCCAAATTATAAGAAAAACAATGTTTTATGTTGCTTACTTTTTAAACATTTTTATTAAAGTCAAACTGGGTATCCATTGAGGAAGTGTTTTGAAATGAAGAGCTGAAAGATAGTTTTGATAGTATCAGTGAGTGCTTGAACTGTTTGAAAGGTACCATCCTAAATTAACATTTTCAACCTAAGCTTGTATTGAGTACCACGATCATTTAGATTGTCATTAAATTTACCTCCCTATTACATGAAGACTTCCTAGAATATATGCTTGATCCTGACTTGTGATAGTGAAATTTGCTTTTATTAAATTGTTAATAGTTTTAATTATTATTTCTTTACAAAAGAAGCAGAAATCCTGTGTGTATTAAAAAAAAAAAAAGGCAAAAAAGCTGCCTTTCGTGTGGAAGAAGCATTTTAGTTAACATTAATGCACTTGTGTATAGCAACACATTTCTACAGTATGCATGGAATGGGTGTTTTTACTGGGTTGTACCCAAACCTGCTTCGCTATTGGTTAACTTTTGGTTTTACTTGATAAGTCACTGCGGTTGTATCCTACTTACAGTTTCACCAAATCACCAAGGGACTACTAATTTCAAGTTTTTCTGGGTGCCTAAAGAAATGAAATTTACTTCACATAGTGTACTAGAGAATTAAAGGAGTGGAAATGAGGTGTCCACACACGTACCTGTTATGCTTGGGTGAAAATCCCTACAGAAACACATTTGGGAACACAGAGGGTAATGTGAAGCTAGAACAAAAAACAGCTTACAGAAGAAAATTGCTAGAAGGCCAATGAAGTTGGGGGGTCTCTTATAGATGAAGAAACAAATTGTTCTGGAAGGAACTGTCAGTGTTACTCTTCCTCCCCTTACATATGCTTCCACCAGGAGCAGCCAGGGTGGCATGTTGAGCTATTGCTGCTTTAATCTTTTGTCTCTGTTTTATATGTTGTAATTCATTCACTGATGAACTTTGCCTTGCTGAACTTTGTATTAAATGCTGTTAGAGACAGCTGTCCTCTTGTGTGTGTTGCTTCTTCCAAAATACCACTGCTTTTGCAGAATTGTGTTGCGTTGATACAGGTTGTAAAAAAACCCTGTTTAGTTCTGTTGTTTATGGTGTTCCTGGGACATGGTATGACAATGCTGTGTGCTAGCAAATGAGTCAAGCTATCCAGTTATTTATTTGTCCTTAAGTTGCTTTCAGTCACTTCTGAAATGAGCGCAGTGACTGGGCCTGCTGTACTGTGTTTCACACCAGACGGAGAAGCTAATGCTATGGCTTTCTATGATCTGGAGTTAATGGCAAATCATAGAATGGTTGGAAAGGACCTTAGGGTCATCTGCTTCCGCCCCCCCTGCCATGGGCAGGAAAGCCTCACAGTAGCAGAAGTTGCTCAAAGCCCCATCCAACCTGGCCTTGAACACTGCCAGGGATGGAGCATTCACAACTTCTTTGGGCAAACCGTTCCAGTGCCTCACCACCCTCACGGTAAAGGACTTCTTCCATATATCTGACCTGAACTTCCCATGTTTAAACCCGTTACTGCTTGTCCTTTCACTACAGTCACTAAATGGGACAGCCCTGCTGTGTTTTGCAAAGAGCTGACCTGCTTCTGTCCTGGGCGTAAGTCCTACTTGACATTAACTGAAATACTTTAAAGGTGATGCATGGCCAGGTTGTTATTGATATCCTGTTGCAATCCCACTTGTCAAAATCTTGCCTGCTTTAACTGGAGAAGCCCTGATGGTATGTATGCATTTCTTTTGCTGTTGTAAGCCCTCTTGGGTTGGAAGAAGCCTATGGTGAGCCTGGTGACTGTTTGATCTGTACATTGGCTTGTATGCTGACCTAAAAAGGACTTTGTCATCTGTGGGTGACAACCTGACTTTGAGAAATGAAAGCAGTCTTGGTGTGGTAATTGAGAATTGGTGCTTGTGCTTTCATATGGCTCACACTGCCTCAAAAAGCCACACAGGCTGTCTTTACCCCAGTTTCTATACTGGTACAAATAGTAGCAGTGACAGTCTCCTCCCAGCTGGGGCTATGAGGTTGTTGATTGTGCAAGGATTAGTGTATGCGAAGAAGCTGTGTGTGTGAATATGTGCTACTGAAGTAAACTATCTCACATAACCTGTTTTAAATGGACAAATAAACTGCTTTACATTTTGGTGTCCTGTATCTTTTTCTTATTCTGTTAATTTCTTCACTTTCTTTTCCCACTTCCGGTTTGCATGGTGGTACTCGTGCCAAGGCTGCCTCTGCTCCCTTATCTACTGCAGTGCAGGAGGAGCGCCAGAGGAGCCTAGCCAAATCTACTGCTCTGCTCACTGTTGGTGAGATAGATGGGCAGATTAATCTCCAAAAGTGCGGGGCTGAGAGGGAGGACATCCTGTTGGGAGTAATGCCTTATTGAATCAATAGCTGTTGGGTAGGAGAAGGGAAAAGCATTTGCATCTGTGTGATGGATAGCCTCGGAGGCTCCTCCTGTAGCCTATGCTTTGGGGCAAAGCATGGCCTTTAGGATGAGGACAGTCCTGATCTGAGCAGGTGGGACAAAAGTGCACATGGTGTGTTATTCAGCATTCTGTGTTAGTTTCAGTGCTGTCTGCAAAGCTATGCAGGAGCAGAGACAGATTTCATGGTGACGCAGGCTGTATCGTCATTCAGCAAACACGTGGGGATGGTCAGCTCTTGCTGCCAAGCAGCCACATGCTGCAAGTGCCCTGCCACTGTGTAGATGGCATTTTTCTCGTTCAACTTAACCTTCCTTGTTTGGGAAAAGGGGATGTTAAAGGCGATGTTAGGACATGCTTGTGTGTTTAGAGGAGAGCAAAAGAAGGCAAAAGCAGGTGCTGTGGCATGTTTGTCCTTGTTCTAATCCTTGTAAACTTAGTGTCCCCATAGCCCATGCGTATTGCTTCTATAGGCAGTTCAGAATAGGAATTCTCTTCTTATAACTCTACTTTTACATTTTAATACACTAATAATGAATTTCAGATGCGTGTTAATCTCAGGCTAATCCCTCTGATTTGTGGGCAGTGGGCCACAAAAGATTTTGCTTTCATCTGTAATTTATTATTAATAATTATTTTTATTTCCTTAATAGTTACTTCTTAGTTGCCCTTAAAAGAGCTTAATTTGCCTTAATTTTAATATTATGCGGTTAAATGATAGGTATCTGGAATAACAGACCTATGTCAGCAACCTGAAAATTGACGCCCTATGTGCATTTAGCTTTGTAGTTTTTCTGTTGCTGCATATTGGCAACTCATGACAAAATAAAAAATAAAAAGGCAAAACCAAACAAACAAAAACACCCCCTTCAACCCCAAACCAAACCCGAAACAACAGCTTGTTCCTTTTCAGGAATTTGCACAATCCACTCCTGAATCAACCCAACCTTGTGTCTTATAAGCTGGGTGTAAAGTTCCCTGAAGTCTATCTGATGCAGTGTGGTAGAGTGTTTTAGGCAATGCTGTTACCTGCCTGTTATCTTCCTGGAGACTCAAAGGTAAAGCAAACCTGGCTTATGCTGTTTCATGTATTTTTGTTTGACGGGGAAAACTGCACTCCCACCCTGGCAGTGGCTCTGGGTGGATGACTTGTAGGCATGTAGGTGAAGAAGGCCTGTCAGTAATTTTGGTGTTTGCCATAGTAGTGTAAGTAAAAACACTGGCAGGAAAACAAAGCAAATGGCTTATCTGTATTACTTTCAGTTCAGTAGTGTTGTAAATTCAAGCCTAAGTTTTAAAAGCCCATCTTAGTTACATTGGCTTAAATGTTTTTTATCTGCTTTCTTGAGTAGCTGATTTGGGAAAAGCCTTTCACTTTGTGGTGGTTATTGCAGAATTACCAACCTCTTCATTAGGACCGAATAGCCCTGTCTACTTCAGGGAGAGGAAAAGTTCATCAAATAATTACACTTGCGTCTGACAGCAGTGTGTATTAACCTTCTGCAGAGTTCTGAGTACTCACTGCAAATATTTGTTTTATATTTATAGAAGAGTTTGCTTTAATCAAACAAGCTGATTGCTTAGGAGAAACACGTGGTCACTACGAATAATTTAGGTATCCACTTGTCCTATCGGGGTTCCACCATTCTATGGTATGTCCAGGCTGCCACCTGGATAAGGGCAAAGCTGGCTGTGTTAATAGTCAGCTTATCATCTTCTTCATCTCCTGCCCCCAAAGTGTCATGCAAATAAAGCTACTCTTTTTGTGTGTGTAAGTCTTGGTAACTTTCAGAATGTGCAATGAAAATACAATTGACCAAGGGCAACACAGAGCATTTTTTTTTTATGTGTGTGTACAGGGACACCTTACTTTCTGTAGAACAAAAGTGGACTTTGTATAAATTTGGAACACGGGAATTCCTCAGTCAAAACCAGTCAGTATGAATAAGTTTTCTTTTGCTCAGAATTGTGAGGTAGAGGAGAGAGAAGGGAAGATGTTTTTCAAGAGGAGGTTGAGAAGTAGCCCTGTGGTTTTGTTTTTGGTGAAGTTTCCATCTTCTGACAGCCACTTGTCTGCTTCAGGATACTGTTGCAGTAGCTAGGCTGTAATCAGTGGTTTACCATCTCATCCACCTGGATACCAGAACTCCACAGATGTCAAAATTAAGAAATTTGAAGTGCAAAATAATACTTTTTGCCAACTTCTACTTCAGAACTTCATGAAGACAAATGAAGAAGCTCTAAGGACTTGAAAGTAAAAAGTAAAGATAGTGAATCATGTTCAGTTCTGTTGAAAGCACAGGCTGTGTTGACTCTGGGTCATGATTTTGTCCTTCAATTACGAGTTTGGCTTTCTGAGCTAGGGAGAAAAGATGTTAAAATGTTTGCTCACAACAGGAAGGTCCTTAAGGAAATGTGAGAAATGCAGAAAACAACTCACTTCTTTTTTTAAGCCTAGAAATTGTTCTTTTGAGTGATCGGATGGTGGCACTTGCAGTAATGTAGCTGAGCTTGCAGTATAAAAGACCTCAGTTCCCTTGCAGTCCTAAGATTTGAAACTGGTCTGACCTTTGGAGACACTTGTATATCAATAGAATGATCATTTCACGCACTGCAAAATGCTAGGAAAACTTTCAGAAACCTTGAATGATACATGTGAAGAAGAAAAAGTGACCTTAAGTCAAAAGTGTTCTGGCATACATTCTATTTCTTTTGAATATGTAAATTATTATCTATTCCATCATTTCCAGGTTTTTTTAATTGCTGTTCATTGTTTTAATGCTTTCTCCAGGACCTGGTTATTTTTTGAGAGACTGAAGCATAATTCCATTGCCACATATCTCTGTACCTCTGTCTCAAAAAAGTTAACTCCAAATTAAATAGGCAGTCTCAGCTTTGCAAAGTAGAAAAAGAGATAAATGGCCAGTTTGTAATCTGCTTATCTTAGTTTCTGCTACTGCCAACATATACATGTTGATCTCCTGCATGGGAATTTCCCAGCCTTTTTTAATTACATGTGAATGCTTATACTTCATCTAGTGGAAGCTAATAATCTCTCTTGTTCTACTGTTCTTTGTTCTTCTCTGTGCCCCCTGAATTCTGCCATGTTCTTACAGCCCTGTTTCCCCTCCTGATTTACTGGAAGGCTTCTCCTGGTCACCTGTGTGGTGGGTATATGCTCGAAAAGCTTTTGTGAGTCTGAAGACAGAGTCCAGAATGGGATTGTTACACAGACTCATATTTCTGGAAGCTCTAGAGGCTGGCTTTGAGTCACTGCAAGTGCTGCCATCAACTCCTGCACAGTTATTAAAGAGCTGACAGTGTTTGGCAAGCAGTGGATCCAAATGTTAGTACTTAATGACTTTTTAAATGTGTTGGCACACTGAAATCTTGACCTTTCCTGTGAAGGTGCTTCAATTATTTCTCTGACTTCTAGTTACCAAAATTAAGCAAAAAAAACCCCAGACCACCTGGCATCCAGCTTCCTGCTGATGCTCTTTTGCCTGTGAGCGCTTCTGAACAGTTAATTCCTCTATGGGCAGCACATGGGTTTGGTGGGACCAGGCAACTCTCTGCAGTCCTTTAGCTGTAGGTATTTGTTTCTTATCAGTGGGAACAGAAACAGGCTCAGCAGTCTTGTATCAAACCAAAATTAGGCTATATTGTTATACGTGCATGTGCTTGAGTGCCAACTCCTGACAGTTAGAAGACCAGTCCATGTTTATTGGAGCAGTGTTTGGGAATGCACTTGGAACAAAGAGGGACTTTGGAGATTTCTTTGGCTCTGAGCCAGCAGTCTCAGTGTGATGTGTTTAGCACTGGAGAGAGAAAAAACAGATGTGTGCTTGTTTGTGTGTTATTTGCAAGGAGGATCCTTTGTCTGGCTTCCAAGGTCTTGAGGTTCCTGTGCATTGTGTTGCCTTTTAACTCCACAGCTGTAGTGTGCTTGGAGGAGAGGTGCAGCTTCCACAGGCCATAGAAAATGCCACGAGGCGCTTGGACTTCCTTGCTGCTCTGTGTCAGAGCGCCAGAGCAAAGTGCACCATGTTCTCAAAGCTTTTCTTAGTGGGAATGTGTAAAAGCTGTTAATTGCTCATCTGTTACAGGCTGGATGTTTTATAAACAAGTGTGTTCTATGGGTACATTTCGCTCTGTCTGAAATCCATCTTCACATTGTAGTGTAGCAGTTGTCATTGCACAACAGAGCGGAATCCTTAGAGAGTTTAGGATAAAAAGCAAAACTGGTTGGTTGAATTATACTGAAATATCTGACAGCACAGTAGATTTATTTTCTTTAAGGGCAAATTGTAGCGATTCATAAAAAAAAAATTGGTAGAAAATAAAGGCTGTAATTTTAAAGTTTAATTACTTTTGTGACTGCTCCTACCGAGGCACTGCTTAGAGTATGGAGATGTGCATTGCATGGAATTTCACAGTTGTAGATACTAGATGTTGTCCTGAAAGAGTTGGTTGCATTTGCAGGAGTTAATGCAGAAATTACAGAGTGTAGTTGTCTGCTCTCTGAAATTGGATCATGAAAGATTTTCATTTTAGGACCAAAGTTATTAGTAAGTGACTGTCATCACCCACAGGGCTGGGGCAGTCATGGTTCAAGTGCAATCTGGGCACTAGCTCCTGGCTGAAGTAATGCTGTAGCAGGCCAGCTCCAGCACCATGCACTAATCACAGATCCCAAGCATTTTGGAGTAGTGATGCTGTCAGTATTACTGAGTACTGCCCAGTGTCAGGGTTACACCTGTGTCTCCACCTCTGGGTGAAGAGGCACTGGGGTTTTGCAGTGTGATGTGGGAGGACGAGGGGTGATTTTTCTTTCCTCTCTCATTAAATCCCTGCTGTCTGGCAGGATACGCACCAGTGTTTGCCTTGCAACAAACTACACTGCAGAATTGCACTAAGCGCTGATTTTCCCATTTAGTCCTCTCTGTGCTTATCAGACCCTTGTCCCAGCAGAGCTGTCTCTGGAGAGACTGGTACAAATCCCATGGATGCAGCAGCTCAGAACTGTTACCTGACGGGGAGCCAGAGTCTGAGATGCCGAGCATCTGAGGTGTCAGCAAAGTGGTGGCTAAATGGGGAAAAGCAGTGATGTTGTTGAGGCCATGAGACTATTTTGCAGTGTTGTTTCCCTATAATTACAACAGTGCAGTATCCTACATTGCCATTGTGGCATCTGTGCATTGCCCATCTGTTGCTTGAACTCACGTTAAGGATAGAGAGTGTGGCAGTGGTCAGATTGCATCATGATAAAATGTTTTCCAAAGTAATGGAAGAGCTGTAAGGACAGTAGCCAGTCAAAATTACCTGCCCTGTGACCTGGGGCTGGCCCTTGGTGTCAGGCAGGTTCCATCCTCACCATCAGTATGTGTTCTCATCTGTGGGGAAGCACTTGGGCAGTAGTGGAGGACTAATTCCGGGACAGAGCTTTAGATGTTGGAAGGCTGGTCACCTTCGGCTCCACCTGCAGTGAGAAAGAGATTTCACCAGAAGGTGATCAAAGGGACTTTAATTTAGCTGCTTTGAATTGCTCTCAGGAGCAGGTTGTATTTCCCAGCACTGAAAGAGGGAGGGGGAATGACAGGTTTCCTAAATTCGGAGCCCAGGGTGAGGGAGTGCTCGCATCCCCCTGAGCTTTCCTGCCTCCACAGCTTCCACTTCTCGCTGAGGGCAAGGCGGCGGGTGAAGCTGCAGTAGCTTTTTCAACCCTGCAGCATTTCTGACTTGCACAATGAGCCTGGCTGTCCTCTCTGCTCAGGTTTTTGTACAGATTCAGAGGCTTGAGATGCCCATCCTCAGTCTGTGTTGTTCAGGGACAGTGCCTATGACTGGCAGCCTGCACCTTGGGTACCACAGGACTTTCTGCTGCAGAAACAAAGGGCACCCCAGCAACCCCCAGACCTTTCTTGGGGAGCTGCCGCTTACAGCTCCCATCTGCTTTGGTGTATAGGGCTCTTCTCTTCAGCTGTGTGGCCTCTTACTGAAGCTCAGAGTAGCACATTGGTGAAGGCAAAACCCTACCAGAACAGGATGCCACCATCCATGCACGGTTGGTGGGGAGAGGCTGGGCAGCCGACGAGTCGTGGTGCCGGTGAGACATCTCGCCTAACACAGTGCCGGAAGCAGCTCAGATGTGATGCTGTACCTGTCTGGGCTAGAATCTGGCAGTGGAGGAAGGACAGGGTGTCATTGCCAGAGAGCCTGGGGAAAGGGGGGCAAGTGCAGTAACAAGAGAGAATGACTAAAGATTGTGAAGAGGAAAAAAGGAGGGAAAAGAAAAAAAGGTGCCGCTGATAAAAATGCAAAGTAAGCAAAGATACTGGTAGGAAGGGAAAAATGAAAGCTTGCTTTTTTTAAGTGATAGGCAAAACTGATAAGGGACAACAGCAGATTGCAATCTAACCATGAAAGGAAAGACAATAGCAAAAGGGAAGTGAAATGAGAGAAAGGAGGGAGTGACTGATTCATAACTGCTTGCACCTTGTGTAACCACCACCACCTCTTACATGTAAAATTATTTCAGTGTAAAATGATTTTAAAGGTCTGTGCAGAATGGAATTGAGTCTCTGTACTCTGCCTGTCTGAAGTATTCAACAGTCCTGCTGCACACTCGTTTAATGTCAGCTATTGCCCAGGGTACAAAGCAGTCAGCAAGTCAGACCTCACTAGTGACCTTGCAGGTCACCTCTTGTATTTTGCCTGCATACATATTTTTTGTGCTGAATTACATTGTCCTGTCAACTGAAGGTGTGGGTTGGCATTTTAAAATTAAGGTCTCTGCCCATCAATGAGCATGCAAACAGTAAAGACCTGAACATAGAGACGAAGAATATGCTAACTATATATAAGTGCATAAATCATGCAATTTGTGGTGTTTGGGGTTTTTTTAGGTGAGACTGAAACAACAAGGAGCACTGTGCTGCCCTCGGGAAGCGAGCAGCCCTGAAATATTGTAGAATGAGTTTTGTAGTTCCTTATTGTTTTGTGGATTTAACGTGCCGGCTTAGTTTCCGTGTCTGGCTGCTAGTCCTGTGTGCCATGTGCATCGCTGGTTTGTGTCTAAATCTTGATTCCTGGCAACAGGAGGAGGGTAGGGAGTTGAAGGGCCTGTACTTGACCGACTCCTTGACCCGTGCTTTACATGCTTTGTTGCTATTAACTGCCTTTCTTCAATAGCTATTGTCTGATTTCTGTCTTGGTGTGTTGTGTCTTTTATTCGAGTCCTTTGCTGCAAGCCTGCTGCCTACAACCCACGAGGTGCCTGCTGCCTGCTTAGGTATTTTCTGTGGCCTGCTGCTGACCCAGTTTCTGCCGCGTTTAAACTGCCCTTTTGAAAAGGGGGCATTTCTGGCCTTTGTGAGCATTCCCAGTGTGCTGGGATAATGTGGCTGATCCGGCAGATGCGGGTAGCTGCTTTAAAACAAACACCCACCCAGCCCAGGTCCCCATGCTTTCAGTCTTGCTTGGAGTTTTTCTTTTCCTCCTTCTTGTAAATAAAACCAATTATTAACGCTTTCTGGTCACGGAAGCAGTGGGATGCATTTTGGTGGGTGGTTTGTGCTTGGAATAGTTACTGAATGTTTCCTGTGCAGGGAAGGGAGAGCAATGCCCAACCATGAAGAGTGTACACTGCCAGACTATAAGATGTGGATCTTTGCTTTTGCTCCCAAACTGAGGAAGCTCATCTGGGACTTGGAGAACTGCAAGTTGCCCTATCCATGTCTTTTGCAGCTTTGTTATGCGGCTTGGAGGTTAGGTTGTTCTGGGAGCAAGTATTGGACTAGGGACAATGAGACTTCATTTGAGCACTCACACCTTGTTATTTTGTTTTCCCTCTCTGATGACATTTTACAAGCTGTGGAAGGGTGATGAAAACGTGACCTCGTTGTAGCTGCAAATCCATGACGTGATTTGAGGCAGCACTTCATGCTTGCTTATTCCCTCTTTTTGCAATGTTTTCCATTTTGAAAGAGCACTCTGCTTTACAAAGCCTTGTTGCTCCTATTTTAGTGCGAAATATTTCTGTGGAGTGAAATGAAGAAGCCTGTTCAGAGGTTAGATGCATTTGCCAAGCTTGTTTTCATGCACTTAAGTCCCGTGTGTATCGTACTTCAGAACGCATCTTTAAGGGGCAAAGTGATCCACTCATGTCCCACTCCCAGGCCCCTCTCTCTGCCCATGAAGTTCCACTGGCTTCAGGAGGACTTTGTACTGGTCCCAGGGGGTTCCCACATGGGATTGTAACATTAATTTGCTTATCTTGCAGTGGAGAAGATGTGGACATAGATGCTAAGCCCAGTTAAATGTGCCTTTGGGCTGCAGAGAGATCTTTTGCCTGTCCGAAGGATCTTTTGCTCTCACAGGCAGCTTGAGAAATTCCGTGTCAAACAGGTTAATATCTGGAGTGTGCAGAAGCAAAGGGCGTCCTTTCTTGCAGTAGAAGAAGACCTCTCATTTGAGGTTTGTTAAGAAACTCAAAATAGCATTACTGGTTCTTTGCCCTTAGTTTCTCAGGTGAAAATTTAAAGTTGGTGAATTCCGATTAGCTTCTTAGTTTTGAAATAAAGGCGGAAATGCAAGAGTCTAGGGGAAGCAGAGTCTTAATGTAGTACTTGATTGCAAGGGCTTTTTCTTAAATGATACAAAATAATCAAAAGCTGACTTCCTGCTTTCTTTTTTTCTAGGCTAATTTTTTCCTTTTCTTTTCCCCACCAGCAATCCTGCTGAAGGAAACAAATGTTAACTTGTTGGCTCAAGGTGCCCCTTGCTGGTAATCAGAGCTCTAGAGGTTAATGTGGCAGCCGTAACATACCTGAGGTTGTTTTTGGTGGTAGACATTTTGTTAATAAACTGTGAAACAGGGTGTGTTTCACATGGTTCTGCTTTGTTTAATAGCAGAAGGTTGCAGCGTTTTGTACGTCAGAAGAAATTGGCTCAAAGCATATGCTGTGCATTGGCTTCAACAGATCCCAGATGTTTTGTAAGGACCTGGTAATTTCTGCAATAAGCATTGTAACTATTAATCCTAATAATGCCAAAGTTTTTGAGATGTTGCCAGCTGGAATTTTCTGGTATATTTTTTTTTCATATCTCTGCTTTCTTTAGCAACGTTATCTGACAAAGTATAAATACATGGTAGTACATAGGAGTAGGTCACAAATACATTGTGAGAGCGCCTCCTTTTATTAATAGCGCTAAATCATGGAGCTGTCTTCCCATTTTGCACACCATGACCCAGAGTGCTGAGTGACACAAGACAGGCGAGCGCAGCAAGCTGCTCTTTTCAGAACGTGCAGGCAGGGGAATTCAGTGGGCTGTCTGCATAGTGTCCTGCCACCATGTGTGGAAATGATCTGAAGCTGTGGAGGATTCCTCCTTTCTTTTTCTACCTGCAGTAAGGGATGTACTTGGAGGTACAACTGTAGTTGTATGGGAAGTTGGAAAAGAAAAGCTTTTCGTTTGAGAGTAGGTTTATATGACCGTGCAGTTGAAGCATATAGATGACAGTGCGATCAGTTAATAGAAAGAGAATGAACAATAAAAGTAGTATGCATATTTTTTTCTTTTATTGCTATAGTAATTTAAGAAGGTTCTTCATAAGAATAAAGTTCTGTATTTTTTTTCTGGAGCAAATACCTGTCCCATCTAATAAATAAATACTATGCATCACATATGTAAAATGGCATAGATCCAATAGATTACTAAGTGCACCAGAACAAAAAGCTTTGCAAGTGACACCAAAATGTTTGGAGGGGGACTGAAAAAGAGGTAATTCATGCATCCCAACTGGGAGGGCTGGAAAACAAGAACAAGAGAGCAATCCCCCCAGTTTTGGGCCAAAGCTACTTTTTGGTTTTGCTCTTTGGTTAGTGACTTATCTTTTAACTTTTCCTGAAGATTTGGTAGTGACCCCTGGGGTGTGGGAGAGCAGCTTTGTTCCCCTGCTGTATGCAGGATGACTTTGCTTCACCCTGCAGCACTATGCTTGAAATACCTTTAAGCAAAGTGCAGCCTTGCTCCTTTTTGTTATATTTCTTTGCATCCTACTTTTGCAGTTGTATAACACAGCTTTAGAAAATGCTATTTAATGACATGAAAAAATGGGTATTCTTAGAAAGCTAGTAGATGTAGTTTAAAATCTGGGTAGTTTGCACATGCTAAGGGAAGGAAGTCTTGTATGAAATTTTGTCTGTTAGAGGAAAGAATTAAGTTTTTAATAAGTCTGGCCTTCAATAGCAGCAATAGTTTTTCTCCTTATAAAGCTGAAATGTGGCACTGAGAAGGCTGGTGTTGGTGTGACTCAAGCAAATGCTTGCTAAGACGATTTTGAAAGAGATGTGTGTATATAAGTTTCCGAGAGGGACTTCCCCAGTGTCTTACCAGCCTAATGCATCTAAGCTGTATGTTGTAGTGTTTGTTTTTCCACATTCGTAGCATATGAAGCTATGTGGTAAAGTACTGTTGAGGTAATTTGTACAGTTTTCTGTATCAAACCCATTTTGGTTGTCTGTCTTCATACGCTGACTTAAACAAGGAATAGTATTGGATGCCCATAGGTAAATGACTATGCTTAAAGATTGGTGCTTAAAGGTTATACTTTGTTTTTAAAGATCTGAGCTGAAATCCACAAAAGAGAAGACATGCAAAGTCTAAGCTGATGTTTTCCACTATTGTTTTAAACTTGGATCTTGCAGCTTTGAGACGTGAACTTACTGACTTTTCCTTGGCTTCTTTTCAGTGCTATCAGGTGCATCAGTGGTATCAGGTGCATTGTCCAGACTAAGGGGAATAAATTAAAGGCAAAAAATAGTAATAATATTTTTTTAAGTCCTAGGTATGAGTTTTCTTGTATTTGCTTAGTTTCCTTTTCAGTTAATGTTCTTTTCTGGTTTTGGCAGAGAATTAGGAAGGTTTTTTTGGTACTTAATGCGTTCAGTGTAAAGGCTTCTTATGGGCTGTTAAGATCTGTGCCTTAGCTGTTCTACAGGCCTATTCTCTTTCATTATAAAAATAAACTAAAAGGCTTGGATTAACATAGAAACAGTAAAAGGCAGCTCTGGTAGGAAGATTATAACTCTTAATTGCTGTAGGAAGATTATCACTCTTAATTATTAAGCAGGTCAAGCTTACCAGCGACCACAGAGCTCTTTCATGCATTTTGCTGAACTGTTCTAGCTTAAAATGGTTTCTGTCAAGATGGAAATTTTTGGCTGTGGCTGTAAGTAGAAAAAGGAAATGGTTGGGTGCAATGATATTTGACGAGAATGTAACTTCCTATTGCCGTGAACTTTGCAGCTTCACTGTGCTTCCTGTCAATACCTTCCCCCCTTCTCTCAAGGCAGGAGCCAGATTCCCCAAGCTGGAGAAATACTGCATTGCCCCAGCATGTGAAAGTGAAACACTTGGAGGAAGGTTGCTGCTGAATTGACAGAAATTGGCCCTCTGCTCTTCAGCTTGGGGAGTTTTATAAGTAAAATTGTGTGTGCATGATGAAATGAACTTTTATTTTAACTGGTCAAAACAGAATTGTGATTGATCTGTTAAAAGGCGAGGTCTGTTTTCACTTGATTCTCTTCTGTCTATACTGCTCATTGTCCTGTAGACACTGCAAGAACAGAAAACTAGTTTATGGTTATTTTTAAGGGAATTAATTTAGTAAAGGCAGGTGTGATAGAATCAGTATTTGCTTCTTCTGCAATATCTCTCTGTTTTTGTTAGATTCCTAATAATGTTAGTACAGGATTGTGCTTAAAAACAGCCCGTGCCACGGAAGTCTCCTGCCATGGTTTCACCATTGATTTACTACCTAGTAAATAAAAACAAGCGTGCTCTCCCTAGGTGCAGGGTAGGTGGGTATGTGTTCTATTCTCTGCCCTTCTTAAAGTTGCTTTATCCTACCTCTTTTCCAGGGCCATGCTGTGAAATTTGATTGCTTTCAGTAAAATGTTTTGAAAACTGTGGATAGGGAATGGTTATTTAAATTTCACGGTATTTCAACACGAGGTTTGCAGTTAGTGCTTTCCTGTTAACTGGAGAAAGCACCATACTGACATGGTAGAAGCCTTTTCTCTAGGTACTTCTCCATGTGCTTTTTCTCCAGGGTTCATGTTTTCAGAGTGTCTGAAAAGGGCTATGAGCAGCACATCTCCACTTGAAAACGTTTCATTTTCAGTTTAGAGACTCTGGGCAGGAGCTTGGAGGAACAGTGTGATCTTTCAGAGGTATGGAGTCTCCTAGCTGCTCTTGAAGTGATCTTGAGTTGTGAGCGTTGAGCAGCATTCTTCAAAAAGCAGCCATTTATTTACATGTGTAAATGAGGCCAGGGTGCTTTCAGGTTTGACTGCCTTTCATAATGCTTGTTAATTAAGTAAGATAGGCAAAAATTATCATCTCAGAAATTATTTGTGATCTTAGTGTCAGTTTTTGAAGAACAAACCTGGGTTATGCAAGCAGTTTAAAGGGTTTTGGGTTTTGTTTGGTTTTTTTGGTTTGGTTTTAGTTGGGTTTTTGGGGTTTTTTGACAGGCTTGGCAACTACAGGGTAAGCAAATTACTCAAAAAAGGGGAATTTGGCTTAAAACCTTTGAGGTTTAAAAAGTGAAAAATAAAAATAGCAGGAGCTGCTTTGTGTGCCTTTGGGATTTGTGTTTTTATTATGCATGCTAATGGACTAGAAACATCCTTTAAAAAGACATGAAATACAGTGTTTTATCATACCCCTGGAAGTCCAGAACCTGGTAATTCAAGATAAAACATTGAGAAAGCCAAGGCTTCTGATGGAGCCAAAAGTGTGTGTTTGTGTTAGGCAAGAGACTCTTAATTTATTTTGGGAAGAACTGAAAAAAAAGAACAGACTTTACTGTTTCTGTGACTTTAACAGTTTAAGAGAAGGTTGCTGACTTCTTCAAGTTGAAATCTGAAGAAGCTTAAAAAAAAAGTAAACTAAAGGTTTTATTTCAGAGCCGTTATTGCTGTCTTAAGTACTTGGATATTGGCTTATGAAATATTGCAGAACGAACGTGCACCTGTTAAATTATGCAAAGCAAAAAGGAAAATGAAGGTGAATGTTCTGCTTGCCAGGATATTTGGAATTTGCTGGCAGTGGTAGAGATGCTTAGAGGAAAATATGTGCGTTTTGAACTGGTGGGCCCTATATACTCATCCAAAACAAATAATTTAGATATTTCTCAGCCTCGCTGGAACAAGACTCCTTTTTTTTGTGTGTACAGATAGTTAGTTGAAGGTTCAGCTTAGGCCACATGAGTGCCTGATTTGCATGCCCAATTCACTGATAAGTCACTTCTTGTTCCCCCAGGTCTGTGCCTGGGAGTTTTTGGGGTACCTTTTCTTTTGCTTAAGAGTAACCGTTTGTCTGAGGTGCCTAAAAAATACAGGGTGCCCCTGGACCATCTCTAGAGAGCGTTGGATTTTGCTTGAAATCTGGGCAGCTAAAGGATTTTCATAGAATCATAGGATGGCTTGGGTTAGGAAGGATCATCTAGTTCCAAACCACCTGCTGTGGGCAGGGACACCTCACACTAAACCATGCCACCCAAGGCTCTGTCCAACCTGGCCTTGAACACTGCCAGGGATGGAGCATTCACAGCTTCCTTGGACAACCCATTCCAGTGCCTCACCACCCTCTCAGTAAAGAACTTCTTCCTTATATCCAATCTAAACTTCCCCTGTTTAAGTTTTAACCCGTTACCCGTTGCCCTATCACTGCAGTCCCTAATGAAGAGTCCCTCCCCAGCATCCTTACAGGCTCCCTTCAGATGCTGGAAGGCTGCTATTTCGAAAGGTTTCAGAAAGCAACTTCAAATGAACTCAAGTCATCGTGAATTAATTTTTTAATTTAGTACAGATTTCAGTTATTTCAGAAGTTGGGGGCTAATTTATGGGAGGGAGTAATTCCATTCTGCCATTAAGCATGCTTTATTGTGCTGCTGCTGCTGAAATACAAACCACAGGCACATCTGGAGAGGAAGGCCTTTTAACCAGGATGCTCACTATAGTGCTTTGTGCCACACTGCTCATCATCTCTGCTAGATTTCTTCATGAGTCTTATTCTGGGTCTGATTGTAGTCTGCATTTGACTTCTTTGGATGTTTTTCAAGGAGAGTGTTTGGGTCTGAAGGAAGGGGGAAAGGTCAGGTTTTTTTATCTGTGTCATTCCATTTATATCCCATTGAGAAATATGACTTTATAAGCGCTATCCTGTGAGATCCTGTGAGTTTGATCATTGCAGTTTTGTTGTAGTTTTGTAATAAATAAAACCGAAGTACTGCTGGCTTAAATGACTATTCTGCAATGTGTTTGTATTAACATTGTAGAGTTTTATAGGAAAAGAGAGTACCAGCAGTGAGAGAAGGGTACTCAGAATGACAGGTAATGGCAGTGGAAACACCGGGACTAGAGGAGAAGAGCAGAGGGCATGCTTAAGTTGAGATGGCAAGGGGCCAAATGAAAGTAATGGGGAATGGTTTGTGCTTTACACGTTGAGCTAGGCTTACCTACCTCTTTATTTCAGTGCTTTTAAAAGTAAACTAAGTAGTGGCCCATTGAAACTTTGGTGAGCAGGTCTTGGCTGTATGCTGCTTTGCTGATTTCAGAAGTTTAGAAAAAGAAAACAAAGACTGCTAGACCTCTCTGCCCCTTAAATCATTACCTTGGCCAGAAACCATGGGATTTGTTTTTAAAGAGATTATCCCATCCATTTCACTGGTTTATTTTGGTTTAGCTCCCCTTTCCTATTTTCCTGTAGCCGAAACCTGCAAAATATCAGGCATGCATGCACGCGTTAGTTGATGGGTAACACCATTTTGGCCTTTCCTGCTTTCCACAGTCTAGGATTCAGTTCCTGATGTACATAGCATAGCTCAGAGAAAAAGATGACCATCCTTCTTCCAGAAGCAGCACTGTTCTCTGGTAAAGCTGCAAGTGAATTCCTAAGGATGGTTTGCCAATCCCCAAGCATTCAGAAGCAGTGAGTCAGTCCTCCCGCTCTTCCTAAACAATGCGGTGCTAAAAATAGTGCAGTTTTTTGACTTCTAGGTTTCCAGGGTTTAAAATTCATATTTTTGTTCTTTTACCTGCTGGACATTTTAAAAAATAAAAACATCTACAAAGACTGAGAGGTTCATGTATTATCACCTGAGTCTTAGGTTGGTACAGGGCTTCAGGAGAAGTTCCCTATGTCTCTGGAGCTGAGGTGGTTAGCATGTCAGAGCTCAGGCTCTTTTTTGGTTACAAAAAATCATAATTTGAAAATACATCTGTTTCTGGTTTTGGCAGAGTTGCCTTAATGTTAAACTCAAGTTTTAATTTTGTATTTCCAAGCAATTTTGTCATCTCTTTCAAAGCTGCTGTGTGTCTTTTCAGGAGCTGCAGTTTAACCTTCATAACTCCTGCTTGGTGCTTTTACTGCCTTGGGTAAATGGGAGGTTGAGAGAAGAGAGGGACAAGGGGATGTGACAAACCAAAGCTTTGAAGCAGCTCTGCAGAAGACTTTGGTTCAGCTGCTGTTTCTATGTCAGTTTCCTCTTAATTAACTGGTTTCATGTGTCGAGATATTATTTTTTTTTTGCATCAGCTGTAATCAAAACTATTTAAAGTATTTGGGTTTGGTTGTTCCCATGGTATGAATCTCGTCCTCTTAGTCTGCTTTTGGTTTATGAACTGTAATCTAGAGGAATGAATATAAAATTCATCAGTAAATGAGGGGATTTTAATTTCGTTTCTCTTGTTTCAGTTTGCATATTAAAAATTATATTTTCCTAAACAATACATGTATGCTTTCTTATCTCGAAACCTCATCCTGAGGGTTCATTAATATTCCTGCACTGAACATACAAAGTGCCAAAATACCAAACGTAAGTCAAATTTTACTTTAGCAGCATACTGAAAAATGAAACAGTACTGCCTAAGCAGATTCACTCAAGAAGGACCTCTTGTGTGTTGAAGAGCCCAGACCTTTTTGCCTGCTGTTTCCAAGAAAACCCCACAGCCATAAAGAAGACCCATCAATAAAATGCCTTTCCCCAGCTTGTTTTTTCTTCATCTGCTGTGAACAAAGGGCACAAAAAGGAAGGATGAAGAAAAGCCACCAAGTGGCAATTGCAATTATTCTCATCTACAGTAGGCTTGCTATCTGAATCATCAGATAACATGCATTCTAAACTAATCTAGAGTCATCAATTAAAGTAAAGAAATAAAGGCACAAGGCAGACTTGAAGGAGCAAATAGAAGAAGAAAAAGTGACACTGGGATAAACTTCCTGCCAGGAAATGTTCCTTTGCTTCCGGTCAGATGCAGCTTATTCTGCAGATTGCTGAGTGTTTTATATGTGGAATTAGATGGATTAACTCCAGTTTGAAGATTTTTTGTTTGGTTGTTTTTTTAAAGGGGCAAACCAAAACAAAACCAAACCTCCAAACCCCAGCACAAAAATGGTGAGATTCAGAGTAGATTTGGCCTTTTGTGAGGATTTTTAAGAGAAATACTTCTCTTCTGATTTTGGCTGGTGAAGTGTGACTAAATCTGTTAGGAAGAAAGGTATTTTTCTGTTGGTCTTCAGGGAAATAAAAAGGTCTTTGCTTATTTGGAGCAAATGTTTGTGTGTCCTATATACTGCATATGAATGTTAGGGTTTGGGGCTGTGAATATATATATGAAATCATGTTGGCCTGGTTGTTTACCTATTTTTACTAGTTACATCAAAGAGTATCAGAACTGAAAGAAGCAAAGGAAAAACAATTTCAACTGTGTATTTAACAGCGCTCTCAGCATGCCGCATTATCATCCCCTTTTTGTCCCACATCAGCAGGACACCAAAATGCTCTTTTCTGGTGAAGGAAATGTTGTAAAAGGCTGGAACAACTTATCCATGTTCTCTGATGCCCTTTTTCCTACAGAAAAGCACATCTGAGGCTTTTCAGTAGAGGGAATATGATGGATTAGGATTTTACAGCTTGTGCTCCTTTAAACAACAACAAAACAACACCAGATTGCTGCCCTGGAGTGACACATTTCTCTGCACAGGCAGTCTGGGGGTTCTTGCATTCCTCCATCTGGATCTTCTCCCCTGGTGTCACCCCTTCTCTTCAGCCCACCTTCCCCTCCAGCCCACTTTTGTCTGCTCCATGTGCACCTTTCTCTCCCGGCAAGCATCCCCGGTGCTGGGAGCTGTGCTCAGGGTTTTTCCCTCTCAGCTGAGTGTTTTCTGTGACTCACCTATCTGATGGGCAGAGCCTTGGGCAGCATGGTGTAGTGTGAGATGTCCATGGCAGGGGCGTTGGGACTGTGTGATCTTAAGGTCCTTTCCAACCCAAACCATTGTATGATTCTGTGATTCTATGAATCAGGTGATGAGCTGGAGCGGACTGGAGCTGCGGGTCTCTTGGGTTCACCCTCTCCTTCCCGCCACAGCCTGCCCCCATCTTCCCCCTGCTCTGGGTGTTCTGGGTGACCCTGTGGAGCCCTCCCTTGCCTCCCCAGTGTTTCAGCTGTTCTTTTTTGCTATAGATGGATGATCAGGGTGTCAGCATGTTAGATACATTGTGAGGATGGAGAGGAGGAGAGGCTTTAAATTGTTGGGTTGGCAGTGATAATGAGGCCAGTTAAACTAGCTTTTTGAGGCAAAGGCAACTGCTGCTGAGTGTTCAGAGTAGGTGCCAGGAATTTCCTTCCACTCTTATATTTCTTATTGCCTCTTCAGTTCTGTGCTCCACTTGTGCTTGAAAATGCCCCCTAAAATGTTGGAATTGACCTGCTATATCAAAATTTGTCATTCAGAAGTTGATGTTCAACTGGTCTGCCTGAAAAAGCAGAGGTGCCATGAGTGCGGAGTCTGGCTTTGTTAGATGGCATGCATAATGTGATGTTAGCTGATTTTAAAAGCAATGAAATAACAGAAGAAGCCTGGCTTCCAACTATGAAGAGGACTGTTTCTCCACATTTGTTGTTTCAATACTTCCATTCTCAGGCTGATATTTGTGTGTCTTTCCCAGGCTTGTAAAGTTCTCATGAAACGATCCATGTACTTTTTTGGCCATGTTGTCTGCAGCCGAAAGAGAAATTTTTGGCATAATTTGAGGTGAAACTATTAGTGAGATGAGGTTCTTAAAGGAAGGGAAGAAATACCCCAGCAAACCACCACCAACAGGAAAAAAAAAACCCAAAGTAAATGTTTTGTTATAAAAAGTTACTTAAGTTACTTCAGCTTTTAAATGTCTTAATAAATTGCCTTTGACGTTTATTTCCATGTCACATCCCCTGCAGAGGTCTGAATGTGTTGAATGGTGTTTGGAATTCAGGGATGCAGAGGGGTATTCTGCCAGCTTCCAGCTGGCTTAAAGAGACTTATGGTAACCCATTTATAATGTCGATGGGCCTTTCCCTTTTTGATGGGCAGAATGATCCTCTGCCCATTCCTGCTATTCCAACTTGTCATCTCCCTTGGGAGAGGCGGGGAACCCCAAAACAGTGGTGGATTTCTCTTTCCACTAGCCCTGCCAATGAATAAACTCATCAGCTTTCAAGTTGTTTTGTGGCAGTGCTTCGGGGCTGCTGATAAGCGGTGCAGACGCCCTGGAGCTGGCCAGGGTTGTGAGTGCAGAGCCCTAGGAATGTGACTGTTCTACTTTTGTGGCCAGGCTGGGGCTTGGGGCAATTTGGCAGCATTTGTGGGGTGCAGAGCAGAAGCTGAATGACTTGTAACCACAGACTTGTTTCTGGGGTTGCTGGTGAGTGGTGTGCAGGGATGCTCTGGAATTAACTCCATGCTCAGGAGTCAGTTTGGAGTCTGGAGAGTTTGTTAGCTGAGGCTTAGCTTCCTCCATCCGAGGTCCAGGCTGCCTTCTCCAAGGAGGAATAGGACAGCGGCCCTGGGATCCTGCTAAAGCTGCTGCTGCTGCTGTCAGAGGGCTTTCCCCTTTTTCTGGCTAGGAGACGGTTGACTGTGATTGTTTTCTGGACAGTAACACACTGCTCTTCTAAGAATCAGTGCTGCAGCATGGCCTTGTTCACCCAAACCAAATGAAATGCAGTCTTCCTACATCCACAGCTGCATCTGCACCCTGTGCATTGGGGACCTATTGCAGAGAGTGAGGGTTGAGAGGAAAAGTGCTGATGCTGCTAAAGCTCCACAGAAGGAAGATTAGTAAGTCTTGGAGAGCCACTGCCAATTACACTTACTGGCACAGAGGAGCACTTGGCTTCTTGCCTTTCTCAGCAAAGGCTTTTCTGGTGGGAAAAGGTTATTTCAGCAGTACCTGCAAGATGCTAGAAACTTAAGCCATGATGTGTTTCAGGGTGATACTGTAGTGCATAAACCACAGGCTTAACTTTTATTTTGCCATATATGTGTGTGCATATAAAAAAAGGATCAGAGGACCCTTAATAAATGTTCCTTGCCCCAGATGTCTGGGGATTTTACTGTAGTAGTAATTTTAATTCGTGTATGTTTACAACAGCAATGTTCAGACTTTCCTTCTGGGTATGTCTCTGCGGCTGACTTGGAAAAGGAAGAAGGTGCTGGTTGCTGCGGTGTTTCTAGGAATGGAGAAAGAGTTGTCTGGGGCAGAGACAAGATGGTTGGAAGGAAGCTGTCATTCACCCAGACTTTGTAGTTCTGTATCATCTGTTCTTTTGTTACTTTCTAGCAGCTCCCCAGAAATGCTACCTGGATATACTGCATTCCTCCTGTGCAGCAGCAAGGGAGTTTGCTCCGTTTCATGAGCAATGTTTTCATACAAGTTGTGGGTTTTTATAATAATAAACCTGATTTTTCCTGAGTGGTAATAAATTATGATGTCTATTGGTTTGGAATATAACAACAGAATTATGTAGGTACTTTAATATGTTAAAGGTGTAATGTTACAGAACTACGTTTTTAAATTGGGGACCAATTAACTATACTACCACACATTATGCAAAGCAGCTGGATAACTAATGAGACCACAGTCCATCCCTCCCTCTCAGACCCATCCTTGCTAGGATACTTGCTGGAATCATCCAGTAAAGATGAAACTGTTTCTGGCCATGCATCATGCGGACTGCTTCTGGGAAAGTTTTCAGCAGCTTAGCACTAGGTACATACATGTAATGAACAAGTGCTGGACTTGCTTTTTACCACTGTGGTTGTTAGGACTTGCAGAGGACAGGTTTTAATTGAGAGAGTGGTGAAGATATCCTGAGATTTCTATGTTATAAGACATTGACTCATGTTCAAATAAGGTAAAAATGTGCTAGAACTGATGGGAACTGTATTGTGAATTTTCCTAAGGCAAAGGAAAGATTATGATGTGTGTGTTACACGTTATTTCTCTCTTTTGCATATAAGAAATGAGTTGGCTTTTGCATGAAAGCTACAGCTCAGCAAGCACTTCTCTTGATGTCAGTTTTTGCCCAAGCTGCTATTTACTTCTCTACCTCTGCATTTCTCGGGTGTGCTCATACCAGTGCTTGTGTGAATGTTGAATTGACAAAACTGGGGATCTGCTCCATGCCAATGTAGTTTTCATTCCCCAGGGCTCTGAAGTTGTTCTCCCTCTGTGGTTCACTGTGCAGCCCCATAAACAGGTGTATCAGCATGACTGAGGGAGGTTATCCAAGGCAGCATTGTCTTTAAAATGGGATACTTTTTAAGCTGAACTTTTATTGGCATAATATTTCCAGCACGTGCTGTTGTATGGAAACCTTCTTAAAAGGTCACTCTTAATAGCAGCGAGAGGAATGTATGAGAAGATTTGGAAATAGAGTATGGTTAGAATATAAAGAGTCAGAGTCTGTCCTTCCCTGCAGTGTTGTAGCATCATACCCACTAAATAATAGTTGTGGCCTCTTTTCCCTTTTTTCCAGCTTCTCAGCAAAGATGCCTCCAAATGGGAAGGCCTTACATTTTCACCCGTCCGTTCTGCATTTTGGAATGCAGTAAGTATCTTACATTATTGTTATTTTGATGAATAACAAAGCAGGGAGGGACAGCTACACTGGGCTACATTTGGGTAAACAGCATTAGCTGGCATCTTGTCTTCCTGAAAAGAAAGAGAAATAATAAGTAATTGCCACGGAATTGAAACTGTGTTTCTTGCCTTGTGATACTTTGTAAATGAAAATCAACATAATTCTCAAAAGGAAGAGAAGGGAATAAGGAACTATCAGACCTTCTGGGTACATTTCAGGTGATTCTGTGTGGATGTCCAATCAGTTCTGCATGCTGGTTGTTCATTTCTTGAAAAACTCCCTTCCTAGGAAAGCACCTGCGGGATGCTTGTTTTTTCCTTTAACTTCTGAAGATAAAGTCCAGAAAGTCCCAGGCAAAACATACTGGTAGAATCATGGAATAGTTAGGGTTGGAAAGGACCTTAAGATCATCTAGTTCCAACCCCCCTGCCATGGGCAGGGACACCTCACACTAAACCATGTCACCCAAGGCTCTGTTCAACCTGGACTTAAACACCACCAGGGATGGAGCATTGACAACTTCCTTGAGCAGCCCATTCCAGTGCCTCACAACCCTTACAGTAAAGAACTCCCTCTTTATATCCAATCTAAACTTCCTCTGTTTAAGTTTTAACCCATTACCCCTTGTCCTATCACTGCAGTCCCTAATGAAGAGTCCCTCCCCAGCATCCTTATAGGCCCCCTTCAGATACTGGAAGGCAGATTTTTTTGGTTTGGTTTTATGTTCTCCTCTAGGAAAGCTTTAAGAATTATTCTTAAATGATAATCAGGCTTTGGTCTATCAGTAACCAAAGGAAACATGGTCCCCTTTTGAGTTAAAAGAGTGTTTCAGAGGATGCACAGAATGAATGTATAGGATGTGTTAGCTAAAGCAGAAGCCTTGAGAGAATTGTTGCTTTAGCTGACCAAACAAGGCTTTGGTTATTGAAACTTCTTTATTCAAAACTTTGTACATTATAAGTTTTCGTAAACTCCAGGTGATTCAAATGAGTTTTGGCTAAGAGCACCTCTTACATCCCAGTGTTGCTTATTTGTAGATACCAAAGGACAAAATTTGTTTGGCATGTTTCCAAAGAATAGATACAACTAGAAAAATTGTTGCATGTTAGTACGTTTTAGAGTGATTTGTGTTTGTTGCAGTTTTGTGCATAGTCTGTGCTTATAAAGTGAATAATTTCTTTCTCTTTTTTTCCCCCCTTTTGTAGATTGCTGGGGTTACCCAGAGCTAAAATGCTGCATGCCTACAACCCTAGTAGAGATAGAGAAGTTGTAGTGAATTCAGTGTTTACAGCTACTAGACAGTTTCATGTGTCTCCTGCTCATAGCCGGGTGAGTGTTGATGTACTTTTGGAAACTATGTAATGGCCAAGTGCCAAGCCTTCATGCTTCCTTTTTCCTAAGCTTTTCATACTGTGTTTTCTCTTCGTGCTTTTTTGTAGGACCTCCAAGTTGGTTTTTTTTCTGTTTTGTTAGCTTTTATTTTTTTTCCTCACTTCTCCTTAGACTGGTAAAAGACATCCAAAACCTACAGTAGGAAATGTGTTTTACAGTAACAGAGATGAAGAATTTTTCAGTGTTAAAAGAGGAGGCTGTTTAACTCTCATTCTTCTCTAAGCAGCATTATGCAGTAATCTACAGGCATGTGGGTGTTTTACAGCCTTGAATTCTCAGTGTTTTGAATGATCTTGCCTATTCCTCAAAACAACCTGCAGTGAAATGTTTTATGCATTTTGTATTGCAATTATGAGCATAATTCCCTTATGATCTAAGACTATTATTTTCACTCTGATTTTTTTAAGTGTATAATAATATAATGCATGTTAAGAATTAATTGCTGTGATCTCAGTTTGATGTAGCCCACATTTTATCCTCTGCTGATGTGCAGAGGGTTTTTATTATGCTTTCATCTGATTTGTGCTTTTACGATGATTGAATGGGTATTACTGTGCAGACATGAATGTCGTTGTTCTCTCAGTTAGACCGATTTGGTTACTAATTGTGTTGCCTCAGTTCAGCCTTGACTCATTCAGCTGTGTTTCACGGGGGGGGATTGATTCAGTTTGTGATAGGTATCTAAATGCAGGAAGAATTTTTATGCATGCAGAGGCACAAAAAAGCATGGTAACTTCTCAAACACAAAGGAGTCTTGACTGACGAGGCCTGAGCTAGCTGACAAACTCCAGCCTTAATATGGCGAGTTGCTGCGTGGTCTCAGTTCTTCTCTGAAGTAAGAGTTGAGAGCTGTGGACAGCAGAAACTTCTCAGGGCTGAGATTTGCATAATAGGATCTACAGACACGGGTGTATGTGTGGAGATGTCTGTTGGGCCATGTGACTGAATGGTGAGTGTTGCGATCACTGGCACTGAGCAAGAAAACTTCTTTGTGGTCTCTGCAGGTGATTCCTATGATGGGAAAAATCTCTTTCAGAGTACTCTTCCTGCCAACAGAAGAAGGCAGTATTGAAAGCTCATTATTTATAAATACCTCATCTCATGGAGTACTTTCATATCAGGTAACTACTCTTCTTTTTAGCTTGAGTTTTGGATTTACTTGTGTTTTAAACAGTGATTTTCATACTTTTAGAACTTACAGGCTTTCAAAGTTCATTGGATTCCTGATACAAATCAGGTGGGGTAATGTTTACAATTCGACCTGTATACCAGATCTCGCTAGTCTCATGATCACTCATACATCTGTCTATATGATTAAAATTACTACTGTTAGTGCGGCTATTTGCAGTAGTAAAACAAAGTGTATTTGTATATGTGTACTTAAAAGATCATGGTCCTACTAGTTGGCTTCACATAATACTACAGTCTAGACTGCACTGTGCTGGAATGCATTTTGTCATGAAAAACCCATTTAGGAAATACTTTAGGTGGTTTTCAGCTACTCTGTGGGATTTTATGTAAACACATTGGGGATGTAGCACAGGGTGAGAGGTTTAGGCCCTTAAAACAGGAAAGTCGAAGTAATGGTTTTGCATTAAAGCCATCTATTGTCTGATTAATCACTGAATACAGGCAAGTCTTAAGCTTTTTTATTTTTACGAGGGACATTTTATACTCCAGATTATTTGCTTTTATTAATTTGTTAAAGAAAAAATCTGTCTCTGAATTCAGTGATTTACAGTGCCAGCTTTAATCAACCACCCAGCTATTCCATTCCCATACTTAGATAGTGTGCTGGAAAACAAAGCTCCTTAAATTGAAGCATAGGTAATTTCAATTGAAATACTGTTCTTTTAATACATATGTTGCATTTATCTACTGTTTATTAGAGGAAATGCCACATTTGGCAGGAACTTTTCATCAAGATTGGGGGAAGAGTGCATTATAGAGTGATTGACCTTTTCTTTTTGATGTCTCTTCTCTCCTTGCACTCACTCCTGACCCCTTGATTTATTGACCTGCCTGATCAACTCAGGCAGAGCCTTTTATCAAGTAAGTCATGGGGAAGCAGTTGTCAGTGCTACCAGTTTGTCTCATGTTGGACTGCTGGTAAAATCACTAATGGACTGGTTTTCATGGGCAGTTTCACCAGCCACTTGAAACATAAGAAGTAGCTGCTTATGATTTCAGCTTGCATTAGGTTTAAGGGTTTCAAAATAGGGCATAACTTGAGTGGTTGATGCACAGTTACAGTGCTCTTGACAGCCCCAAAGTCTTGAAATATGTGTGATATTCCTAATGCACTTATGCAAGAGTATGTACAGAAGATTCACCCAAACGAAGCAGAAGTACCATTAGAGTAAAATGTACTTTGTAAATGCCTCCATAAAACAAAAGGAAGCCTATTTTCTACGTAGTCAGAGATCTTCAGCAAACATAGAATGCATGTTATTATCCACTTAAAAACATGTTTTTTCTGTTATAAGAAGCAAAAAAAAAAAAAATCTTCATATAGAAGTGAAAAACTCCAAGGTAATTTTCTTAACTTCCAATGATTTTATCCCCTCCCCATTATCTTGCTTCTTATTGTCATAAACTGATCTTGGTGGAGCAGAATATGAGTGCAGTAAAAACACTCAACTTGCAAATTTTAATAGTGCTCTGAAAACTGTAATATTTAATAACTAAAATGATAAAAAATTATTTTACTCGTTTTTTAAGGCAAAGCCATTGAATTAAATATGAAATGGGACTAGTAACAAAGTTTTCCCAGAAATAACTGCACTGCCAAAAGGTGATACTTGTATTGTAATTGCCAGAAGAATAGTAAGAGAGTTGAGATACTTTCTTTGTGAGATAACCTGATGCTGTGCTGATAAGCACTTTGTTTTGTGTTTGTAATAGTGCCTGAATGAGTGAAGATGCTAAAGTGCTATTTATGTGTACAGTTATTTTCCACATTGGAACTTACATAAGTTCTCTTTCAAAAGAACTAACGTGAAAACCAGATCTGTTTCTTGGGAAGATTGTTATTATTAGCAAAGTAGTTTCGTAAGTTACTGTGATAACTGAAATACTAGATGTTAATGTTAAAATGTTAAATGTTATGTTAATGTTAAAGCATTTTGTTTGTAACACCAGGTTTTTGGAACAGGAACTCTGATGTCCTCTCCAGAAGAACCTAGAATGCAGCTACCAAACACCTACTTACTGCTTCCACACATTCAAAACATCCGGGCGTCACACACACTGGTACAGTATGCATTTCAAATGGAGATGAAACATAAACCTTCTTAGGCATGAAAAGGGTTTTGTCCTCAGGTTGCTGGGATGCAAGGAACATTAACAAAGAGTCCAAGTATCAGTGATAACTTCAGGAAAGAGGTTGTGAGATACAGGGCAACTGTGATCAGCTGGTGTTCTGGTTTTCTGAGAAGTCTTTGGCATTTAAACTATTCCTACTTGTTAATACTCCTGTGGTGTGCTGTCATCTCAGTTGTGCCAACAGAACTATTTGTGAGGCCCTGCTCTGAACTAGACTGGAGGATTGACCTGTCCTTAAAAAAATAAACTTTGTGTTATAAAGGCAGGGAGGAGGGCTGTTTTGGTTTGTTCTGGTTTTTACTTCAGACCTGTTCCCCATGCCAGTTCAGAGCAGGGCTGTGCCAACAGTTTGCCACAGTTAAAAAGTGTGACATACTGTGTGGATGAGAATGAGAGGTGGGAGTCAGGCTGCAGTATCCCCTCCTGCTCATATTGGTGCTGAAGATAACCAGGCTTGACTAAAGCAGAGAGCTCTGGAGAATACAGCAAGGTGGATTTAGGAGGCATATCTATTTCAATTGAAAGAAGTTTTAACATTTTCTGTAATTTGGTTGCAGTTGCAGGTATTTTCATAGTCTTAGAGGCCATACAGAACCTTTCAGGTGAATAAGGAAAAAATGATCTTTCAAATTTCCTTTTGTATTATACACAGAATTTGTTTTTTCAAAACATATTTAGAATATCTTAGCACGTAACAGAATTTAATCTTCTATCTATATGTGAGCTGTGTTGATTGCCTTCATTATGTCGTTTTCTGTACCTGAGAAAAATTCTCATCTTAGATAATATTTTTCAGTCTGCTGCACATATGTTAGGTCAGTCTTACCTCTATCTGAGGATAATGCATGCTTTCCTTTTCTTTTCCTTTGTACCAGTCTCTTTGTTGTAATCACGCAGGTGTGCTTGCTTGTGAGTGTACACATACTCTTGCAAAGGAGCCAAAAGTTTTGTGATTTGGGGTACAAAAGGTAGAACTAAGAAGGCTTTTCTTGGGTGCTTTTTATGATGTGTCTCTGCATCTTCACACCTAGCTCAATGAGGGATTGTCAGCTACTGTCTGAAGTTTGAATGCAGACTGCTGCTTCACAGTTCTGTCTGAATTCCTGAGCAGAGAAGTTTGAGAAGCACTTGACATTGTCCTTAATGTATCATGAGGAACATTTATTTGGGTGTAATTTTCCTGTGACTGAGGAATTTGTCTTCAGTTCACAGGTACAGAAATGCTGCAGCAGTGGGAGCAGCTCCTCAGCTGAAGGTGGTAGACAAGATCTGTATAATACTGAAGGGGGACCTTTTGGCTCAAGTTTGGGTTCCATTTAGAAAAATCATGGAGTGGTTTGAGTTGGAAGGGACCTTAAAGCTCATCCAGTTCCAACCCCACTGCCATGGGCAAGGGACACCTTCCACTAGACCTGGACTCAAAGCCCCATTCAGCCTGGCCTTGAACACTGCCAGGGATGGGGCAGCCGCAGCTTCTCTGAGCAACTTGTGCCAGGGCTTCATCACCCTCACAGTGAAGAATTTCTTCCTGATATCTAACTTTCCCCTCTGTCAGTTTAAAGCCATTCCCCTTTGTCCGGTCACTACATGCCCTTGTAAAAAGCCCTTCTCCAGATTTCTTGTAGATTCCCTTCAAGTATTGGAAGACTGCTGTAAGGTCTCCCTGGAGCTTTCTTTTCTCCAGGCTGAACAGCCCCAACTCTCTTAGCCTATCTTCAGACAGCTGTCCAGAAGTACCTCCCTCAATTAACCCCCCTAATACTCTGATCCAGATACCTAAAAATTGATATGATTCTGATTTGTCCAGTTTGTATTTTAGGCTCAGAAGCTGTGAAGAAGAGAGGTATAAGAGGTTTGAGTGAATGACTACACATGGGAAAACTTAAAGATACAAAGCTATTAAACACACAGTGGAGATCTGTAGTGAAAAAGCATTTGAAACAAACCAGTCATACTCACTTAACTGTGTATGTTTGCTTTCCCCTGTTTATTTTTACTGAGCTAAAATACCACTGTAAGTTCAGGATAGGATAAGCCTCATTTACACATCTCTTGTCATCTTGGGATGCATGAGTTGTCACCTTGGGCAGCAATGTCTAGTTTGATACACTATAGGTATCCTTCCCTCTGAAGTCTACTGCTTGGAAACTTGTGAGAAAGCTTACTCACTGAGTGCTGCATGGTGTGTGTGTGTTTTTTGCCGCTGTGTCTCCTGTTTTAAAGGTGGTTGTGTTTAAGCTGTTTGGTAATACTACTTCCTTGATCATAAAGGCCTTGATAAGAAAGTAATGTCACTTAATCCCATCATGTGCTCGGTAAAGTGGCTTCTCAGAACTGCTGGAGGCATTGTTACCATAACCCCAAATACTTGTTCTTATTCCTTTGATGGTTGGAGACCTACACCTGACTTCCAATGTAAATTGCTTTGTGGATGGCTTATATTTGTTAGGATATGCATTTAGTTTATATAACTTCTGCTGCTGTCATGGTATAAGCCCAGGAGCATTTGTAGGTGTCATTGCATGTTTACCTTGCCAAGCTGAACAATCTATGCTCTATAGTATCTTCTTCAGTGATGGACTGTCCATTTCTTACCAAATTGACAAACCCTTTCTGCAGCTTCTCCAATTTGTAAAAGTTTCTTTTCAAGGTGATTGGCCAGAACTGTAGATAGGGATATGGATGAAATTTTGTCTCTACAGAGCATTTATGTTTGAAATATGATGTATCTGTGGGAATTATAGGTGAAAGTTTACCTCTATAGTAGTATTTCCATTGGAAATACAGTTTATGTTTGCATTTTTTTTTGTGGAAAATAAGCTTCTATTGATTTTGTGGCTTGCTTTTATCCTTTAATAGACAAAGGTGCACAGGCTTTTCTTTTTTCTTCATCATTCCCCCAGGGTGTTTTAGCAGAAACTCCTGAGATTAACAAGGAAAGAAAAAGAAAGACAAAGTTGCCTTCTCTGCTGTTGAATTTCACTCTCTTTGTGTTATTCTTTTCAAAGTTTCAGCTGCTGAACGGTTCAGGATGAGCATGCCCTGGCTGTGGTCCTGCATCCCAGGATTTCTGGGCTCCTTGCTCACTCAGTCGGGAGGAAAGAAGACCTATCTCCCAACACTGTGAATTCACAGTATGTCCACGTGGCCATTCAGCAGTGGCTAGTTACCACTAAGCAGTAACAGATGGTGGAGCACATATAGGTCATCTTTGTTTATCCAACTTCTGGATGTAGTCTTTGCTCCAGTTGTCTGGGTTTTGGCATTGTTTAATATTTGGATGGCACTGACAGGGCAGCTACATCACTGCCTCTTTGTATTCAAAATGCTGTACAAACACACTGGAAATGTCAATGAAGGAATGACCTGTGAGGTGGAGCATCTTACCGTAGGAGACACAGGCATCACTTTGCTGGCTTTCCAGAGGAGTTCAGACTTTATGAACCAATGTAACGTTGCAAGTACTGGCAGGAATCCAAGACTTTAAGCTGTGTTTTGTGCCAGTAGACAGAAGATCAGAGAAGCAAATATGTGCAAGTGTGGTGCTTGGGTGTGGAGAAGGACGGTAGTTGGACAGTAGAGTTTTCTTGGTGTGCCTACCTGATAACTGCCTGCAAAAAACTGATGAAACCCTGCTGAATCATTATTACGGGGACAGTTAATTAACGCCATTCAGAGTGGAAAAAGCTCTTTAGGGATAGCGCTAGTCCAGGGCAGAAACTTTGAAGTATCAGCCTGCAGGAAGAAGGGGAGGCTTGTTCAATGCTTGCTCTTTTTTAATTATACTGTAGTCAAACTCCAGGAAGTGGTTTGAACTCTACAGTCCCAATCGTGATGCAAGAGCATCTCTGTGAAAATCTTTAGAGCCACTGGCAGGCACCTAAGGCAGAATAAGGAATTCTTTCCCTAAAAGTGACTCTGGATCTGTGGTTGCTTGGTAGCTTTTGAGCTGGCCCGTGCCAGCTGTCCTGTGGGTGCTCTGTCTCTCTTTTGGTGGATGAATTATTTCCTAAGTAATTGCCTACTGTAGTGTCCCCCAGTGGGAATCCTCGACCTTTGCCAGGAGAGTGGGGCTCCTTGCAGTTCAGATGGTTCAGGTTTTCAGGGTTTGTTTTTTTTTTGACAGAGGCCTCTGTTTCTTTAAAATTAAAGTGTAAGAACTTGCCAAAACTGGCAAGAATTTAGTTTGTGTGGCTTTTATCAGACTTCTCTATTCAGCTCACATAGGATTTGTGTGTGCTGAGCGTGTGTATGCGCAAGTATGTATGCCTGCATACCTAATACAAAATAGAGGCACCAGGTAATGATGTGGCAGTGGTTGTACTGCTTTGCAGCACTCTCTGACTTTTCCCTTGTGCCGTGCCTCTCTGTTGCATTTCTCTGGTGCAAACATATGCTGCATAACTCAGCTCCATGCTCTGATTCATAGGCAGTGATATTTACAGTGTAAACGGAGTGCTTGTGCTGCTGGGAGATGTGGAGATGGTCCTGGGTTTGTCTTGGAAACTCAGCCGCTGACAATGTTTTCTTCACAGATGCTTTATCTTTGCTTTATGGTTAACACAGCTGTCCTACCAGTGCTGTAAGATAGTGGGCATGACAGTTATGCATCTGTTGTCTGCCTTGAATAAATGAAAACCCTTTTCCTTTTCTGAAGATAGCTTCTCAAAAGGGGGGAAGGAGTGTGTGTGTGGCAATCGTACAGAAAACGATCAACATCAAATACACCCCAGCTGCATTTTTTTTCATCTCTGTGTGGTACATTAGCAGCTTCAATTTTAAGGTGACAGCAGTTTTCCATGTTACATGTATGCCATGGCAAAAGTAAAAAAAAAAAAAAAGTTTGGAAAAATGATTTAGCTTTTTTAATAGGGGTGTGGGATCTCAAACTTCTTTAAACTACAATGGCATTGAATGAAGGCTAGCAACTCCTTGTGTAGGACCGGGAAAGTGGTAGTGTTCTCTCAAGAACCACTGAGAAAGGAAGCCTAAGCATCAAGGTTTATCTGACCAGAAAAGCAGCCCCCAAAATTGCTCTCCGTGTAGTCTTGCTGCCTCATTAAAACTACACTATCAGTCATGGCTGTGAGAGGTTATTAAGTGGTGCATGTTTTGGAATCGAATGGGGGTTTTTTTTCTGCTCTTAAAATTAGATGAGGACAAAAGCATTTGTAAAAAAGAAAAGTGGCAGACATTCATGTTCCCCTAAGAGCTGCGATGGGGACAGGGTTTGTGATGTGGATCACCGCCTTTGCAGAGGTTACATCGCCCTCTTGTGTGAAGTCCCAGTCATTTTTGTATGAAATTTGAATCGGGAATGCAGAATGTCTGTATATTGGCTTCCTTTTGACTGTGCTTGTGTAAAACTGGACCCCATGAAATGCCACGCGTGTGGTAAATATACTTTCTGCTCAGGTGCACCCTGCCCCCTTCTGCCTGTCCCAGGGAGATGCAAAATAGTCTGCTGGGTACTGAAAAAAAACTTTGATTCACAGTTTAGCTTTTCAGCATTATTGACATTATATAGACATAATGTAATATTGACATAATATATAGTAATGATAATTGCTATAAATATATAATAATATATGATAATTATTATAAATATAATACTGACATATTGACATTGTCAATAATTAGCATTGTTGACATTCTTTAAAGTCAGTTACATTGACATGTGCAGAAAGTGGAACCTGCAGATACTCCACTCAGATATTTAGTTAAGTATCACAAGAGAAACGGGGGGGAGTTCCACATAAGTCTCAAAATCACTAGTTAGTTTTGCTGTAATTAAGGCTCTGATAGAGTGACAGGTCGATCATTCTAATTTATTTTTGTTTTTAATTTAGTATCAAGATATTCTGGCTGAGCAGTTTGTGCAACTAACTTGGCAGTCCGGATTTCCAGAGAGCTTTCATGAACTATACTGGGCTTTGTTGGTGCTGTTGCCCCATTAGATTTATGAGTGCTTTACAAGCTGGCACAATCAGTGTCGTCTTCTCTTTTCCCTTTCCAAATGAACAAAAAGGCAAAACAAGTATTTTCTGTCTGTCCATTTTGGCATGAAGCCTATGTATCAGACCTTGTCCAACAAGCTCTATGTTCTTGGGGTAGCAACTCTATTGTAGTATCTAATCAGCAACAAAAATATCAAGAAAACAAGGAAAGAAGTTTTTATATTACACAGAAAAGGCTCTTGAATACAGTTTATTGAAACATTAAAGTTTATAAGCATTGCTGATGTTGATGCTGTATAAATATTTAATATTCATGTAGAATAATAGTTTGATGAGTAAGCAGGTATTGACAGAATTCCTGAGAATTGGAGATTGATTATTCACCTACTGTATAGAGCAATTGTATTTATTTTTTTAAATTTTCTTACGTTTCTGTGTCATGCATATGTGGAAACAGTCCTGTTATCCTTATAAATTGTGGTGTGTGAATCAGATTTGAAGCACATTTGAATCAGATGTTTGTTTTCTTCACTTTCCTTTCTTACAGGCAGAAACTACAAATGCCAGTCTCTTACGTGTTCACCTTGAATGCAGTTTACCTAATGATGCATTTCAGCAAGTTAAGGTGTGTTTTGTTATAATTTTATACCTATTTAAGTCTTATTTCAGTTGAAGTTTAGAGGGGCACTTCCCACAGCTCTAGAAGTTTTAGCAGCAATGCAATAACCAGTGTCTTACTTTAAAGGGAAATTGTGCTTTTACCTATGCCTTTATAAAACTGTACCCTGTGGTATGCATGAAATGTCACATACATTACGTTGTAACCTTTAGAAGAGGGGAGATGGAAAAAGACACCAAATACCTCCATGGCCCCCCTCCCTCAAGACCAAACCAGCAGGCTAAGTGTTTTAATGTGTAGATGTTATATTACTTCTGTGAAGTACAAAAGTGATTAGATGCCTGTAATTCCCTTTCTCCAGAAGCATTTCACAAGTTTCTGGTTCACACTGACAAGAAATCAGTGAGCTGGGAAGCTGAAGTCTGGGCTCTGTGCTCAAGAGGCTTTGAAGGTGGCTTTGGCATTGGGCAGAGCTGAGGAAGGGTGAGCTTGTTAGCAGAAAAGCCCCCTCCAAAACCTCTGAGCATTCAGGACAGTAGGTCTCTCCATCCTCCTGGGCAGAGCTATCTGATTCTCCTCTTCCCTTCTCTCCTTAAATGTCCTTACACAGTAAATGGGTATTGGTTCACAGTGCTAATGGTATTCAATGGGGTATTTGGTTAGATCAAATAGATAGGCTTGTGCTGTGGTCTGCAGCATCTTCCATCAAGCATGACAAGGCCTGGACTCTATAGCTGTATTCCTGTACATTACATGTCACAGTGACCCTGTGCTGTTTTACTCCCATGTTTGATTCTTGCATTACATTGGTGAATAAGGCTAAGCTTGAGATGCACCTGAACTTTTGAGATTGCATGTAGTGCAGCTGCCCGCTCTTTGGTGTGAGCTTTCCAGAGGCACAGCATCCTTGTGCTACAGTTTCCACAGCGGCCACCTCTCCTGCTCCTGACAGCCATTTCATGTGCTGATGGTTTCTTCGATGCTGTTTGAGCAGTGAACTGGCATTCCATTCCCAAAGACTCTTCCCTACTCCCACTGTACCTCCTTGCGACGCTTCAGATTAGCTGAAGGTGTATTGCTACCGCTTCATGAGAGCACTTCACGTGTCAGGGGTGGTTTTCTCCTCCTTCTTCTGAGCAAACTAGTCCTCTTGGTGGGGCATTGAAGTCTAACGACCTTCATGGTGTGAGGCAGGACCAATTTATGTTATTCGCTGTTGATTATCTAGTTTTGTTTTGCATTGTTGGCGTGAATTTTTTGTGAAATGGTGTCTGTGTCTTTGTAGTCGCTGAGACTCAGCTGTCTTAGCAGCAGCCACTACTTAGAGAAGGCAATAAGACCCTATTTGTATTTATCTGAAGTATTCTAGCCAGACGACAGTGTTTTCTATTAAGAATTGTACATGTATGTTTGTTTTTTTAAAATTACTTCAGTGAGAAATGGAGACAAAAAACACAGGATTTGGAAAATTTAACTATAAACAGACCAGTGAACATGAGCTGTCTTCCTACCATTAAGACACATGCATCAGTCTGTTTATGGCACATTTTATTGAAGGCAGAGGATTTAACAAAGGAAACTGTTTTGCAGTCCGTGAGGTGAGACTGACTAAGACAGTTTATAAATTTGCATTCTTTCAAGGTTCAGTGTCCTTTTCAGTTGTTTTTCGTCTTTGTTTCTGCTGTGCTGCTTGTACCCGCACTGTCTTTGGTTTCTGCTGAGATTTTAGCTGAGGTCCGAATTACTCCTGTTTTGCCAGCGCCAAAGTGCTGGTAACCTTCTCTGTTAGCTAATACCTTTGATTAACTTCTAAAATTACCTTACTGTACTATTTTTTTCCTCTCACACCACATACACACCATATCCCCTTGTCTCGCTCCAGAGTTGCTGTTTTATGTCTGATGACCCAGTGCTGCTAGAAATGAGCTTAACGGTAAGAATGGAAAATGCCCAACAAGATTTTGTGGAGCACAGACAATACTTACTGGAGAATCTTTTTGTAGTTTATGTAGCAATGGAAAATGCGAAGACCTTGGGTAAGTCCTAAATATGACTGTTAATTGTAATAGAACTTAGTTTTATATATAAGTTGCAATTTGATGTGCTAAATTTAGTCAAATTCAGCGGCAGCCAAATTGTGCAAGTAAGGGAAAAAGCTAAGTGTTAACAGTTAACAGTTTAGTTAAACACAGCTTGTCAGCTAGTTTGTTTAAGGCAGAGTTACTGTGAGCACAGTGCTCTTTATGAAGGTAATGATTGTAAAGTTGTAAACTACTTCTGTTTCATTCTTTAGTCCCTCATAGTATGGAAAAATGTTGTGGTCCTTTGATTTCTACAGCTGCATTTCTGGTTTCACATTAATTAAATTGACCATAATAGAACTGTGAAGGCAAAATGGTTTGTACAGCACTGGGAATAGTAGCTCTTGTGGAAAGTAGGGTAGTGAGGTAATACAGATGTGCGCATCATTTGTTCCTGTAAGCTAGAATTCCACAGGCAAAACAATCAACTCCTTGCAGTTTTTTTATGCTACATCATTTTGGTGAGCAAATCCTCTAAATCCAGGGGATTTTACATTACTTATGGAGCTTTGCAGTCTGTCTGAATAGGTTTTTTTAGACATTTCTGCCAGTTTTACTTTCTGATTAAAGAAGAAGGAACTGCTTAGGAATCCATATTAGAATAATGTTTTTTTAACATACTAGTGAAAAAAGAACATGGTCTGTTTTCTTTTGAGAAGTTCTGTTTAAGATCTAGTCACAAAACAATATATGTTTTTTTCCCATGCCTGTTCTGAAATGTGATACTTACATAGAGCTGAAACTGAAATACCCTCTGTAAACCTAGTTTCCCTGCCAGTGAGATACCAGTGCTTTGTTTTGCTGAGTTGTGGGCATACGTTTATTCTGATGCTGGCAGAGAATTGTTCACATCTGTTGTGTCAAGGGTTCTTACTGTTAACACTTTTGATGGTTAAATAGAAGTATGCTCTTAAGACTGTTTTTTATTAAATATAATGCAATTATAAGTCCCACTATGTTAGGGGTTGGTCTAGCCCTTGGACTTGCTGTCAGTGGGAAGTTCCAGGTCTTGCTCCATTTGATATGATGTTTTACCATATCAAACAGCAGTGCTTGCTTGCCTCTGATTTGTATAATTAAATGAGATGTGGTCTCAAGAGAAAGATCTAGCAAAAGGGAATGTGGTGCTGTGTTAGTCTCCATGTACAGCATGTGTGTTAGCACTTTGAGTGGGACAGCAGGTAGGGAAGGTCTGCACAGGGGAACTAGCCAGCTGGAAAGATTGAAGAGTATGTGCTTTAAGCAGCTGTGGGTATGTGCACCATCTGCTCATTAAAAGTCAGTATCTTGAACCAGCTTCTCTTTTGGAAGCTGGCACCTGTAGTATTGCTTTCAAGCAGCTGAGCAAAGCACGCTCATTATTAGAAATTGTGCCTGATGAATTGGGAGAATGTCTTTTTATGTCAGCCTGCATCTACTAATGTAATTAAAGTGTAAGCAAGGGCAAAAGCTCAGGTAGTCTTCCTTCATGGAAGTGTGATGACCATCCTGGTATAATAAGTCACCTCTTGTTCTGTCCTGCTGCTCTTCTTTTGGTCCTCTGCATGTTTGTAGTGTCCTGTGGATGGGAACATAACTTTTCCAGTGATGAAGGGTGGTTAGCCAGTATAGTCGTACCATCTCATTGGCAAGTGAAAGCTGAATTATACCCATATCCTGTTGCTCTAGTCAACAGGTTACTACCCTACCAGCTGATAGGACAATTTCTATTTTAAGCCCAAAAGGTGTTGAGGATCTAATCCAGCTTCTCACTGTCTCCTGATAATGCTTGCTGTTTGCAGCGATGTGCCAGGATCTTGAGTTAGCTGTATATGCATACAGAACAGTTTGTACAGGACAATCCCATGCTACTGATAGGTTGGCCCTTAAACTTAGAAATTTATGGTAGTGTCAGCCATCGTTGTTTCCTTTAGCTCTGCCTCCTGTTTCTCTGCCCATAGGAAAGGGGTAGTAATGTTCCATCTTGGATTTAGGAGATAATGAAGGAAGATTCCCTATTGATGTTTGCCTTCATGTTTATGGCCAAAATGCTTGAGTGGATTTTTACTCCTTTATGAAATAATTGCCAGCTTGAGATGTGAATAGTTCCTCCTTTTTACAAGGGTAGCTGTCGCACAAAGATTCTTATACTTAAATTGGGATTGCTTCTCATATGAGTATCTGACAAAGCAAGAGTGCTTCTGTCCTTGGTCAACTTATGTCAGTGTTCATTCTTTTGGACAGGTGATTCCTCAGTAGATGTATACATCATGCATTCTGGGAGCAGCCTTGTACATATACAGGTAATTGTGAGCATAAGGAAGTCATATTTTAGGGTTTTGAATTTGATTGGGGACTTAATTAGCCCACTGGTTTACTCTGTAATAGCAGATTGATTTTCCTGGTAGCAAATGTCATGCCTCTATATTTTTAAAGGTGCCCAGGTATCTAATAGATCTTTTCGATGATGATGTGTAGTTCAGTGATGGGTTTTTTTAAGAGACATAAGAGTTGTTAACTTGAATAAAAATCCATGGGTTCACTTAAAAGATGTGAGAAAATGGCATATATTAGCTTGCAAATTTGACAAGAAGATACGCTAATACAGGAGCTGTGCTAATAATGTTAGTACTTCTACAAGGATTATTGTATCTTGTCTTCACGCAGGAAGTACGACAGTTGTCACAAAAAGAAACGTCACCTGTGGAGTTTGAGCCAGTACTGCTATCTTCATCATCTACTAACTTTACAAAAGTTGCTTCTATTTCTTGTAAAGGTACAGTGTACTTATAATATGATTAAACAGGACTTAATTATAAAAGAGTAGCTTTTTTTTCATCAGATAAGAGACCCTGAAAGATCTCAAAATCAACTTGCTTGGATTTTTTTGAGAAGGAAGATGAACTCTTTCTTCTAACTATTTCCACCATTTTGGTGTATATATGATTTCTCTTTTGCTGATGGAAGGCTCTAAGCTATACATATTACAAAAAAGGGAAGAAAGCATTTGCTAAACTGTTAGCTGATTTTCGGTAAGCATAATTACTGAATATGCTTTTTCAACATCCTTTTATAATTTGTGGTTATTTTTATGTTTCCAATATATTTTCTAAAAGGCTGTTGTGCTTGGGTGGTCATTTTCTATGACATTTCTTGGCAGGATCATTGAAGAGGCTTGCCTGGGACCAGGCGTGTTTGTGGAAGAGCAAGGAGTAACGTTTAGGCATTCCTGACTCCAGCCTGTTTCCTATTCTGACCACTAGACTGCAGTGCATAGACTTTAAACGTGTATGAACCAGGCTGCTTTCATAATAATGCTGAGACTTCTTTTTCCTAGCAAAGAGGGAAACTAAGAAGAAAGCACTATATTTTAAGTGATTGCTTTTTTCAGAACAGTATTTCATTTATTGAAAGGAGGCCGTGTGCACGGATAAGTAAGAATGCTGAGCCAGTGACACATGGCTAAAATTGATTGGGTTGCTCTTCACAGCCTTTTTGTGCGTGTGTTTTTGGAAGGTGTGTAGCATTCGTAAATTGTTCTTAAAGCAAAGTGTGGAACCTCTGAAAATCAGACAATAAGCGATGAGATGCTTAGCTCACCTGTATTAGAATTGGACTAACAAATGTTCCCCTTTGTAGTGTTCTTCCAAACCCTCATGTGAAAATTGTTCTGGCTGATGTTGTATTCTCCTGTTGTCTGTTCTTTGCCCAGCTGCATCCTGTGACAGTGGAAGTCATTATGGTGACAAGAAGAGTAATCAATTGGAAGGCACTGCAACACTAAAAGCCTGTCTTTCCTGTCCTGTGATGGAAGGGTAGGTTGACAACGGATTTTTGTTTGTTTGTTAGCATTCACTGGTATTGTCATAAGAATATTGTACCCTACTTTAAGAAATGAGGTTAGCTTGTTTTGTCACTGAACAATTCCAAGAAAAGTGAAGAGGCTTCTTGCTGTTGTTACTGTGTCGTTTGCCAAAACAGACCTGTGACATTTCAAGTAGTAGTTCTATATTTTATCCAAGAAGAATTTCAGGAGCCAATAAGGAGGTATGCCGTAGCAGCTTATATCATATAGATGTTGCTTAGAGTCTGTGATAAAATTCGTTATGCAGAACCAGGATAGTTATAGAAAAAATGTGGAGTCGTTTCTTCATTTGCAAATTTCATCCAAGCTACCATATTCCAAAGCAGTAGGTAGTGATATACTGTATAGCACAGGAAGAGTGTAAACCTGCCTACCTCTTTTGCATTGCTCCTGTCAATTTTTACTTTGATATTATATATAAGTATTCCAAAGGAAATAATTCTGTTCTTTCTCCTTAAAACCTTAAAGGAGCGTTGTTATGCAAGAATACTACAGTTATATTCTTGTGTGGACCTCTTATGTGTGCTCAAGGACAGTTGCAGATATATTTATTTTTCTTCTGCATTTACTTACAGGTATTTTGATGTAGATCCTTCTGCAGCATTGTTTCATATAGAACCACATCATAATACTTCAGGATTTTGGTCCATATGGTTTACAAACAATTTTGACTTCAGCATTGAACTGACAGAAGTCTTCATAGCCAGAGAAACGAAAAACGTTTTAAAGGTAAGCTTTTTTTTCTGCTTCATATATTTTTTTGTCTTTGATTTAGGGATACAGTCCTTCAACATGCAAAATAGATCCTTTGAAGAACTCTGTGTTCTCAGAGCTGGTTGAAATCAGTTAAAAATAAAGGTATTTGTATGCCCATAAATGTTAGGTTCTGAAGAGCTTACTCTCTCAACAGGCATTATTCACTGTCCAGCTTGTTTTTGCGTTTTTCCAGTAACAACTGTTCTTTCGTTTGAGTTGCAGCTACAGATGCATCAAATTATATACCATTGCTCTGTTCTCAGAATTGTTGCGTGTGTGTTTGTGCTCCATAGGATTCAGCATTTCTTCATAGCCTGTAATGGAAGTCTTTAATACATAGATGAGCTTTGAAGTTTAGAAGGCAAAGCCAATAATTTACTCGTGCAATTGCTTGATTCAAACCAGGCAAATCTGGTTTATGAATAAGCACATGATGCAGGCATCTAATTGGCTCTTCGTATATTTAGATAGGAGATTTACATATGTGCACTCTACGGATCAGTTATGGGCACATATGTATATGTAATAACAGCAGAAACACGAAGGAAGAGAAAGTTTACATTCTTCAAGGTACCACTTGCACCAAAAATACTGTACCAGTTTTAATTCAATTGTCATTTAATTCTTTCTAGATTCTGAACTTTGCCGAACCTTTGACTCTGCCTCCAGGCTGCTGGAACGTATTTTCTTTGAAGCTCAGTGTGAAAGACACTATAACAAATGTGCTCTCTAGTATTTGTTTGGCCACAAATGTGGGAATAATGTTTGAAATACCTCTGCAGATATATTCGACTGTGTCCAAGGTACCATATTCAGTTGTGTTGTATGATTATTATGCACTGCAAACCAAAATGCAGCAGCCTCTTTCTTAGGCCAGAAATCTGTCCCTTAGTCCTGAAAGAAAAACTTGTAACCAGACCATTCTGTGAAACCATTCTGTACCTTGAGAAGTTAAGCCCCCAGAGTTGAACAAGTGATGGAATTACAGTCCTCTAGACAACCTTAATTCTCTTGACTCATCTAAATTATGCACTGAGAAACTGGAATTTGTCTTGTCATGCGGTCAGTTATAGTTTCTATTTTGTTTTTCCAGCAGGGAGATCTTAATTTTGAAGCGATTGCCCACTGTGATATTCAGTGTTACTTGGGAAAGTCTGATTCAGGTATGCTTGTCTTGGGGATTTTTTGCATCTGCTAGTAGTTTCATTGTAGAGAATCCATTTTATGTAGCAGGGCTTGTATTGAGAATATTGAGATTGTTAACGCAAGTACTTAGTTTTATGTCTTTTAAAAATATCCATTTTTCTGGGAGCATATAAATGTCTTTGAGTAACCTGCTCTGAGTACATTGTGCAGTATTTCAGACCTCTAATTCCATAGTACATGCTAAGCTATTGTTTCTTGAAACATTATTTTGGACTTAATGTTTAAGACTCTGCTTCAAGTTCTCATTGGTGGTGTGTTGCTCCTTTTCTTTCTTCATATGCATGTTCTCTGGAGATGTTGTGGTAGAATGATAAAGCTGCCAACTACCTCGAAGTGTTAGGCAATGTGTGTAATCTGGGTCCAGATCCTGGGAAGTCTTTGAAACAGAAAACAAATGTTGACCAATATCCTGCCTTTAGCCATAGTTAAATTTGAAGCCCTTCTCTTTACCTGTTTCTCCCAGAAACAATGTCCTAGATTTCTGCAAAACACCATTTATCAGGCTCATTAAAATAGCATCCTTAATGCTGTATCATGTGAAATAGAAAGAAAGGGTCTCATTCTTTCTGGAACTGAGGAATCTATCTCCAGATACTGTAATGCTGGGAGCCATTCTAAGTACTTGGCTGGCACCAAAATAGTGTTGGGTATTACATGGACATAATACTGCCTGGAGAATGTTGAATCTGATGAAAGCTGATTCTGAATAGTGTTTTTTTAAATCTCTGCTCAGTAAAGAATTCCAGTAGTGGTACCATAGGTACCCATTAAAAGTAAATGGTACCATGGTACCTTTTAAAGAAATGCTAAATTGAGTACTCTCCCAAACATGTTTTCAAGATGATGCTTTCCTGAAGTGTATTTTGTATGAGGGTATGAAGAAGGCAGTAGTAGTTAGTCAAATGTAAAAAGAATTGAGGTGACGAATGGTAGCATACGGATTGAAGAATTACTGATACATGTGCACATTTAGGTACAGATCTTGGAAGCAAGTGTTTGCTTTTTGTTTGGTTTTTGTTTTGTTTTGTTTTTTAATCTTTAGAAAGAAATCTTGCTGATAAAAGTGAGCCCTCATTGTTTACTTTCCACTCACATCTGATTACCTGAACATAATCAGATCTTTATGTACAGATGCTCTGCCTTCTAATGCAGGATACTAGTATAGTATTTGTTAAATAAAAAAAGTCTAATGCAAGCCTGAAAATACTGACCTAAAGAACTTGTAGCTGGATTATTCCAGTCGTCATCAATCTCAATTGGTTACTTTAAACCCAAAGGATTGTAAAATAAAGTACGTGTATTTTCAAAATAAGCCATTTTTGTTTTCTTTTGAAAGTTTGCTTTTCTAACTGTTTTCTGGTATGTGAAAATGCTTGACTTTCTGAAAGGCATTGATCTTTAGTGATGTAAAGCCTTGCAATTTTCTCTTTAGAAGAATTTGAGAAAATGATCAGCACCTCAAAAAGAGAAGCTGACAAATAAACACCATTTCTGCCAAACTGTGGGATTTGTTTTGCTCCCTGCTGTGCTGTGATGTTACAATTTTGTACCACTATGTAGAAAATAGTGTATGATCTTGATGCTTTATTGGCATCAGCAGAGTTCTGTTTAAAGACTACTGATAACATAATGATTTTTCAATGGCATGCATTAGAAGTAGCAACAGTAAAAAGGGCTCACTGGAGCATACAAAGCCAGTGCTATACCCATACTTCTGTTTGCATATAGAATTATTGTGTTTTGCAGATATCTTAAGCAAAGAAGATATATACAGTAATGTGTATACACTCACATGTATATACCCTCACATGCACATATGCTTGCTTTGAAGGGAAAAAGTGGGTTGCTTGCTTTATTTTTGCGTCAGGACCCTTTGCAGATACTGATTACTCATGTTCAGAAGTAGATTGATGGAAGGAGCAAATGTTATCTCTGTAAAATATGAAAAATCTGTTACTGTTTTAGCAAATCTGCTTTGGCAGAAGAGTCTCTCTCTGGACCGTTCTGCCTGGGATGTGGATTCTGAGCTTGCAAGTGAACTTTATGAAAGATGGCAAAAAATAAGACGTGGGGAAGCCTGCAGGTCTGTACAGAATCTGTTGAAGTTCTTAATTCAAGCCAGTACAGTTTTGTAAGAAGGAGTATTTCTGTTCTGAAGTATTCTTAATTAAAAGAAACTTTGTTGGCCTTCCTGCACTTGTTTGTTAGTTTGAAGCACTGGGAGTTTCAGAGTACCCCAAACACCCCCAGCTTCCATTTCAAGGCAGCGCCAGCCATAAGTAAATGTTTCAGATGCCTGGCTTTAGAATGTAAATAGTGTTCTTACTATAACAACCATAGCTACCCAGTGTGAAAGCAGTCAAAGCATGTTTTATCAGATTGTTTATGGAGTTGCGTGAGTCTTTCATCAGCAGGTCTCGTAACAGTCTTTTCAGGATCAGGGTCTTTGAATAGCTTTTTAAGGTTTTTTATTCCCTGGCTTAATGGATACTGCATATTGGGGATGTTGAGAAGGAAGCAGTCATTGTGACGGAGCAACTCTTGTGGAGGTATAGTACACCAGCCCCTTTCCAGAATGAGGAGGTAGAGCTGTGAAAACCACAGTTGTGTTGCAGGTGTAAAAGTGGAGACTGAAGGGATTGCACATAAGTTAACACTGACTCTCTACTACTAGATTACAGCTTTATGCACTTTATTTTGTAAAGAATATTTTCAAGGAAAGATTAATTGGTGTAATTATAGGTTCTGGCAAATCATAATTTGTTTTGCTCTTCATTGGAAAGAAAAGAGAAAATAAAATTAACAAAGCTTTCTATTTTTTCCAATAAAGCAGGAGAAGTATTTTAGGATCATCTCGCTTTATTCACCAGAAGAAGCCTGAAGAGGAGTCCTTTGCCTTTTTCCTGCCACGGATGACTACAGAGCCTGGCCTTACACTCAACTTCAGTGCCACAGCAGTTAAAAGTAGTATGGTGAGGATGGTTGTTGTTGCACCTTTTCTGAGTTGATGTATGTTTAGCTTGTTTAAATAGCATTGTCTGCAGTTAATATTGGGTGATACTTAGCATTTTAATACTGCTTGCAGATCAGTGTTTGAAGTCTAATTTAAGACACCAGACTTGTATACCTATGGCTCTTTGAGAAGTTCTCTAGCTATGTAATTGTAATATTTAATACAAGGAGAGCAGTAAAGCAGTGTAGGTCTTACTTAACAATTGTTGATGGTTGTGAAAGCTTTCCCTGCATCATTGTGTAAGTTACATGCATGTGGTAAAATAGTTGAACAAGGGACTAGGTGATAGGGTGTATTGTCATTAAGGGTGCATGTGGTTACAGCATAGCCTTCCTCATGCCACTGTCTTATGCAACAGAAGTGTGTAAAACATTTGCCAGAGATACAGCGCTTGAGAGATTCGCAATATGTCTTTCAACCACACTGGTGGTTGCCTCTTTCTTGTTTGTCAGATTTAGGTCACTACTAACCTAGCCTGGGCCAGAACCAGTCATACGGAGATAGTATTCATATGCACATATTGTGAATTACCTTAATACTCCATTTGTGCCATTTAATTATCAGTCATTATAGTAATGTGTATAACCTGCTTGCACTCAGACTTCTGTAAGAAAGGGTAGCACCTTACTAACTTCACCTTATTCTGTGGAAGAGCGTTCTTCACATCTGCCTGCATAAATCAAAATCCAAATGAAAGGGTTGTTTAGGGGCTGGGGAAGATCTGTATATTTGCACATGGGGTTCTTCATGCACTTAGCTGTTTTGATGAATGGTGATATTGTAGTGACATGTCCTGCTGTTCCATGCAGTTTTGTGCACATATGATTATATTGCATTAAAACAGAAGCCAGGTTGAAGTCCTTTGAAAATGCAGATCATATTACCAGTGCTGAATGATTTTATCTTCCAGTTCTCAAGTATGTAGTTTTTAACTGTTTCTTTTCCCCTCCAAACTGTTTAGGTAAAATACTTTGTACTAAGAAACCCTTCATCCTTCCCAGTTACGTTGCAGCTTCTGCCTCTTTCTTACTACCCTGATCCCCAAGCTTCACTGAGTCTACTGAACAAATGGTAATGGGTATAACTATCTCAGGATACTGTTTTCCTTTTTAAAATATCTATTTCCCATGCCTTCTGATTGTTGCTTATGGTTTGTTTTAATTTTTCAGTGTAGCTTAGGTGGGGACAGTGTTCTGACCCATTTTTGAAGATAGAATAATGTTCAGAGCAGCTTACAGAGCAGCATGACTTTGTAATGTACCTGGTCATTGATCAAACTGAGCATGTTTTCAGCAAGTTTATGTCTGCCAGCTGTAGACTATAATCTGTCATCTTTTAAGATCTGGGGCTCAGTGCAAGCCTGTGCAAACTGCCCAGATGAGGGGAGCAATTTGCAGTACTGGGGATGTGCATCTCCCTGCAAGGCTAGTTGGGAAGTATAGAGAGTTTGTAGACTGATCAGTGAGGAGGAATGTATCTGAGCCTTTGTACCGGAAAAAGTTTTCCTTTTCACTTTTTCTTAAGTAAAAACCCTGGTTGAAAAAGAGCCCTGTCTGTCACACTTAACTTTGAAAAACTGTTGGTAGACTATTTCCTATGGGACTACTCATGTGCTTGAGTGTCGCTTACTGATTTGGATTCCAAATTCCTGTATAATTGCTTTCTTAACATCATTTCTTTACATGCGTACTAGTATGTGCATATATATGTGTGTGTGTATATATATGCACATTAATACCTACATCTGTTTGCATACTAAATATAATTTCCACATAGACTCTTTCTAGTGATTTGAAATTACATTTTCTCTGTATTTGCACGCTTTTGTTTCTGCGTATGTTCTAGGTTTACCAGAAATCATGTCCACTAACCAGTTTGTTTTAAGCCAATGTCACAGAAAGTTGTGCCAAGTGAATTATGAGTTCAGTGGCTGGAGGTCCATTAGTCCTCTATAATCAAAATTTTACCTATTGGTTTTCTTATGTCTGTTTTTAATATCTTAATGTGAAATGCCTACAATCTGCTGTCAGGCAAATAACTGCTGTAAGTGAATTAAATTTACAAAGTATGTGAAAGAAAATAAGATTTTTGTCCCAAACAAATTACGAGCAGAAAGAGGGATATTTGAGTAAATTAATGAAATTTTATAATGATTATTTCTTAACAGTTATGCAGGCAGAAGAAGCTTTGGGGCATTTGTGTTTGTGTGGCTTAGACATTGTATTTCTTGGTGGTGATCTTTTGCTGAGAGATCTGAGACGCCCAGCCATTTGTCTGTTTTCCAAATGTGTGGAATCCACATAAAACTGATTTGTAATGTATTCTGTTAAAATGTAGACCCACATTTATTTCACATCTGCCAAAGTGCAATTGTAAAAGTATTCTTTCTTTAAGAATAAATGCCAGTATCTAAAAATAAGTCAGTGTAGTTCTGACAGACTAGGTTTGAAGTGCTTAATTTTTTGTTTTGGTTTATTTAGGTTCAGCATAAATGTGCAAGCTATTAATTTCACAACCACTGAATTCAGGCTCATGGATGAATGTTCTTACAGGGTAAGATGGCTAATTTTGATAGAAATGTTCTGATACACTAGAAAAAGCTCTTTCTATCTACACTACATCTGAGTTGTTCTCAAGTGCTATTTAAAGCAATTTAACAGTGTTTTCTTGATTCTCTCTCAGGTTTATGTGTTTGCAATTACCTTTATTTTCCAGAGTTTGAGTGTGTGAATGCATGTGTGTACATGTTGAAGAGCCACAGTTTGCATTCTGTGTTGGGACTTACATTTAGCCACTGGTTGTCCATGAAGTGTCAGGCTTTTGAGCTGGTCATGTCAGAAGCTGGCTGATAATTTTTTTCAGTAGAGGGAAATACTGTCCAGTAGTTCAAAGGAGAAGAAAGCTGGATTTCTACTTCAGCTGAGTCTCATTTCAACTCCCTCAGATTCAGATTGGGATGTTATAGCTGTCTCTGTTTCCCATTTCCTCATTTTTGGCATGAGCGTGATAACACTTCACTGTGTCACACCAGCGCTGAACTGTAGTTAAACCCTGAGGTGTTGTGTCATGGATGACAGGAATAGAGAAGATGCTGTATCAGGGATATTGGCATATTGTGGCAACCCAGAGTACTGTCCAGGGTCCCAGAGAGTTTCTTCTTAGACTTCTAGTTTGTACAAAAGCCTGGAATTGATATATTTTCCTTGCAGTTTGGGCATGCTGCAGTCTCCTCTTTAATGTCTTATATAGATACATATTTCTGCACATGTGCTTTAGAACCTTAATGAAACATTAGTACCTTATAAAAAGAAAAGACTGTGTTTGCTATACTAATCAAAGCTGACCTTTCCTTTCTGGCAACAGTTGTAAGAGTTGTTGTAAAAGAGAGGAGACAGCAGTTCATAAATCCAAGCCTGTAGCCTCATACTGAAAAAGAGAAGCTAGTTCCACTAGTACTTGTTTAGGACTGAGTTGCCACAGTCCCATACACCATGTGCTTGACCAAATGGAAAAATAGCAGTAGATCTTTACATCAATGTGTGTAATACCTGTTTTTCATTAGAGACTTGAAGAGCTAGGGGGAACATGTATAGTTACGTAGGTATGCAGCGCGTATGAGATGGATCTTGACTTGTTTAACAAATCACTAGCTGTTAATATTTACATTTTTGAATTTGTCATTATTTCCTTAGTCACTTTATATACACATGTAATGAATTGTTAGGCTCACATTTTGAGTGCATGAGTATCTTTGTTTGTAGGGAGTGACAGGGTGAAGTTTGCAAATACCATATGTGGTTTGCTTTTATTAAATATTGACTGTTAAGTGCAGGTTCTGAAACTTTTTTGTATGTTCATTTTTCATAAAATGGTCTAAGAATAAAAACAGTTTGGACTGGAAAAGATCAGAAGAGCCATTAGTACAACAGCCATGAACTGAAAAACCACTGAGCAAGAGCCTGTTTTGTAACGTTTAGTAACGTTTACGGTTGTTTTGACTGCTCTAGCTGTCTGATCACCCTTTTCTAAGATGAGACCCGAACTTCTGGAATAGAAAGTTTTAGAGTTGTTTGTTTGTGGGTTTTTTGTTTTATTTATTTTATTTTATTTTTTTTTTTAATGGGGAAAAGAATGAACAGCAGTATTGTGGAAAAAAACCCCGCATTATTTCCAGACTTCTGGTAGTTCTGGTCTTCAATTAATATGGTAGGGAGTTCACTTTGGCTTGTTTCCAGTGACTTAAATGGTCAACATACTTGCCAACAGTCCCTTTCTCACTTAAATCAAGTTGCAAGTTTTATGCTGAGGGTATAATGGTTGCCACATTTCCCTGTGCAGTCAGTATAGTGTCAGTTCTCATTGTGTTGTGAAGTGTTTCAGGATTCCTTGAATATGAAAGACACTATATAATTTCTTTTCCATCTGAGCAAATAAAAGCTGTTTTAAAAAATGAAGTAATACATTCCTCATAATAATAAATGCAGTAATATGAACTTTTGCTCAAATAAACAACCTTATCTGATGTTTTATGTTGTCAAGTTGAAAGACTTTTGTATAACAAGTTAGTTAGCAGTTACTGCACCTTGCCAAAAATACCTTATGTGGTGCTAAGTAAAGTTGTGGTGCTTTCTTTATAGAGATCTTTAAACACACGTTTTCTGTGAATAAGAAGTGCGTTTTTGTTTAACAGAACGCATATCGGGAGGATCTCATCAACCAGAAATGCAGTTCTGAGCTGCTTTGGTTGAGTTTGCAGCCACTGGAAACTAGAAAAGTTGGTGTAATTTTTACACCAGTTGACTACAGAAGAGTAGCTTCCCTTATTTTAATCAGGTAAGCCAAGTTTCATTTGTGAGAATCAAATAACGCAATGTGGAAAGGAATTTGCCAAATCTTGAAGCAAAGACAAATGGTCAAAATTTGAAAGTCAGAATACCTCCAGTTTAATGAAAATTGCTTAAAGGGTCTTTGTGCCTTATGCCTCAGTCATTAAAAAAGCACCTTTTTTTCCTTGGTATCTGACCAGTGGGCTTTAAAATGCATATGAGTGTACTGAGGTAATTTTGGTTAAGTAAGCAACGCATTGGGTGGCTTTGCTATTTTCAGTTTAGCTTCATAATGGTAGGATTTGAGTATCCAGTGTGTCTAATGTGCAGCCACTCATTGGTTGTCTCTGAAGGAAAAGATAGTTTATGGAAAAAGTAACCATTTTCAGTAGGTGGAACTGTTGTTATCCAGTGGCAGTGGTCACAGAGCTTGTTCCTTCACTGTGTGAAATTCACTGGTGACTGGTTCCAGGGTGGTCCGGTCTGTATTTAGGGGAAACCTATCCTGGTGTGGCCAGTAACTGTTACTGAAACGCTGTTGTCTTGGATTGGCACCTAGATAGCAAAGCAGTGATTTTGCAAACTTCATTTGTGTTTTAGCGGCTGATTGCTTGTTTTTTGTATTATGGCAGAAACAACTTGACTGTTCTGGATGTGGTCAATGTAGAAGGCTTTGGAGCCAAAGAATTGCTTAAAGTAGGGGGAAGACTACCTGGTACAGGAGGATCTCTTCGATTCAAGGTGCCAGAAGCTACACTAATGGACTGTAGACGACGTGAGTAAGAAGAAACAAGTCTTGATTTTGTAGCTGGCTGCATTATTCTGTACTGGTACAGATACACATTATTGTAAAGATTTACATTATTGTAAAGTAAACAGAATGTTGAAATAGAAAAAGCTGAAGAGCTTGGTCATGACAGGTGTAGATTCTGTTTTCTCGAAACACTGACTGAAGATAGTTACAGATTCTAGAAATATACTGCTGCAAATCAGTCTGTATCAGTGTTGATCACTTCTGAATTTTTTTATTAGGTTGAAAATATAAATAGCAATTTATTTATAAACATAAGAAAAATAATTTTTAAACACTGTAAAATAATTTTTCTTTTCTTTCTCCTTTAAGAACTGAAAGACAGCAAGCAAATTCTATCCATTACGAAGAACTTCAAAGTAGAGAATATTGGGCCTCTTCCTATAACAATTTCATCAATGAAAATCAATGGTTACAGTTGCCAAGGATATGGATTTGAAGTGTTAGACTGTCAGGAATTTTTCCTGGCTCAGAACTCATCGCGAGAGATAAGCATTGTGTAAGCACTACAAATTTGCTGACAAATTAACTTAAGTGGAAATTTGAAGTAATTAATCTCAGTAACAGACACTCCAATAGCACACCCTCACATAAAATTTGGTGAGCTTCAAATATAAATTTCATAAGCATTTCTCCTTTTCAGTAAGGGTAATTCTAACAAATTGATAATTATGTGTCTTTGTAAGACTCAATTATTTTTAAAAAGCAGCATTACGTGTCTTTTATCAGTGTATTATAAAGTAATAAACTAAAGCAAAACAGTTGTCACAATAAAAGAGTAAGAAATGCTAGAAATGCTTTGCCACTGGCTTTTTCTTATTATTTGCTTGTTATTCCCTGGCTTTTTCCAAGTAGCCTGACCACAATCTAGTCATGTTTTCCTAAAATTGCACGTAATCTAAAACTGATTCTTTTTAAAATCCTGTTGAGTGAGAATCATGACTTAAACACAAGTAGAGCTAATACTACTGTGTTGCAATGTCTGCGGTTTCATATACAAGTATCACCTCTACTGACTGGAAAGCAAGTCATACCTTCTAGCAGTACCTGTGGCAGTCAGACTAATGGTATGGGTCAAGGAAATAAATAGAAGAAGAGACAAATCTGATGTTTTCTTCTGCTTTTCTTGTCTTGTTTTAGACTTACTGTAGCATTTGGCCCTTTCTGAAGTAATGCTGCCTATACACTTGACAACATGACAGTCTTACCTCTGTTATGGGCTAATGCCATCTGCATAGTCTAAGCAGACAGTGGTCACTTATTTCATTGTCTTTTTTTTTTTAATATATATATTATTAAATCAGAAGTTATTTTGTATTTTTGGTATCAGTGTGGCTCAGAAAATTAAATTCTGTCCAGCACTGGAAAAATAACACGATCTCTGTCTGCTTTTCCTGACAGATTTACTCCTGACTTTACATCTTCATGGGTAATCCGGGACCTTACACTGGTAACTGCTGCCGATTTGGAGTTTCACTTCACGCTCAACGTGACTCTTCCTCACCATCTGTTACCACTGTGTGCAGATGTGGTGCCAGGACCCAGCTGGGAAGAGTCTTTCTGGAGGCTCACTGTCCTCTTCGTAAGGTAATGCTTTCAGGGCCCCTGCACCTGTTCAAAAGGGACCCATGCTAACACAAGCACTTTTGGCTTGTGTTAGATTTTTAGTGGTGATAGGGCCTAAATCTCTACTGCATCTGTGTCCCAAGACTTCTGACAGATGGCTTGGACAGCTTAGGTGTGATGCAGTAGCTGGTGATAGAGTTGTCAAGCGTTTCTTTCTGCTCCTAAGAATAAACTCCATGTTAAGGCTGCAGAGAAAAAAAGGCTAGGATACCCCCAAAGGAATACCCTTGCTAAGAAGGCTTACTCTTGCCACAGCAGAGATGCACATGTGTCGTGGTTTAAGCCCAGCCGGCAACCCAGAACCACACAGCAGCTGTCTCACTCCTGCCCTTCTGCTACTGCTGAACCCAGGACAACATGTAACATATTAGTATTTGAATGTCGTAAATAGAATCAAGTCGATTGGTAGATTATCTTGAAGTATTTCTGAAAAACTAACATGAATTTTATTTATAAAGTTTCAAAGACAACCAAGTGAAGACCTGGTTTTCCTTCTGCCTTCTTCCTCCTCTCACTTGTTGAAAAATACTTGTGTTTATTGTTAGCTTTTGCTAGGCACACTGCTAAACGGGCTAGCCCAGAAAGATTAATTGGCTTGTGTTAGCTGACTCATTGCTTGCACATGGTGAACTGCTTTTAAGAGGACAGTACCTTTGTACAACAATTAAGAGTTCTGCTTCTACACATATTCTTTTCTGGTTTTCTTTAACTAACCTTTCGCACTGTGTGGTACGAACTGAATGTTGTGTTTGTCACAGATGATCCCCAGTGCTTGCATCACACCAACCTGAATTCCTACAATCAGCACTAACAAGTGGTGAATGTGAATGTCATGGTGATACATACATGTGCCTATGCATACCTCACTGAGATCCTGATGCACGCTGTGGTTCTGCTTGCATTGTTGTTTTGACACTGAAAACAGAGCATAAGTGAAGCAACACTAAGGGCCACATTACTGGTTCTAGATGAAACAGAAGGAGACTACAGAGATCTGAAAGATCAGGAGTTTCTCATTCTGTTTTCCTGCTGACAAAATTCATATTGTGTGATTGAGAAAGTGGTTTAATGAATTACAAAGATCTTTAATTCTGATCAGTTTATATTTGGTGCAATTAAGACAACAGAGAAAGAGAGGATATTTTGCAGCTTCAAGTTTAGTTCATAAGTTTGGTGGCATCTGTAGCCCATTTTATGCCAGTATTTTCTCTAGGAAAAGAAAGAGACAGTATTAAATAAATATTAAAATAATGACATAACTGTCATAAATGAATAGAAAGTACTTAGAAGACTGATAGGTATCATACTATAAGATGCTGCTATCATGTGGTAATGAGACTTCTAACTGATCTTCAAATCAAGTATTAGCTTTTTTAGGATGGATTTTTTTCCTTTATTAGTTGTTTTTTTAGCTTTGTAAAGCCCTTGGCTGAGTTATTTTATTGAGAGAATAACTGGCAAGGGCTATAAAGAAAAAAGGAAAAGAAAAGACCATTAGAATTATTATTTATTTTTAAACTGTGTTTTGAGCTTTCTTGTTTGTCTCCTTGTTTAGAATTTACTAACAAAATGTTTGGAAAATGCATTTTGTTAAAGCTTTATAACTCTATCACCGAATACGTCTGAAAATTGTAGACAGCAGTATCTGTTACTTTCTTTGGCAGTTTGTCCCTGCTCGGCGTGATTCTAATAGCCTTCCAGCAAGCCCAGTATATCCTAGCAGAGTTCATGAAATCAAGACAGAGGCCAAATCCTAGTTCTTCACCACAGCAGAACAGCAACTCTGTTGATGTAATCAACTCTGATTCCTACAAGTATGAATACTTTTTTCTTTTGCATTGCTTTTTTTTTGCACCCTATATATTGTGGAGTAATGCTTTCTGTCTGTTTGTATTTTCATATCGATGTGGGCTGGTTTAGAGAAGATGGTGTTCCAAGCAGCCTCTTTCAGAGAGCTTTTACTGTTGGGTCTCTTCTCCACAAAAGAGAAATGGAAGAACTTTATAAATCTTGATTATTGTTAGTAGTGCATAGGGTAAAAATTGTGTCATGGAAGTAAAAGATACAGCATGTATCCTTTACTAGGATAGTAGTACCTAGGAAGCCACAAAAAAGAAGTAAAGAATCCATCACAGCAGCTATGGAAAGAGTTGAAAATACATTAGTGGTCCTCTGTTCTGACCCCCTTGGGTGGTCAGTTAGGCACTTAACTGAAGCATATAAATGTGTTTGAAGTCCGAGTCTTTCTCAGCTCCCCCTGAAATCAGAATGTGCTTAGCTGATATGATAAATTGAAGACCCAATGCAGTGTCACAGCTTGTGACTGTGCCCCCCCCCCCTTACAAAAATATGCTATAAAACAATTCATGATAGCTTCGTAGATAAAAACAAATCTCAATTTATTTTTTTCTCAAGGGGAAGCTGCAAGACGTTTATGGATTCCTATAGTTCCTCAGATAAAGGTAAAGGGAAGGGCTTCCTGTCTGTAGGCACTTCTTCCAGCCGAAGTCAGAATGCAGCAAAGAGAAGTCCTGCGACCTACAGTCACTCTCAGAAGAAACACAAATGTTCAGTTTATTACAGTAAGCAGAAACCAAATGCAGTGGCTGGCAGTGCCATTGCAGCTACCGATGAGAAACAAAACCAGATTGCAGAGAACCAAATCTCAGCACCAAAAGAGGACATTTGCACTGATGTTGTCAGTGAGAACTGGGTAACTCTCAAATATGCAAATGGCATAAATGTTAACAAGAATTTAACTCTTCCAGAAGACTTTCTGGGTAAAGAAGAAAGTGCACTGAAAAATACAGTTCTCATTAAAAATACTTCTTCAGAGTGTGATCTGAAGGAAGATCTTCAAACATGTATGTTTCCTAAGGAAACTAACCTTAAAACTTCAGAAAATCTAGTCGAGCTCAAAGAACAGGAGTTCTGTCCTGTGAAGATGTCCAAGAAGCTACCTGAAAGTCACTTGTCCAGAAATTCACCTCAGCAACAGCCGGAACTGCAAGAAATTTCTAGGAAAAATAGTGGTAATTTTTTTTTTCTTTTTTTAATTTCTGACAGTCAAAATTGTTGGGTGAAATCTTCCATTGAGTTCACTGTGGTGAGGATTTTGTCTCTTGTGTGGGACAAGGACATGTGTTTCTTATGTTTTCACGATGATTTATCTGTTTACATTCCTAAGGAAACAGCTTGCATTAAAAAGTTGTTTCATAAATCATACATTTGCCTTGGCTCACAGATTTTGAGCTTATGCAGTAGCATTTTAATGGTTAAAGGTAATTGATGTCATAGATCTGCTTATAAGACAAAAATTGCCCTTGTCAAATATTCAGAAACATCCCAGCTTGTGATTTTCAGTTCTACTGAAAATCTGATGCCTGATTTTTAGAGTCATGAGGCCAGCACCTCCAGTACTGGATATTCTTTGATATCCTTTGATAAAACCTCCTAAAATAACAGAGTATTGTGCACTTATATTTTGTAGGAATCTGCAGATTGACCTTTCTCTTAGTAGCTGCATAGCTGTATTTTTTATCTTGCTTTTGGATGGGTTGTTTTTTCCGCTTGTGGAACTAAGCTGCCTGGGAAGTCTTACCTTCACAACTCAAGAGTTTTAAGAGCAGCTTGAGAGCACCTGGGGGAAATCAAGAGCAGGGTAGGGGAGCGCGTCCTGTGGAAGCTTGGCTTTACTTAGGCGCTTGGCTTTACTTAGGCACTTGGCAGAGTAGTTGAATACTGAAGGCTGGCATTTGCTGTAACTGTGGCAGAGTTATTTAGTGAGTGAGCCATCACAGCGGGATTTCAGGCCCTGCTGTAGTGTGTAGTTGTTACCTTGGGCTCATTGTTTCCAGTTGTATTGTTATCTGTGAGATACAGCAAGTACAAGTGTGCTATCTTCAGGTAGAGGCAGAATAATTTCACTCATACTTACAAAGTATTTTTACATTCTTCATGTGCTTCTAAAGTGCAGAGTGCTATTCTCTCTTTGCTTTGAATTAGGAACTCAGAGGGGAGAATAATTGGTAATTATGTCTTAACTGTATTTATGTGCACAGGAAAGTAACTTTGAGTTACTCAAAAAGTAACTCAGAAGTACTGTGGAAATCATGGTTGTACATAAAACAATTGAGAATTAGTAGACATTTTCATTGACAAATCTTCCACCTTGAGGTAGTGTTTCAGGAGTACTTGTATTCAGTGGTAAAGCAGTACAGGTAATCTGATGTATTGTCTATTGAGCAGTTGTTTTGTGCACTGTCAGGGATGTGAGTATGTCTGTGATTCAAGGGTTTGGTAGGATAAATGAAGTCTAAAAGGTACTATGCTGCAGTGTTTGTCTCTTGATTTAGTTACAGACCTGGTTTTGTGAAAACAGACTCTTAAAGATCTCATGTACTCCCGCATTTGTATGCTGGAGAAGAATAGAGTGTTTTAAGAGCTCTGGCACCCTCCCTAGTATGGTGTTTCCAGTGTCTCATTCATATGGGCTTCTTTTGCAGTCATCGTGACTGCCTGCTCCAAAGAGGAGAAGGTGGCTGACTCAGAGCTAGGATGCTGTAGGTGGTTGATAGATAGGAAACCACAAAAAAAAATGTTTGGGTGGACCTTTACTGTTTGAGGAGACCAGTAAGTGATGGCATCTCTCATGTAGAGCAGACGAGAGTCTCGGTAGCAGATCACTGTGGATGTATACAGGATGATACCTGAAATACCTGAAACAATCAGAGCTGAAGTTAGTCCTGCCCTACCCAGCACCGGCTGTGACTCATCATGTAGTTGCTGAGGCGGGTTTCCTCTCATTTTCTTTATCTCTTAGACTTCGTTACACAAAAATATTTCTTCTTCCTCTCAAGCCTCTCAAGAAAATGAACTTTTAATGTGGGAAGAAAGGAAAGAAAGAAAGGACTTCTCTGTCTTCATAGTGAATGCAGAGGGCACTTCAGAGACATCATGCACCAAATACAGGCTGTTCTTATTTTGATCTACCCACTTTTGAAAGATCTCCTCCCCACCCAGCTTGGAGGGTTTTTTCTGTTTATTAGCTCAGTATTCCCTGACTTATCTTACAGATCCATGGCTGGGACCCAAATAGTTCAAATTCAGATGAAATGAGCAGTTCTTGGGTAACTTGGACATGTGCTAGGAGTGGTGTGCCCATATGCTTGAATCAGTACAGAGCTACTTTTTGCAACTGCTGTAAGAATTTTTATACAGCATTAGCTTTTGCTTTTGAAATTTTCAGCATCATCAGCCCAGATGTTGGTCTCTGAGTGTTTTGGAAAGCAACACACATCTGTTTTTAAAGAAAGGTAGAAGATGCTGTGGTTATGATTGGGAGCCCATTCTCTTCCCAATAAACTGATGTTACTGTTGTAATTGTAGGGAATAGCCAGCAAGTGCCTCTCAGGAATGAAACAGAAAACTGTGAGACTTTAAAAAAGCAGATCAACCTAAAGCCTTCCACAGAGAAAAAGATGAATAAGGGACCTAAAGAAGAGACTCCATGCTGCGGAAAAGAGGAGATTACTTCTTCTGAGGTTTGTGTTGTGATCTTTCTGCTTTCCAAATTTAAAATGGTCTTTTTATTGTTTAATTATATATGTATAGACATACAGGTATGTATGTGCATGCAGGCATTATTACCTATTCACAGATCTGAAACACTGTAAATCAGATGAATAAGGAAATACACAGGTGTGCTGTCCACATCCAGTGCATATTAATGCCACAGACTGTACATTTATTGCAGGCAGAGTAAAACACTTAAAGAACTTCATCAGGTAGTTGGTAAACCCAAGAATTTGGTTTATATTTGTGTCCTATCTACTGCATAGGAATCTCACGGCAAAAGGTGTAAGGATCAATTGCTTACTATGCTTTGAGGAATATATATCGGAAAAGATAGGGTCTGGTCTTGTTTTGGGAACTGTTGTTAGAAACTTCTTTCCACGTGTGGCTGATGGAGCTCAGTTTGTTTCTTGCATTTTTTAAAATTACTATTATTTGTTGGTTAACTTACCCCATAATTTCCTCAGTTGTAATTCAAATGAATACCCCAACCCCCTCCCACCCCCTAGCTGCTGAGGAAAGGGAGGATTTATTGCTGCTGAACTTGCACACAGACTGATCATAAATCTGGCAGATGTGTTTTGGTTTTAGTGCATTGGGGATTTTATTGACTGCTTTCCTTTTTCTCCCCCCACTATTTATTTCCCTGGAAGTCAGAGCTAGATGCTATAAGGGGGAAAATGCTAACATTGGGAATTCAGATATTTCTCTCTCATCATCTGCTGGTGTCTTGAAGGACAGAGTCTTGGAAAGGCTTGTCAAATTGATGGTGCTGGAAAGAGGATGTGCTGTGGAAAGGCACTAAATCATGAAGTAACTATGCATTTGGATCAGGTTGTTTTGTCCAGAGAAATTTAGCTAGAAAACATCCAGTGGAGTTCATTTACTGAGTTGACTTCATTTTATAATGTTTCTCGGCTCATATTTTTACCTTTAGCAAGAAGATGTGTATAGGAAGAAGAAACCTCAGGAGAAGAAGGAAGGAAACTTACCAAATATGAATTGGAATAGAAATAGAACATCTAGGAAAAATAAGAAGAAGAATGTTAATATATCTACAAGGTATGTATTGCCTCACCAAGTCATGAAGAAATCCAGAGTTGCTGTAATGTTTCCATAGGTTTTGCATAGTACATTTGGCAGGATTGCTTTATCTGTTTAACTAAACACAATTTAATCCTGGCCTGAGCCTTTATTTTTAAGAATGTGCAGTACTAAGTGTCACAAAAAAACCCCTCCATTTATAAACCTGCATGTATATAGACACACCCTATTCTGTATAGCAGTGGTTGCTCTGTGTTACAGTCTGGAATTTGGAATTCCGTTGTGTATTGTGTGAATAAAATCTAGTCATGTATTCTGTTCAGTGAAGAAAGGAAAACAAAATTATTGAAATGATCCCACCTTCAGGAGAATCGTCTTCTGTATTGAGTAACTGAGGCAATGTTGCCTTCTAGTAGTTCTGGAAGATGAAGAGAAATATGTAGAAAGAGACAGTGGCTTGCATTTTTGTCATAATGATTACAAATATTACAGCATCACTAGGCTCAGAAGAATGTTGAGAGCACCTTAGGTAGTTACTTTTGGTTTCCCCTTAAGGGCTGTTTAAATGTATTTCTAATGTCAGTTGTAAACTACTTTTAATATTTTTTTCATGTATTTTAAATTATTTGCATTATTGTTAAAAGATACCAGTTATAAGCTGCTGTTAGAATAGAAACACTTATGAGGAGAAAATCCTCCTCCTTCCCTTCCGCCAGCCCTTTGATTCATGATCCTACAAAGCCTTCACAGACTTAATTTTTATTGCAAGTGGTCCTATTGAGGTCAGTGGACTTAACAAGGAGATTGTAAATCTGGAAGGGGCTGTTATAATTCACTATAAACAAATTACTATTAATTGTGTGGGAAGTCAGCACGTGTAAATCTTTGTAGGATGCACACCTTTGTAGCTAGGAAGGATTAAAAAAAATTGGAGGAGAAATACTAAAATTCTGCTCCTTGAACTGATTCAGCAGTTGCTATTTTCTGAGTTAAGATGTAACCATTCCCTTACTGTAGAAACTTGACAGATGGATTTTATTCGTTTCTCCTTAATACTCTCTGATTAAGATACTGGGTCCAGATACTTCAGTCTTACTAGCAAAAACTCAAGATTACTTCGAGTGGTGGTTTTACTCTAGTTATAATTTCGCCAGTGAAATAGACACAGGGCACAGTTTTCTGTGTATCTAGGTCTTCGTACAGTGCTAGACTGTACTTATCACTGTAAATCTGATTGGCGTCTGCAAGTGCGCTTGAGAATGGAGTTAAATGTACACACATTGTTTTGCTTATCCCCCTGAGAAGCAGTAGTCTGTGTGGTGGGATAGAGCACTTTGGGAAAGTTTTTTTAGCTTTCTGTAAAGGTGGGAATTAAGTGTCCTGAACCCATTCTTTGCTCCATATGCTGCCTCAATTGTCATGTGAGTTAGAGTGTTTAATGCCTGAAAAGGAAAAATGCAGCAGAAATGTAAAGTACAAACATGTTTCTTTGGGTGTGGTTGTATTAGGGTCCCTGAGCAGAATGAGTTGAAGCATATGTGCAGTGAATTTGAAAGGCCGGATCTGAGAGCGAATATTGGAATAAGAGCCTGGTGTCCTCAGGGTAACGGGGAAAACTGTAAAGCGGACCAAAAGCCTGGGAGCTTGTCTATACAGGGAGAAACAGGTATGCAGTCTTAATTGTCTTAAATGGGGGAGGCAGCATAATGTGTTTTTTTGTGGCAGTACAGCTGCATTCCTTCCTTGAGAGACTTCGGCTTCTCTCCCTTTCTAACCTCGATGTGGAGATGGCAGGACTGGCATGATGCCGTGCCTTGAATAATACCTGCTCGCTTCTGAAGGGCTCCACATGCTTTGTCCATGAGGTTGGTTTGTGGTGCGAATCAGAAGAGGAGTCAGTTTAAAGTCATAATCCATCAGTCCCGGCTGAAGGACTGACGCTCTGCTTGTGTGTTCAAATTAAAGCTGGTATTAACTGAAGCGGATGTATTGTGAGAGCCACCTTTAGAATAGGCAGGTCATTTTTAAAAACCACCTCTAGCGTGGATACCTGCTTCCTGCCTTTCTGTCAAGATGTTAAGCAGCTGTTTTCCTTGGCTTTGGGGAAGAGGAGGGCTGAAGAATCTATCCATGTTTATAGGATTGTCCTTTGCCTCCCTGATGAGATAATAAGAAAGGAGAATCTATTGGTTATGAATTCATTACTTGCAATATTTGTCATTGCTTTCAGTATGTATGTTCCTACCACAAGGATATGTCTCATTTAAAATATAAACTATATATTTCAAAGAACAGTATGGGCTTCTTATTTCAAACCAATGCCTCTAATTGCACTGTGTCCTCACTTGCATTCATTTTACTGGGGATGTCGTGTAGGTTATAAGCTCCTTGTGGTAGGGGCTTACGCGTTTATCTTGAGGCTATCAGTAAATACTATTTTCTGTACTATTATCAGTAAATTCAGAGAAGCCATGTATATTCGTGTTTCAGATGCCTTTTCACTGAATCTTCAGCTGAAAGATTTTTTTTAATGTTTTATATCGTTGGGTTTTTTTACAACTTCTTTAGAAAGTTTTTATCAGCGGTCCAAAAAGAAGTGTTTGGAGAAGTTTTGCTCTGATTCAAGCTCAGATTGTGGAAGTTCATCAGGAAGCGTTCGTGCCAGTCGTGGGAGCTGGGGTAGCTGGAGCAGTACCAGCAGTTCAGACGGAGATAAAAAGCCCATGATTACTGCCAGGCATTTTCTTCCATCCAGTAAGTTCTGCAAATATCACCTCTGCACAGTAGTGGGCAGAGTTTTAGCCTTCCTTCTGAATGGAAAGGGGTATTGTGGCATGGGACATGTAAGCTGCCTTCTGTGGGGCACGTCTCAAACATGGGGAGAGATTTAAAGAACTGGGTACTTGGAAAAAAGTACCACGAGTTTTGTGAGGATAAAGATGAGCTGTCAGGTTACAGAGAAAGTGTCAGGCTGCTCACTTGCTCAATTTGTTTTCATGGAAAGATGGAAGAACTGAGAGTAACTAGTCAAAGCAATTTCTGCCTTTGTATTTCTGTTATATCACATTATTCTTTGAAAAATATTACGACTGTTTAAGAAATCTGCAAACGAGGAATGTGTGAAGGCAGTCCAGATCTGAGGATGCTGGGATTACATAGCTCTATTTGAGGCATAAATAGCCGGGAGACTTGAGCCACTTGACTAATACGTGAAATGGGAACTGTGGTTCATTACTGCAGTTTTTTGAGTACCTGAATATCATTTAAATAGTTGAAAGCCTAAACCCTGTCACTGCCATCACTATCCAGACTGACGTGGCTCTAGAAGTAAATTTTAAAGAAAGCAAGCCCAGCTTACCTGAAAAAAAGCCATTCTGAGTAATTTAAAAATATTCATGTACTTACGTGTGTATTTGTGTAAAACTTTAAAGTACTGAAGATAGTATGTGATGTATCTAAACCTCCAATCTGATAGTGAATTGTGTGTACCTAACTTTTCTGTTTGTTCAAATTGTGATGCCTCTTAAGAAAATAAGTAATTTCGAATTCAGAATTGATTTGGTAGTCACAAGAAAGCTCTCCATTAAGAGTGTGGTAATCACTTACAAAATACATTTAAGACCATGTGGACATGGCACGCTTTGAAATTAATGCAGTTAGTGATACTCTGGTGTGAGAGAAAACTTGATAAACACCATTGATGATACTATTTCTGTGTACAGTATATTCTGTGCATACTTCTTTTTTTAGGATCTTTGATTTTCACAGTCATTCTTTTCTTTAGGAGAGAATATTTCACAAAATGATTTTCCATCTGAAACTCCTATCACTTTAAATCTGTCTCATAACATCTGCAATACCAGGTAAAAAAATTGAATCTACACCTGTAAGACATTAAAGAAACACCACCAACTTGAAATCCTGTCTCAGTTTGAGAAATTATACCTACCTGTCTTATTGTCATTTTTTATGATCATCTAATTGTACTTACTGGTTAGAAGAAGAAGAATCTTCTTCAGTACATGAAAAGAGATATGCAAAGTGGATTATGCTGAGGAAATACAATAAATGCTTCCAACTGTAAAATAAAATTGGGGAAAAAAGGGAAGTGTTTTTCCCCTCTCATTTCTTCCAGATCTTAAGAACTTACTACATTTCCATTACCACTTTGTTATATTCAAGTAATAACAGTTCAAAAAAAATAAGGTGAATATGAGACTTTCAAGTTGATGCTATTCTTTTAATGGGAATAATGTTCTCTTAGGATATACAGCATGAAAATTGATTCACCCCTCCCCCACATTCCTTTCTACCTCTTTACTGTAGTAGTGATAGCATCTACAATTTTTACTGTGAGTCCTCATTTCACTTCTCCTTCATAACTCTCTTTTTACTAGCAGGAATAATTTAATCCCGTGGGATTCTGATGCTTGCAAATGTTCCCTTTCCATTCATTTTGACTAGTTTCTTTGATGGGTTTTGACAAATATGAAATTGATGGTTATGTGCACCTATCTATCTTCATGGACATAAAAGTAAACTTCCCTGAAAGTTGTTGGGAGCATTGAAACATTATGAGAGCTCCTACTCATTTTCCAGTTTTAGGGAAGAGCTGTTGAATTAATTTGCAATAGGTTGATACTTGGATAATAGAAGTGGGGTAATTAAGATGTATTAATCTTACTCATTTTGCATGTGTTTCAATTGAGGAAAAAAATACCTTTATAAAATTGCCCAGTGGTAATTCAAAATATGAAAAATCAGGAAAGTGGGAAAGCAGTAGCAATTGTGATGTTCATTAGAATATTTTTTACATCTCTGTATATTTCCTTCAAAATACTTTGGATTATGAAACATAAATGTCTAGACTTAAGAAATTAAATTTTCTTTTCATCCAGCAGAGACATGAACAGCATCCCTCAATATCCTGAAACCTTATGTCCCAATTTCACTGACGTAGCTGCAGATCCTGACAAAAATAAAGGTCAGTTACTTTCATTAACAACTGAAGCTGGTTTTTGCACACTTTGTCAAGCAGGTTTATTGATGTTGCTAATAATATTTCTGTACACCAACTTGATAGACATGTTGTTATTAGAACTTGACTTCTAAACCAGTTAAGAGCAAAGTTAGCTTAGCTAAATGAAGGCTTATAACTTTGATTTTTTATTTTTTTTTTTTTTCTGGATCTACTGTATGTTAATCATGGATACAGCTGGGTTGGAAAAGACCTTTAAGATCAAGTCCAGCCATTACCCTGGGACTGCCAAGACCACCACTAAACCGTATCACTGAGGGCCTCATCTACATGTTTTTTTAACACTTCCAGGGGTGGTGGTTCCACCACTCCCCTGGGCAGCCTGATCCAATGCCTGAGCACCCTGTCTGTGAAGAAATTTTTCCTAATATCCAATCTAAACCTCCCCTGATGCAGCTTGAGGCTGTTAACCTCTTGTCCTATCGCTTGTTACTTGGGAGAAGATGACATTTAGGTTTCAACTCGTTTTAGGTATTCTTTGGGGTTTTTTTTTCATCCTCTTGCTTTGCGAGATTTGTGTCCAAAAGTAACGTGGTTGGAAGATGAAGAGCACTGGTTGTTGTGTTAAAATGAAGCTTGGCATCAAATCAAATATGACCTTTTGTCTCTAAATTTAGACAGCTGAGACTTGCTCTCTTTGAAAGCAGTAGTGAATGAAGCTGGGTTGGGCTGTTGAAACTCCCTTGGGTTTTCATTGTTTGTATCTCTAAAGGAAGTAACACTAGCTTGTTGAGTGGGATTGGTAAAAGCATCAGGCCTGGTGAGGTGGAGTTTGAAAGATGGTTAGGACACATGGTTCTTTCAGGCAGCAGAACTGCCTGCCTGTGACTGTCCATTGTGCTGTAGGTTTAACCTGAATCTTATAGGTCACAAATGCTGATTAAACTTTTTCTATGGTAGCAATATCCATAATATCTATCATGTGAAATAATGAAGTAGAACCAACTTTGCAACCCTTTTCTTGTGGAGACTGCTAATTGGGAATTTTTCTTTTCTCCAGCTGTCTGTTCTCACAGGGTTGATAGAAACTAAGTATCTGTGGGCAGTCAGAGCACTTAGTCGGTGGAGAGCGGCACAATGAAGATCCTCCCTAGGGGCTAAATACAGCCATAAGGAGTTCACAAATTGTTTGGTCATGAATAGCTCTAGTCCTTTAAGAATGGACCCTGTTCCCGCTGCGTTCATTCTTGGTTAGACTTCAGAGATGGTTACTGACTGATGGGAGAGGGAGAGGCTGGTATCCCTTCTGTCTGTCCTGCTGTGAGGAAGGGTGCCGCCCTAATGCTGGTGGCTGATGAATTAAGGACAGTCTGTAGGAGTTTCTTGCCTTGTTTTGTTGAATTTCTGCTTCTCAGTTCAAGTCTTTTTTTGTATATATATTTTAACACATAGACATTTTGAGATTTGTTTAAAGAGGGACATTCATCACAAAAGAATAGATTGGTTGCTAACTGGATTTTTTTTAGTCTAACATACAGTCCTTATTATGGATCTGAGAATAAAGTGTCATTGTGATACTTGGAGTTTGTGGAGCCTCCTTCCTGTTGTTCTGCATTTCATTCGCTTTTTCCCTTTTTAGGTCTTTATCCAACAGGAGACTTGTGGTCTGCCCAGCCAGTCTGCCTGACAAACAGTTTAAACTACAACCTTGAGAATAATATACCATGCATGATCCAAGAAACCCCCTCTGTCCACAACAGGCAAGTTATGTTTCATGTAAACGTGCAGAGGACTGCACTTGCACTTGAGCTGATCTTAACAATATTTGAAAGGCAGATGATAGTTAAATTCGTGCTGCCAGTTCAATCTCAGTTCTAGTTGTTTATGCTCTTCCATTAGTAGATTGTGATTAATTTTGCTGACAAAGGTGTTTCTTCTCATATACAGATATCCAGGAACTTCTTTCAAATTTAATTAAATACTGTTTGGAAAGCTTTTTATTTCTTCCACTTCTATTGCAGGGCCAGGCAGAGGGCCTGGCTTTTACATTTGTTGCCCTCTTGCGAAGTACATGGCTTCTGCATATCATGGGGTGTGTTACGCAGTGTGTACTGTGTTAAATGGCATGAACAGACATTGTTAAATAAAGACAGATAATCCAGTGTGGTTTAAGGATGCAAGCTCATCTTACTGTTTCAGGCCCTGTGTAGATTTGTGTTGATCTTCCTGTAGTAATGGACTTGAGTAGTTCTTGTACTTCAGCCTCTCCACACTGCAAACTTTACTAATGAAAGATGCACCACCAACTAGGGAGAAGAAATACTCTGCCACCACACAGCAGTGAATTAGGGCCAGTTCTTCAAGTCAGATCCTGTCATCCAAAATGACACAGTGGTAACATGGAAATCCCCTAGTGACAGTCTTGTGATCCCAACCAACCTGCTGACCTCAATTCTGACTGTCATGTCAACAAACTGCAACCCTAGTGATTGGGAGCAGTGACCGGCAATCTGTCCGACTCTGGAATCGGATGACATACATGTGATTTGTGGCAGATTATGTATTATGCTAATATGCTTTCATACGCCCATCTCAATTTGTACTTTATATGCAAAAAATACATATAATTCTTTATTCATATGTAGTAGTGATAACTTACAATAGCTTCTTGCCCGAATAGTGAAATCAAATTAGTACAACTTGAACTGAAATCCTACCTTCATATGCCTACCTTGTCCAGACTGTATCCAGGCTTAGACTTCTTCAAGTTTTCTGCATAGCAGGGCTTGTTTCGCTACTGACATATCTTCAAGAATTACTTTTGAAAAGTCTCCTTGAGATTCTGAAATTATTTTAATTAAACAAGTGCAATCCCTAGAAATTAATCTGTAGTTTAGAAAACATACTGTTTAACAGGACTTTAACATGTGTGGTAGGGAAAGTAGAAATCTCCATTTTAATTGCTATTCTTAAACATTCAAATGCTTGAGAATGGGTTACACTTTCTTCTACCTCACATTCCATGATTTTACTTTATATCTACCATTTCCATGGTTGTGGGAAAGAAGTACAATTATTTTCTTTTTACGGAGGAAGCAGTTGAAGCCAGTTAGGTGTTGCAGGACTCTGGTAGCTGTCATTACAAGCTGTTCATCCTCCCGAAGGGAAAAGAGCTCAGAGAGAGAGTCGTTGCAATTACGTAGTGTGTCAGAGTGGATACTGGCAGAATTGGCAAACAGAATGTGAAAATCCTCATCATCAGTTGGAGGCATTTTGCATCCAACAGCTTTACATTAAATAAGTATTTCTAAACAGTTTTCAGAAGTCCTGCAGATCGTTTCTGACAGCAGATTTTTCTTTTTCTTGGGGCAGCTTCATCGACTGGAATGCAGCTTGCGACAGCCAGTTTTCCAGCATGTATTGTCCACTAGAGATGAATGAATATGGTGCTTTCCCAGAAGGTAAGTTGAAATAAAGCTTATGAATTATCACTGGGCATGATGTTTTTTCCTCTCAGGAAAAAGGCTGAGCTTGTCTATAAACATCTGGGTGTTGATTGCTTAAGTGGGCTTTATGGTTTCCAGCTGACTGGGTGCTCTGTAGTAATAAACAATGTCTACATGTGGTGGATGAGAAGACTGGTTTTTGTATGGAGTTACTAAGCCTGCAAAGCCAGTATACAGGACTCTGACAGGGAATAGAGAAAAATTCTCTTGACTACAGTATTGCACAAATCTTTTTGCATTATTTTCTTTGTTTCCCCTCTGGTAGGCTTCTGCCTTCAAGTGTGTGAAACAGAAGGCCTCTTGTGAGCAATTACCTTTCCAGGCTAGAATTTCTTGGCTTGGGAAGCACACTGGCAGCAACCTAGAATTCTTTAGCATTACCTAAGCAGTAATTAAAGGTCAGGCTACAGTATCACAGGCAGCACGGTGATCCCTCAGGTGCTTAGAGCTGAGGCATGTTGGCAGTGAAGCCTGGGTAGGCTCTGCCATGGGAGTTCTGCTGCTAATAAAGACTCTGCTCTCCAATAGAGAGATTGCCAACCCTTTATCCTGTCCTCCTAATAGCAGTTTGTTAGTGGGTCCCTAATACAGAGTGGTAGTCCTGTTAACAGAAATTGTTATGCTTTGCTGCTGTGCTGCCCTGAAGCTGCCTGAAGTCACTGAAGGCTTAAGCTGGTTCCAGCCTGGCTCACTCCAAGAAGATTCAAGGCTTCTCCACTGAAATGTTTAGAGTGTTTATATTGTAAAAGTCTTCCTTTGTCTTCCTGCTTTTATAACTGCAGAAAACATGAACTACCCCAGTGGCTTCCCAGGTACTGCAGCGGTGCAGAATACAGCCTTCATTGATCAGAACTGTCCCTCCACTTGGAATGCACCTCCCAACATGCCACCCGCCTGGGAGCCCACCAGTTATGTCAGCTCCACGGTGAGTACTGTCACTGCAAGGCTCTGCCTTTGTGCACCTCTTCAAAGCCTTCCCAGTGCATTCATGTCTTTTCTACCTGTTGCTTGCACGTTCTTCATGAATCCTTTAGCCTGATGTATGTGTGTGATGCTGGCATTGGTGGCCTGGCTTTTTTCCAGCTGTTGGTCAAGGTTGTTACTGGACCATGTCTGTGAAATTTTAAGACAGATCCTCTTGCCTGAAAATTGACTAAAATCATCTTGCATATGGAAGAAACATTTTGCACTTACATAGCCTATCAACCTTTCCAGATGAGGGTAAACCACAAAAAGTGCTGACAGCAAAACCCAGAGAGATTTGGAAATTGTAGAGCTGAATGGACAGCTGCTCTCAGTGACTTTGACAGGCTTTTTTTGCTAGGAAATCCAAGTGATTTAAGCTGGAGTTGTGCAGATTTCTGCGTGCTGACTTTGACCTGTTGTGCTCCAGACTAGCCATGCTTATGTCATCCCGTAGTGCAATGTAGTGACTTTGGTTCAAGGTGGTCTTTAACAGTAACCACCTTCTTTTCTGCTCATATTTCAAAATAGTCTATTTTAGAATTCTATTTTTTTGTTTACAGTAGGTTTATTTTGAATAACCAAATCAAAAAATGTTTCCAACTGCAAAAGTGAAAATTCTGAGTGTTAAAAAGTGGCAAAACTGGTAGAAGACTGTTTGGTAACATAGACGTGGCTTTATTTCATATTTTATTCAGGAACGCCAGGAAACACAGAAGGTAAAGATTGGAAAATACATTAGATAATTCAATTGATTTCCCTGGCGAGCTTTTCCCCACAATACATTTCAGTGTTTCATTCAGTTTTAAAAGTCCCAAGACTTCCATGACCTTCTCCGAGAGGACTTCCTCGCAGCCTAACACATCTTGCCCTCCAGGAGGTTCTTTATAAGCTTTCGAAATTTTCTGACTAAATTCCCTAGCTCCCAATTACAGTCTCTTTTCCACAGTGAATACTCCTCTCTGCTCCCAGCATGCAGTCTTTCACTACTGACACATACTTCAACCTTTTTCTTGTCATTTCTTAGGCGTCCTTCACTTTTAACTCTCAAAGCATGTGTGGTGCTCTTCGCGTCTTCCATTTCTCTCTTATTTTACTTAACAGCCTGACCAGAACTGAATATTGTATTCCTGTTACAGTAATATCAATGCCTTGCAGGGAGGAGCTCATATGGGTTCATTTAGCACAGGGCCTTTACACACACACACTAATGCTGTTGTAATATTTTCTGCAAACATACTGCTTTGTAAACTTGTGCAGTTTTCTTCTTGTGCATTTCCCAAGTTCTCTATGTAGATTCAGCTTCCTCCCACTCAATACTATATGTCCACATTTTCTTTCAACTGGTCCATTTTGCAGTTTCCCATGATGATTTTATTTTGCCCTACAGCCCTACCTCTCAAGCACCCGAAGCTTGTCTCCAATGTCTGGACTTTTTGGTTCCATCTGGGCACCGCAGAGTGATGTTTATGAAAGCTGCTGCCCTGTCAGTGCCACGACCCAGCACTCAACCCATGTGGAGAACCAGGCAGTTATGTGTAAGCAGGAATACTATCCAAGGTTTAACCCCTTCCGTGCCTACATGAACTTGGACATATGGACTACAGCAGCCAATCGAAATGCAAATTTCCCACTTTCGAGGGACTCGGGTTACTGTGGAAACGTGTGAAAGGAATTTGATTTTAAAATGTGAATAAAGATGCTTGCAATTTTGATTACTAGAGTAAGCTGGTTGTTGAATAGATTACAATGTTGGTGGATATTTTGGCACTTTTATATTGAAAATAAATTTTTTTTACTGAAGTCTGAGCATTCAGTGCATTTTACAAAGCAAAGCATATTCAGGATGCTGTTATTGTCACGTGAAGGCTATAAATTTAAAACTTTTTTTTTCAAGGATAAGGATGCTGTTAGGTTCTTTAAAGCATCCATGAACCTGTACTGCACATGTTTCTTCTGAGGTTTACATTCTGTGGTATAAATTAGGAGTGCTTTAGGATTTGCAGGTACAAACTTACACCCATAAGCAATCGCATCTGTACCAAACAGTAGCACTGGGGACCTACCTGTTGGTGCAGATCAGAGATTTCCCAAGTGGTGCCACTTCTACTGCTGACAGGGTGTAAAATTCTGGCAGTAGAAAATAGGCTGAATTGGGCTTGTTTATCTGGCTTCAAAATGCAAGCTGTCACATGGGCGATGTTATGCTTGTGCAGTGTGGGTGAGTGGGCATTTCTTCAGGAGCTTTTCCTTTTGTGTTTATATTTTTAGCCTTCATGTTGCAATAGCATTTTCAGTGCATTTAACTGCCCTTATTTAAAACACCAGCTTGAACTGGAACAAACACTTCTTTGAGAGCAGAGTTCACACCACTCTCCAAAACAGAACAGCATTGTGTTAGTTCTTGTTGTGAGACTGAAGCTTTGTAGTGGGAAAGGCAATCAGGAAAGTGCTGCCACCCATGTCAGGGCTGAATCCATCATGCAACATGTCTCAGCTTACCTTTCTGTAGAGCCTTTTCTTCTGGCATGGCAGAGTGTGTCTGGGCATCTTTACTCTTAGGTGTCAAAAAGAGGGGGAAAGGTGTTCCATAGGTTCAGAGATGTCCTCAGCAAGGGGACTCGCTAAGCCTGGAAAGAGTGAAGGGGGATCCAGTAGCAGGCTTGTACAGGCATTAGAAAGAAATTCTTCACTATGAGGGTAGTAAGGCACTGGCACAGGTTGCCCAGAGAAGCTGTGGCTGCCCCATCCCTGGCAGTGTTCAAGGCCAGGTTGGATGGGGCTTTGAGCAACCTGGTCAAGTGGAAGGTGTCCCTGTCTGTGTCAGGGGATTGGAACTGGATGATCTTTGAGATCCCTTCCAACCCAAACCATTCTATGATTGTATAATAAAGATGGCAGAACCAAGTCCTGTGTGGTGTCTTCTGGCATCGTGGCAAATGGCAGTGGTAGCAGGTTGCCACATGGAAGGTTCAGGTTGAACGTGAGGCAGAGTGACTTCCCTTGGAGAGTGGTGCTGCAGGACAGGTTGCGTCAAGGGGCAGACAGATCTTTCTGCCTGGAGGTATTGATGACGTGGCTGAACAAAGCTGCACTGACCCGTGCTGGTGGTGGTGGCAGTCCTGCTCTTTGTGGGAGGTTGGACGAGAGGCCATCACTGTCCATTTACCACTCTGAGGATTCTGAGAGCTTGAGCAAGTTCCTTACTTTTTGCTACTTCAGTTGGTGTCCTCTTGCCCTTTGAACGCAGACTGGAAGACAAGAACTCTGACGATGAGATGCTGAGGCTTTCCCGTTTGTTTTATTCAAAGGCAGAGCAGAGGACGGGGGCACTGCTGACAGCCTTCAAGCAAGGCTGCTAGGCAGCCTAAGCTCCCAGACCTAAATTCTGTCCCTGCCAGTCTCACCATGTCTCTGAGCTATCAGACCAGCTCATCTGACTTGCTGGTTTCAGCCGGAAATGCCATCCAGGGGCTTGAAATGTTTCATCAGAAACATTTCCGTATGAAGTTTATTTCAGTGAATCAACAGTTCCTGCAAAGAAAGCTTTGTTGAAAGGTACCCTGCCAGCTATGCTTTCATGTGTGCTTGAGTTAGCTCAGAAGGAGGTTGCTACATTTACTTGCTTTAACTGCTCATGGGGAAAGGTGCTCTTAAGGCTTCCTTTGGTTTTGATGTCAAAAAAAACGGGATCATCCCTGAATGCTTTTGAAAACCATGGTGATTTAATGGCTTGATCAGGAACTAGTGACTGGAGTCTTTGGCTGCTTTCCACAATGTGTTGTGCTGGGCAGGAATCTATTTAACTGGAGTTTAATCGTAATTGCGTGTGATTCTGATGGGAAGTTCACTTGTTCGTATGAACTTTGATGCTCCTGGAATCAGTACTAAGCCATGAGAAATAGTCTTAACCACTGACATGCTTTCTGTGCACCTCTTGCCTATGGTAGGAGACTTCAGGAGGAATAGAGTGGGAGTGCCAACACAATAAATATGGATAAAAAAGAAAAAAGTGTTCTTTTGGTTTGAAACACAATGAAATCCTTTATTCCCTTGATGATTTTGCTTGTTGTATAGCATGTTCATTGAATTTTGTACGTACAAAGGCACAGGAGAGAAGAGGGGACATGCAAAGCTGTGCTTAGTTAGCTTACTCAGCTCATTCTGTTAATTCTGTTAATTGTTTTAAGGAGATCTGTATTTTCCATGCACTGAAGTTTTTCCTCAAGTACCAGTATAAGTAGATGCTTTTCTTGCAACTGTAATGACCTGTAACAACAAGAAGAAAATCCCACAGAGTTATGATCAGCATTAGGTCCCTGTTGTAAGTAACATGTATGTTTGAGACGGAATAGATCAGTGGAAAAGAGTGGAAAAAAAGCTTGCAATAAGCCAAGCAAAGACACTGTAGAGTTCAGGGATAGGGTTAAAAAAAACCAAGTTAGAAAAGGTGACCTCTGTGGAGAAGTTGGTCAGAGTTGTTAAAGGCCAGCAAAAGACAAGGGAAATGAGCCGCAAACAACTGGAGAAATACTGCTAAGAAAGAAAACAATCATTCTCTTTAATCAAACCAGAACAGATCAAGAAGTCATTCCTCTGGGAGCTGTGTAGTATTAGGCGAAGTATTTCATATAACTTTTCATAACAATAGCTAAGGAATGTAACAAGCTCATTAAAGTTACCAGGAATAATTGCTGCCATCAGGAGACATCTGTAGCTTAATTAGCAACCCACTCAAGGCAAGTGCATTTAGGCTCAGTTAAAAATCATTCCTCCTGCAGTAAAGGGGAAGATGAAATAAATAATTCCACTGCGCATTTCTTTATACCGAGATGATTATAATTCTCCTGGAGTGAAACAGGAGAGGTTGCTCTAAAGACATTGCGTTGTCGTGAGCAAAATAATTCCCAATTTCTTGCCTTGTGCCAGGAATTCCTTACAGCGGGAGCTTCCCTGATCTCGCAAACTGGTACCAATTTCTGAGAAACTGCAGCAAAAGAAGTTTTCAGTTAACCCAAGAAATGCTTCAGATTGCAAAGGGAGAAACGAAAATGGCAGTATAAAAGAGGAATGGCTTGCACAGTTCACTAGTAGGGCTGGTGATGGAAAAGGGGGAAAAACACGGGCAGTCCAACAAGTGTGCTTGATTTCTGTCACAATGCAAATGCCACATGGCTCAGGACATGGAGCGTTTTCCCAAGAAGAGACATGGGAGAAGAGACAGCCGGCCCTGTTCCCTGCTCCCAGTAGATTTGTGGCTTCTTTTATATATGCACAAGGGACAGAGGTATCAAGTTGTCATTGTCCTTGATTTGTACAGGATACCTTGGCCAAGAGTGCCCACTTGGTCCAGTATTTTCATCCTGGAGCCAGAGAATATTACTGGCACCTTTTGTGAAGGTTTTATAGGTACTATGAGAGACAGCATTTGGACAAAGCCAGCATCTACTGCAGGGGTATTTAGCCGCCCTTGCGTTGCCAGAGTGCAGCAAGCCCCTCACAGCACTAAGCCGGATAGCTAAGGGAAGAGGAGCATCCAACGCAGCTCCACTGGGACCATGTTTCTTGGTAAGTGGTGTTGAGCTTGCTTCTGGATGGAGGGATTTGGACTAGCCAGCAGCCTGGCTGGCACCAGTCTGGCCTGGGAGCCAGGTCTGAACTGCTTGAGAGCAGCACACTGGCCACACTGAGCTGCAAATACCGCCTGTGGGGTTCAAAGCACACGCGGGATGGTACAAGTGCCTGCGGGCAGGCTCAGCCCGGGAGCATGGCTCTTGTCATGAGCACAAGATCTGTCCTGCAGCTGCACCTGGGCATGCAGGGCTGTTCCAGCCGCCCCAAGGAGCAATGACCAGCTTGGCAGCTTGCTGTTGGGCTTGCGGAAATGAGCCTCAAAGCTCTGAGGGATCTGACTGCCAGGGGGTAAATGAGCTCATTAAAGAGAGCTGTTAACTCTCTTAATCCACTCAAGAGGGCGGAAGAGGAGGAGGTATGGGAGGTGCTCACTACCTGCACCGGGGCTGGCAGTGTCACCTGTAGCACTCAACTTCTCTGCCTCGGGGAAAGCCTTGATGCCGCTTGGGAAGCCTGGGCAGCACCACAGGTTCCTATAGAGCTGGCACCGCTGTCCCACTAGGTGAGGTCTTGGCTGGTCTGTACAGTGAGGTGTTGGGCTTTGCTTCCCAGCATTTGCTTTTTCCCCTTACAGCCTTAGGGAACACCCACTGTTTGTTTTTATTAGTCATTGGGGCACCTGCATCTTCCTCTGCCCTCTCTATGTGCTTGCTTTGCTTTCAGCAACTTGTAGGAAAGGTGCGTGGTGGCACCTCCCTGTCACTATGGGCATGTTTTACTTGTACCTTTGGTTGCCCCATCCCGTTGTTCAGTCTGCCTATTCACTTTATGGGGGAATGGCTCAGAGCAGGGTTTACCACATCCTCTTCTGCAGCACTCTTGGGTACACTGAGAGATCACTGTCTCCAGGACTGCTGTGCTACTGCAGGTGTCTTCTGTCCCAGTGGCAATGCAACACTCACCTGCCTTTCTGATGGGGGAAGCTGGAAGTAGGTGTCCCAGCCAGAGAAGGAGGATCACGGCATTGGCAGTCCTGCACTGGAGAATACTTTGCTGGGTGAAACCCAGTGGTGCTCCCTGTCTTCGTGAGCTGTGGGATGTGGAGGGGCAGGAGGCAGTGGGTGAGCTATGCTCTGCCCTGTTGTGGGTGAGTGACGAGCAGAGCAGGGGGAGGATTTACTGTGGCAGCCCTACAAAGTGATGCTGCAGATGAGGGCCTGGGAGCTCACACCTGCTGCCTCTGCAGCTCATCACTGACCCACGGACACAGGCGTTCCCCTGCTGCTGAAAGCTGAATAGTGCTGCTCCTCCCTCCATCTCTGGAGCCGGTTTCCCTGGAAAGCTCTCTGTGCCTGCCTGACCAAAATGCCTCCTTTGTCACTGTGGGTCGCACACACCATGTGGCTCTCCTCTTCTGTGACCTCTGCTATATTTCCTTGGGGCTTTCTTCAACAGCAGCAGCACAACCCCGCAAACCTAACTCTGGAGTTGCTCTGAAGGGTGGCTGTTCCTGATTGCTGCCCTGGTTGTACATGGAAGCTGCTCCCTGGACTGTCTGAGGGTTTAGCACCCTTATTCATAGGCAGTAGGAGTTTGGTGCTTCCATGTGGCCCCATGCACCTCTCTGGAATTTTTGTTGACTGGAGACTGCCAGCAACCTGCGCAAGCAGGGACCATGCTGGCCTGGAAAGAAGGGTCTCTCCAGTGTACAAACCGATACCAGATGAGCTTCTCTAGCTGATGTGGACGAAGTTCTCATCTAGCATAAACCAGTAATTTAATCGTTGTCAGCTAAACTACCAGCAGCCAAGCTTGGCTTGCAACTGAGTGCATTGCGTATGCATCTCTTGGAAGGAGCGCATCACTGCCGTGAGTGACCAAAAAGCCCCCATCCTCTTCAGTAAACCAACTCCCATGCAGTGATTTTGAGCAGGTGACAGACGCTACCCCTGACCATCCGTGTCGCGCTCTGGGGTATAGCTGCTGTAACTGGGGGATGAGAGGCTTTGCCAGACCTCCTTTCTCCAACCGCGCCGGCAAAACGTGCGGTTTGTCGGAGATGCTTGTTTGGTTTTAATTTTGAGTGAATGCACGATTTGTGAGGGGAAGCTGATGCTTTCGCACGTCTTTGTTAGCACAGATGTGGGGGAAGCCTATGCGCTGGACCTGCTCTGGCTCTCAGGGACGATGACGTGGAAGGCTGGGCTGGGAGTCAGCGGGCACGGTGGTGCGGGGCTGTCTCAAAACTACAAATAACCTTCTCACGCGATGCTGAGGTGCTGCAGCAATGCGCTTGGCCATCAGTGAGAACCTGCTACAGTCGCTGGTTCTGATTTAGGAGAGAAATGTTTCACTTCATTTGCTCAATGAGGCCTTGTTAGATGAAAGGTGCTTTGCTGTGTGTTGTAGGAAACGCTGAAAAGTACGAACCAGATGTTGAAGCTGATAAGGGAATCTTGCAGAAATGGCAGAAAACACCACGACCTTCCCACCACTGCTCTCAGACCTGTGAGACAGTAGTGTGGCGGTGGGAGGTCCTTGCTGTCTTCTCAGCTGCACTCGTATGAGGAAGGCAGCAGTTTGGCGGCGTTCCTCCAGCCGCTTGCACGCAGGCTGGCTCACCCTTCCTCCAGCTCAGCTTGTGACCGCACACATACCTTCAGGATGGGATGCGTGGTGCTTGTGAGGGAATGGAAAATGACCTCAGTGCCACCCTGTTTCCAGAGCAGCATGGGAAGCCCTTGCTTCCCCTCTGTTCCCTCTGTGCTTTTAAACCACATGACCCATGGTATATGGTGTAAATGGTTTCTGGAGCTCAGCGGTGCTTTCATATTGATCCGTTCTTTCCAGAGCTGCCTGCAGGATGTTCAGTCTCTCTGCGAACAGCAACCAGTTGTTAACCAGAGGAGACGTCAGCCCTGCTTCTGCTGATGAAGACTCTGCTGAACCACAGCTTGTGTTCTTCCTTCAGTTATTAGATTTTAATTAGGCACCTACCACCCCTTCCCATTGACTAAGGACATCAGGCACGTGCTATGTGTGCCTTAATGGCTCCCACTGCTAGTACTGCGCTCAGTTCATGCACCCACCAAATGACTCTGAGTACCGCATATCAGTTGTTCCTGTCTGCATGTCCTTGGCATGTAATGCACTTTCCAGGGCTGCAAGAAGTCAGACCATAGGTATCTTCTGCTTAATTAAGGCTCAGTCATCCAGTTTTCCCATGCCACTGCTCTGGTGAGCACAGATGTGGCTGAGCAATTGTCTCCTGGCACTTTGCTATCACCTTCAAAACTGGTACACCACAGCAGGCACAGCTGGTCTCCCTCTCTCCTGGCTTGCAGGGTTTACCTATGCTTTCAGTTGCAGCCTTGAACATTGCAGCTCTGTGTGGCTTGGCCTGAGCTATCTGCAGCTTACAGGGTGGGATGCTCCTGATGGCCAGCAAAAACCTGGGACACAAAGCCCTGAGGGTGGGCAGCCTGTGGGGGAGAGCTCAAAGTGACACAAGCTTTTCCTGTCTGTGAGTATTTCTGCTTTCTGACCAGGCAAGATTATGAGTTTATTTTGCAATAGCTGAACTTCATGACCCAGTTCAATACCCTACAGCAGTGTGCAAGTTTTGGAAGCCCTCAACTCACAGTGTCATTAAAGAGAGATATCTTTGTGGCTTTTCTACATGGCCTGCACATTGACTGGTTGGTGAAAGGTTTGTTTGGGGTTTTTTTTCTAACAAAAGGTCCTGTCTGTTCACTTGAAAGCTTTTCAGTGATTTATCAGTTTGACTAAAATTTGTCACACACATTGCTGAGGACCAAGCAATGGCTCATAGAAATGCTTCGGAATCCTTAAGTGGGATATAAAGTATTCGTTAACTCTTTATTTATGAATTTCTTTGGTGAAATGTAAGCCTGTGAGCATCCTCCAGAACAGCTTACATGACTGAAACTCAGTAAGCTGCAGGCTTGCTTTTGGTTGCAAGAACCTAATATGCTATTTGCTGTAATACAGAAACATGAAGCCTAACGAAAACAGTATTCTTCTTTCTGAAGAGCTGACTTGAGGGATGAGCTAAAGGCTGCTACATGAACAGCCCCATCCGCAGATCTGTGAAGCAGGAGTCTTGGCCAAAGCATCACTGGTGTTCTGATGTTGCGTATAGAGAGAGTTTGTTAGACAAGTCCTCAAGAGAGTGAGTATTGATTTCTAAACATAAATAAAGGGACCAGATGGCTCCAGTTTCAGAAGTTAAGTGGTTTTTAACTAGTCCAGTAACGAAAGTTCTCCTATACCTACAAAAATATTACAGTTTTATCTTTGCAAAGATCAAAAGGAAACTTTGAAGCATTTGCCAGGCACACGCAGCCATGCATTTTAATAGATGACAGACCAAATGTGTCCTTACAGTAACGGGGCTGACCTGCTGATTTCAAATTCCCCCATCTATTCCTGCAGTGAATAAATCCTACTGGCTGCTCTGGGTTTTTTGGTAGTGGTTTTCTGTTTTGTTTCGGGTTTTACTGCTACTACCGTGGACCCAGCATTGCCTCAAACATCCTGTAGATATTAAGAGAAGTCTGCAAGTCTGAGGTCCGACAGAGATCCTGGTAAGGAAGGGTTTCATGAGAGGAAGAAGTAGGAAGCCTCTGGAGCTCCCAGGGCTCTTCAAGGGGCTGAGTATATCAGCATCCACCCCTGTTTAGATCAATCCACTTGCCTATGGGTGTCTGTTTTAATTTCCAGAAAAAGACATGGAGAAGACAGACTGTAGCATGCCTGATTTAGATTGGTTCAGGCTGGCTCTGCCCTGTGACTTGTTGGACAGGCTATTATGGATGATGACTAGCACGACTGAATCCACAGGAACTGCAGTGCAGCGTAGGAGCAGGAGGGAATGCTGTGTGCTGCCAACACGGAAAACCAGCCTCCAGTTGTACAGTTTCTCCCAAGCTGGAATAAACCTTTTAGCGTCCAGACTTCTTTAGAGTTACAGGTGAGCTAAAGCTTGCTCTTTATGCGAGATGCTGACTTCTATTAGTTCGCCTGCAGGACAGCAGCTGCTGCTTTCCACAAACACTGAGCTCTGTTGGAAAGCCTGTCTCCCTCCTGTGCCTTGCTGCCTCTGCTCTGTCAGCCAAACCCAGTGCTACCAGAGGGGAATGCCACTGCACGTGCTTTGACTCTTAACTCCCTATTACCACACTGAAACTTGGCTTCCCAGGACACAGGCTTCCGTTTTGTTTGTTATGTGCATGTTTGTTTGTTTTTAAGGAGCTTAAGCTTTTACTTAGCTTGACATAAAAGCATATTTTTTGCAGTGGATATTTAGGGCACAGTTAAGAAACCTATGGATCTGGTAACAGTACCCTTCCTCTCCATTCCCTATCAAAATGGCCTCAAGCCAAGTTTTCAGAAAGCCTATGCAAGAAGCTGGATGTCAATGTTGCCTACAAAACTTGTGCAAAAAAATCTATGGCAGGGATTTTTATCCTCAAATTCAATCTTATCAGTTAGACTTTAATGTTTTTCCTATAATGAAGAGAGAAGGAAAGAAGGTCAGCTTTCTTTTGGTAGGTAGATCAGCAGCAAGCTGTGTTTGGAGACATTTGTAATGTGCTTTAAGAATCAGGCACCACAGTCTTACCGCTGTGACAACTGAGAGACTGGGGCGAAGTTTGGGATCCTGCTGCCCCTTTAGACGTGTAAGTGTTCATCACTTAGTTCTTGGGTGTCCCATATTCATGTCGAGAAGAGGAGAAAGTAGCACTTCCTTTTCTTCTGTACCTCACTTGTAGGAGCATTTACAGAAGCTTAGGAAGCCCTTGGGTTCCAAAAAATCCCCTCTGCCACAGGACTGGAGCAGTCATGGGGTACCTGCCCTCAATGTCTGTGTTTATCCTGCTTACTGTAGGAAAAGGATCAATTGTGACAGTTGTTCTCAGTGACTCCCCCCTGCCACAGACTCTTGGACAGAAGATCACGGCTTTCCAGAGCCAGGCAAAGCCAGTGCCTCCGCATGCAGGAGCAGTCTTGTCCTGCTGCCTGCCAAATGCGCAGGCCAGATTAAATGTACGTGCTTGCAGTGACCCAGTGGGGATGCAGAGCTGGGGGGGGGATCTCATTATCTCTGGTCTGTCCATCTCCTGGCTTTTCACCCTGGAGGAGGGGGAACAGGGCAAGGAGGAGTGGATGGAAGCAGACGCTCTGCAGCACCTCAGGGCCTTCACTATTTAATTCCCTCTTTAAAATGCAGTAGGGGTCCGTCTAATGAGAGGGTAAACACACGATTAGAGGCACAGCTTTATCTGCAAAGTTCTCTCGGTGCCAGAAGTTATGGGAAAAGGGTTGGAGGGGCAGGAAACCCCCTGGCTGGACTGCAGAGTGGGAAACAGGAACTTCTAAGGACAGAACAGGACAGAGACGCCTCGGAGGTGCAGTGGGGATGCTCTCATCATCCCGTGCCTCCAGGGTGGCTGGGGTGAGGCCCTTGCTCAGCCTGCAGCTTCCAAATGCTTGCGCAGCCAGGCGTGACAGTGGTTGCACAAGGTAGGCAGTGCTGAGGCCCCCATCCCGGCTGCCTCCTGTACTGGGAGTATCCATCATTCCCAGCAGCTCCCCAGGGAGGTTTTACTCCTCTTGAGACGGCAAGATCTGGCCAAAGCAAGGCTGATTGCTGGGACGACAAAGGAAGATCTATTAGTAATCGCCCATTTCTCTATTCATTCTTGGGTATTTCCTGGTTTCCATGTTGTGTGATGTTTACCAAGGACAGACAGCCAAAGTAAACCACCCGAATGAAAAAATGCAGATGAAAAAACCAGCTGCACAGCAATGCTGGTCCCCTGCCTTCCAGTGCTTTAGTCATTTCAGATTAGGTGCTCACTTGCCGTTCTTCTGCTGATAGGCTTATAAGCGATCACCCTGAGACAAACCTGCCTCTGTACACAGCCGCAGGCAGAAAGCTTAGACAGGTCTGGAAAGACTCTCTAGCAAGGGGAGGGATTAATGTGCCTGCTTGTTAACTTTGGCAGCGTGTGTAGTCATTGTGCCAGCAGAGCTAGGGAAAGCAAACGGGGAGGGATTGTTTTATGATCAGTGGCATTCCTGGTGGATGGGAGGGTTTCTCTTAGGGACTTCCTAGCAGGAGTAAGAGGCAGAGTGGAGTACAAAGCAGTTCCTTCATGGCCAGGGTGCTGTTTGGGCAGGAGGAGCCAAAACGAACGGAAACTTTCCCTTCTCCCTTAAGCCAGTTGCAGACCTGATTTACCCAGAGTGAGTCAGTGGTATCAATGTTGTCCTGTATCTTGGTGACAAGTTACAAGCTCACAGGGGTTTTTTGTCCAGCAAACCAGCTTGCCAGCTCCTTTCTGAGTTCCCTGTGAAAAGGAAGGGGCCGCCCAGGTTGGAGATGGGATTTCTTCACCTGCAGAAAGAGGGAACAAGTCGAACTCATTCATAGGCTGTGTTTCACCATGACAAGTGTGAGGAATACTTATTTTATAGAAAAAATTAGGCCTCTGAACAGTAGGGGAGACAAGCTCAGCCAGCATTCACCTTCTCTGACCCTTCTCCCATTACTCACTGCATTTTTGTTAGTGACCCTTGACAGATACTATTCAACTGGGAGATTTTGCAATCATAGAGGACACTATCAGATGGAAACACAGGGACATCAGAGAGGTGACCAAGAAAGAGTTGTGCCTCTCAGTATGCTTTGCTTGGCCTTTCTTTCCCAAACATGAGCTGGTAAAAAAGAGTTCAAGGAACCAACCCCAGAGAAAAAAAGGTACTCTGAAGGACTGATTTTAAAGGAAATTTGTTGAAACTGTATGAAAACATACAGGAAATTAATTTAAAATGATGTCATAAAAATAGCACATGAAAGAAGTGCAAATGTAACGTAATTTCTATAAATAGAAAAGAATCCTTATGCTGACACTTGTGTAAGTTATAAGCTGAAAACAAACCAGCTGGCCAGCATACAGGGTAAGTGGTGTTAAACACTGGATGCTATGACCCAGGGAAACAAAGATCTTCTTTTGCCTTCAAGTGCAAACCTCATGGTGAGTTCAATGTTGGAGGAATATCGCCTGATTTGATACAAGGTAAAAGAATGCATCTTATTTGATGGTTTTTCCCGCGATAGAGCAGATACAAGGTAGATAAATTTTGTTATCCTATTGTTATCTCTGAACTAACATATTCTTGTCCGGTTGAGATGGAAGTTGGTTGGTTTTACTTCTTTGCCTATGCTATTTCCCTTGATTCCTCTTCCTTTGATAATTCTTCTGTCCAAAAGCTACGAACTGAGAAGCAAATGCATCCCACACTCATTATAGTTCTACAAAAGCCTTTTTAACATTACTACAAGCCCCTGGTGTGATCTTTGTACAAGTTCCCTACTTGCTTTCATGTGAAGAGAGGGATTTTTTTTTTTGTTTTCTCTTACCCTATGCTTGCAGCTTGTGCTTGTTGCATCAGTTTTGATCTCTGCTGGAGTTCCTAAGTCCTGCTGAAAGGCCTGCAGTGGCTGTAGTTTCTCTGGACTGTCACTACTGGAGTAATGGGATATTGTTAAGAAAGGATGATTCCCTCTCAAGTACATGCCATTGCTGCCCAGCCTATGCTTCCTTTAATTTCAACAGACACTGTGACCTGGCAAAACCACTGGGATGAAACAAAACCTGAGGAAAGAAAAGCAATGCAAAAATTTTCCCATTAAAGCCATGGCCTAAAAGCACCGCTCTGGGAGAGTGTGGTCAGCTGTGGTGGGGATTCCCTCAGGCATCTCTAGACCATCCTGGCTACATTTGCATTGCCAATGCACAGCCATGCTCTACATGGCATGTCATAGAATCATAGAATAGCTAGGGTTGGAAAGGACCTTGAGATCATCCAGTTCCAACCCCCCTGCCATGGGCAGGGACACCCCACACTAAACCATGTCACCCAAGGCCTCATCCAACCTGGCCTTGAACACCGCCAAGGATGGAGCATTCACAACCTCCCTGGGCAACGCATTCCAGTGCCTCACCACCCTCTCAGTAAAGAATTTCTTCCTTATATCCAATCTAAACTTCCCCTGTTTAAGTTTTAACCCGTTACCCCTTGTGCTGTCACTACAGTCCCTGATGAAGAGTCCATCCCCACCATCCTTGTAGGCCCCCTTCAGATACTGGAAGGCTGCTATGAGGTCTCCACGCAGCCTTCTCTTCTCCAGGCTGAACAGCCCCAACTTTCTCAGCCTGTCTCCATACAGGAGGTGCTCCAGTCCCCTGATCATTCTCGTGGCCCTCCTCTGGACTTGTTCCAACAGTTCCATGTCCTTTTTATGTTGAGGACACCAGAACTGCACACAATACTCCAAGTGAGGTCTCACGAGAGCAGAGTAGAGGGGCAGGATCACCTCCTTCAACCTGCTCGTCACGCTCCTTTTGATGCAGCCCAGGATGCATTTGGCTTTCTGGGCACTGCGAGCACACACTGAAGCTGGCTCATGTTCATTTTCTCATTTCCATGGCAGGAGCTTGGAACTGGATGATCTTTAAGGTCCCTTCCGACCCAAACCAGTCTATGCTTCTATGATATGTTAGAAAGGAATTAAGTTCAAAGTTTGTAAATGTGGGTATTTCACAGTGGTAGAAAGCACCCGGTTTTGGCGGTTGACCCCTAATAGGGGGTGTTTCTTTCTGTAGATATTGCAATAAGGACAAAAAGGCATCTTGCAGCACAGGCACAAGAGTTACACGGTGTGTTCTGAATCTATCATTCCTAAGCTGGTACTGCTACACTCAAGGAAACTTACAAAAGAGCAAGAAATGCAATCTGAGGGTAATTTGGGAGGAATGATTAAAATAGCTGAGCGCGTACTTGAAAATCAGCTTGGGATGTCTGTTTTCAATCATGTTCAAATCTGGAAAGACAGAGAATGGTCACATATTGGAAATATCTAATTATTTGAAGATGTTCCGGTGGCACTGTCAGAGTCAATGCATGCTTTTCAAATACTGACATCGTTTTATGACCAGAATCTTAACTTTTAGTAAAAATGATTTTTTTCATGGGTGTTTACAGCTCTGCTGTATTCAAGCTCCTAAAAAGTTGGTTTAAAAAATTATACAATTGTAAAGGAACACAATAGAAATAATCCCTGTGAGAGACTCATGAAACATGTCATTTTTCCAGTGCAAAAAACCTTAGGAATTAACTCATTAGATTTTTCCCTATTTTTTAAAAAATATGGAGCTTTGATAGGTGGTAAATCAAGAGAGGTACTTGCACTGAAGGAAGAAGTTCTGAAGCCTTGAATAACCAAAAACAAAGATTTGGAATGGACTGGCTTTATGTTTCTGAAATGCACTGTCATGTCTGAAATATTTCTTGTCATCAGAGACAGAAGGAGGCAGCAGCTGAATGCGAAGCCTGAACTACCTGTACAAAACATATCCTGGCATTGTCTTTCTTGGAACAAACACAAAAATCTTGATATTTTTATGGCATATGATAATGATCTGCTTCATTTCCTGCTCAGATTCTTGCCCAACTCTTAAACACAATAACTTTTTTTTGGTAAAACAAGCAGTTAAATATGTATCTCTGCACCCCAGCACAGTGCTTTCCACCTCCATTCAGGAAACAAACTCTGTCTGGTTCTGCAATGATTTGGTCCCATTCCCAGGAATGTTTCCCTTCCATGAAAAAAAGACAACAAAAGACACCCCCTCAACAACAACAAAACCAGAAAGAAAGCAAGTACTTTATCAGCACTAGTTAGACCTAGACGTGAGACATGTGTCCATGCATTCCTCTCAATGAGGCAAGACCAGGTTTGATGGACCTTTCCCGCACTGAAGCCCACTGTCACACGTGTCCCTTTGCTTAGCCTCTTTTGAAGCAGCTTTTCCTCAGAGCTGAGCAAAGCTGTTTTTCCTCCTTGTGGAAAATTCCAGTGATGGGATATCCAACCCTAACTTCCTCAGAACAGCCTGCCAGTGATGGCTTGCACACGGTGGGCTGTGACAGGGTATTTTCTCTCCTGGTGAGCAGAAGTGAAGCGGAAGCTGTCCAAAAGTGAGAGTAAGTGATCACATTCCTCTCATTTCCTGATGCCCCTACGGTGCAGCCCACTTGAGGAACCCAACCCTGGGGTACCTACAGTGCCCCTGATAGCTGGGGATGTACTGGGGGGACGGCACCATCTCAGCGCAAGCAGGTTTGCTGCCTCCTGGGGGGCCAGAGTTGAGGGTGGTTGTGGCTCTGTCTGGAAACCTGCAAAATCCTTGTTTTGGAATAGGCACGGCACCTTGTTTTCTTAAAAGCTGCAAAGATGTTTTGTGTCTCCAAATGCTCTCTGGGCAGCCCCTGGTCTCTGTCATGTAGTTTGGGATACAGCAAAGCAGACTGGTTGACACAACAAGATGTAGAGCAAAGAAAAGAAGTCCTTCAAAATACTGAGTGGTACCCGGGTATGCTTCTCTGGCATCCAGCTCCATGCAGTTCTGCCGGCAATCAGTGATGGCTGGGGAGACCCATTCTGTATGAGTTGTCTCAGAGTTCTCATTTTGGAGCAACAATTCTGAGCAGTGCTGGTAATGGGGTTTTGCATGTTTGTCACAGTGGTCTTCAGAACAGGGTGCCAAAGCTTGCTATAGCATTTACCGTTTTGTAGCTGTGTATTCATGGAATATCCTAACATTGCTCCAGAAACATAGAGTTTTCAACTCACCTAAAGTGCAAAGTAAGAGAGGAGCTGCGTTGTCTATCTTTGCCTTGCACGTAGACTGCTTTCTGTTGATGCAACTTCCTTGGGAGTCAAAACCTCATCAGGACTATTTCGGCAGAAATTAGGTCTTTTCTCTTGTTGAATCATGCGGATGCAACTGGTCTAGAAAAACAAAATTTTCCGTGTTATTAGAACAAGCTTTGGTGCTCTAGCCTGTGAATTTCCCTGCTCGCTTTTTCCTCTGTTAAGGCAGCAAATCAGCATCATGTTATTCCCACTGAATGCTTTCAGACAGGATGTGATAAAAAAAACACAACACTGCGCTGCTTACTTGGCAGAGGCAGTCCCGAAGGCTCACTGCCGAATGAGAACCATTTACACAGCACTTCCATGCTCTGCCACAACAGTAGGGTGAGGGTAGCCCGGAATTAAAATAAAGGGAATCTGCTCCTTTGCATTTAAACTTTCAGTCTGAAGATGTAACCAGGATATTGAGCAGCTGACAGGGTGGGCCTGATACCAAACATGACAAAGTTAAAAATGTTTATATTTTGTTATAGTGTTCCTGTTTGTTGTAGTTTGAAGATGAATAGCCGAAGCCCTGCAAGTCAAATTAAAGCACAGGCACCAACAATGCATGCCAAGGCTCTGCTTCCAGGACCGTGAAAGGACGCCAAGCCATTCTGCTTTTAATTACATGAGCATTACACCTCCTGCTCCAAAGACTGCAAGCACGGCTTTGACCATTTTTCCTCACCATCCATTTCCTGGGGGGGTTAAGAGAAGAGTGTCCCCTGACTCAGTCCAGCTGGCACCACTGCAGACAAGCTGACGCGCTGACACATCCTGGTTACCAGGGGTAAGTATCAGGAAGCAGTTTTGCACCGCTTGCAAATATTTGGAAGGCGTTTCTGCTCATAACACAGCCTGGCCGATGTGTTTGTAAGCTCCCTCCCCGTTCTACTGCTTCTGCCTTTTCTTCAAGGCAGGGTTCTGGGGCAGGGTGTCACCTGGGTTGTGCCCCCTCTGCGCCGCTCGCTTGTCCTTTCTCAGCAGAAAAGCAAAAAGCATTCTGAGTGTGGATGCTGACATACAGAAGGAAGGAAGGGAGGGGGCAGGCTGGAGAATCCTCTCATGTGTGACTGGGGAGGGGAAGTGCTTTAAAGAGTGTGATGTGCCCAGATGCAGCAGGAGATGGAAGAGTCAGTACCTCTAGCTGGCAGAGGGGAGAGGGCTCAGGGCTTTAGCAGCTGGAGTGTGATCCCAAAGCTGCGTTCCTTGAGTAACACAACACAGATGCAGAAAGACGAGGCAGTGGGGATGTAACAGTGAAATAATCCTTGTAACTGATGGCAAACTGACTGAGGACCAGTGTTGCCACCTGGTTTGTGGCTTTTGATAAACAAGTTTATCCCTGTGGGGTTCTATCCCACGTAAGTGTATTTCTGTTTCTACATCTGTTTTGGTCAACACTCATCTCATACAGCCCTCCATCACTGGTCGCTGCCCTGTCTCGCAGCAGCAGTTTACCAGTGGAGAAGGTTGTGGAGGAGCCTGTCCCTCAGCCAGCACTCAGGGACAGAGTGCTGTGGGAGCCAGGGATGCTGAGCAGGCTGTAGCTGGGGATCAGGGAAGAGCTGGCAGAGGGAATCTATGCTTCTTGTGCTGCTATCAAATAAACAGGAAACAGGAGACCTTCAAAAATGATGGTCAGAGTTCGTCTCAGCCCTATCTATCTGTTAGCAAAGGCTTGTGCATTGTCTCTGCTTGGAACACCTGAAGTTACAAAAACACAGGCTTTTTGTAGCTCTGTGCCCCTTTAGATGGGAAAAAGGAACATACTGGCACAGGTGAAGGCACATGCCCTCTTTTTAAACAAAGGAGGAAGGATAACCATAGCTTAAACTTGAAGGTTGAGAGAAAGCACCCACAAGGTGCAACTTTGTTCAATGCTAAACATGTGTTTACTCTGGAGAAAGGGAAAATGGATGATAATCTCACCTTAAAAGACAGCAGCTTTCTCCTACTTTAGACTCCCTGATTTCAAAAGAAGTTGTTTTGAGTCCAGGCTGACAGCTGATGCTCTGGGGGGCAGGTTTTTCTTCTGTGTGTGGGGCAGCTTGTGGACGGCATTTCCGGCCACCTTGAGCATCCTCAGACCTTGTCTCTAGATAACCTTATAAATCCTGACAGATTGACCTGGAATGAGAGAGAGATGTGTTGCCTGTAGACATTTTCCCTACTGATGGAAACCAGCAGAAGACTCACCCTGGTTTCTTGGCTTTTGAAGCAGCTTACTGAAATGAACTGCTTGGTTTCTGAACTGCAGCATGGGAGCTTGGGTAGGGCTGCTCCGGTCTTCTCTTTCTGAGAGAAACCAGAAGCCTAGCCCAGTTTAGAAGCATGATGAGAGTGGGTTGAGTTTGGATGCTAGGAGAAAGTGGGTACTTATGAAGAAATAGCTGGCACCTACCTCAAATCTCCATGAATGCATGGTGGTGAAGCTGCAACAAATAGAAGAGCATACCCGTTTCACATTCAGGGAAGTATGTGTCCTCATACGTGGTCTTCTTCAAAAGTTTTCATAGGTATAACTATATTTAACTTTATCAAGTTTTAACTTTGCAGTTTTGATGACAAAAGCATATAGGAATGAGTCACATAAAACTCAGAATTAACATTTTTATACATTTTGAAAGCTGAAAGTCTTCCCTGTTTCAGACCAAGAACTGAGAGGTGCTATAGGGAAGAGGTAGCTTTGGGGAAATTGGTGATACCCCTTCACTAAAAGACCATTTCCCTTCTCTGCTGTGTCCCACAGCTGCTCTGTCTCTATTTTAAAATGTTGCTATGATAATCATCTATCCTCTGTAGCAGACAGAAAATACAAGGGTATTTCAGTCTTTCAATTCCTTTTTGTTTGGAAAGTGTCAAGTTCTTAACCTAACATGCAATGCTAATTTCAACTCAGTGGGACTGAAGGTTGCTATGAGATGTACTCGAGCTTCTGTCTGCACCCTTGAGAATTGAATGGGTTTCCCTTTCAGAGCTGGTAGGAAGACTCCATACACCTTTATGGTCATTTGACCAACCATGTGTTTCCATTCAGTTCAGCTAAAATATTATCAAACCTCCCCTCTCAGAATCGATTTGGATGCTTACAGGTGGATACTTTCCTTCAAACTATCTTCTTTTTCAAACAGAATATCATTCCCATTCTTACACATTTTCTATTTGTTGATAACATAGGGCTGCTTGTGTCCTAGAAAATGAAATGATGCTACATGTTTCTCTAGCACTGACTTTGACTGAACAATTTGACTCCAAATTTTCATCAAATTAATACATATATCAATTTATTTATTGATAACATTTTATGGAACCTATACAACAAAATAACTTTGCTGTTCTCAAATGCTCTTTTGCTCAGTATAGTTAATAACCTTCCAGTGCATACCAAACACTAAGTCTCTAAAGCAGAGATACAGGGAGGTGAATGCAGTTCTGCCTAGGAACTATTTCTGCACTTAATGCTGGGGGAAGTGATTGTGAAAGAATGACTTACGCAAAATGGTTGCATCAGCCTTTCCAGTGATGTGTGATGACCGACAGAAGGAGAGAGGTCTGCCACTGGATTTCAGCTTGAGAAGAAGAGAGTGCAAACACAATCTATGCTTATATTCATGTCAGCAGACGTGATAGAAGTGGTTGAAATGTGAGTTTGAAAGACAGTGTCATGTATGCCGGACAGCGCTGAACTCTACAGAAGCCATGGATTCCTTAGAAGAGCAGTCATTAAGCAAAAGCCGTATAGACTGGTATGCTTCACAGGCTGAATAGTTAGAGGATGTTGGGAAATAGTTAACAGAAAGTTTTGTTTGAGAAGCACACTGAAATATTTTCTCACTCCAGGACTGTCGTCGCATCAGACCTGCCAAAGGGTTTACAGCTTTTGGTGTACTTGCAGGTACGAGGTGATCGCTTGGACACCAGAATACATAATTCCCACACAAGGAAACTGAAACACAACATGCAGTACGCAAGGTAAGTATTTACTCGAGGGTTATTCAGGATTTGGGGGTATTGTTTGTCTGCAGTACTGGAACTGTTTAAGAGCAGCTTGTGAACTTTAATAAGTGACTTATTTTCTGGTATAGCCAATGCAAAAATGTTCTTTGGCACCCATGGCAGGAAACACAGCCCTTCTGTAAATCAAAATCAGTATTTTTCTAATTACATCCACTGTTTATATGTTGACAGTAACATCCAATTCCCATCTATTACCAGTGTTGATTTTCAGAAAAGGGTGATAGACTTGTTTGGTTGCATATCAGCATGTTCTGCCTTTCCAGTAAAGAATGTAAATTGCTTACACAGTGTGTAAAAGGGTGTGCCAGAAGCAAACACAACTTTGCTTTTTGAAGGCCCTGAGATCAGTGAGACTCTATGCAGAGGACCTCAAAATCTCTTCTGGGGAAGTCTGCAGTGCTGGAAGCCACAGCACACTTGGGACGAGAAGGAAGAACATGCTCCTGTCTGGCCGTCTCCCTGCCAGGTAGCCAAACTATATGGGCAGGCTGATGCTACAAAGGCTATGAGCATTTAGAATCATAGTCACAGAATCATTTCGGCTGAAAAGGACCCTAAAGATTCTCAAGTCCAACCATTAAGCAAACACTGCCAAATCCACTACTAGAGCATGTCCCTAAATGCCATGTCTACATGTCTTTTAAATACCTCCAAGGACAGCAATTCCACCGCCTCCCTGGGCAGCCTGTTCCAATGCCTGACCACCCTTTTGGTGAATACGTTTTTTTCTTAATACCCAGTTTAAACCTCCCTTGGTGCAACTTCAGGTCATTTCCTCTCATCCCATCACTTGTTACTTGGGAGAAGAGACCAACACTCACCTCGCTACAACCTCCTTTCAGGTAGTTGTAGAGAGCAGTAAAGTCTCCCCCGAGCCTTCTTTTCTTCAGACTAAAGAACCCCAGTTCCCTCAGCTGCTCCTCATAGGTCTTGTGCTCCAGATGCTTCACCAGCGTCATTGCCTTTCTCTGGACTCGCTCCAGCACCTCAATGTCTCTCTTGTAGTGAGGGTCTTCATGAATGCCAAGTACAGGGGGCCAATCACTTCCCTAGTTCTACTGGCCACTTTATTTCTGATACAGGCCAGGATGGTGTTGGCCTTCTTGGCCACCTGGGCACACTGCTGGCTCACGTTCAGCCAGTTGTTGACCTACACTCCCCTGTCCTTTTCCACCAGGCAGATTTCTAGCCAATCTTCCCCAAGCCTGTAGTGTTTCATGGGGTTGTTGTGACCCAGATACAGGACCTGACACTGAGCCTTGTTAACCCATATGCAGTTTGCCACAGCCCATTGATCCAGCCTGTCCAGGTGCCTCTGCAGAGCCTTCCTACACTCTAGCAGATCAACACTCCCATCCAACTTGGTGTTTTCTGCAAGCTTACTGAAGGTGCACATGATTCCCTAGTCCAGATCTGGGCTAGGGGACTTTAACCCCCTGTTAGAGTTGAAAGATCCAGCTGTAGCTTCATTCTTGAGGGGAAGCACAATGCAAGAGATTTAAGAGGTGAGAGCCATAGCCAATGCACATATGAAAAGGCAGAACATTGAGAATGGTCCTTGAAGACTGCTGGGACATGATAAGCCTGGAGCCCAAAGACGAGTAGCACACCATGTCTGCAGAGCTGAGTGTCTGAAGTAGGAGAGTCAGACAGATGTCAGGTTTTCAATTGTTTCGGTTCCTGTTTGAAACTAAAACCTGACACTACCTTATCTCCTTTCTGTTTCCTACAGTGAAATGTTCAGCCAAACAAAACAGAAATCAAGAGCTACACACACATGGCAAGTGTGGGCCATCTACATGGTCTTAGCTGTAAATCTCTCCAGAGAGCAAGAGATGAAGCAGACTTGTCGTTCCTGTGATACTACTGAGATTTGCAACTGCTCTTCTATGGGTTTGGACTTCGTTCCACCTGGGCTCACAGCCAAAACCACAGTGTTAAACCTGGCCCACAATAGGATAAAGCACATCCAATCCCAGGACCTGTGGCAGGCCGTGAACCTGAGAGCCCTGCTGCTGCAGTCCAACAAAATCAGCTCAATAGAGGAGGATTCGTTTCGCTCCCTTGGGAAACTGGAGCTCTTGGACTTGTCAAATAACAGCTTGGCTCACTTGTCCCCTGCCTGGTTTGAGCACCTCTTTTCACTCCGGCACCTCCACCTGCAAGGCAACTCCTACAGAGAGCTGGGGCAAAGCTCCCTGTTTTCTAACCTGAGGAACCTGAGCTCTCTCCACCTGGGCAACCCGTGGTTCTCCACAATAAGGCAAGGGAACTTTGAGGGCGTTGTGCTTCTTGACAAGCTGTGGATTGACGGTGGCAACGTCAGTCAGTACGAGCCGGGAAGTTTGGAGCTGATTAGGAAGATAAATCACATGATCATAAACATAAGAAATATTGGCATAATCTCAGCAATTGTCAGGGACCTTCTGCACTCTGTCGCTTGGTTAGAAGTGAGAAAAATCGACCTCGGTGAACGTGCTGAAACGCAACTATTGAGAGTCATGTCTAACTCCTTTGCAAACAAAATTTCTTTCAAAGAGACCTTAATAACAGATGCCACTGTGCCTGAGATTGTCAGCATTATAGCAGACATGCCAAAATTAGAGGAGGTTGAGTTGATAGACTGTAGACTCATGGGGACTGGGCGATGGAAAATGCAAATTCATGTAAACCAATCACGGACTATTAAAGTTATTACAATAGAAAAATTATCTATAGAGCAATTCTATTTGTTTACAGACCTTCAGGATGTGGAAGGTCTACTAAGTCTTCTTACCAGAGTCACAGTTGAAAACACCAAGGTCTTCTTGGTACCATGCAGGCTTTCACAACGTCTTCGATCATTAGAGTATCTTGACCTTAGCTCGAATTTGCTTGGAGACCAGAGTTTGAAGCATTCAGCATGTCGGGGTAGTTTGCCCTTATTGCAAACTCTAAATTTAAGTCAGAACTCACTGAGTGACTTAGGAATGACGGGTAAAAGTTTGTCTCATCTGAGACATCTAATTCTCCTAGACATTAGCCAAAATAACTTTGGTGATATTCCAGATGTGTGTGAATGGCCAAAGACCCTGAAATATTTAAACCTCTCCAGAACTCAAATTTCTAAGGTAACGACTTGCATTCCCCCAACGCTGGAAGTATTGGATGTTAGCGCAAACAACCTGGAGGAGTTTGGACTGCAACTCCCATTTCTGAAAGAGCTGTACCTCAGCAGAAACCAGCTGAAGACCTTGCCTGATGCGGCCCCCATCCCTAACTTAGTGGCCATGTCCGTCAGAAGAAACAAGCTCAACAGTTTCTCCAAGGCAGAGCTCGAGTCCTTCAAGCACATGGAGCTGCTGGATGCCGGCGACAACAACTTCATCTGCTCCTGTGAGTTCCTCTCCTTCATCCACCACCAGGCAGGACTAGCGCAGGTGCTGGTGGGGTGGCCGGACAAGTACATGTGTGACTCTCCCCTGGCGGTGAGAGGGGCTCAGGTTGGAGCCGTGCACCTCTCGCTGATGGAGTGCCACCGGTCCCTCGTGGTGTCGTTGATCTGCACCCTGGTGTTCCTGGTCATCCTCTCCCTCGTGGCTGTCGGCTACAAGTACCACGCGGTCTGGTACCTGAGGATGACCTGGGCATGGCTGCGAGCCAAGCGGAAGCCCAGGCCAGCCCCCCCAAAGGACCACTGCTATGACGCTTTTGTCTCCTACAGCGAGAATGACTCGGACTGGGTGGAAAACATCATGGTGCAGGAGCTGGAGCAGGCCTGTCCCCCCTTTCGGCTCTGCCTGCACAAGCGGGACTTTGTGCCTGGGAAGTGGATTGTGGACAACATCATCGACTCCATCGAGAAGAGCCACAAAACGCTCTTTGTGCTGTCCGAGCACTTTGTGCAGAGCGAGTGGTGCAAATACGAGCTGGACTTCTCGCACTTCCGCCTCTTTGATGAGAACAACGATGCAGCGATTCTCATCCTTCTGGAGCCCATCCAGAGTCAAGCAATTCCCAAGAGGTTCTGCAAGCTGCGGAAGATCATGAACACCAAGACCTACCTGGAGTGGCCTCTTGAAGAAGAGCAACAGGCAATGTTTTGGGAAAATTTGAAAGGAGCCTTGAAGATGTAGGACAAGTGAACAGCCCCTATTTCGGCATATTTCACAAAATATGTATATCAGTGTTTCTTCCTGCTAAGAAATTTTTCCTTCCTGTTTTCCTGCCTATGGAGAACTGGCTTTGTTGGATATAGAAATAATTATCATCTTTCTAAATGAGAAAGACCCACTTTAGGCTTTACAGTAATTTAGTACTCTGATCTGTCAAAATCCCTGCCAATGACTATGATATTTGGAAGCCCTGTTGGACTTCATATACTTAAATGTATACAAAAAAATTTAGATGAATACAGGGTATTTCTGTACTTTTTCCTCCTGTTACCACATTCCTGACTAGTTCCTAACAATACCATTGTAATTTACAAATTAAAATAAAAGCCAAGTGTTTCAATACTCTCCATGTCTGTTATTCTCCTCTAGTTTATTTTCAGTGCCATCATGCATAGCACAGCAATTAAAATTAAATTCTGAAAAAAACCCCTGAGGACTTACATCAAAATAAGCTCTCTGAAGCCCTACCATTGCTGTGCAACACTATAAAAGACAGTATTGAATACGTAATTCCCTTCACAAGTCTGTTATTCTGGCTAGATACACCAGCATCTGTACTGCCATGCACAGATTGGGATTTGCTCAATACGAGGGAAGGAACCATCCTGGCACCTTGCATGACTGGTGAAATCCATAGGCGTAAAATCACTGGGGTTTGCTGGTTTTTTTTTCAGTTGTTTTGTTTTTCCATAGGCTTCTTTCTCCCTGTGAATGCTTGTTTCTCCTTTCATGGTGACCATGTTGTTCCCTTCTACCTACTCACAAGAAATAGCTGAAGCCCTCTCTTTGTGGGCCTCAAGGCTGTGCTTAAAATGAGTGGGCTAGATGGCGTTGCAGACTGGCTCACTTCTTCTTTCTGCTCTTCCACTTTGCACAGCACATTTAAGTAATCATTGGTCCAACCACCCCTTACAGCTCTACTTAGCTTTCTTTATAACCAGGGAAGAAAATCACACTGACAAAAGGTAGTTTATCTTTCTACTTCAGTATGAGGTATCTCCTGGAACTACTGTATTGCTCTCCACCAGTTACAAGCATGTAGATACAGATGTTTATATTAAGATAGCTGATGCCACCCTGTGTGCCAAGTCACAGTTGTGAGTTTCTTGTGTTTTAGAGGTTCTTGTGGAAAGCTGAAGTTGTCTCTTAGGGGTAAAGTTAGGTGTGGATTTCTCTGACTTGGCAGTTCCGTGCTCCCCTTTGCTTGTGCTGCTAGAGTTTAAGTGCAGAAGAGTCTAAATGAGTCTTGATTAAACTTTATACACACAATTATTTTGTACTGAAATACTAAAGCATTGCTATATGGGATGAGTATTTGAAAAATGGGGAAATTTGCTTATACACACATGTCTGAAAGTTGTACGTGTTCATATATGTTTGTATCTGTGTATGTAATAATGCATATGTATATATTCCCACTCCTGTGTGTGTATGTCATATGCAAATACACACACGAGATGGTGGTTTCTCTGGGTGTAGCCTGCAAACACCACTTTCAGTTCTACTTTCCTGTTATAATGATATTTGTAGGGTTAGTCCAAAGTCTGCTACAAAACGATTGATTTGGTCACTCTCTTGGAGAAGAATAGCTCATGGGTTAATCCAGGCTGAACTCCAGGTAAGTGATGAACGAATGATCTAACAGCAAACACTGAGCACTGATAAAACAGATTAGGAGTCTGAGTGCCTAGAGGTAAGGAGGAAAACAAGTCTTGCTAGTCATTTCAAAGAGACGGGTCAGAGAGAGAGGTAGGAGAAGCCTTGGTTTTCACGCAGTACGTCCTTACTATAAATTCATTGTTATGAGTTGGCACACTTAAAAGGACTGTTAGTGTTACTGTTCTTCTGTCAATCAGAGCCCCCATGTGGGAATTCCCTTGCTTATGTTGCCAAGGCTGACCAGTGAAGTGGGAAGGAAACACCAGCGTGGGAGGAAGCTGAGTGAAGAGCAAGAGAGAGATGAAATGTGACATAAGTTCAGCAGCATGCAGGCACTGGAGCTGGATCTGGTGTCTTTGGGAATCTTTTCTGCACAGAGGTGAGTTTGCAGGTGGGTGGAAGCTGGAGACACACAGAAAGAGAGTGGAGCCAGAGCAGAAACAAGGAGGGAGCACTGGGAAGAGGCTGTATAATCTCTGCCACTGAGTCGTCTTCCTCTACATGGGAGATTCAGGGTATTTGGGGCTGCCAGGCAGGGGTCAGCGCCTGCAGGAGTGCAGGGGAGGGAGGGATTTCTGACTGCCAGCAGAAGTGGAGCTGGCACATGCAATTGCAGGCAGCTGGCATGGCTGCGTGGCAGGCAGGCAGCAAAAGGAAGGAGAGGCAGGAGAGCTGAGACACACCGATGGGAGCAATGTTCTTCGGGAAAGGGGAGAGATAGCTCCCCTTTCCTGCTCGGTTTCATTGTGGGAGGGAGCCTTGTATGTGCTTTGGGTGTTGTCCCACTTCTGTGTCGATACTGGCTGCCCTGGGAAAGCAGGAAGGTGGGCTGTGTTTGGTTTAGGAATTCAACCGGGAAAGGGCTCATTGAGCAATGGCTTCAGGACAGTGGAATCAACTGTCTCCCCACCTAAATGCCCTGTTACATACCCTCTGTGTCAGAAACAAGAAGAGGCATGCTTATATATGTGTGTGTGTGTGTATACACGTACATATGATTAAGTCAATGCTGGTGAGGGATAGCTAGGATATATGAACTCCACAAGCAGTCAAGTGGAAAGCAGCAGCTTTCCCGAGTCCACCTGCGAATCAATCCCTTCACAAACTAGTGACACTGTGGAATCCATAGCATTGCTCAAATTTACCAGCTGTCATTTAGCTTGCTAGCACTCGCCAAGCTAGAATCAATTTGCACACTATTGGTGTGCTTAATTTTAGCAGTTATATTAGCTTTTAGCATTTGTTAGCATTTATACAACCTCATTTTGTTGGCACTCATGGTTCTGTTTAAGTATATGTGCATGTTTCCTCAAATACTTCTACTCGCCTGGGCCAGGGAAGATAATCCTGAGCATGTCTGGTGGCTCAAACCATTTGTCCATAACCCAAACACAATTTGAATGTCTAGTTCAACACAGTGCCTTATGGCATAAGGGCATCTATGCAAGTTTCCGTATTTTTAGCTGCATTTCAGTTTCTATGTGGCTTTTTTTCCTCCCAGTGCAACAGGGATAAGTGATTTCTTGGTAGGGCAATGATATTGTGGACTGGGACTATATTTCTGAGCGGGTGCAGAGAAGCCTGAAAAACTCTCTAAGTCAGGGTCTTAAGATGAACTATTAGACAGGAATGAGAAGGGAAAGAGAATACTTCCCTCTCGGTACCTGTCCAGTTCCCTTCTGTGCTGCTAATTTTCCATCATAAATAACCTACCTATAGATAGATTTTGATTGGTCAGGTTGCCTGGTTGTTCCTTTTCCAAACAGTAAGCTTTTAGATGGCAACTTCAAAAATGCCACTTAAATTTGTTGCTTTTGAAACTCATCTCACTCACAGCTTTGCTCCTATGGCTTACAGCACTGTATTAACCAGACAGACTTGCAAGACCAAAAAAGCCCCATAGAAAAGTCTCAGCTGTACAAGAGGTGAGTGTAAATACAGACCACAGTTTGTTTTGGTGGGATTCACATGGACAAATATCTAAGTATCTAAACTCTGGTGCTCCATTTTAAGTGGACAGAGTCATTTCTCTTGCGGTCATCCCATCTTAGTGTGGGTGTCCAAGAGACATGATGCGAATTGTTCCTAGAAGTTATTTCTCTGCATTAACTTTGGAGGATGGTGGTTGACCAGCTCAGCTGTGGGCATCTAAAGATGGATGAGAGGAGTGTGTCCTTCAAGACCCAAAGCTCTACATCAGAGAGAAACAGAGATTAAAGGAAAATAACACAAGAGGTCAACATGTTAATAGTCCTGCAGGTGGGAAGAGATGGAATGATTGGAATAATTATCACAACTTTTCCCCCTCTCCCATATGCCTGAACAATCTCAGCTAATTCTGCCCCTTCTGAAGGATTTTAAGCAACTCTGGCTAAAAAGAATGCAACCAGAAGAGAAGAACTTGTCTGTATGAACTTGTCTGCATGGGTCAGCTATTGTACAGCAAATTAGAGTATGAATTCAAAGTACAGTAAGCCTTTGCACAGAGTGTTAGTGTGACGACTGAAAGAGAAAGTACTTCTCAGTCAATCTAACCTGATTAACCTTATACAGAGCCCACTGTGAGCTTCAGGAACCTGTTCAGTGTTCTCTTTGGGGTCAGTTCACTCTTTTCACCCTCTTAAGTAAGATACCTACTGAAATAGAGGGATTTGTGACACGCTGGAAAAAGTAAAGCTTCAAAAGTGCTCTTTGATCCATGTCAGGAAAGCATAAACAAAAAAGAGTTATAATTTGGTATGTAATAAGGGTTTTGAAGGTGATTCAGGCTTCAAGAATTGTTTTTCCAGCCCCTCAGAGAGACAGAAGAACTAAAGTCACCTCACCAGGAGTAATGACAGACTGGATATGCAGCAAGCTCTGTAATGCAAAAAGCCATGTCAAATCAGTACTATGAAAGGCCTGGCTCTGAGAGGAAAGAGAAGTGACACAGGATCCACAGCTGTGCAGCTTCTCTTGAACAATTTCAGTCCAGATGAGGAACAGGCTGTGGGGCTGGAAAAAGCTGATCTAGTCCAGCTGATCTGATCTGCAGGAGGATTCAAAAGCCCCTGGCTCTTTCTCATGACTTGGCCTGACCTCCTCCCCGCCACAGACACCCAAAGCAGAAAAAGCCACTGGCAGAGGAGAAGGATGTGGCAGTAAAAAGGAAGAGCTAAGAGTCAGTAAGCTACAATGATCAGCTTTCCCAGCTTATGTTTCATTAGCAAGTATTGCACTGTCATCAACATAATAATAATGGCCTACACAGACATCCAGGCAAATATTTGTCTCCCTGCTCTTAGCACATTTACAAACAGAATAGCCTAAGGCAGACAAAATGAGGAAGGGGACTGAAGCATATGTAGGCCTCTTCTCCCTATTGTCAGAACAGAGATTAGACATATACCTGACATGAATATTAAATACGAATGTCACTGTCTCGTGCAAGATGCTGACTCTTCTTAACATATCCAGGATCAGAATTAATAAAAAATTATATGTACAAAATAATACTCACAAATTCAGAAGAAAAATGCCTAAGACAGGGCTGAGGAGGGATGTATGAGGACTATACCCTAAGCAGGCAAAGGATCAGGTTAGTAGTAATGTTGTGATTATTCAGATGTTGAGGTGAATCAGCTAAACATTTGTGCAGCTGTTAATTTATTTGATAGTCCTCATGGAATTAGAAATCATAGGGGAAAAAAAGTAAATTCAAGGAATGTAGCTTTTGATAAATGATTCTGGAATATTTGTGTATAGTATGCCTGGTTTTGACTAATCTGTTTAATCTCTGAACAGCGTTAAATATATTTATAGTGGAATCAATTGGACAGAACAGTAAAGGCTATGGATTAGATAAATCCAAAACATACATGCTTCAAAACTAACTATTCATCTTATATTTGCTCTGACTGTATTTTATATTTTAAGGTAAAATGATGACTACACACACATGGCAGGTGTGGGCCATCTACATGGTCTTAGCTGTAAATCTCTCCAGAGAGCAAGAGATGAAGCAGACTTGTCGTTCCTGTGATACTACTGAGATTTGCAACTGCTCTTCTATGGGCTTGGACTTCGTTCCACCTGGGCTCACAGCCAAAACCACAGTGTTAAACCTGGCCCACAACAGGATAAAGCACATCCAATCCCAGGACCTGTGGCAGGCCGTGAACCTGAGAGCCCTGCTGCTGCAGTCCAACAAAATCAGCTCAATAGAGGAGGATTCGTTTCGCTCCCTTGGGAAACTGGAGCTCTTGGACTTGTCAAATAACAGCTTGGCTCACTTGTCCCCTGCCTGGTTTGAGCACCTCTTTTCACTCCGGCACCTCCACCTGCAAGGCAACTCCTACAGAGAGCTGGGGCAAAGCTCCCTGTTTTCTAACCTGAGGAACCTGAGCTCTCTCCACCTGGGCAACCCGTGGTTCTCCACAATAAGGCAAGGGAACTTTGAGGGCGTTGTGCTTCTTGACAAGCTGTGGATTGATGGTGGCAACGTCAGTCAGTACGAGCCGGGAAGTTTGGAGCTGATTAGGAAGATAAATCACATGATCATAAACATAAGAAATATTGGCATAATCTCAGCAATTGTCAGGGACCTTCTGCACTCTGTCGCTTGGTTAGAAGTGAGAAAAATTGACCTTGGTGAACGTGCTGAAACGCAACTATTGAGAGTCATGTCTAACTCCTTTGCAAACAAAATTTCTTTCAAAGAGACCTTAATAACAGATGCCACTGTGCCTGAGATTGTCAGCATTATAGCAGACATGCCAAAATTAGAGGAGGTTGAGTTGATAGACTGTAGACTCATGGGGACTGGGCGATGGAAAATGCAAATTCATGTAAACCAATCACAGACTGTTAAAATTCTGACAATAGAGAAATTATCTATAGAGCAATTCTATTTGTTTACAGATCTTCACACTGTGCAAGGACTAATATCTTTTCTCACCAAAATCACAGTTGAAAACACCAAGGTCTTCTTGGTACCATGCAGGCTTTCACAACATCTTCAATCGTTAGAGTATCTTGACCTTAGTTCGAATTTGCTTGGAGACCAGAGTTTGGAGCACTCAGCGTGTCAGGGTGGTTGGCCCTTATTGCAAACTCTAAATTTAAGTCAGAACTCACTGAGTGACTTAGGAATGACGGGTAAAAGTTTGTCTCATCTGAGACATCTAATTCTCCTAGACATTAGCCAAAATAACTTTGGTGATATTCCAGATGTGTGTGAATGGCCAAAGACCCTGAAATATTTAAACCTCTCCAGAACTCAAATTTCTAAGGTAACGACTTGCATTCCCCCAACGCTGGAAGTATTGGATGTTAGCGCAAACAACCTGGAGGAGTTTGGACTGCAACTCCCATTTCTGAAAGAGCTGTACCTCAGCAGAAACCAGCTGAAGACCTTGCCTGATGCGGCCCCCATCCCTAACTTAGTGGCCATGTCCGTCAGAAGAAACAAGCTCAACAGTTTCTCCAAGGCAGAGCTCGAGTCCTTCAAGCACATGGAGCTGCTGGATGCCGGCGACAACAACTTCATCTGCTCCTGTGAGTTCCTCTCCTTCATCCACCACCAGGCAGGACTAGCGCAGGTGCTGGTGGGGTGGCCGGACAAGTACATGTGTGACTCTCCCCTGGCGGTGAGAGGGGCTCAGGTTGGAGCCGTGCACCTCTCGCTGATGGAGTGCCACCGGTCCCTCGTGGTGTCGTTGATCTGCACCCTGGTGTTCCTGGTCATCCTCTCCCTCGTGGCTGTCGGCTACAAGTACCACGCGGTCTGGTACCTGAGGATGACCTGGGCATGGCTGCGAGCCAAGCGGAAGCCCAGGCCAGCCCCCCCAAAGGACCTCTGCTATGACGCTTTTGTCTCCTACAGCGAGAATGACTCGGACTGGGTGGAAAACATCATGGTGCAGGAGCTGGAGCAGGCCTGTCCCCCCTTTCGGCTCTGCCTGCACAAGCGGGACTTTGTGCCTGGGAAGTGGATTGTGGACAACATCATCGACTCCATCGAGAAGAGCCACAAAACGCTCTTTGTGCTGTCCGAGCACTTTGTGCAGAGCGAGTGGTGCAAATACGAGCTGGACTTCTCGCACTTCCGCCTCTTTGATGAGAACAACGATGCAGCGATTCTCATCCTTCTGGAGCCCATCCAGAGTCAAGCAATTCCCAAGAGGTTCTGCAAGCTGCGGAAGATCATGAACACCAAGACCTACCTGGAGTGGCCTCTTGAAGAAGAGCAACAGGCAATGTTTTGGTTTAATTTGAAAATAGCTCTAAAATCCTAGAGAGGGACATTAAATATTAATTAAATAGCAGAGATACTTTGGATTTTTTTCCCTTTTCATCTTATCACTTATCTATATGTTGAGAATAGAGCGCTGAGCTACTGTAAATTCTATTACTTTCTTTTTGTATCCATATACATCACTTGTTTATTGTAGCTGTGGTTATGGATTGTTGTACTGGTCTGGTCTGGAATAGAGTTAATATTCCTTGTAGTTTCTCCTTTGTTGCTGTGGTTTGGATTTGTGACAAAGTTTGTGATGATTACACAGGGATGTTTTAGTTATTGCTGAAGAGTTCTTGCACAGCATCAAGGCCTTTTCTGTTTCTCACTCCGTCCTGCTAGTGAGTTGGCTGGCGGTGCATGATGCTGGGAGCAGACACAGGTGGGACTGTCGATCCCAGGCGACCAAAGGGATGTCTGATTACATATAATGTCATGCTTGGCAGTGAAAGTTGTGGGAAAAAAGGAGGAAGGGAGGACATTTGTAGTTAAGGTGTTTGTCTTCCCAAGTAACTGTTAGGTGTGATGGAGCCCTGCTTTCTTGGAAATGGCTAAACATCCACCTGCTGACAGGAAGTGGTGAATGAATTCCTTGGTTTGCTTTTCTTGTTTGCAGCTTTTAACTTACCAATTGAACTATCTTTATCTCAACCTATGAGTTTTCTCACTTTTGCCCTACTTATTCCTCTCCCCCATTCCACTGTGGGGGAAGTGAGCAAGCAGTTGTGTAGCGCTCAGCTGCCTTCTGGGGTTAAACCATGACAATTGTTTACACATGTTAATCAACAGCGTTAGCAAAAGCTGTTTCATTTAAATATTTAATGATGAAAAGTTGTTTATGTATCCAGCTATGTAGTTTATATATCTTTATTTTTGTAAAAGCTTTCGAAGAGCGCCTGTCTAACCAAAGGGTTTTCTGCATTCTTTGTGCAAACCACTTATAATCAAATGCAATAAATGTCAGTTTATGCAGCACAGGTTTTTGTCCTAGCTCTACCGGTTTGTGGATCTAAGGACTGATTCTCAGCAGCATTTCACAATTGCTGTGAGTTAAATGTCCAGATCTCCAGAGGATCAAGTCTGCAAGGCTTATTGGAAAAATGCACTTTCACACTGTGGTTTTGGCTGTTGTAGCATATATGTTCCATGGCAGACAACTTTCTTGATGAAAGATGCCTATGGAAGATGATTTCTCTCTAGTTCCACTGTACCGTATGTGGTAATAGGTGTTTCAGAGTAGGGTCCAAATACTCTTCTGACTTTTTCAAATGGAGTCTAAGCTATTCTCATCTAGAATATTGGAAACACTAATATGTATGTAGTCTTTCAATCTAACACTGTATTCCTTTCTCTGATCAGCAGCCTTAGCACAGGCACGAAAATGGTGTTTCCTGCCTCTTGTCTCTCTCTGTAAATGAGGAGAGGACGTAGTGAGGAAGGTAAAGAGCATCGCACCTCAGGTATCATGTTTGCTATCTGGTGGAGCCATGTTTTCTCTAGATTACTGGGACAAGGCCTCTAACTGCTGGAAAAGTGGAATAAATGGGAAACACTGGCATTAAGCTCTTCCTTCAGAGATGATTTAGAAAGAAATGAGTATCTTACGTGATGCATGCCTTGCAGCCACAGGAAATTTCAGATGAATCCTTAACATCTTGAGTCTGGTAGGCCAGAGGGACAGCTAACTTCTAGATCAGTTCAGCACTTACACAAAGTGTAGGGCACTTCCAGGCATATAGAGAAGCAGACCTTAAAACCCTTCACATGCAGTCGCCTACAGCATTTCGCTTTATCCATAAGATAGTGTTTTACTGTTGTGTTTGGTCTTAGGCATCTAGTGCATATAAAATCTCTGTTTAAACACCTCAATACTTGTAGTTGAATCAGTGCATTGAAAGTCTCATCTCACAGCTAATTACCTATTGTATTAATGCTTTTTGGAAATTCTCCTCACAGCCACCATGTCAGTGAGAGCTGAAGTCCCCCTCTCCTTTGCTAGCCATTGAGAAAGCCGAGGACAAACATTCTTCCATTATACCCACAATTAGGCAACTCTTACTGTGTAACACAAATGATTTATTTATGTGAATTTTTTGCATATATGAATACAGGCATGACACATTGTAAGAATTATTAAGTTTGCTACTTCATCTAACTAAACAAAGCCATCTGCTTTCGATATACTTTAGTTCTGCTCTTTATTTCATTTAATTAACATTTTTAGTTGTAGCTTTTCCTACTTCTAGTACCCAAAACTTACCTTCATCAGTAGACGGCTTTGTGCAGTCTCTGCTTTATTCTCATCTATATATTGAAGTGTAAATTAAATCTTTATGTCTCATTTCTAATAACAATGTAAAGATTGTTGACATACTGACCATATTGCATTTGAGTTCCAAAGCTACTTCAGCTAGGCTAATTACCTTTTAAGACCAGCTTCTCTACTTCCTATGCAGAACTCACCATTCTTGGATAAACATCATGCGTTTCAGTTCCCCACAGTGTAGCCAGAGTAGTATAGATGTCAATCATTCAGCTGCTAAGCAGCAAGACATACGCATCCATTTTGATCTGGTTGTTGGTTTTGTTTGTGTTTGAGAAGCTGTTTATTAAGAGTTGGGCCTTTTGGCAGAAATTTGTTTTAATTCTTATTTTGAGTAAATAAAAAAAAATGCTTTAGTAGCATGCTGTACAGTCTTGCTGTAATACAAAAAGAGTTGCAAAAAGGTGTATAGCACAAAAGGGTGTATAGCACACTAGAGTTCAACCAACTGCTATTTTTTCTAGTCTTTTAAAATTAAGTACAGAATGCACATATTATTATAGACTGCTAAATATCCAACACTTTGCATTCTGACTAATAATCTGAGTCCTATTCTAGACCAAATGAGTAACTAATGTCTTGGATGATGCTTATAACAACTGGTTGCCAAGCCATCAGGTAGCAGAGCCAATCCAAAAGTTGTCTATACAATATACATGCATTCCCACCTACTCTTTTGTTACGCAGTCTGGAGAGAAAATGACACAATAGGTAAATCTTAGTGTTTTTCTTAGCCAGAATCAAAGAAAAAGTATTGGATTAAAATTTTGAAATGCTTTCAAGTTTTCTAATTTACTTTTTTCTTTTCTTTTCTTTTTTTTTTTTTTTTTATAAGGGTCAGGTTGAAATTTATCCTCCCTATAAATGGTTAAAATAGGCTTCAAAAAAGCAAGCCAAACTTTGCTTCTACTTCAGCAGGTTTCTCCAGCTGCAGCAACAGATCTTCAACTATGATTTCATTTGGTAAAGAAAAAATGTTGTTTACTAACTACTAAGAGAAGACAGAAAAAACAGCACTTGTTCTGAAAGAGGATTATATCAATTTTGTTATTTCATTAAAGAGCAAAATCCACTGCATGGTCTTTCTGAAACTGTGATTTACATTCTTTAAAATGTTCCTCTCATTATAAAAATGATTTCCGGATGTCTTAAAATCAAGAAAGAAAAAATATATGGACTTTTCCTAGCTTGCTTGGGGTCTTAGATAAGAAAAAGCCAAACATAACTATCATCTTCCCTAAATGTAATTGTTCCTTAATAATAATTGGGTTTCAACTTATTTAATGTGGCCATCTCATCCTTTCACTGCAGATCAAAACAAGAATTAGTAAATAATCAGGCTACAGTTTAGAAAATCCAAATCAAAAGCACTTGCTAGGGAGAGGGTATGGGTTACTTAACATTCTCTTTGAATTAACTTTCTTAAGGCAGTATGGGCAAGTATGGTCTTTGCCAACAGCGCACCAGCCATGGATGTAGGATTCATGAAACCTGAGGTCAGGTGTATAGTCAGAAGTTCTTTCAAATATAAAGAAGGTCCAGTGCTTACATCTGCAAACCTAGTCAAACCATCAACAGATTATTTTAATGACTGATTATGGATACTGCTTTATTTTATAACTGAGCAATTTCAACTTACTTAAAATATTTAGAATATTTAGAATTATTTTGAAGTTAAATCCAATGTCCTGAACATCTAGACTGGTATTCGTATTTTCCAGCCTGCAAGAAGCCAGGATCCTTTTATCAACTGCAGAAGGGGGTGATTAGTAACATTGTTCCAACACATACGTGATACCTTTCACTTTAATTTCTGGAATGCAAAGTGAGGAGTTGTTTGGTATCCCCAGGTATGAGACACTGCGTCTCCTGTCCAGCTATAGGGCATGTATGTGCCGTATTTGAGAAGGATTCCACATCTGCCTTAAAATTACCCAGTAAACACAGCCCCAGGCACAGTCAGGGGAAATCTTGTGCTCTACTGGGGAGTCTGGGTTAGCAGACCTGACCACTGGGTCAGCACGCCTAATCTAACATACTGCCAGGCACACCCACACCGGCTGTGCACGAAGTACCTGGAAAGCAGACGTAGGATTCAAACTGTGGTGTTACAGACACTTTTGCGTCAGTTCATCTGTCAAAAAGCTGCATGGCTTCAACTGGTGTCACAGAACTGAAATATATTTCGTGCTCCTATTTTCGTTTTTGTGCTACATTGTTTCTGAATGTGGTTTTGGTTCCCTTTTTTTTTCTTAGTATTTATTGCTGCTGTTATTTTTGTTTTTTTAATGCAGTATAAAAGAGGAGAAAACAAGTGTTCCATAATTACATGGAAAAGATACACATGATTACAGGACAGCTGGTAGGTATTTTCGATGATCCCTTCTTCATTAATCCCCACAAGAATTTTCTGCCCACAGACTGCACAGATGTCACTGGACAAATTCCTTGTTGGTATGCCACTGATGTTGTAAAACTGTAAAGATCAAATTTACAGGAAAAAAAGAAGCCAAAGAACAACAAAATATTTGCTTAAAGTCAAGGGTGCATAAATACATTTTAAATTCCACCAGAGATAAGGACAGCACGGAAATGGCTACAGTTTAGTCTTAGTCTATTAGTCTTAGTTTATTAGTGCCAGGATGCACACAAAATAAAATCTTACTGGTGATGCAAAAAATTCAGCAACCGTCTGCTTGATTTAAGTAACTGGAACATAAGAGATTTGTGCTGAGATAATCACTTTATTTGGAAAGGGAAGATAAGAGTTATAAAAAGGAAAGGGCAAGAAGAGTCTTTCACAAACTTTGGGGAAGTAAGAAGCTTGTCTCCTATAGAAAATTATACAGTCTCTTGTACATAGGGGCCCACCTATTGGAAACCCCAAATCAGACCCTGGCATATGTCATTGGGTACCACTTCATTAAGACTATTCTTCTAATCATAAGATTGATGAGGGAGCTCAGCAGTTTGTCCGTAGTACAAAAACAGCTCTCCTCAAGAAAAGTGAGGTTAATTTACTGCAAAAGTGTCCAGTAGAACTCATTCACACGAACCCAGGGGCACAACAGATTCAATAGCTCACTTCCAGACCTTGCAAGTGGTTTTCAGGATGATGATCCTCAGCACTTACACAAATGATGTAAGCCATGTAGTCAGAACAAATCTCTGCCAAGTCTCTTTCCATCACTCCATAGTACAGTCTGCAAGAAACAGTGACACAGCAAAATCCATGGAGCCATCAGACTTGATTCATTCCTAAATCTACAAAAGAGTACTCAGGTAGGTCTGTTCTTGTCCAAATTGCCAGAATAAAATATCAACAATGTTTTTTTACTCCAGGTAGCTCCTGCTTCCTTCAAACTGCAGATTTAGTTTCGTTTTCTCTTGCAGCAGCAGACACACTCATACTGAGAGGCATCAATATGCTTCATAGTAAGCAACATTGCAAGTAGGCTATGAACTGCTTTTGGAGTCATGACTACTTAGCTCTGTTTATAGGAAGGCCAAGCTGACACATTTTCTTACAGAAAGGGACTTTTCTTAGAGTCTTATTATACAGAACAGTTAGATAAATGTAATTGTTTTGCAGAAGTAACGAGATCAGCCAAATCTAAATAAGGCAGTACCTGAAAGAGCCCACTGTCCTCCTGAATAAAATCTTTGCTAAATTGCAGCAAGCTGTGTTTAACCCACTATCCCCTCAAAACCCCAAACCAATAGAGTCCACAAAAATATTAACATCTCTTGTCACCTCTCTGAGATTGTATGTGTTACAGGTCTTGAGAGATTGAAATCTGTCTACCAAATACTCATAAAAATAGAGCTTCTCAGCATTAAAAAGGACTCATCATTTCTGCTGCAATAGGGCACAAAATGAAACCCTTTAAAATAGAGCTAACAAATTTTGTAGTGATATCTTTGAAATACACTCGTGGGGGCATTTAGCTTGTTAAATAAAATACCTCATCAGAATAAAGCTTAATGGTATTGGTAACACAAGACTGTTAAGATTCTGTTCAGAATTTTCCATCAGAGCTACATACTTCTGAGTTAATCAACTATACAACATATGGGCAATAAATCTGACACTTAACAGAACAATTGATATATTTACGTGCGATATCTCCAATAGCTCCAAGAAGTGTTGGACTTATAGCAGATGTATTATGCAGTTGATCTACACACTGTTGATGAATTCCTGAACTTCTGGTCAGACTGTACCTCAAACAGGGTCCAGCACAGTAGCTCTGGCTGGGCTATTTGTCAGACAGGAATTCTGGACAAACATAAAGAAAATCCAAATTCTACCTAGGCAAAAATTCTGGCGGGATCAAGAGTACAGCATTGTCTTGGGCAATAGTCAAAATAAAAAGAGGAGAACCCCCTAGCAACCTTATAGCCTAGTAGAGTAGGAAATCATAATTTTCAGAAAGAATTAATGTGGTTTTGATATGAATGTGCTCATCTATTTTTGTCGTTTATGTCAAGCCTTTTTATGTCTCATCTCCTCCAGGTACATAAATGAAGACCTGAGGATTAGTTTATTTAAATTAGGGGATTAAATGAGTGAACACATGTATGAAGTTTAAGGTTTTTCTCCTCCTCTCTTCACACCAGAAGCACAAGTTGTAAAATGACTAAATATCAGACTTCAGACCAACTATGTGGTAATAAAAATCAAGTAAGAGAACCTACAGCTACACAATGTAAAAGGGATTTATATATTGAAGTGGGTGGTGAAGAGATCAGCCTGGAGCAGAAGAAGAGAAATCTATTGAACAGGAAATTATAACAGTTGCCAATCCCAATTTTATGTGAATATACCAACCTAAAAATAAATTAAATCCACACATCATATTGAAATCCAAACATTATGGCTAGATAATCCAGAATTCCAAATGCATTAATCAGTTTATAGATCAGGAGGAAACATTTGTAGACCAACCTGTGGATAAGAGAAAAGAAAGACTGCTCAAGACATTAAGTATTTTCTAGAGTGGCACAAAATGCACATATGTAACTTCTACTGAAGTATTCATATAAATTCAAGGCAAGTTTTGCACTTCTCTATTTCTGGCTTACTTAAACATGAATAAAAATGACAAAGTTCAGGGAAAAGAGAAACAATGAAAACCTTTTTTTTTTTGCCTAAGGCTTCACAAGAAAAGGTAATTGTAAACAGATTGCTACCACAATTAAAACTAACAGTTGGGAATTCTGAAGGAGGGAGATGTAGGCCAGAACAGGACAAAAGCAGGTGAAAACCAACTGGGATAATTTATATATAGTCAAGTCAGTATACTACCAATGAATTTTATCTAAAATACTTAAAAGTTAGGAGAAACAGTATCTGAAGCAATAATTGTCTTTGTGAGTACAGGGTAGAGAGGCAGAGTTTCAGAAGACTGGAGAAGAAACAAGGAGACTTCTCTTTAGGGAAGTAAAGGGGGATCTAATGAATAAATTCAGACTATTTGGTATGTATACGAAATTGAGCTATCAGGCTAAATAACACCTGGGATGACTGCTGATGGTAAGAGTCTGAAGAATGAAAAAACCAAAATAGAACTGATAGAATTAATTTAATTTTAACTCTTTTTTAAGTCTTTTTCATTTGCATGTCATGTTTGATAACTGCTAATGATCCTTTTAGTAATCTATGAAGACTTGTTCCAGGGAGATTCTTATTTGCTCTTCTCCTACAGCTTTCCTTTAAAAAACAATATCAAAAAACCCCCACCCAAAACTAAGGCAAAAACAATAAAAAAGGATGTAGGATGTACTGTTGTGATCTTCCTGAGAAAGGCTTGCAGGTTGCTCTGAAAGTGATGTAAACTGAAATAACTGAGAACTTTCCACAGATGGACAGGGATCTATCTACATCAGTGGAGTCTGATGGTGAAATAAAAAGGAACAACCCACATCTGCAGCAGTGTGACTAGCTGTTCACAAAATTGAGATAGGCATTTCAAAGTAATGACTTCCTATAGCCCCATTTTGCATGGTTAGGTTTGATTAACAGATTGCCAAACTGTAAAACTCATATAAAAAATGTGACCTGTACAGCATCTGACACAGGAGGGCCTTTGACCCTAGAATAACAATGTAACCCTGTCTTGTACCTAATTACTAAATAATTAGTAATCCCACTGCAGCAAGTAGTTATAATACTAGGATACAACTCATCAGACCCTCACATCCTATCCTCAGAAAACTAAACTATCTATTGATAGAATTAATGCTACTAAAAAAAGAAAAAATCAGGTTTGTTTTCTAACTCAAATAATTTATGATGACTGCAGGACTAAAGCTTTGGGAGCAAGTTTTCTGAAATTGGTGGAGGCAGTTTCACCTTTAAACCTTAGAATAACTCTTAGAAACTTTCAGAAGGACACATTTGACAGCTTTAAATTTGGGATGCTGCTCAGGTACATGACCAGACTGCTGAAGGTTTTTCTTGAAAGCTTTTTCTCAGCACAACAAAATTCTGTGGCTTAAACTTTTAAACCTTTTTCCTAAATACAATTATATCAAATTTAATATGTATATTTGCTTGAAGTGCCCACAGTGATGAAATATTCAACATCTTTTCCAATAAGCAAATATTTGAAACCCACTGAAGAGTCAAAATTCGGTTCTCTCCATGATCACATTAATAAACCATGGATTTGGGATTGTGGAAACCTGATGATGACAAAGATAAAGCAAACCTGACTTTAGTATGTGTTTGCAGAGTCAGCTTCTGCATCCTTGCAGAAAGTTTACTAAAAATGATAAAAAAATCTGAGGGGAAATGGTTTTCAAATTTACATTTGGTCTGAGGTGTGGGGATTTGTTACACACAAACCAAAAGCACAATCAATCTAGAGTAAAAAGCTATTTCTATGGAAGATGAATCACCTTCCTTAACCCAATAAATAGAATTCTAAAGGAATGTGTTCCTTCCTGTAAAACCTAACACAGTGTTGCAACAGATTTCAAGGGAAGCAGGACTGGATTCTTCTTCTTCTAAGAAAAAGGAGAAACTCTTAAAAAAACATCCCTCAAACCTCAGAAAGCATGAAACTATTGAGGAACCTGATATTTCACAAGGTAAGTTTATATAAGTTAACAGATACAAACAACTGCAAAAGATAATAACACAGCATTATCAGATCACATAGCTATAACGCATTTCTCCACCCTGCAGCTCTTCCTTTGCAGTACCAGAGTATGCTGCCTGTGACCATAAATGTGAAAGAGCTCCATCAGTGCCCTTCTGGCATGCCACAGGTCAGTGGTCCCTAAATATCCCTGTCCATGGAGCCTGAAGTCTCTTTGCTTTCACTGGAGGCCATCAAAGTCTCCCAGTTGCCTGCCTGCCTGTCTTGTTACTGTCACCCAATGTGATCCCTCTCCAATGTCTATATGGACTGTGGGCTGTTTTTTTCTCAGTAGACTGAAAGTCTGAATGTAAGTGTCAAAGCCAAAATTGAAAGAGGCACACATCTTCAGTAAAATAGCTACTTTCCAATACAAATCTGTAACAGAACTTTGCTATCATGTTAGCTGCAAAATGAAATGCTAATTGATTTTAAAAGTGGCATCATAACCTTCCCTCAGGTGATGCTGTTATCAGATCAATTGGTGTATATTGTTTGCAGTAATTGTTTCAGATTTATTTATTGATTTTTATGTCTTCCAGATTGTTAATTTTAATACTATAAACCTTTACATGAAATGCATGAATATTTTGTCATGTAAATGAGGACAAGGATAGGAATCGAGTCATATAGATGAAACCCACAGTGTTGATTTATTATTAATACTGGAAGGTCACCATCTGGACAATTCCATAAAATAATGCATCTGCATTGCTGCTAAATGGGAGCTTTAACATCTGCATCATATTATTCCAAATTTTCCTCATCCACCCATCATAGCAAGAGGAATTTCCTGACAAATCAGATTGCTGCCCAAAGGTAAAATGTTTTTCTCATTAGTGTACTTTAAATGAGCTCAAAAAGACCTAGAAATGAAGTCAACATCAGCGTCATAGACAACTTTCCCATTTCTAATTATGCAGATTAAATAGGTCATACAAGCACCAACTGAAAAACATCCATCCGTCCTGTGCTTCCCTCACAACACTCCCCCCACTCTGAGAGAGTAAGAATGCCTGTCACCAACAAATCCAACAGAAGAGCATGCTTCCACTACCTTTTCCTTCTTACAGCATGTGGTGAAAACTGCATACATAAAGAAAATAGCTGTCTAATAATTAGATTTATTGTGAGAGACTGACCTTACTAGAACTTGTTAAGTTGGCAACACAAGCTACCTGGCTCTGTAAAAATCTAGTTTATTTTGTTGTAGAGATATTCAAATACTCAAAAACATATGCATGGAAGAAATAATAATTCAGCTATTTGGATTTCTTTAAGGCTTAAATTAATATGCTTATACATGATAGTACATAGGAAATTTGCAAGGATTTCAGTATTAAGTAAATCAACCAACCTTATTTTCAAGATTTGCCTAATTAGCTAGGTATAGAAATCAATGCTGTCATAAATATGCTGCTTCATCTTTCAATTATATTCCACAGTAAGTTCTCACTACTGCCACATGATTACATGACTGCCACATGATACAAGATACATAATCAGCAAAATGGGCAACTAGGCAACTGCATATGGGACAAGAAGTAAGGCTTTTGTGTTTGAAACTGTTCCGAGACCATTACAAATCTGCCTATCTCAGATATTTTAAGATTTCTATTATACCAGGGGAGAACAACATTGTCCACATATAGTTATTTTTCATTAATGGACAGCTTTCATCAGCAAGCAAATTGTATTATAAGAATCAGATGAGTACCTGGTAGTTAGAATTTCCTTTGGGAAAATACAGATTCAGAACACTAATAAGCTTTTTCCTTCCTTCCCCATTTGATATGCTAGACTCCTGCCTTTATGTTGAGAAAAATTGATAGAATAGTCTTGGACAGGATAGAATGTTTTTTTCAAGGATGATAGTTCTCTCACTAGCTCTCTTTGTTGCCATCCTAGAGCACATAATGCAGTTGTAAATATATAATTGCCTGCATCACACTCCATTAGAGGAGTGCAAAATTTGTGAGCAAAACGGAGAAATGAGAGCATTATGCGAGCACAGATGAAAACCTATTGAAAAACCAGGTTTGTACAATGTGAATTAGCAGAACACAGGCTCTGTATTTATTTCTGAAAATCTCAAATAACAATACAGATTTCTCAAAAATAGGTGAGGAAAGATAATTTTCTCTAATCTGCTTCCTCGTCATACGGACATTAACCCCAAACTGTCACCTACCACCTAGAAGAAAAGGTGGCCTACATTCTATTTCAGTCCAAGATGTACTAGAAAAACCCTCCCTTACTTTTTGTTTCCCTCCCACACTAGGGTCACGCCATGTTACTTTATATGTAGCCACCTGGTAAAGGGCAAACTCTTCCCTCTTGCCAAAATTATCCACAGCTGAGCCTTGGTTGCTCTGCTGCAACTTTTTGCTCTTGCCTCTTTGAAATAGGAGCCTTTTTGAGCAAGTTTTTTTCAGGGGGACTTTTTCCATTCTCGATAACCCTGGATAAGGCTCTTTTGGAAGGTACAAGCTGGTGCTCTTTCTTTTTTGTCTAGTAAGTAGTCACTGCTTTTTATTTTGGGTTTTTTTTTAAGCAAGCTTATGAATGGTCTTTCCATTTTGGACTGATTTCATGCTCCCTTTGACCTTCATTTCCTTTTCTTTCAAAAAGAAACCAAGCTTATTTTTTTTTTTTCCACATATTTGCATGTAAGAGAGAGAGCAGGTTTTGATCAGAGAAAAAAAGCCTTAAGTTTACCCTCTCCAATTGAAAACAATACGTTCTACCTCTTTGTCTAATTTACTTCCTCTTTTGCTCCTAAGGATGTAAGCATATTGTCACAGGCAGGTGAAAGTGTTTGGTTTCTTCAGTATTAGCTGCTGTAGCACCTAACCTATATGTGAACTATACACGCATAAACCAAGCAGTCAAAAGGTGGATGGCAAGTAAAAGAAATGCATAAGCAAGCAAGAGGAGAGGGCTGTTTTCTCTTTAGTGAGCATGTGGTTGTTTTTCAAATTTGACTTATTTAAATGCTTCCTACCAAATCAAACAAAAATGATATGCACATGAACACAAGCATAATAACTGCCACCTGGAAGAACTGTAATGCAGAAATCTAGACCTGCCTGTACTTAGGGGAGCGGTAGATGTGGGTTTTTTTGCTGTTTATTTTTATGGCAAATGAACAATTTCCTGTACGCATTAACCAAGTTGCTTAAATCCTAAATGCCACCATCTTTACAGTTTCTGCTCCTAAATCAGGTTTCCTTAATTGATGCAACAATATATACTAGCTATTTTTCATCTGTCTTTAGTAAGTATCTCATTCATCATTCAACTTTGTGTCTTAATGCTTGTCCTATTTGTTAGTTTTCAAAGTGCAGTGGATCATATTTTTGCAGTTATTATACTGGTAGAAATTTGTGACTTGAACTTTGCTACATGATGTGCCTTTAAAGATCAACAGTGTGTTTGATAACTATACAAAAGTATCTGGATATGAAACACGAGGGCAATTATAACTTAACAGACAAACTTTTAAGTTATTTTAGTAACTAACACTCTTAAGTTACCTAACATGGAATAAATGCAATAAACCATCTACTGGCAGAGACCCACTGTGAGTGATGTTTGCTATTATAAAGTAACTTGATACATAGGTGATAGGTGTAAGAATATATTACTCTCCCAGATAAACAGAGCATGAAGCAGAACTGCCAAAATGCAGTACAAAGTGAACTTCAGCTTCTGGTGCTGCTATTTTTACTGAAAGAAGCTTTGCTTCAGTTCCTCTTTTACTGGAGGAGACCTTGCTGCTTCCACACAGCTATGTACTGAAATTGAGGCCCCAACACATTTCTGGTGCAGATGTTTTGTTTATTTTAAAAAGTACTGCAAACACACAAAACCCATAAAAAAGTCTTATTAAAGGGTTATGATGATTGTAATTATATTGGAGCCTCCCTAAATTAGACTAAATTTCATTTGTATTTCAATGTATATTTTTCGATATTGATTATGCCACTGTAGATGTGACTGGCTCCTGTAAATTAATAATTGGGAATGAAGCTTCAATTGCTGAAGGCCAAGTTACCCAAGTAATAGAACTGTGACAAATGCTGGCTATTGGCATTTTTTGTCAGATGCTAAGTCTACGTAGTGCACATTAACTAACTTTAAAAACTGCTAAGGAGTATAATGCCAATGCAACACAGGGTGCATGGGTTTTAGATTCTTACAGGCTTTCCCAGGCAAATAGGGACCTTCACAGCTGCTTATCACTGTATGTGTACTCAGAGTTCAAGTGTGTCTCCACACTGATTCAATAAGAAATGCAAAATATTTTCAATGTAAAACAAAGACATGAACAGTCTAAGTGACTTCAGTCACTTCAGTGTTGTGTTCTTTATTCTAAATGTCTGTTGAAATCAGTAACACAGAATTGATGGGAAATGAATACTTCAAAATCTCTGAACTGAGATACTAACGTAAACAAAAAATGATTGAATTATACAGCAGAACTAGTCTAGAAGAGAACTTAGAGAGAACACAGAGGGTAAAGTAGTATTGTATATGATTATACTATACATGCTCAGGTAACATGTGCGTTCAGGGTTGGGTGTGTATTTGCAAAGGTAGAGAGTTAGTGATATGAAGCTAAAATCCTCAGCAAGCAGTGCTACCTGTGACTTCATTAGATACTTCACCTGCATGTATGTTGTCATGATGAACTGTTTCTAAGTATAGATGAAAAGCCTGTTTCACAATCTCTGTATCACAATTTTATGCTACTGTGAAACTCTACTAACAATAAAGCTGTCATAGATCAGGCTGGTTTTATATATCCTGTACCAAAACAGTTTCTGTAAATTTTATCAAGGTTTCATTCTCCAGTGTTTAACAGACCTGTCAAATCAGGGGTTATGATGCTTCAGAGTCTGAGGAGCAATTGCAAAGAGATAAAGTATTGATCAATGACAGTTATTGATGTCACTGCTATTAAGAAATTCAGTTACCAAAGACTGGATTTCAATCTACAGATGACTTAGGGCAGATGGAAAAGCTAAGAAGTTGTCTTCTTAAAATTCTGCCTGTCCAAAATATGTGTGTGATCCCCATTATTTTTTTAACATTTATTTAAAACTCGCATTGCTTTTTAAAGAATGGCCCTTTCTGAGATGCCTGTTTTTTAGAAGAACTATTGGATAGGGAGGTCAGGGGTGGAACTCATGTCACTCTAGTTTCCTCAGGTTTGCAGAGAAGTCTGTGGTAGGGGAAAGGAAGTGATGTGAAGCACCATAAGCCCCAGTTTTAGCACGTTAACCACAAGACAAACTTTCCCTCTAATTAGGTATGTGCATGAATAAATTGATGAATAAGAGCCTTGAGTTCTTTCAGTAAACCCTCTGTAACGTTACTTCAGCTAGGTAAGGATAGTAACCTTGTTCTGCCTAGATAGTTTGAAAACTCAGAGCTTTTTCCTTGAAAGCTTTTACTTACTAAAGACTGAGCAGCATTGGTATGCATCCACAGAAAATAAAATACAAGTTGTTTTTAGTTCCTAAGTAGAAGCTATTCTCCATCTGACCAAAAGCTATGGCTTGGTGATTTTCACAGAGGCTCAGGTGTCTTGTTAGATGTAAACTCTTAAGAACATGTCACGACTCCCAAATGTTACCTGGGAAAGATCATGTCTTAACCACTGCAGGTCCAACATTGCTGTTTTCCTGACAAGCTATTTGCACTGTATGATTGACAGTGTCTTTGCTGTCACTGAGCAAGCGCAATCTGGGTGACATCTAAGGCTGCAATGAGAACAGGAACCATCTCGATATGCATTGATTCACAGCCACGGTGCTTTGCATGCGTCTTCCAATGTTTGAAAAGGTTGCTATTAAAAAAAAAAAGAAAGAAAAAAAATGTAAATTGATAAATTGATTTGTTATACCTAGAGGTGACAGTAAGCGTACGTGTGAGATACCTCATGAAGAAATAGCTTACTGCTGTTGTACATGAAGATATAAGGTGACAAACTAGGTGAGAATACTTGGTCTTTGTAACTGGAACTATTACCCTGAAAAACAAAATGTAAAGTAATGAGCAGAGTTGTCTTTTTTTCTTTTATTTTTCTAGTAACTCAGTCCTGAACATAAATATAGCCACAAATACATACTGCCTATGAAGTTTAAGCAGACATTTTGTAATCACGGATCTGAGTCCACATAATCTTTTAGCCCAAAGTTATGCAAAAGTAAACTCAGAAGAGGACTTAAAACCCTGTTTCATCTCCCTTCCCTATCAAGTGAGAATTGTAGCTGGTATTTGTCATCTTTCTAGAGTTAATGAATGTTTCCTTGAGCCCCTAAGAATCATTTGGAGCTGTATAAATCAACCTCCTTCATAACTAAAGCTGAGTGAATTTCTGTGTTAGATTGGAGCCTCACACTCTTGTAGTAAGAATCTTGATCTTCATCTGAGCTTTACTCAAATTAACCTGGATGCCAGTTTTTCTCCGACCTGGAGCTTTCTGGGCCTTCATTTCAGAACTCAGCAGCACCTCCTGGCTTCTAGTCCTGTGTATGCGCTGCGTCCAGCCCGACTGCTCTCTGAAACGAACCTAAGGAGACATGCAGCGTCTCTCTTCCCCTTCTATGCTCTGGTCCCTGTGCAGAGAAACACCATTCGCACGGGCTGGAAGGTTGCTGCAGCATGCTCTGATTGACACCTGCCCTGACTGATTCACAGATCAAGACTGTGTCCTGGAGGCTGATGGGCCTGTTTGAACACAGTCGGTGTTAAATCAGTTGGGATCCAGATTTGATCAAGGAACTACACAAAAGCCCAAAGCCATTCTTTGCTACTATTACTTGCTATCCCATGTTAGCCGAACTTTGAATCCGCTTAAAGCTTCTGAGTTTGCAGAAATCTGGGTATAGGTTTAAAATATGTGGTTCTTCCCTATCCTTTCTTCAGAAGCAAAAGTGCAAGAGCAGCCATGCTTTTATCCATTTAAAAATAAATGGCTACCTGATGGACGCTGCACTCAAATGCCATAGCACCGAAGTGGGAGCCAATACCAGTGTCAAACATCTTCCCAGCTTTATGCAAGTACCATAGAGTACCACATCTTTGCTGGCAGTGTGCTTGTGTTAAGCATTTTGAAGCAGCTCATCAGTGTGATGCACCTGATGCCCCTCAGGCCGCAATCAAGGGTGCCCCCTTATGGGAGCAAGACTATAGCTGGAGATAGCATACTTAATGTGTATTCTAAGGAAAGGAGAGATGGCAACAGTGACATAATAAGCTTTTCTTCTCACACTCCCTGCTCCACCTCAGGCAGGCATTAAAAAGATGGTTAAAGGACCATTTCCTTATATTAGATTTTCAAGGACAGGAAGTGTTATATTTATTGTACCTAAAGGAAAACAATGTACTAAACAGCAATCTCCGTAACGATTGCTGTAAAGCTGTTCCGTATTTTGTTTTGCTGAGTAGCCAATTAAACTGACAGAATAAAAGGTTCCAGTAAATCTTTTCAAGAAAAGAAAATTCTTTGCTAACGACGCTTCTGTGAACAAAATGTTAAAGGTTTCTGGTGTCGCTATAAATGTACAATTCATTTAAGAAAATATTTGCAAGCTATATGTAAATTAGCTTACTTCCATTGTTCCTCTGTTGATAATAAATCATTTTCCTGAAACACATTCAAAGCAAGTATTATAACTTCACAGCAAACAAAGCCAGATGTGTTTTCTTCTCTTAACCCTCACTACCCTTTTCATCCTGTGAGTTGCTGGACATGTCAGCAAGTTCCCTCTGCCCTTTTTGCCTGGAAGCTGCTTAGAAATTTGCAGCTATGCTAAGGGTGGTGGCCACACAATTTCAATGGCTGCGATGTACAATGGATGCTACTAACAAATTCCCTCAGGGAGATTGACCAGTTGGGACAACCTCATACTCTAGACACTCACAATTATAGCATAACTTCAGCCAGAAGGGAGCTTGGCAGTTATCTGGAGCAACCTCCAAGTGCAAAACAGAGTGAAGGACATCAGATTGATCAGGGCTGAGTCCAGTTGAGTCATTAATATCTCCACAGATAGATATTTTGCTGCCCTTCTGCATCTCCTGCGTCAGTGAATTCTGGTGTTTTTTTTTTTTCTCTCAGTACATGGAGACAAAATCACTGCAACAAAATTAACAAGCTGAGGTTTAAACAAAACCTCCCTCAGACCTAATAAAAAAGATCCAGATCTGATCTTTCAACTACTCTAATTAGGCAGCCATACAGGTACACAGTATAGCCTGTGGTATAGCTCACACAAAAAAGGCTAAAAAATGGGACTTAAAGACTATGCAATGAAGTCTAAAGGTAGTACTTCTGGTTCCAAACTGGGTTCCATCAGAAAAGGTTATTAGAGACAGTGTTTAGTTTTCGGTTTTCCTTCAAAATGTTCCAATTCTGTTAATAAGTCTTTAAATATTTTATAAGAATTCTAAAACTCAAGGGTATAAATTTTTCCAACTTTTATGAATGCTTGCTGGTTTTCAGTTGAAATGTTCATGTTTGGTTGTGGTGGTTGTTAACACCATAACTTGAGGTGACAAGTTGCCACTTCTTATTGGGTTTTGCCATATTCATCTTAGCCCTATGGGTGGTATGTTCGTGCATTTTGCTCTGTATATTGAGGGTTATGCTGCAGTTTCACTACCTGCCTTAAGTAACTGTGTGGCACTCTATACTTGTCTAAGGGGAAAACAGTGAATGAAAGTCATCATTCACTTGGGAAAGATGAACACTTTGAGAAGACTTAAAGTACCAAAAGATACAGCTGCACCTAGCAGAAACTTCAAATGCATCTGGATGCCTAGCTGCCATTCTCTTTTCCCAGCTCCATTTGCTGTCAGAAAAAGTATGAAGCAAGTGGCTCCTGATCTTTCATCTTTGGAGGTCATGAAGACCAAATTGAGTGAATAACAGAAAAAAAAAACCAAAAACATAACCAAGAAACAAAAAAAAAGTATTCACTGTAATTTTGCAGAGTCAGGTAACTGTTGACAGTCTAGTCTCAGTCAGCAAATACTGTAAATGGAGACTTGCTTTTGTAGTTGAAATTTATGGTAATGTACCTTTACAAAAACACTTGACTTACACATCTGCAAACTCTAATCTCATTAGAGCTGAATTAAATTTCAACAATTACATTATATAGCTTAGGGATGAATTTCAATTCACACTGCATGATTTATTTGTTTACCAGCTAGCAAGTGACAGAACTTGCAGATTCTGAAAAATGCATTCATATCTTGCTAATTGGACCTGATTTCTGTTGTTATTATGCAATAAAACTGGAAATACTCTTGGGATAGCTTAGAGCCCACTTTTCTCAACATTGTACATGGTAACATTTTGGCTCTGTAGCAAGCTAGGGACCAGTTAAAATGAAGCCTACTGGGCCTTACGGCTAAAATGGGTTTTATTTCAAAGACAGCAGACCATTTGCCAGTATTTCATCATATTCCATTAGAATACTTCTTTCCAACTATTAAAGTGAAGAACTTGTACAAAATACTTCTTTTTGTTGTCATTGTTTTTCCTCCCCAACACATACGGACAATGACACCTTTTCTTCAAATATTAGCCTATCTGTGCCAGAATTTTGATGTAGAAACAGTTAAATGGAAACAAAATTGTACATTGGGTTGCATGTCATAATGTTATGCAGTCTCATTGTAGGGCTTCCATCCTTGCCATTTAACCCAGAATATTTATCAAAACCTTCACAATAAGCCTAAGTCACTAAATGTTTGTTATACAAGTAGTAGTTTTATATTTCTATATAAAGCAGCAGCAGATTTCTTTATTTGAAAGTCAGAAGGCTAAAGACCATTTACCTCTGACAAGCAAGAGTATTCAAGGCAAAATTTGTACATGTTGTTATCCTACCTTTTCCACTTCTTTCTTCGGTGTTTCAGTAAAGGGCTAAGCAGCCAAAATGAGACTAGGAGATAGAGGACTGTTTCTGGATAAACTAATAGTCCTCACATTCAGAACGCACATACTGCACCTTTATAACACTTATCAAACAAGAGTCTCAGAGCTCTTGGCAGAAATCTAATCAAAGGCAAGGAGCTGTGTAAGATAGTGTAAACCTAATCATAGCAATTTAAATGACACGTGCAATTAACATCTGGGGCCCTGTTTTTCCATCTCAATCTCTTGATGACCAAGCAGCCTTGTCAGTTGTCAGCTTTACCCCACCATTCAACAGAACATAACAAGCACTTCAAATTTTATTCCTTGATCTCCCCCCAAAAGACTGCCTTACTATGTTCATCTGTGTTTTCATAAACTTGATATGCTTCAAAGGCTTGCTTTGGCCTTACAAGGGAACATGCTTTCTGGCTGACTAGGCTGGATTCTGGGGCTCCTGGGAAGCTAAAAATAATGGGTTTTCTTTTTTCTTCTTGAATTTTTGTGGGAATGTCTGAATTGCAGAATCTCCAGAGCAGGTCTGTCGGATAATTTTGGCAAATTCTCAATGTGATAACTACAGTACTGTACTTTACGAGAAAGGAAAACCCATTAGGAAAATAGCACTAACTGCTATACTTCTTTTTCTCTCTCATGGTGCACACAATTTACCAAGAAAATAAAATAACAAAGTTATTCATAGGATACATTTATGATCAAAGAATAAAGCAATGGGGATAAAGCATGATGGACATCAGCTAGTTTCACTGTAAGCTTAAATCACTGAAAATCGTTCCCTGACACAGGCAATAAAATTTTGGTTTTGTAAATACCCTGTAAAATGCAAAAATGGGACCTCTTGCAAAAGTTAAAAGGCTATTGCTTTTAATTGTCATTTGCACTGGATAAAATTGAAAGTGCAAATTTCCATGCACTGAAATATGCATGCTCACGCTGTGCTCTGTGCATTGTCTATTTTATGTCCAGCCTCTGGTTATTGTCAGATAAAAGAAGAACATTTTTATTTTGTGAAGGAGGTGCTCTTAAAAAGCAGCAAAGCACACCAGGCAAGGGAGAAATAGTAAGTTAATCTGCCATAACGCAGGACATGAAAATGTGCTTCTCATATCTACAAAAGTTAGTGAAGCAATCCTCTCTACTTTAAATAATGAAAACTCATTGTTCCCCCAGTGGTGTGACTGGTTTAGGAATAGAAAGTTTTCAACAATAACAATACAATTCCTCTTAATCACTTTGAAATTTTAGCTATTAGGATTCTCTCTCTCTCTCTTTTTTTTTTTTTTTTTTCCTGAAAAAGTCTAAAAATGTGCATTTCATAAAATGAAAGCAGTGAGGCCTTTATCCTCCCAGCATCCCAGAATACAGCCACCGGTAAAATGTTTTGAGAGACTGGTGGTAGGGTCATGGTAAAGGCAACACATGCAGACCCTTCTTACAGAACAGCACTCACTGTCTGCCATCTCTCTCATTGTATAGTTCTCACAGAGAAGCAACGTGGCTTTTGCCTCCAGTAGTGCTTATGTTGTTTAGGGCATTGCTTTCTAATGCATCCTATTCCAGGGGATAAATAGTACCAGTGAGTGGGCGAGTGGTGGAAAGGCCAATGGGCAGCGTGGCCACGAGAGCAGGATGCTATGCATTTGCAAGCTTAAAATTTGGTAACTGAAGTAATGTGGAGCTGCCTTTCAGGGACGCTCAGAAAGGAGTAGGATAGCTGAGGGCTACAGAGAAAGATGAAGCTGGGTGATAGCATACTGTACGAAGTAAAGAAGATAAGATGGCTGGGGGATAATGGATGTATTCCAGTCAAAGTATAGCAAAGAAGTGAGTGATACACATGTTCTGTTGCTGGAGCTGCTATCTGGTGTAAGAAGTCTATCTGAACGGTGCAGAGTTCACTGAACCCAATCCCTTTATGCCTGCTCAGCTTGTGGTTCAACGTACTGTGTCTTTCACCTCATCGTGTAAAACCCTGGTCTTGCTATTGCTCACTGAAATGCAGAGTGTTGCTCTCACTGAAGCTGACAGGGTGAATCATGGGAGTGATGCAATATGCCTGCAAAAGCCTTTGTGGTGTGGGCAAGGAGCGCGCCAGCCTGCGGTGTGCTGGGGAGGCAGCTGCTGAGCAGCATGGTGTGTATGCAAAGTAGCTTCCCCAGCTAAAATCTGACAACTGAAGCCACTGCGAGGCCTCTGGACCATTGCCATATGCCTTATGTCCTGGGTCACATGTCGAAATCCATGCCACAAAGCAGTCGTGTGCGTGCTTTAGTCTTGCTGAAGTCAAAGGGAATTAAACACGTCTTCAAAGTTCAGTGTGCGCTCCTGTGTCATAGTGCTGTCCTGCTGCAGGGAGGTGCTTTTCTGTCTCTCAACAGCTCTGAGACAGCAGCAATCAAGTCAAAGGCTCACAGTACTTGCTGCTGTATTTTAGCTGTATTCAGAAGGGAGCACATTCCAGCTGAATGTGTTTTGCACCTCTGAGCAGTGACTGCCGCAAAGCTTCCAAATTTTCAAAGAGTTACATGGGGATTTGTCCAGCCAAATCCCATTATAATCAATGGGAGCCGGGTGAATAATTACACTGCAATTCTTTGTAAATGACAGGGAAGGTTGCCAGTTATTGCTGATTATGATGCTGACTTTTTGTAGATATAGATCCACACATCTATTGGAGCTGCACTTAGACCACCAGGTTATTTCACATATCGGAGTAGTTTCCGTGTTTACTGTGCACATCACTTCAAAGAACTGAGGTTGATGACTTCTGGTCCAGGGTGTTAGCAGTCCGTCTCCTCTCCATCTCCTGTTGTTTCCTTTCACAATCTGAGTAACAAAAAAATGGTGGTGTAAATAGAGCTCCAACAAAGAGGTCTGTTGAGCCTGTAATGCTCCCCTGAAAGGAGGCTGTCTAAGGGATGAATGGAGCAGCCTCAGCCTAGCAGTAGCGGGGAAATAGATGACTTGGCATTGGACAGTAGCAGCCAGCAGGGTGCATATGCCTAGTGTAGTGGCAAATAATGGTTAAGCTAGTCAGTTGAAGGGCTAAATGAGAGTACATTGTCTAACCCTGTAACCGTAACTAAATTGTAACCTGAAAAGAGTTTATAAACATCTGGCTGCTAGCCCATCTAGAAAGTTTAATAGCTAAATCTGAGGTGCAGAATTTCTTAAGGCTGCAAATTATTACTTGAAAGTAGTACCACCTTAAGCAGATTAATCGCATTTCAGGATTGTAGAGTGTATTAAATTGTGGTTAGAGCATCTCTACTGAGTTTTCCCGTTAAATTAGTTTCCACAAGATCAACATTTATGATTTAAGCTATTTCCATTTGGAAAGAGACCCTCATTTGGAAACTCATTTTGGTTTCATGACATCTTGCTGCTGATTTTATAGCTCTGCTCAGCGTCTCATACAGAATTCTAGCCTGGTGGTACACCTTAACTTCAGTAATGATTATATTCATGTCTTTATCGAGATACTTATCTGTTTAAGCTCAAATGAGTAAGTGACGCATCTGTAACTTTTCATTTCTCACAGATTTAGCAGTGCAGGAGCACATTTCCCTGCACAGTCCTATTTTATTTTAATATTGCTGTTCAGTGACAATGAAAAGCATATACTGGTTAGACTAATGAGCATGTGACCTCCTCTGCAGACTAGGTTTTCAATCTTTTTATAGCTCCCATTATTAATAGGACTGCATCTATGTGCTCTGCATTTGTGTTTCAAATACCTATAATAGTTGGAATCATTTTCTAATTACTTAAACAATGCACTGTAGCAGCACCAGTTGAAATTCCTGTAGGCTACAAGCTTGCTAATTGTTTCCTTTAGTAAACCTAATTTATAGGGCAGTGCAAATAGTTGGTGGGTTTAAAGTATTTTGGCAGCTGAACTGAAAAAAAGATGTTATGGACTGAATGGAAACTTCATTTCTTTAGAATTGCCTGCACAGAAACAAAGATTGATTCGAGTTATAGAAACATTTTTTAACACCTGGCAAACTGTTTCATTTGGTTTTCAGGTACATTTAATGAAAGCAAATGATTGGATCATAAACATGAGAGGAAAGTAGTCCCAGCTCTCCCGTTTTATCTACTGCTTGAGTGAGTAGGGCAATTTACCTGGGATGTTAACAACTTAAATTCAATACTCCAAACTGCTTCAAGCTTCCAGTAAGGTTCACCTAACATCCAGATGAAAGTCTTAACACCGGAAATGAAGTACTCTGGGATGGAGCTCTCTTTCTTTCCTAGGATGCCTGGATTAAAAAATAACCCAAATGGGTCAAGCAAGCAAAATTAGAACTTGCGGGTAAGGTTTCTTGTGCTGGATCTTCTCTCTTTATGAGTCTGACATAGGGCCATGGCACACATCTACAAGGGCAAGAGAGAGGATAAGGATCAGACATGGGCTCTGGCACATCTATTTCGTTATCCTCCTGCTGATTTGCAGAGTTACCAGTTATCAGGCCATAAGCTTATTCTTTATCCAATTTAGTCTATGATTTTTTATAATTCGGAAGAGCTTCAGTAACCAAGTTGAGAGTGAAGCACCCGGCATACTCCCCATTCAAGTGTGTAACTATCAAAATCTCTGGTTACTGGTTGAGCTCTTGATTTGAACTGGGGCATGGGCAGGAAGAGAGGACAGATTTAAACCTGGATCTCCCACAGCCTAGATGAGTGTTCGCCATCTTGTCTCATGTATCTATTTGAGTGTGCATCAGTGAGTATAGATAATGCCTGTGACTGTTCCAGTCTGCTGCCAAACCTGGAATACTTAATTTCAGAAATGTCCACTCCCAACCTTGGAAATACAAAAGAAACAGCACTAGGTGAATTTCCACAATTTATTAGAGTCACCCAAACCAATAAGCCATTTAATGAAATAAAGCTCAGCCAGCTGTACTTAGTTAAAGGAACATACCATAGTGTGAGAACTGATAAAGACCTTGGGTTTTCCATGTATCTGAAATTGCTATCAATACTGTAACTTTTATAACACTTTCTGAAGAGGCTCTTGCTCTGGAAAATCTCTGAGCAATATTGTACTTTTGGGAAAATTTATTGAAAAACCAAAACTTGAAAAAGGCTTTCTATTTTTTTTGTTGTTTTCTAGTGTCTTCACTGTATCAGCTACTAACAAAGTCTCATTTCTGACTTTCTGAGGACTGTGCATTTTTCATAGTCCTCAGGTTTTCTTCCTGTTCTTTAATATATTTATATTTTACCAGTCTCAATAAGGAACCTCTTGTATATTTTCTCCCCTCTATTTTTATTTTTCAGGACCAACTAAGATTTACTCAAAGGCACATCTGCTGTGTCTTTGTTGCTTTACTCTGAATGCCTCCAGAAGAAAGAAAAATACAAAAAGAAGGTGCTTTGCCAGGCACAGACCTAAGCGTATGTAAACTTTTGTCGTTCATATTCTTAAGGTCAAGTTTAGGGAATCTAATCAAAGATGAGCATTTTGTTCTCCCCACCCCTTGCTTTCCTCCTCATCTGCAACCTCCCTGCTAGCTGTAGCATTTATACCATAACACTGAGAATGAGCATGAAATGTCAAATTAACAATTCCCTTCTGGGGTTAAGCTAGTGGCAGATGACTTTGAGAACTATGCAAGCTGCTGCCCCAAACTGGGGGTTGGCTGTGACCTGTTGTATCCCTATCTCTAAAGATAAACTTGAAGAACCAGCCCTCCTCTGCCTTCCCAGGGATCTGCACTCTTATCTCTGTTGTGGCTCACCAACACTTTTATCTGTCAAAACCCTCTCTGCTGCCCTAGCAACAAGCATCCAGGCTCTTTTCCAGCTGACATAAGCTTCCTGCCACCTCCTGATGACAAGTGCTTCCAGTATTTCCTGCTGTCAGACTTTCAGCATCTGCTCCACATGTTACCAGGCTGACTCCACTGAACCTCAGGCAGCTTTGCACTCAGCCAGTTGCCTGATGCTATATAGTGAGAATAACTTCTCCTGACCACAGTCATTTGTCTGCCTGTTTATGTGCTGAACCAGTGACAATCAGGGTTGCTGTTTTTCCTTCTAGATAGCTTCTGCTACTCCATTTACATATAAGTTCATGTCTTATTCAGACTTAGTCGCTTGTTGTATTAATACTATTTTAGAGCAGTGACTTCAGTAGGGCTCCATTAAATCCATTCAAAATACTTCTCTTCTAGTAGGAGCTTGAGCAGGAATGACTCTTCTGAATTCTTGGTGTCCTTAACTTATACATAGCATGACATTTAGAAAAGAAATACTCTCACTGTTAACAGTCAGATGCTTCAAAAGTGGTCAGTACTGGATTTACTCTGCTTCTGTTAATGTATCTGGAATTTTACCATTGATTTCCCTGGGACCAGCTCTAGGCCATCATTTCACACTTCATAAAGTCTACCTAGAACGTGTGTTGGTACCAGATTCCCTGGGGAAACTTGTCTTTTTTTTTTTTTTTTTAAATCCCTGTTTATACACCACCCTTTCAGTAGTGTATCAGAAATGGAATGCATCAGCCAGATGAGACTCTCTCACTGAAGTAGATTATGCCATTGCAGTATTCACCAGCACCTTCTTCTTATCTCTTTTTCGAGTGCTGCTATGTGTAAAGTTTTCCACAAGCTCTTCTAGATCCTTTTTCTCTTTGAGAGGATCAAAGATAGAATGAGTGTGGCAGACAGGCAAGCAGGAGGAGAGCCTACTTTGCAAATGCAGCAAGCCTGGGCCTCAGGTGCAGAGCATTGCCAAGATTAGTGTGGCACAGAAAAGGTGTATTTTTCATATCTGAGATACAAGTGTGCTGAGCCTGGCTCTGTGGATGGTCATTAGGCTGCCATCTGAAGGGATCCAGCAAGCTGCTTTCCTGCCCTGTGGGAGCCCAAAGGGCTGGAGCAGCACCCCAGCCCTTGCTCCTACCCTACTATACCCCCAGGGGTATGTCCTTGGGAGACCCTTTCATGTGCTGCGGGGACAGGCTAAATCAAGAGGTTTATACTGGAAGCTCCTTAATAGTCCTTACAAACTTCCCTCAGTCCTGAGAAAGGCCTAGCAGCAAATTGAGACTCAGCCTGCTGTAATATACTTGTCTATTTGAAAATATCTGGGCTGAGAGCCAATTTTTAGGATGTGCTTTGTGTGAGCCACCTGGCACCTGCATCACCTGCTGTCCATGCATCAGATGGTGCAGCCATGGACTGGGAAGGTCTTCTGCTCAGCTGCTCAACTCACCACAAATCACTCATTGTACTCAGTTGTTTTCATTCGTTTTCCAAGGGACTTTTTACAAGGGTATGTAGTGACAGGACAAGGTCAAGTGGCTTTAAATTGAAAGAGGGCAGATCTAGATTAGATATAAAGAAGCAGTTCTTTACTGTCAGGGTGGTGAGGCCCTGGCACAGGTTGCCCAGAGAAGCTGTGGCTGCCCCATCCCTGGCAGTGTTCAAGGCCAGGTTGGACGTGGCTTGGAGCAACTTCATCTAGTGGAAGGTGTCCCTGCCCATGGCAAGCAATTGGAAGTGGATGATCATTAAGGTCCCTTCCAACCCAAACCATTCTCTGATTCTGTGATTCAGGGCTCATTTAGGGTTGAGTAGAAGAGCTGGGCTAGCTCACTGTTTGCCTTCTGTGATTGAAGAAGGTGGTGGGAGCACACAACTGCTGGGGTGGGGTTATTATTATTATTTTTATTTGCCGCACGCAAAGAGTTGTGGTCAATGGCTCAATTACCGGCTGGAGACCGGTAATGAGTGGTGCCCCTCAGGGATTGGTGTTGGGACTGGTCTTGTTCAATATCTTTGTCGGTGACATGGACAGTGGGATTGAGTGCGCCCTCAGCAAGTTTGCCCATGACACCAAGCTGTGTGGTTCCGTTGATACGCCGGAGGGAAGGAATGCCTTCCAGAGGGACCTTGACACACTTGTGAGGTGGGCTGATGCCAACCTCATGAAGTTTAACCATGCCAAGTGCAAGGTCCTACACCTGGGTCGGAGCAATCCCAGGCACAGCTACAGGTTGGGCAGGGAAGAGATTCAGAGCAGCCCTGCAGAGAAGGACTTGGGGGTGTTGGTTGATGAGAAAATGAACATGAGCCGGCTTCAGTGTGTGCTCGCAGCCCAGAAAGCCAACTGTATCCTGGGCTGCATCAAAAGGAGCGTGACCAGCAGGTTGAAGGAGGTGATCCTGCCCCTCTGCTCTGCTCTCGTGAGAGAGAGACCTCACTTGGAGTATTGTGTGCAGTTCTGGTGTCCTCAACATAAAAAGGACGTGGAACTGTTGGAACAAGTGCAGAGGAGGGCCACGAGGATGGTCAGGGGACTGGAGCACCTCCCCTATGAAGATAGGCTGAGAAAGTTGGGGCTGTTCAGCCTGGAGAAGAGAAGGCTGCGTGGAGACCTCATAGCAGCCTTCCAGTATCTGAAGGGGGGCTATAGGGATGCTGGGGAGGGACTCTTCATCAGGGACTGTAGTGACAGGACAAGGGGTAACGGGTTCAAACTTAACCAGGGGAAGTTTAGATTGGATATAAAGAAGTTCTTTCCTGAGAGGGTGGTGAGGCACTGGAATGGGTTGCCCAGGGAGGTTGTGAGTGCTCCATCCCTGGCGATGTTCGGCCAGGCTGGACAGAGCCTTGGGTGACATGGTTTAGTGTGAGGTGTCCCTGCCCATGGCAGGGGGGTTGGAACTAGATGATCTCAAGGTCCTTTCCAACCCTAACTATTCTATGATTCTATGATTATACAGAAAATGGAGCCTCTATGGAGCAGCTCACATTTAGATACAATATGCACAAGTTTGTTGTAGTTATTGCTAGGTGAAATTCACCCTAAGTTAGGTTATGACACTACTAGCATAGGAGATCTGCTGTATTGCAATCCATGTTCTAGATGTCTCTAGTGGTCCTTTCGAGTTTTGTATGTATCCTATATTGCTTACTTTTATATTACTCCTTGCTATGTGCTAGTTAGTTGCAAGGCAAATCTTAACAGTTAATGTAGTTTCCTGATACACTGTGTTGTAGAAAGCAGTGTTTTATAAATACCTTTTCTTGTTCACTTACTTAATGTAGCAGCACAAGTTGAGGAGGATACTAATCCTTCCACCAAGACTTCTGAAGTTTAGTTCTGGATTGAGGGGCTGATTTTTTGTGCAGCGTTTCCTCATTAAGGTAGAGCTAGCTTTAGAATTCCAGAGACACCTTATGAAGGTATAAAGTCTGTTTCTGTGGGAAAGGTGGGACATCTTATTAGTGCTGTCCCAGTAAATCACATATTCTAGTCAAATGACGAAACAAAAGTGTTAAGGCAATTTTAACATTTCATGCGTGTGGGACAGATTATGACATTTGCTAATATTTACACTACTTGCTAATATTTCAATAGTCTAGATTCCATTTCCAAAATCCTTGGGTGCCAAGTAAATTAAACTCTCTAAAGTTATATGTACTGCAGCCAAATTTTAAATATATGTGGGCACCTCAAGCAACAGATAAGCACCCGTAAACATCTAACAGGATTCTGAATACATTGCTTCCGACATTTTATTTTCTTTTTTTGTATAACTTACTTAAAAATCAAAGGGTAATAATACTTTGAAAAATTGAGCTGATGCTTTAACTTCGTAGAATCCTCTGAAAACCCTATTTAAAAATCCATACTGTGGGGAAAAAAATCACCATTTGTATCACAGGAACAATTGCAGTGTTACAAATCACAGAATGGACATGAAAGTACTGAAATATTTTCCCATATTGAAGAACGCAGCATCTAAAGGAAAGGCTGTGTGAGGCTATAATATTATCTTCAAAATTATTTCCTTCTCTTGTTGAAAAAAAAATTTATTAAACCTCCTAATTGTTAAATGATGGTGTATTTTCTTGTCTTGCCTGATTGTTTGGGGGGTGAGGGGGTTGCTCGAGTTTCTGAAACTCTGCCTCTCAAAGCTCTTTTGCCTTAGCTATTACAATTAAGCTATTATTTTGCTTAGGAAAGTGGCCCAGCTTAAATCAGGTTTGTGCCTCAGAGTAAACTGAAATGATTAATAGCTCTGTGTGTGCCTAATGATGTGAGCCCTCCAGCCACTAAGGCACCTGTCTCAGTGTGTAACCAGCCAGGATTCACTATTGTGCATGGCTGGAGATTCACATAACAAAAAAGACAATTAGACAATGTTAGGGATTTGAAGCAAATGAACAATGCAGGGAAATTGCAGGGAAGGATTAGTTATCTCTTGCCTGATAAAAGCAGGTATCAATGGAAAACTCTTAAATTGTCTTTCAATAGTGGCTCCATATGGAAAGTTTAATGCCTAATGAAGACTGCCAGGGTTAAGCTCTGAAAACAAAGACCTGGAAATTTGAAAGTGTGCTTAAATTAGCATTTCTGCTACCTTTTCAGATCACTCCTATATCTGGGGGTTGCTAGTTTTAACAACCTGCTTTGTGCAAACAGAAAATTCTCAAATATTTTAGCATCACCTTTGTGGACTAAAAAGGGTGATCTGCAGCATTTGGGTTTTGAAAGGGCTACATTAATAGTATCACCTTATTGTTGGTCTTAGAAAGCCTATATGCTCTTTCTTGTGTCTGTTGTGTAAGACACTGAGCATACCTCCCGACTCGTGCTGCTCTTCCTGGCCGGACAGCTTCTCTGTGCGTGCAGTAATTGGTTTTGAAGTTTGCTCCATCAGCTGCTTGGCGGAGAAGCTTTCTGCCTTGGTTGGCTATTTTGATCAGTCGTGAGAGCGATGGGCTGGCTGGCTGATTGCTGAGGTGTTCCTCCTGGCTGGGTGACAGGCTTGCTGGCTGACCTCAGCCAACTGGCTTTAACTCCAGAGGGGGATAGCGGCTAATATTTTCCAAGGCATCTAGGTGATTTAGGAGCCCACGGCTCACCCTGAAGGGGGTTGATGCATTTGGAAAATGTTACCCTATTACACTCACCCCAAAGGGATGTATCATGGGCTAATTTATGTTTGTAAGACAGTTTGGGGTCTTGGATTCCTGTACTATGAATATCTTGCACTCTTCGTACAGAGGCAAATAAGATCCATTCCTGTGGTTGTTTCATCAGACACTCAGGCTGTACAGAACCTACATCTGCTGATAAGAAAGCGGCTTCTAGATAAATCTTACAGGAATGTCTCTGAAGCCTAGAAATAAGAACTTCTGGCTCCAATAACAAAAGCCTGAGCTGCCCAACCTAAGGAAGGCTGGGCAGCCTATTGCTCTGATAGTAATCAGTCCATCGCACTTCCCCTGGTATTGCCAACTGCGGACATATTGTGAGGTCTCATAGGGCTGGTGGGTTTGGTGAGGTTGGCAGCAAGTCACAGAAGCAGTAAGAAAGCAGCTGCTCTGCAAACTTCAAAGGGGTTGCTCATGCCCCAGCAGGTACCTGGGGGATGATGAGGTCATCTGTTCTCGAGATACAATGGCTCTGCTCTTGGCTGATGCCCTTGATGGCAGAAGAGGGGTAGTAAGACATCTGGAAGAAGGCTGACAGAGGTGCATCGTGGCCCCAGTGGAGGAACACAGGATTATAACAATCAAGCCGAGATGTGTGGGAGATGGGGCCATGCAAAGGGAAGTGCACTTTATCTGTGTGTTCCTCATGCTCACTATACTCTTTACATTCTCCTACTGCAGAAAAAGAATAGTGGCCATGCCTGGGGCAACCAGCATGTGTTGGTGGTGCTCCTTGTGGCATCTAACCGCCATCCTGCCCTCACAGAAAATCATTAATTAAATTTAAATGCCTCTTGCTGAATTTCCCGCATGGATCTTTTTATGTCTTAAGCTAGTCATTAGGATTTTTGTGGCTTGTGTGTAGTTATACTGCATGAATTCTTTAATAAACCATAGCAAGGGCGAAGGTGTCTGTGTGAGAGGGCTGAGAGAAGCTGAGTAGCTTCTCTGTGAGTGTCTGAAATGAATGAGAAGTGAGGGAGAAAAGAAAGGATTAAGAAGTAATTAAAGGATAGAGAGAACGATAAATAAGGAAGAAAGGAAAAGGCTGTGATGAATATTGCTGACAAGTTTAAAGTTTGAACTTGGGAAGTAATTTTTTTTACACATTCATGGGGAAGAAGTTGAAGGGAGCCTTAGTTGCTGTTTTGCTTTCAAATTAAAATCTAAGTGCTGCCTTGATTATACACAATTCTAATTGCTATGCTGTCCTGGTTTTGACTGTGACGAAGTCAATTTTCTTCCTAGTAGCTGTATGGTGCTGTGTTTTGGCTTTAGTCTGAGAACAATGCTGATAACACGCTGATGTTTTAGTTGTTGCTAAGTAGCTTACCCTGATTGAGGACTTTTCAGTCTCTCATGTTCTGCCAGGACAAGAAGTCAGGGGGGAGCAGAGACAGGACACCTGACCCAAATTAGGCAAGGGGGTATTCCATACCACAGCACATCATGCTTAGTATAGAAACAAGAGGGAGTTACCCGGAAGGGCAGATCGCTGTTTGGGTCAGGCTGGGTATTGATTGGCAGGTGATGAGCGATTGTATTGTGCACCACTTGTATTTCTTGGGGTTTATTACTTCCTTTTTTCCTATTATTATTATTATTATTAATAATAATATTTTATTACTATAAAATTTTACTTTATTTAAACTATTAAACTGTTCTTACCTCAACCTGCAGGTTTTACCTTTTTTTCTCATTCTCCTCCTCATCCCACACTCCAGGGGATAAGCGAGTGGCTGCATGGTATTTAATTGCCAGCTGGGGTTAAACCACGACATGTGGCCTAGTGATTAGAGCATAAAACTTGGAGACAAAAGATATGCTGCTTTTCATGACTGTAAAGGACTTACTGGGTGGTTTTGAATGACTTATTTCACTTCACTGTGCCTCATTTTCTTGATCTACAAAAGAGGGATATTAATGCCTATTTTTGTGAAGGCAGTCTGAGAAACTTAAATGGAAACTTCTGTATAAATGTCAAGTATCATTATTATTGTTCTTAAACTAATCCATTCTAGTCAACTGCTTTTATAGTTTTTATGAAAGCAAATACAATGGGAGCTACATAATTGGCTGCCCAACAATGTTGTTTTAATTAGAAGAAGACAAAAAGTGTCTGAAAAATGCAACAGTGGTTGCTTTTTTTCATCAACTGCAAAACAAATTAATAAATACATTGCTACAATTGAACCATACCATACCAGGTAATAAAGTGTAATGTGGCACAATGATCAGAAGTAACAGGCTTTGACCATTTTTTGTTACGTGTTTGGTTCACTGTTTGCCTGGCACAGCTGAAGATTTTCAGTTATTGTTGAGCAAATAAGAGTAAGGGTAAACATGTGAAAAATGTATGTGTTTACTTCTTTACCAGCATGTGAGAGATGAAGTTTCCTCAGGCTGTGACTTTTAAATCCTGATTTTCAGTTGAATAGTTTGCAATGTCTGCCTTATACACCTTTGGAAACAGAGAGTATAACAAACCCTGACACTCCCTCTCCTTGGTGAGGTGAATATGACCTGTCTTTTAATACAGCACTGTCAGCTGGGAAAACATGAGTCCCATTACTCTTCATATTTGCCTAAATCCTGCTTTCCTGAAAGGTAATCCTTCCTTTGCCAATTCACCCTGAAGGTGGATAGTCCTAGTGATGCAGCCCAGGGCCACATGCAGAAGGCTTTATCAGTAGGGGTATGCTGTATGGCAAGATGCTTTTAATCCAGGACACTGATTATATTAGTAAAAATGAGTGTTTGCCAATCTAGTTTATTCTTCTTTTTTCTGAATTTGTCTCGATAGGAACAGGATTTTGCTGGTGTAATGGTGTTTATTTTGTGATGGAGGAAGGGGATTTTTTTTTAAGATAGAGCAATGTTGGTCATAGGTAATGTGTCTTCATAGATTTAAGTGATTTGGCCAAACTCTGTCATGTAGTCTTGGCCTTAGCGTGACCTCAGAGTGAGTAACTTGCGGCCTGCCTGTCCTCATCAACATCAGTATTGCTGCTGTCTAGGACAGCCCAATTAAGATAATTTTATGGTTGCTGTAGGAGGACTTCATATATCTGTAAGGCAGGCTGAGTTGAGCACTCCTGCCTGTTTGTTTTCTATCCCCAGAGACTGCATTGCAACAACTGCATTGCCTCTTTGAAGTGCTTTCCTCCACCATGCAGCACAAGCCCTTTTTCTGCAGGCTTGTCTTCTGCCAGCTCCTCTTTATCTGTGAGTTTGCATCCTCTAACCCAAGGCTGTTCAGGGACAGGTATTACATTATACACTGAATGAGACGGGTAGAGCTGAATGCTGATGGCTCTGTAAGATGATGGTCATAGTGCTGATATTAAAATAATTATACCATGGCATGAAAAGATTCAGTATCTGTTTCCTGGGAAGCCAGGTCTATTCAGAAGAACAGCTTTGACGCCATTTCAGCAGTGTATTGGCCTTTAAATAAAGATACTGTTTCAGAAAAGAATTACATTTGGGCAGTTTGCAATAGGGCTTATTTTTTTTTGGTGGCTTGTTGCTTTTTTTTGTTTGTTGTATTAATTGTTATACTTTTGAGGACATTTGTGAGGACTGCTCTTATCTTGCTTGGTCAGAGCCCCACCATTGCTTGTACCAGGTGTAGTGAGCACATTAAGACTCTGGGAGAGGGCAAACAATTTTACTAAAACAAACCTGACAGGATGGATCTTTAGATTTTAGCTGTTTATCCTGATGGTGAGAAAAACCCCAGCACTAAATACATGAAATTAACATTATTTTTTACTTCAAATAAAAATCTAGAGTTGGATTTGTATTCTGTCTGTAAATGGTTAAAATTGACCATTGTCCTTGGGAATATTGGACTGCTCATCCTCTCAGTGAAGCTAAGAGGAATTTTTTGTGTGTGACAGCACTGGGAAGCAAGGCTATTTTTCAGGATAAGTACAATAAAATCCTTTCAGGTAATGCTCTTCATCAAAAAAGCTTTTGTAAGAAAAATGCTGAAAAACAGTCCTCCAGTTACACTGTTATGTATGGTTTATTTTCTTTCTCAGTAAGAATAGTGAGTACACATACACACAAACCATGCCTTGCTCTACCATTAATCTGAATAGCTAGTTGCAAATGATTTTTTTCTGTCTACTCTTGTACTCCTTAATATGTATTTTTCAAATGTAAGAAAAGGATAAATGGGTTTGGTTTTTAAGCAAGTGCTCTTATTTCAATCCCACATCAGCAGTCTTCTGAGAAGATGAGATTAAAACGTTGGCTGTCCAACAAAGGAGCCATGGAAAACTCTTCATCTCAAAGTGCTTAACACACACATGCTAAAATGAGGTGACTGAGCCCCAGTCCTGTGTCTTGTGGGTTCATTTTTGGGGAAATGAGGTCCACTATGTTTTTACTGATTGCAGCACTAGATACTTTCTCTTGCTTCTCTACTGGCCACTTGGGGTGGAAGGCCAAATTTTGCTTTGTCATGGCAAAGCTCAGTTGGACGGTTTTCCCTATTTCTCCCAAAATAGATTAAAGTGAATGCAGACTGAGACAATGGGTAATCTATGATGTAAAGTTTATGTACAAGAATATAACATTTATCTGGAGTATTTACAAGGTTAATTAAAGCAATATTTTACAACTCTTTCAGATTAACCACTAGGTATATTACAGTTAGGCTACAGATGGTTTAATTTGCAAAACAATAAGAATAAAAAAAAAGTTGCATTCAGATCAACCAGCTCCAAAACTTGTACATTTTTTCTGAGAGAAGGGCTCAGACTTGTGGAAAATAAAATGTGAGAATGGTTAATATACTCTTACTGGTGCCTATGTATCACATGCAAGAGTCGTAATGTGACCTTTATAGTGTTAATATAGATGGCAAGCCTTTTCACCTCAGTGAAAGAGTCGTACCCACAGTGACAAGCCAGTCACACGTGTGACTGTCTTTCTCTGCATCTCCTACTTCTGCACAACAAACATGCATGTATACAGAGAAGCAGCAATATAAATGAACCAGCATTACCAAAAATGAAGAGGGAAAAACCTCAGATCAAAGTCACATTTGCAACCATAAAATAACCCAAGCTTTAAGCAAGATACTTTAATGCTTCCCAAAAATCATCATGATATTTTTTGTTTATTACATTTTAACCTATGTACAGGAGTGGAGGGCTTCCTCCCCCCTCGGAGAACGGTCACCGTGTCTCATGCCCGTGGCATCTCAAGGCTCAGAGAGGCCGAAGCAAGAAGGTGCAGGAGGCCTGGAGAGCTCCGGACAGAGGCGGCTGCTGGAGGCAGCCAGAGCCGAAGCCACTAACACTGCAGTTTGCGGATGCTGCGGGAGAACCGCTTGAAAGCCCGCTGCCCTTTCTGCCACCGTTTCAGAGACGTGATCACCAGTTCCCCAGCTTGCTTCTGCCCCATCACCAAGTAGGGGACGTTGATGTCGTTCATCTCATCGCAGGTACACTGAAGGCCACCTTTGAGCCAGAGCACGATCTTCCTCAGATCCCTTTCCGTCAGCCCATTCAGCTTGTAGATGGTTTTGCTCTTTGTTTCGGGGGTGATCTTGGTATCCCCATTGATGTAGGCAATCTCCTTCACTTTTATCTTCAAGGCTAATAGAGTGAGAGGAGGGGGAAGCGGGGAGAGGGAGAGAGATTGAGAGGTTTTTTCCCATTAGTGCACATAAAGAGGACCTGGGGAGGGAGGTGCTCTATTGCTAATTAAACTGTCAGGGCTGACAGAAGAGGCAGCAGGTGGCTCCATTTCTAAAGCCACAAAGGGCATGCAAGTCATTTCAGTTTGAATCAACCTTAGAGCTGAGGGGTTTTTTTGAGTTTCTTTTCTCTTCTACCCCCTCCCCCTCTTTTCCCTTCATTTCTAAATTAATATTTTCTCCGGCTTTTCTCCTGTTTGCAAACAGAGAGAGGGCAGGATTGCTATGTTAGCAGAACTCTGTTTTTTTGCTAGGAGAGGTCAATCTTCCTGAAACTAGAGTTTGAAAGGGAGGTGGGGAGGCGAGTACCTAGACCTAATCTGAAACCTGATCTCCTCTGCAGCTGAAAACTTCTAAACTTAATTTATTAGGCTGGAGAGGATTTTAGGCAAACCTGTAAGGAAATAATATTTCACATGCATTGTTTTTTTGAAAGAATAGATCCCATGGAGGGCAAATTGGTCCAACAGCTGCATTTGATTTGGTAAAATAACTAGGAAGGGGATACAGGGCTCTGTAAGAATCTGTGGGGCATGTTTAGCTTTAGGAGGATTTATCTGAGTGCAATTTGCCAGGCCAAAGCTATTGGTTGTTTTAGCAATTATGTCCCACAGTCATGGTTTCAGGTTTGGGGTGATGGGTTTTTTGTTGGATTTTGGTTTTCCTTTCTTAAGACTTTTGAATTGTTGCAGATATTTATACTACAAATCTGTTTCCAGGTATAAACATTGAGCTATTATGAAAGGATTCCCCTGCTTATTCCCTTCTCCTCTTGAAATGCTAATGCGTGGATAATGTGCCGTTCAGTTGTCTGTGTCGAAGGGGCTTTCTTGTCCTCTTCTAACCCCAGATCTTCCCATTAAGTTTATATCCCCAATTGTCTGTGCATTACCTTCTCTGTCAAATGATATATAGAGCTTCATTCTTAATCTGCGGGGACAGTCTTTCTTGCGACATGTGAGATTGGTCATGCGGCTTTTTCTCATACGTCTAAATGAAGCTTTGCTCTACTTCTCCCCAGGCAATAGTCTGGATGAAAGATCCTTTCTTTTTTTTTCCATTTTACTTTCTACTTGGCTTGCCAGAAACATCCACATAAAAGAGCACTACTTCAAAACAGCAAACAGAAAAGGACTATAAAAGGGACCACTTTCTACTCCAAGGTGGAATTCTATGTTTCATGACCCAACAGTCAGATGGGTCAAGACAAAGCCCCACCTTTACCCAGGCACATCTCTCTCTGACTCCACTGGGAGTTTTACCTGATCCTCAACTCTCAAGTTTCAACCGAGGGGAGTTCCGCTTCCACTTACCAAAGTCGTTTTTGCAGAGGTTTTCCACGATGTCATTATCGTCTTCATTTCTGTTTTTGCAGGCATCGCAGACCTTGGGTGCTGGAAGTGCAAGGGACAGTCCCCGTCAAGTCCGGGGAGAAAGGAACAGCAGGTGGCGTTGGGAGCCCTTCGGGAAACACCAGGTTCCCATCCCTCCACACCAGCCCCTGCCTTTTCCTCGCGACCCGGGGACGCTTTGAGGCGCCTTACCTTGCTGCAGCCCCTCTGGCGGGGACGCGGGGTACTTTTCAGGTCACATCTCAACAAAAAGTTATTGAATTTTTGTTTGGTTTGGGGCTTTTTTAATCCGGGGGAAAGCGTAAAGAGAGAGGGGCACACAAAACAGCCCAGCCCCGTGACCTTTGCCCATGGGGATTGTCCCTCTGGAAGCCGGGCGGCTCGAGTCCGGCGTCCCGGACTTTTGCTTTGGGCACGGAGACGGGCCGCGGCCGCGGGATGCGGGCTGGTACCAGTTCCCAGACGGTGCCTCAGGTTTTCCCCGTCCCCTCGGGAAAGCCGCCCTGAGGCTGACCTCTGGCTCCCTCCGCGGCGCCCCGTCCCTGAGCACCTGGCGTGCTGTAACAGGAAGGAACGACCTCCGCTCCCCAAGGAAAGCCTGGGGAGGACGACCCCACTGGTGGGGCGGCTCATGAGGACAAAACAGGCCTCTCTTACCTTCCCTGGTGACGGGGAGGATGTGGTCGCTGCTGGCCAGCGGAATGCAGAGGTCGTTGTCCTTGGGGAAGCGGCTGCAGTCTAGCATGTCGGGCCAGGGAAAGCCGAAGGCAGACATCACAGGGGCGCAGCTCTCCTTCACCTCCTCGCAGAGCGAGTGGCAGGGCTGGATGATCTCGTCCAGGTCATCGATGCAGACGGGGGCAAAGAGAGAGCAGAGGAACTTCCTCGTATCGGGGTGGCACTGCTTCTGCACCAGCGGGATCCAAGTGGAGGCCTGCTCCAGCACCTCCTGCACCGTCTCATGCCCCAGCAGGTTGGGCAGCCGCATGCTCTGGTACTCGATGCCCCGGCACAGCAGCATCGGGGCGGGGATAGGCTTGCAGTTGGAGCGCTTGTAGGAGAAGTCGGGCTCTCCGAAGGGGAAGAGCCCGGCGGCCGAGCCCATGCACTGGGACGCCAGCAGGAGCAGGGCGCAGAGGCAGCGCTGCATTTTGGGGCGCGGAGGAGGAGGTGGGGGGCTGGCGAGGGGTTCGAAGGGGCCGGGGCGGCAGGGCGCGGGGCGGCAGGGCGCGGAGCGGGCGGTGCGCCGCTGCCCTCAGTCGCAGGCAGCTTCCCCGGCTCGGGCTCCTGCTGCCAGACGGGGACGGAGGGTCTGAGCGAGATGTGGGGGCAAACGGGAGTTTTCTGGATTTTTTTGTATGCAAATGGCAGGGGGAGTGGGGGCTGGGAGGAGCCTGGTGACAACCATCCAGAAAGGATTGGTCACTACTTTCTCGGTCTGGTTTAGCGCAGAGGGATTGTCTTTTGGCAGGAAATCCTTGCGAGAAACGTTACCGTGCGAGCACGGGGAAAGGGGGAGAGATCCCCGCTAACAAAGAGCCACGAAAGCCGGAGAAGCTCCTGCTGCGAGCAGGAGGAGAGGGGCCGCTCCAGCCCGGGGTAGCTGGAGGTGAGCTCCGCCGCTAACACAGCTACTGAGGAGCGGCGGGACCCCCCTTGCCCACGTTCGGTGCTTTCGCTGCCAGCGGATGTGTATGTGGCCGGGCCGGTTCCTCAAGCAGGGGGCGAGGCGGATGCTCCCCCATCCCCCGGGGGGTGTCTGGCACCTCTGCGCCTCCCCGCGATGCTGGCAGGGCTCGGCCCGGCGCTGGAGCTGCAGGCAGCGGCTGGGGGCTGCCGTTCTCCTCGCCCCCAGCTAGGCAAGGTCTGCCGGCGGGGCTCCTCCTGCTCCGCAGCCCCTCCTGCCCCTACGAGGAGCGGGAGGCTGCAGTGGACCCCGACCCCACAGCCCCTGGATGGCCCCGCACCGCCAAAAGGGGGGTTCCCAGGGCGGGAGCATCCGAGTACTTTTGCAATACGGTCACCTGGCATGTTTCTCTGAGGCTAGGAGTGTGGCTCTGGCTCTGCACAGCACAGGCATGTCCCTCTGCCGTCGATCCTGTCTTCACCTAGAAACTCCCTTGAAGAATTATGATTGTGTTGATTTACCACAAAAGGGAAGACAACAGACGGGGCACTGGGATCATGAGGCAGCTTCAGTGAGATTTGGATTTCTTGGAATTTTAGTAATACTATTGATGGGATTACTATTGAAAAGCGTAGGCCTGTGTAGTATCATTTTGTGGTAAGCCACATTCATTAATCAGCTACTGAATATATCTCCTTATAGACATGTTTTATGGGAAGCTAAGCTTAGCTGTGATGACTTCTGTAAACTACAGGATTCCTTTGTGTCCAGTTTCCAGGCTGGACTTCCCAGAGGTTTGAGTTGCTGCTTGTGGTATATTGGAAAGAGATGGGGCTTGCAACATTCCCACTGGGAAAACACAGGGCTGCCCTGCTGGAGTGCAGCGCTGCCCCAGGCAAGTGGCTGTCACACACTGAAGCCAGTGCCAGCTCCTTCAGAGGAGGTTTCAAGATCCTTTCCATCAGGCCATGCTGGTTGGTGTCATCTCCCTCTAAGGCTAGCTTCTCTCTTCTTGAAGTTGCTTCATACCTGGAAAATAAATGTCCTGAATGTCTAATATCACTTGCGGAAGAGCATAAAAGTAGTTATTTCTTACAGCTCCACATATTCTCATCATTTATTTTCTGTGTTCAACTCATTCCTTTAAACAATAAATCTGCAAACTTTCGGCCTCAGTTGGCTTCCATGGCTCTGAGCCCTGCTGGTGACTTATGGTGCCCATTTACAAGCTTGTTTTGCCAAGTCCTGAGGATTGCCAGAGGTTGTAGCTGTTGCCACTTGCAGAAGATGCCCCTTCCAGCTCCCAGTGCTGATCCCACCCACCTCTGTCCTCAAACTCCTCTTCTGTGGAAGAGGACCTACCATCATGTATGCTCTTACCCCGAATGGCTGGGCTATTCATCAGGTCTTTGTAAAATGGACAGGTTTGCAGCTGGGGTTTCTGCCTCCTTATTTTTCACTGCTTCTCATTGCTTGGAGTAACTGATGTGCCTTCAGGTGGATCTCAGTATGATCAGAAAACAACCTGCCGCACCATAAAAACTTCTGGTGGCCCCGTACACTGCTTTCTGCAGATCCAGTCGGCTGGGCTGTGTGAAAGCAAGGACCCAAACCTGAACAGACTTTGTTTAGGTTGGAGATAGTAACCATTTATTTTCTGGGGTGGAGGGTGAGACATGCACAGCAGAAATCTACTCTTTTTTTTTTTCACCAGAAGAGTTTGCTTGTTTATTTCTAGCCCACAGGAAGTAAGGAGGAAAAACACACAGTTTTCACAGGGTTAAGCTTTGATTTGAAAAGAGGCTTTATGAGACCTTACTGTTTCCACTTTTAATCACCCTTGGCGAGCTCATTTACTATAAATTTGAAATGATCTGAGATCACGTAAACAAAATCAGCCCAAGGCTGCAGACCGGGGCAACCACTGCTGCCCTCGCTCTGATCCCTTGCAGGGGAAAGTGCCGGAGCGGGAGGTGGCTGCTATCCGTGCTCCTTGGGTGCAAGCCGGGCACGACGTTCCCAGCCTGCAGCCCTGACAGGCTGGTGCGGGCAGCCTTCGGGTGGCGTTTCGAGCTGTCCCGGGTGCCGTTGCCTTCCCCGGCTTTAGGGGCGCACATCGGGGCCGGGGGACCCAGTCAGGAGCTGGGACTGGGATAGGGTGGGGAGGTGTTCCTCTGAACGTGCTCAATAAACAGACGCTGCTTCACGCTTAATTGGGAATGAAACTAATGAGCTCCTTACAGCCGCTGGCTGGTGCTGGCCTAGAGTGGTTTAACCCCCCGGGCCCTGCCCGACAGAGCCCGCTGCCCTGGACCGGCCCGGCACTTTAACCGTGGACTCAGACCTGTGCTTATGGGAGTCCCACTCTCCCTGGAGCTTGCTGCCATCAGGTAAGGGAGCTGACACCCCAAGAAAAGCTGAGGGGTTGGGGTGCCCCCCTCTCCCAAACTGGGGGAGCCAAGCAGGACAACATGCTTAAAAAACAATGCTGTTTCAAGGTAGGTTTTTAATGTTTTAAAGGGAGCATAGGCTTTTGAGCACCCGTAAATTCATCAAGTGGCAGGGACAGTTAAGCCACTATAAACCCCTGATAGTAGCATAAGCGTTTAAGCTACCTTAGATGCTTAAAACAACATAAGCTGTTAAAACACCTTTAATCCTTAAGTGCTTAAATCACCTTAAGTCTTAGGAGTTAGGTGAGAGAATGAGCTGCCTGGAAAAAAGACCTTAACCCCGGTTCTCCCCCTCCCTCCCCACAACCTCTCACTAATGTTAACTGATAGATGATGGTGAAAATGAATGAACTATGGGGAAAATGGCTTGACTTCTGGGTGCTTGTAGGGAGTTAAGAGTAGCACTGCCTTGTCTGTGATGTCTATGTTATAACCATAGTGCTGCTTCCTCTTGCTCTCAAGCCTTGGTGTGAATTTGGACCTTTCGTACCTTTTCCTGGCCAGACCTAGAAGCTGAGAGGTGGAAAAGAGAAAATAAACACTTGCCTGTCTGCGAAAGAGTGGGCAAGACTTGCCTCAACTCAGGCAGCAATAAATACCACTGATCTGTTAATCTGCCTTGCATGTTTTTCCAAATCCACTGTCTTGAGATCACTTAGTCCCTTACCTGGGTATGTACTGTATGTGGGAGCATCTTTGCACTCCCAGACCCTATGACGCCTTCAGGTGCTTTTGCTGATGTAATGAGCTTGGGATAAAAACTGCTGTCACTGATGGCTCCCCCACTCTGAGCCTCTTACTTGCTTGTCACCAACCTGCAGGCAACATCACCTTTTCAGATGCGGAAGCATAGGCTAACTATGGCAGGGACCTCAGAAGACCATTTAGTCCAAATCTCGCTCCAAGTTCAGAGTTTGTCTAGGTTGTTTGCAGCATTGCCCAGCTGAGCCCTTGCTTGATAACACTTACTTGGCACCTGGGAGGCTTGATTCAAGCTTCTGTTGCAACCTCCCTCCCCTCCCCTTCCTGGACAAAACTGAACTTTTAGTCCCTGAGCAGCTCACAGGTTGATTTCCCACCATGGAAGATGGCAAGACCAGGCTGTGTTATCAGCCACACTGAGAGCACTGATTTGCAGAAGGAGGCACACACACATGGAGGGCAGCCAAGCCTTACCCAACATGAAGCACTCACCTTTCCCAAGCAGCTAGGTGCTGCTTTCACCCCCAAAGAAGGTCCAGCCCCACTGGCCACTCACTGGTGCATGTAGCCAGGCCAGGCAGATTAGGGAGATACTGACCTCAGAGGCTCTCTGAGCATAAATTTGGGGTTGAAGGATTACCCTCTGGTTAGTAACAGTGTAAAGGAATGGAGAAGCTGTGGCTTTTTAGCTTGCTCTTTTCATCCCATAAAATGGCAGTGGTGAAGACAAAACTGGCTTTCTTCCCATAATGAAAAAGAAATCTGATGAGAATATCTGCTTACCTTTAAAAACAGGCTCCAGCATCACACTACCAAAATATTATTAGTATTTGAATCTCACAATTACATTTGATAGGAAAAAAGTAGGATTGCACAGGTTTTGAGGGGAGGCAGCTCAGCAACAGATCCCTCCTGCCTCTGTTTTGGTGGCTGATAAGGTGGAATTTAACATTTTCCAGATCCAGGACTGGGCAGCGGTCTTGTTTTCTGTTACCACAACATTTAAAAGCTCCTTTGTCAAAAACTGCATGTGCTGCAGATACATCTTCCGTCCCCTCCACTGTTCTGAAAGGAACCCTAAAAAAGTCGTTTATCCTTCCCTGTCCATTTGCAATGCTCACTGAGAACGCAGCAGTGAGCAGCTCATGCTCGAAGGGCGCTGAGCGAGTGCCTGAGCAACCCAGGGTGCTGCTCTGGGGGTGGGGAAAAAATCCTACTTGGACTCTGGGAAGAAGATCCTCTTGGTGGCGCTTGTGCACACCAGGTCATTTCTTAATTCCCCCAGTGACACCGGGTATCGCTCTTCTAACGCTCTGTATTTCTGCTTGCTGCCGTTCTGCTCCAGAAACGATGTGCTCGGGGACCAAAACTCTAGACCATCTTTAATCAGGGTTTCGTGTCATGAGGGGAAAGATCAAACCAGGTCCGATTACTTTCACATGGAAGCAAAAGCAAGTCACAAGGAGTTTTCTAGTTGTTTTTCTGTTTTATTTTTATTTTAGTGGCCGTTCCCTCAATAGTTTCCCTGCATCTAGTGGCTTAAAATTTTCAGGCAAGGTTTTCCAATTTGGAACTTTTTCCATAGGGACATTATTAAATATTATTGCAAGCCTCCGTTTTTCAAAGTTGCATTGTACTTTGTTTGTATTAAATGGTAAATATAGGTGCTTGGTTGCTGTTTCATACACACGCAAACATATATATGTATATAAATTAGATTTGTGTGCTAGTGCTTTAGCAAGTTATGATTCTTCAAGTTTATCTGTCATGCATCTATATCTGGCTGCAGTTTTTGTCATAGTGAGCATTTTTGTTCATGCAAAGTGTCTGTTTGCGATTACCGCTCCCTTTATTATGTATCTAATCTAAGTGCTGGATGACAAAGATAGCAGAGACCATGCCCTAGAGGACTACACTGGCATGGTACCTGGTGTTTCTAGTGTATTTTATTTAAAAAGCTATCATGTAACGGGTCTTCCTCCTCCCCCTTTTTTCCTCCTGTTGTTTGCAGCCTGTTAGTAGCTAGCACCTTAAACAGAGAGCAGGGCCTTGCTATGTGAGCCATACAGAAAGACAGGGTGTTTATGTCAAAATGCTTGGGCTCTGGCTAGGGCACAGATAGTGCAGTAGGGAAAAAGAACTGCTGGCTCTGGGCAGGGTGTCATGGGGCAGAAATCATTGGCCACAGCAACAGTTTGCTGTGTTGTTGCTGGTCATGAAGGGTCCAGCTCCAAATTTTGCTCTTCAAATCAGGACTCAGGCGGGTTTTGACCATTTACATTCAAGGTTGCTGTAGTACTTCCCTTGATGAATGGCCAAAGCTGTGGACATCAGTGAGCTTTGGCGTGGGTCCACATGGTGTGGGGTCATACAGTTCTGTAGATGCTTTTGCAGTGCTTAACAAAGGAAATGACTGTAAATGAGTGAGAGAGGCAAGCATAGAAAGTAATTTTCAGAACTAATTGCTACCTGTAGGGAAATGGTCAGATTTGCGGGTAGAGAGCAATTCTAATGGCTTCAAGGCTCGGGCACCTGCTATTGGCTGAGAAATTATTCTTAAATATTAATTTGTAGTAAAATATCTTCAAAAAACAAAATCAAGGGAACTTCTCGCCCAAAGCTACACTGCTTCAAATATTATTAAGCCTTACTTAAAATAAAGCAGTGAAACAATCTGCTCATGATGACAGATTGATCTAATCAGCAGATTAGTCTCTACATTGGATTTGGGTTCAATTACAAAGTGATTTAAATAATCAAACTAGTAGACACATAATCAATAATTAAAATATAAAGTTGCTATTTCTTAATATATATATAAAAAATCCGGATGTGTGAAGAAGCTGACCCGGAAGCAGTTTGGGTGACATGGCTCATAATGGCATTACATCTTCAGTATTCACAAAGTTTAGAAATGATTGGAAAAGGCAGCAGCAATGTTCATTTAACATGCATTCAACAAAGAATATATTCAATTTTTTGGTCCTCATCTCCAATTTCTCCTTTCCTCTACTATTCTGCTTCCAAACCAGAAATTTACAATTCTACCTTCATGAACTTGACACAGAAAAGTAAAGCTGAAGAAGCTCATTCAAAAAAACCAAACCTGCTAATGTACATTTTAAACATGGTCATCTTCTACATCTGTATTTTTACTTTCTCAGTGTGTGCAAATACTTACATGTAACATAGGCTGAGATAAGTTTAAGAACCACCTAGTACATTTATTTATTATTTGGGGGGTTTTTACATTCCTTTAATTATTGATTTGTTTCCATTAATTCCAATAGTCTCAGTTCTCCTTTGTCCGTGTGAATAACCCATTTCAGCCTTCATTTACCCAAATGCACGTTTCCTCACAACATTTTTTCAACCCCAGCTTGGTTTGATCAAGTTCCAACTGCGCCTAGTAGTGCTCGTTCTATTCTGCAAGCCTCTTGGGTCAGAGCTGTAGGACTCTGCACTCTGCTAACTGTAATGACTCTGGCCAAATAGTCTGTGAGCCGAACGGTGAAGCATTGTGGCTGAGATGGTAACTGGAAGGGTGTGTGGGTAAGGCAGGCTAACAGCATGCTGAGGAAGGGTGCAATTCCTTGCCATACATCAGCTGGACTTCTTTGCTTGCAAAAAGTGAGATGCTGTCCCACCCCAAAGCTCATTGTGGCGTTGCAGCAATAGAAACTCTGCTCCTGACCAAAGGGGTGCTTCAGTGTGAGTTAGTAGGGCTCTTCACACATGGCGTTTGTACTGCAGTGAGGGAGACATGACGTAAATGTCAGGGAAAAAGAATCGTTGTGCTTTTCTCCTACCTTGTTATCTTAATTTCCTTCTTGAGAGATTGCATTGTGCTACAGCAGGAGCTCTGCTAGGCAGAATGCTTGCTTGCCACTTTCATTGTGCACCCTTTATTCATGTACTCTTGCACTGTTTGTATGTGACATGGAAATGCTGCAGGCTGAAATTGACAGTTGTCGTGGTTTAAGGCCAGGCCGTAAATTAGAACCACGCAGTCTACTTCCCCCCCACCTTTCTTCCCTCCACTCCTGGAGGGACGGGGAGGAGAATCGAAAGAATGCAACTCCCACGGGTTGAGATAAGAACAGTTTAATAACTAAGGTATAACACAAACCACTACTGCTACCACCAATAATAATAATGATAAAGGAAATAACAAGGGAAGAGAATACAACCACTCACCGACCGGTACCTCACCACTCACAGACCGAGACCGATACAGATACCTCGCCCCCCACCCACCAGTGTTCCAGCCCTTCCGGGAACTCTCCGTTCTACATCCTGGGCATGACGTGCTGTGGTATGGAATACCTCTTTGGCTAGTTTGGGTCAGGTGTCCTGTCCCTGCTTCCTCCTGGCTTCTCCTCCTCCGTGGCAGAGCATGAGACTCACAAAGTCCTTGGTCAGGGTAAACTTTCTGACCAGTAACTGAAAACATCGGCTTTATCAGTATTATTCCCAGGCCGAAAGTCAAAACCACAGCGCTGCACCAGCTACTAAGAAGAAGAAAAACTGACTGCTGCTGCTGAACCCAGGACAACAGTGAATTAAATGTAGCCAACAGATCTGACCTTGGGATCCAAGTCAATGCTTAGTCTTCTGGTCTGGTTGAAACTGCTAGTTTTAAGGAATGACAGTGTCTTGCAACCCATGTTCCCAACCGATATGTAGCTGGCTTGATTGACCCCCTTCAGGGAAAACTTAAATTCATGTCTGGAAAAAAAGGTGAGAATGTAATTCTCTGGTTTACTTGTGTAATATTCCTCCCTCCCCCCCACCCCCCCTCCCCCCCCAGGGTTTCAGGGTGAACAAGGTTTGTTTAGTCCCTGTAAGTAAAGTTGTGGCAGAAAGTGTGCTAGGGTCAACTTAGAATTAATATTTACATCTGTGAGTAAATGGTGAAATTATGTTGTTTTGAGTAGTTCTATAAACACTGAAAGTAAAGGTGCCATGGTTTACAGACATGTATCCTTTGCTACTTAATAATGTGTAGAGTTAAACATTTGCATCTTGAAAGTGTTCACACTGAAAAAGACAAAGCTGAAACCAAGTTCTGTTATCTTCATCTGGTTTGGCAAAAACTGTGTTGAAAATGATGCTTGAAATATCAGAATAAAGCCTTAGGAATGGTAATACTAGGTAGATTAGTTTCACTTTAGCCTGGTATTCTGTCACCTCTCTCTTGCTCTTTTTTTTTTTGCTTTCTTTCCCTAAGGGTTATAGGCCTCTGTGGATAATGGGATTCCACCTGGTGATGTGTTGCAGTCAGCCTGGGTATGCCTTGAATAATAGCAGCTAATTCTGGGGCAGGATCATTAGCCAGTTTGAGAGAGCATCTTATGTGGCCAAGTTGTGCAAACAATTGCCATTCCCTCATCTCAGCCTCAAGTGTTTGTACGCGCTGAGACCCTATGTCTACAGTTTTCTGACAGAAGTCACTCAGTGGTTGGGATAGCCCCAAATCTACAGAGAGCAATCCTAGGGCATCAGCCTTCCCCGCCCCTGGGAAAAGGAAGGGCACGATGACCCCGGGGTAGTGAAGGTGTCCTGCACCATCCTCTTGCAGGCTCAATCTGCAGCTCTCCAAGTGCACATCCTGTCCTAATTGTTTCCAGTGCAGGGTCAATGACCTTGCCCTGCTGTTACACCATCTAATCAACTATTTTAACAGGGACCTTTCTCTTCTACCTAGTTCAAAAGGGACATTGACAGTTCCCTGGGAACCTTTGTCCCTTCTCCAGCAGATCCTTCCCGCTGAAGCCTCAGTAGCTTGCCTCCCTCTGCACTGTAGGATTACTCCCTCTGCTTTCTGTCACTGGCGGTTTGCAGTACAATTAACCTCCCCTTTTTACTATAGCAATACCATCTTTTAGCTGTGGCTACTAAAGTCCAGAGTGCCATGGTCAAAATGTTAAAAATGAGGAGGGGAGCCTTAGGCGAATTCAGGCCCTGGTGAGGTGTGGTATCAGTTACTGTCAGCCTTGGTTCCTGTGCTTGCACCAAGTGAGCTTTGGTACTGAAGATGATCTGGTTGCAGTTTGCCTGAGATGTAATTAGCCTGCTAAGTGATTGGAAAGACGGAAGGAATGTCTGACATCTGTGTATCTGGGTCTGTAATTGCAGTTCCTGCATGAAGACTTGCCAGCCTCTGCCCAGATCTGGGGATTAAGGCATAGCTCTACACAGGGGGACAAAGAAGAGTTTAATTCACACAGAAAATCACTTTTGTTCTTTGGCCATACGCTGGTCTTCATGTCTATGGTGTAATTGTACTTGGCTATTTTAATATCCTTCTTACTCATGCTTTGGGTGGGACCGGCAAGACTAAAAGGAATCTGTAGGTCTTCTGACTGCAAAGGGAAAATAATCGGGCTTTACAAAGTAATCTCGTTGGATATATTCATCTGTGCTTTTGAACTGTTTTGACAACAATTTTCCCCCCTTTGCTATCTGCCAGAGTTCCAGATGCAACAAAACTCACTCCTGCTTGCTAAAAAACAGGGCAGCTCTGCAGCACATATTTCATTAAGGGGAAGGCAGAGAATAGGTTAAAAAGAAAAAAAAAAAAAGTAGAAATAAATATGTATTATGGTGTTCAAAGCATTCTTTTTTCCCCTGAAGTATTTCTTAGACCAATTATGTGAGAAATTCATTATATGTGAAGATTTTGTAATAACAATGTGAATTAGCTGTTTGCAGACCTGCTCCCCTCTGAAAATGGGAGCATGCCATATGACAGTGGGCCAGATTTTACTGTTCTAGGCATCACTTATATAGCTGTTTATTCTCTGAGGCTGGAAGAGATCCAGCAGGATTTATTTTTATGAGGTCTAATGTAAAGGTGTTGTATTTCATGAGATGAAATCATAACGCAGTGGGTTTGCAAGAATTCTGAAAGATTATTTTTTTCAGAGTGTTGGCAAGCACGATTCTCCTGTGAATCACGTGTCTAAAAGAGAAATATAGATCTTCTTTTATTGAGCTGAAATGATAACTAATCCTTAATCCTTCCTAGATGGCCTGTGTCATAAATGCTGGCTGTGCATTTAGAATGTGTGCAGGTAACAGCTTTAATTCTGTAATGCTATGCAATGTGCAGCTGTGCCTATAGCCATAAGAGCTGGCCATATACTTGAAATGCCTGCTACCATTTTTGGGATATGTTTCTGAATTTGGGTGTTGTTGGGTTTTGTTTTTTTTTTTCCTCACCTCTTGATTTTGTGAAGAAGAGAGAAAAGCATCTGGCATCTCCGGCCTATTTAGAGATGTAGAAGACCTATTAGCATTTTTAAATGTATCTGCAATATGTCCATGAATCTTGTGCTTGAGCAGAAAATTGTCCTTTGGCTGTTTGATTGTTGAGGATGATGACTATTGAGCAGTTTCTTAAGGTTTCCGTTCATATGTTGCCTAATACATTAAGCAAATGAGATTGCACTGATTTAATGGTGTCAGTTCGCAGCTACTTTTCTGTCCTTTACAGCAATGTATGCATATGCTGCCTCTTGAACTTTTTTCGTTCTGGGAAAGCAGAGAGATGGCTGTATGAAAGAGGAAAAGGGCTGGGAAAAACCTGGCTTCTGTTCTCAACTTTGCTTAATTCAATGTGATTTTGAACAAATCACTGCAACTCTCTGTATATGTTTTCTTTTCTAGTCAAGTGACATTATCAGAGTCAATTCACTAATACCCCCTATGGCACACCAAGGCCTCAGCACTGAGCTCTGAAACTTAGTTTATTATTTAGCCTAGCACATTGGGATGCACAACCTTGTTAGCAGTCTAAGAAAGGCTTGGATTTGACTGTACAAGTGTTCATACATAAAGCAAAACCCCTCCATTGTGCTCTTTTAGGACAATATGTCTTCTGCTCATGGGGAAAGTTGGCACCTTGCTGCTTGCAATTCATTATTTTTAAACATACTCAGATTTTTGCATAGGAAGAACATGTTTCATAAGGAGGGGAAAAATTCTAACAAACAACTTTACACAGCTCTATTTTTAAGAATATTTTAGAAGCATTTACGCCATAGTGTATATTTGAACCAGGGTCACTCACTGGTAACATCGTGCTGTTGGTATTGCACATGGTGAGAAGAGACTATCTGTTACTGCCTTGACACTCATCAGTTACTTAACAATTCTGGTCACGCTTAAATTGCAGGTGATAAAAATGTGTAGCTGTGTGTTACATTTTGGCTTAAATTTACATAAACAGAAAAAAGGCCTGACTACTTTTGATGGCTTTAACAAGGTACAGCTTTTTCCCACCTGTGGGTAGCAAATCAGGATTGTCTTTTGAAAGTTATTCCCTTCCTAAATTGGCAGTTCGTTGTAAGTGATGCCATTCAGTATTTACAAACATATTCCTTTGGAGGAGGGGACTTTATGCCTTACAGTCCTCCACATGGTAGCTGGGAGCTTAAGCGCAAAACATCTTCAAGTTGGAAATCTGTAAGTTAAGCAGTCTTGAAAGTATAAGTCTGGATATCCTAAACTGTCTTACTACATATTGATTTCATCACAGTGTGTTCTTAATTATTGGGTGTCCTTTGCAAGTTGCTAGTCCCACAGATGAAGTGGCAGGAAGAAAGAGGATGGGCTTGACTACACAGAGATGTATTTCCTGCATTAGATTTTATTTCTCTCATATTCTGGTGACGAATCACTCCACAGAAACATGTGGAAATGTCACAAACTACAAACTAGTATGAATTTAATAATATTTTTAACTGTGACCTACTGATCAAGAAGAAAAAGGTGAGGCTTTCAGATAGCCTTGTGTTCACAGGCCCCATAGGAGGCTTCGACCACCCTAGTTACCTGCTGAAGGGACAACACAGCAGGACATAAGCTATGCAGGAGGTTTCTGGAGTTCATTGATAGTAATATCCTGATGCAGGTGATTGAGGAGCCAATGAGGGGAGATGCTCTGCTGGACCTCATATTTGTAAAGAAGAAAGAGCTGGCTGGGGAGATGTAGGTTGGTGGATACAGAAACGCCTTTTTCATCTGTTTTCACTGGGGGCCAATTTTGTTTAACCTCTTCCTTAATGATCTCATCACACTGAGACAGAGCGCACCCTCAGCAAGTTTGAAATAAAATGTGTCATCACATCAGATGTTACAAGACTCAGAGGGCTGACTGATAGACAAGGCAGTTGTATTGCCATTCAAAGGGTCTCTGATAAGCTGGAGAAATGGGCCATAGGAGTCTCATGAAATTCAGGAAAGAAAAATACAAAGTCCAGCACCTGAGGACAAATAACCCTGAGCACCAGTGCACGCTGGGGACTGACTGTCTCAAAAGCAGCTTGGCAGAGAAGGACCTGGCGGTCCTGGCAAACACCAAGCTGAGTATGAGCCAGCAATGCACCCTTGTGGCAAGGAAAGCTAACAAGTACCCTGGGCTGCATTAGGAGTGTTGCTGGCAGGTTGAGGGAGGTCATTCCTGGAGTGCTGGGTCCAGTTTTGAGTCCCAAGTACAAGAGAGATGTGGTGTACCTGAGAGAGTCCAGTGAAGAGCGGTGAAGGTGAAGGGATTTGAGCATCTCTCCTATAAGGAAAGGCTGAGAGAGCTGGGACTGGTCATCCTGATGAAGAGAAGGCTCAAAGGGTATCTCATCAGTGCTTATAAACACCTGAAGGGAGGGTGTAAAGAGGATGGAGATAGGCTCTTTACAGTGGTGCCCAGTGACAGGATAAGAGGCAATGGGCACAAACTGGAACACGGGAGGTGCCGACTGAACATAAAAATAAACTCTTCTACTGTGAGGGTGAGTTTGGAAAACCTATTGGCAGAGGTTTTCCAAAGAGGTGGTGAAGTCTCCATCTCTGGAGGTATTCAAAACTTGACTGAACATGGTTCTGGGCAACTGGCAGTAGGTGTCCCTGCTTGAGGAGGTGGGTTGGACAGGATGACCTCCAGACATCTCTTCAAACCTCAACCATTCTGTGAGCCAGTGCATTTTTAAGGCCATGATGAGTATGGCTTCATGGGACAGATGGAGCCAGCAGTACCTCAGGAGAAACTGGTTGTCAGGAATCTAGAGTCAGAATTCTTGAGGAGTACAATTGACTTTGGGTTTTGACTACATGGGCTTGTATTCTGAGAGCACATAAAACAGCGCTGAGCATCTCCAGATAAAAATAAAACAATCAAGCTAAAAGCCTGCCTGTCTCATAACAACAACATGACGAACCATGAAATGTTCTTTTCATTGGAATTCCAATTTTCTATGATTTATCTTGCCAGTCTGTAATCAGAAATAGCTGCTCCATCAGAGTAGGAAATGCAAATAAGGATGAGGTCAGAGTTTGACACCAAAGTGATGTATGAGCTGGAGTCAAGGAGGAATTCTGAGCTCCTAAAATAGAAAACATGCTGTAAATAATACATTTTCCTCAGGGCAAGAGGAGTTACAAATACTTCAAATTATGGGTTATAGTTGAAAGTGAAAACATGATTTCTAGAAGGTATCCTGTGTTAGAGCCATCATTTATCTCTACTGGCTATTTAGAACAGCAAGTTGTTGTCTTTTGTTTGATTTTTCCATTTTCCCAGTCAGTATACAAGAAGATAATAATGAAATTAAATTATAATGACAGGTATTAGTTCATGTTTCTTTGCTAGTGGGCCTGAGAGGAGAACTTGACTCTAAAAATACTGGGAGGGTGCAGTAGTTTTCAGAAATCAGATTTCTCTTACAAAAAAATTTACTTTTAAAGCGTGGAAAAATACTGCAGCTTAATCTTCTCTGGGGATGAAATATATAAGGCTTCAGAGGAGATGAAGCCTTCTGATTGTGCTGAATTCAGTCCTCACCCTCACAAATCTTTAGGCTATTTGTTCATACTGCACGCTCCAGCCAAACCCCCTGGCTCCCCTGGGTAATGGCACCCTTTGGACACAATCTGCCATTCATTAAGTGTTTTGTTGCAAGGAGCCCTTTTTTATTACACTGAATCACTCAAGCTTTGCTAGAAATCCCAGGTTTTGTCTGTGTGCATGTGCATAGATATACTTGCAATAATTCCAGCGTTTAACTGTTCCCCGGTGTGTGTGTGCACATATGTGTGTGTGTATATTCTGGTTGTGTGAGCGTGTGTGTATTCTGGTTGTGTGCACATACGTGTGTGAGCACACACACACGGAGGAAATGTTGAATGCAGAAGTTGTTTTCTTCTCATTTTACACAGCCACAGGTCACGAATACTCATATTCATCACAGTACATCTATTTCAGGGGGGAAATGTTCTAATTTTTAGTGCAAAGATGCACAGAGATCTGCTCCTGAGCAGTGTAACCAGCTTTCCTACCAAGAATCCTACATCCCCTGCAGAAATCTCAGGTCCTTAGATTGCATATCACCTCTAGTCTTCTCTGCCCTCCCTCTGCCCAGGGAGAAAGAGACTGCGTGTGGAGGTTCCCACAGTTGCTGTTAGCTGTGGGATCAGTTTTGGGTTTCTGTCCCCTGCTTAGCTGCCAATATTCATATAGATATGTAGTCCCTTGAGCTGCTATCCTTCTGTCAAATGTTAATACTATTGGCCAGTGGAGAAAAAATATTAGGGGGAGGAAGTGGAGACACCTTCTGTGCTACTATGTGAGCCTCATCCCTTTCAGAAATCAGCATAAAACCTAGGGCTCTGAGCTGGGGAAAGTCAAGGAGCAGTCATTGTGCTGGCATGGAAGGAAGCACTACTGCATGAAGTATAGAAGTGATAGTCTCATTACAGTTTACCTCAGGTTTTCATTGTTTCCTTTTTTTGTTTCCTTGTCCTAGCAATGAATCAAAGAAAAATCAGAAAGTTAAATAAATGGCATATGTTTTTCTTCTGTAATTCATCAGCTTTTCCATTGCAAGAACATCCCAGACTTTTGGAATGCATCTGCTCGGTTACTGTAAACCTGGGTTTCAGACTCCTGTTGCCGTAACAATTCTCTCTGCAGGAGCAATAAGAGCTGGAGTGATTGATGAGATCTCAACTTACTATCCTCATTCATTCCAGGCAGAACACAGCACTGTGATGATTGAGCCATCATTTCAGAGCAACGTGTAAGAAGTCCAGCAGATAAAAGACATTTGCATCTTACAGCGATTCTTCTCTGGTGGAGCTGCACTGACTTGAATTTGGGTTTATATGTGTATGTGTGGGAATTCAGAATCCAGATCCTTTATTTTAGCTGACACAAAATAAGTTGCTATAGACAACCATAACTCCTCAAGTTTGGGTATGATGTCTTGGATAACTTCTGTGGAATAAGGGAGGAGCCGTGGATGATTTAATACTGGATGGGAAACTTTTCCTCCAAGGTTTCATGTAGAAATCTTTTTTTACTGTAGTTGTATGAGGCAAATGGCAGTAGATGCACTCAAGAAAATACTTGATTCCTTATAGCATCATTCACATTGGGCAAGAAATGTCCCAGACATGGTGTTCTGTTATGAGCTGTATAATTATTATGGAGATTATGAAGGAGCTGAAAGTTTCATCTCCTTCTCTTGTTTGTGACTTTCTTCTTTTTCTTTTGGAGTGACTTTCATGTACTCCAGCCCTTTGCCTTTGCCTATACCTTCCTGGCTGTATTATACAAAGTATAGGAACTACTCTGTTATAAAAGGAGAGCTGTCAAGCCTTCATTAAGAGTATTAGCTAGTCTGTTTCTAGTCATTCCACCATAAGCACCATTTCTCCAAAGCCCCATCCCTGAAAAGGGATATTATGGCTCTGTGTAGAAGGTTCTGGGAGGTTCGCTTGGTTTTGATTCCCCATATATGCATGGTGACACAGAAGCTGTAGGGTCATCATGTAGTCTGGGCAGGATGGGGTTGGCTCCTGAGTTTGCCATATGTGATTTGAAATGGATGTTATACAAATCACCAGCTGGCATCACGAAAAGTCAATGGGAAGCAAAGCATATTCATAAGATGCTGTTTTCCCCCAATCTGTTCTCCAGTGGGATATCACTAGCTATTACTCTAGCATTTTTAAATGATGTAAAGTTAAGGATTTCAGGCGTAATCTCAAGTTCTGTGTCATACTTCCAAGGAAAAGTGGCCTTTCTATGGGTCCAGTGGTGCTGGCCATCCAAATCTATGCGAGAGCTGCACAGGAGAAGTATTAGGCCTTTCCCACAATATTCATAGTCGATCATGTACCTCTTTAGACATTTGGTAGAAGCCGAAGGGGCTGCCTGTATGGGGCTACTCATGGGGCTTGGAGAGAGCTGTGGGAGTCAGACTTAACCTCTGCTTAGTAATTTCTTGGACTCTGCAGGGGAATGTGAGTGAGTATTAGCCTGGTGGGAGAGGGAAAACCAGGGTTTTAAGGAGGATCGCAATCTGACTTCTCTTCAGTCTGTAAAACTAATGTACTTCTTATGCAGGGCACCTCTAGCTGTGGGGTTTTCACTTCCCCCTTGCTTCCTGTGAAGATGTCTGGAGTGTTTTCTTTGTGGTACAGCCTGTGCAAGTTTCTGTTGATGATTCGGTTCAAATTTTATGTGAAAACTTGTGCAATTATGTCTTAGAGCTAAGGGGAAGGCCAACACGTCCATCTTTGATCAAATGCACATGGTTTCATTATTTTCCACTCTTCCACACATGCAAATTTTAGTGCTTTTGAAGTTGTACTCATGTAGAAGTTGCTGTATGTGCCATGCAAGCTTTTCAATAAATGAGGCTAGTACGTGATTCAGTGTTAATAAGCCACCGAAAATGTCTGCAATTTTTGATGCAGAATCCAAGTGCAGTGCCTTTGGAAGCATGATATAGCTGCTTGAGTTTAGGTTTTAATTTCCAAAATGTGCTAATGGAAGAATTCAGTTCTTCTAGAGTTTGGAGAATACATCTTTGGCTAGCAGAAATTCTTGAAACCGGTTTCCCTTTGCAAACCACACTCTGGTGATTCAGACTGAAGAATGCTTTAAGCCTTTTGTCTGTAAGGTACATGTCTTATGTAGGCTTCTGTTTTAATTTACGGCACTCGTATGCAGGTTTTTCAGACTAGTCACAGCGGTCTTTTATAAATCACAAGAAATAGTCCACCCTCAATACCCTTTCCAGCCCTACACAATGAGTCAAGCCTTGTCAAAGACCATTTTAGAAATCTTGAATAAATCTGACGTTATGTTGAGACAGCTGTTAAATATATTTCTTTTTTTCCCCCCAGGTTTGCTTTCCCTCACTGTGAACAATGCAATTGGTTTAGTGCTATTTTTAGCCCAACTTTTCATTTCAGTCATATGTATTCCTACCTTCCATGCACACATAAGTTAATTTATTCTAACATGAAAAATACTGGGAAAGTCGCTACCCCCCACAAAAAGATTTTACAAGCTGAACTGGAGACTAGCTGTTGTGCATATACACTCCAGATGCCCAAGCCCACCATTACAGGAATAAAATCTGATTTCAGGGTGCAGTCTGACTCTTATGCGTGTCTTCCCTGAAAACAAATGCCTCTTCAAAGCAAAAAAGCTCAACAGATGTGTATAAACTAAACTTGTGTCTGAGGGCACTTTGCTTCAGCGTGAAAGGGAGGGTGGAAGTCTGAAGATCTTCCTGCCTTAACTGGCTTTTACATAGCATGAGAGAGCAGTGGTGGTGTGGGGCTTTTGTGTGTGCTTATTGTGTTGGGCTTTTTTAAAGAAAACTGATAGTGAAAACCAGAGGCATCCTGCTGTTCATCGCTGATAACCCAGTTTCTCTCTGGAGCTTGTGGGAGTATTGGTGCTCCTCAATGAGAGCATGAGCAGACCACCCTTAGGTGGTGACAATCTCCCTTCTTTTCACAAGTGCCCCTTTCTACTCCTGATTTTCCCTTGTAGGTTAGCCTGGAGGTGAGAAATTCAAACTAGTGTGGTGGTGCATGTGGGACAAGACACCTACAGTCTCCTGGAAGCTTGTTTTCCACGGCCAAACCTCTGGTTTTCTTCAGGAGCCATCAGGAAAAGTGCACTTTTGCTTGAGGGCAGAGATGCACCTGCTGAGGTAGCTAGTCAAAGATTTGTGTTCCCAAGTGACATATCAGTGACCAATGCATCACTTATGGTGACTGGTGGTGAGTCAGGAGCTGGGAAAGTGTGGTCACATAACCCATCTCTACTGGTAGTTAAATGCATGGTAAGATCTGCTTTCTGGTTCTAAGTAAAGGAATAACATCACTAGCTTGGAAAAAAACAATGGAGAACTAACTCCTCTATTGTTGCATTTCCAAACGGGATTAAATAAGACAATAACCAATAACTAATACACAGAGCTTATGGGTCTGTCTTCAAACGAAACTTAAACAAAGTGGTCTGAGCTTTTTAAGTGCCTTCTCAAATGTGCAGCTCTCTGGAAATGTTTCTTGCCAGAACATCCCTGGCATTGCAACAGTGCTTCCTTCCCTGGCAGCAGTGGCCAGACCTGGTGTGCTGGGGTGAGCACGGGACATGATGGGGTGGCAGTGATAAATGTGTCACCATGCTGTCCCCATCACAGCTCTGTGTGTGGGCAACATCATATGTGCACTGCTCAGTGCTATGCTACTGGGGCACTTGTGCCCTAGCCCTGTCCACTAGCAGTGGGGTGGCCCCTGCACTGTGTAAAGAGGACCACTGGGGTGCTGGCTGGCTCCCACATAGGGTGACTAACAGGAGTGTGTAAGGTGATGCTGCAGAAAGTTGTGCTTTCTGGACTTGGCTGCCAGTCACTGGAGAGAATCATAAAGTTAGAGAAGTAATCAAGGCTATACGTGAGAAATTAGGTTTTTATCCCTAATCTGGGCACTGGAGGTATGTGTCCTTTTTTTCCCTATAGACCAGAGAGGGGAGCTCACCTGCTTTTTATTTGCTGCCACCCTGCTTTCTGAACTATAGTTCGCGCTTTCTGTAATACGTAAGGAAGGGTGGGAGACTTAGACATCATTTGTGTTGTGTCTATGGCCCTCACAATTACAAACTTCCTGAGATCAAAGGGAATAAATCCTTGCCAATTAGAAGGCCTTTTAATGTCAAGTTGTGACTAATAAACATCTGAACAGCAGATGTGATAGTGTAGGTGTACCTGTTCCCTGGACCTTTTCTAGCATTAATTACTCAGGCAATTGCTGGCCATGGTTATGCACCTTAGCTATTTCTGAGCATAAAATAACGCACCTTCTCTTTGTTCCTTGCCCATTTATGGAGTGCAGAGTTGTCAGCCCAGTTGAAGAAGCAGATTTCCTTTCAGCCACCATTTTAAGCTGTGTGTTTACAATGGCAGAACTACATAATTTACTTATTGTATGCCTTTAAGGATATGTTTCTGCAGCCACAAATACCAGAATTCAGCATTTTAACTAGGGAAAACCTTAACCTGATGAAAATGAAAAATGGAGCTCCAGCAACGCACAAAAACACGGCTTATATAGAACTCAGATGTCTTTAGATGCCAGTAGGTATCAAGATCAGGCATCAGTGCTCCTATGATAAAGTTCAAATTCATTATTTCTACTTCAAGAAACAGTTTGGGACACAAATAGAAACTCTGGATCATGACTCTGAAATCTGAGACTACCTGGCATCAGCTCAAACTCTAATGACTTGACATCTCTTTGTTCACACCAATATCCCAGGGCAAAACAGCCTCATATGAGGCACTTTTTACTCCAAATTCATATCTCAGTTTCATGGTTGTGGTAATGACTGAAGTGGCTGATTAGTAATGGCCATCCCTTTCTGATACCCCTGACCTTGATTCTCTCTTGAATACAGTTTATGCATCATTTTATACTTCACACACACCCTTTCTGTTTGGCTTTAGAGTAATACTGCATCAAATGGTACCCATAAACTTTTGTTCTAAGTATTTCAAATGTCTTTCATGAAGCCAGGAGTGCCATGCTCTAAAACGCTGACCCCACTGTGGTCCCATCTGCAATGTGCTTAGAGCGCTAGCAAGTATCTTTCCCCACAGGGATAAGGGACCATTGCTTGAAATCTGGTCTTTTCTCACTCTCTTTTCTCCCCATCATCCCAACTCCTGTTCACTCTGACTCCTTAAGTACAAAATTACCCAAAGCATTCTTGCACAGTATAACGCTGCTTGTGAATTAAACCCCACCTTCTATTCATGTTAAGTCTTCCTCTTACTATGCTAATATCTGAAAAATAATCTGTAGGTAGGCCACAAATTGCTTTAGAATATTTTCTTTGTGTTATTTTGCTTTCTCTCCCTGGATCATCGAGAATATGGTTTGAATATTAATTTTATGGTGTCTCTCTTAAGAGTGGAATATAATGTTCAACTATGCATTACATCTGCAAGGCTCTGGATGCACAACCCTGCATTAAATAATAATGATAAAATAAACCCCACAAACCAAACCCCAAAAAACCAGTGTGGTTTAAAGAAGAAACAAAAAGAAAGGATACGCTACATAAAAGCAATGGAGGAAGAGCCTTCCATTATGCTTGAGCTTGTGTAAAATCAGAGGGAGTTGTGTAAACCAGAGAGAAGTTAACTGTCTTAAAAATGGAATTGGTACGTGCCTTAGATTATGCCATGCTATTAAAGGCTTCCTGCAACATACAAGTTTAGAAGTAGATTGATGCCTCAGATAAATATATGGGAGACCTTATGATGAAGACATTTCATCCACTCATTACACACACTTTTCTCCATAAGCCCCTTAAAACTCTGCCACTGGAAAGCATCGTTTTGCTCTGGGTCATGGAGAGAAGTGCTCTAGTGTCTGGAATGGCATTTTCTCCTCCTCAAGGTTTTCCCTATAGCAAGAAAACCTGGACAGGGCTGTGGCTTCTGTCTTTGTCTAGACACATGAAAATATAATTAATTTGAATCCTTATCCCCTTACTCAGGGCTGGTGCCTTGGGGTGACACCATCTTTGGAGTCATATAGCTATCTTTGTGTCACTCGGCATCTACCTGAAAATGCTGCCCAAATACCGTGTGTCCTTCCAAGCATCTCGTTTTCTTATAGTGGTTTTCCATTGGGCCGAGGGGTTTTGGTGGATATGGCACTTCTCACCATGGGAGCAGCTGGAGCCAGGCTTCAGGCTTTTGCCTGCGTAAAGAGGAGACCTAGTAAAATCTGTGTTGAGCACTGGGGCTCTGAAATGCTGCTAATTGATACAAGGTAAATGCAGGGTATTAGGTTGAAATTCAGCAGGTGAAAATGTGTTCAAAGTGAACCCAAGTGCAGAAAAGGATTGGTTGTTCTCCAGCGTGGATGCTTGAATGCCATTGGGAATGGGAGAGCAAGTTCTGGAAAGGGAGAGGCCCCATGGAGCCTGTTCTCCACTCTCCCTTGGTATAACAACACAAGGGCTTCTCCACATGGGCGCTCAGCCATTCAGGTTTACTAGAAGGAGCGTTTCAAGTATTCCTCTGCGGAGTGTCTGCTTTTTTCAGGAAAGCACACTGCTTCTTTCTTTGGCACCTCACCAAGCGCTCTTGGCAAAGCTGTCAAATGTGTCATTGTAATGGGAGGCCTCTTTGCCGCGGTTTGAGCAGTGAGAGCTGGCTGGGAAGAGCGGGGCCAGGCTGAGGAGGACTGGATGCAGAGAGCTCTCAGCGGAAATCCTTTGACTCTGGAACTTGTTTGCTCTGGCAAACTCCCTGTGCCTGTCTGGACACAATGAGGGTTCAGGACACATGGCTTTTGTTTGGTTTTCCTGGAGGGAAGGCTTTGCTTTTCATTTGGCTGAATTTCTGGGTGGTAGAGAAAGAGGGAGAGAGAGAACATGCTTCAGGCTGTATCAATCTTCGCCTTGTGTGAGAATGATACTGGTGATTTTTTGATGACCTTTCGCTTTCTGAATCATATGTTAGTACCACAGGGGCAGGCTCTTCCTATGCCTTTGACAATGGAATAGAGGCTTAGGTGCTTGAGGAAAGTGCAGGTTTGCCTCACTGCTTGGCTGCAGGTGGAGATCAGATGGATGTTTTCTTTCTGTAGCCCCCGGCAGCCTCTAGCTCTTTTCCTACTACTTCTGGGTCTTCTGCCACAACCTCACATGACCCTGACCCACCTTAAGAGCTCTTAAGCTGTTAGGAAACGGAAGCTGTTGGAAGGTGCAGAGTGCAGAAAACCATGGGAGCTCTTGAAGGAAGAATTACCCGAGTTTAGGGAAAATAAGCTTAAGAAGACAACACACAAAGTCTCTAACATAATGCTAAAAAAGTAGTGATGGTGGTGGTGACAGCTTTGCCTTCTAGAAAGCATAATTATTTATTTGTGTAATACGCCCACATAAGGCAATGCTTTGTAATTGTAGATTAGTCCTGAGAAGATAAGGCACAATGCTGTTTTTAATCCATGGATGTAAATTCTAGTCTATTATGTTCTATCCTATTCTTTTCTATTATATAGAATAATAGAATATATATAATAAAAATTCTATCTTTGAAAAGTGCATTGAAACAATGCCATGCGAAGAATGAGAAGACGCACAAATTGGAATGCACTTTAACATCAGGTCTGGTCGTTTTGTCTCCCCAAATAAGATCTGCCAGGTCCTAAATCATTTCAGTATGCTTTAGAGGACATGATGCAAGGAAAACAATCCACTTAAGAGCACAATAAAACGCTCTAGCAAGTTATCACAACCTCTACCAGCCAGGGATGTTGCCGAAAAAGAACTTCTCAAGAAGTCTGTGTTCAGCAGCATCACATGAATATTGGCTGAAGGTTTGCTGTTCTGTGAAGACTGCAAATGGACAACTCTTGAATGCTGAGGACAAACAGGAGTCCTAGAATTTAAGATTTATTTCCCCCCAAAACCACTTTTAACCTCTGGAAAGGAACTTCAAGGAAACGCCAACTTAGAGCACTGAACACCTAGAGCTAGACTGCTGACCCTTTGAAATCAGTGGAGGATCTTTCACTGATCTTGTTGCACTTGGAGCAACACTCCTCCGAATTCTCAGAAGTCAGATAACAACATGCAATAATTGTACCTTCCTCCATGTAATAGCTGGTGTGATTTCTAGTGAGTTGCACAAGTTGCTTTAAGCACATTCCTATTTCCCTAAGCTATGCAGTGGTTTTACTGGAAATCTGTATGTGAGATCACAGCCCCTTCTGAACCAAGCGGGTGCTCCCAATGTGCTAGCACTTCATCAGAAAATACAGAAATGGTAGAAAAGTAGGAAGAGATGAAGTAACACCAGGGAAAGGCGTGAAGGTGCACAATCCTCCTGACAGAAATGAAATTATGGGAACTAGCCATATTTTCAAATCAGCTCCAGTTGCTTAACTATCACCCCAAAATACATGCCTGGGAAGTGCATCAGGTGTCTCCCTGCTGCTGTTATTAATTTGCTTTTCCTTTTATCACGCTACTTGGTCTTTGTGGGTCGATATTTCTTGGAAGGGCTAAGATTCCTGTTTTGGCCTTGTTCAAGCATGGAGTGAACTGCACGTGCTGCAGAGCAGCATCCCTTCTGCTGAGCAGTGGCAGGTGACCTCATGTGGTCAAAGCTTATCTGCCAAAGGCATTTCTAATCATTCTTAATAATTGTGATCTCCATGAGGTGAGGATGGTAACCTGTGTCATGCTCCAGGGTCCTGGCTCAATTCAAACTTGGATAATTCCACTCTGCCTTTCTTGCAAGTTCATCCTGCAGAAGTATATTCCTTTTCAAAAGAATATTATCTGCTTTAAATGTTAAATTGATGCCTCATGTATTAGTGCAGCTGCAGTATTTCACCCTATTGGAAGGAGAATGATTTCTGTTCATGAAGCCTACGTTGGTGATCCAAATTTGCAAAGCAAATGAGGGTTACTCATTCCAACAGCAACAGCAGCATCTTTGCATAGTGTCTTTTATCCAGGAATCTCATGAAGTTCAGTTAGAGGAAAGAGCAAATTCCTGCACCTGGGGAGGAAGAACTCCAGGCACTTGTACACACTGGAGGCCGCCCAGATGGATAGTGGGTTGGCAGAGAAGGACCTGGGGGGCCAACAATGTGTGCTTGTGGCAAAGAAGGTGAGTGGTACCTTGGGCTGCATTAGGAAAGGTATTGCCATCAGGTTGAGGGATGTGATCCTTTCCCTTTACTAGCACTGATGAGGCCACTCCTGGAGTGCTGGGTCCAGTTCTTAGCTCCCTGGTGCAAGAGAGACATAGACACATTGACAGTGTCTAGTGAAGGGCCATGAAGAAGATGTAGGGACTGGAGCATTCTTCCTATGAGGAAAGGCTGAGAGACCTGCGACTGTTCAGCCTGGAGAATAGAAGGCTCTGGGAGGGTCTCATCGATTTGTAGAAATACTTGAAGGGAGGGTGTAAAGTACATGGAGCCAGGGCTCTTTCCAGTCATGCAGGCAGTGACAGGATCAGAAGCAATGGGCACAAACTGGAACAAAAGAAGAAATTTTTTTGCTGTGAGGGCAATCAAGTTGTGCCAGAGTTCGGTCAGAATGGTTGTGAAGTCTCAGTCCTTGGAGGTATTCAAAACTTGACTGGACATGGCCTTGGGCAACTGATGCCAGGGGTCCTGCTTGAGCAGGATGGTTGGACCAGATGACATCCACAGGTCTCTTCCAATCTCAACCATTCTGTGACCTAGGATGAATCCTTCTTTTTTTTTTTTTTTTTCTAATATTTTCCTGCAGTGCCTTGAAACAATGCCATGTGAATTCTTGGGACCCAGCTAGGAGTGTAATTTGGCATCACATCTTTCTTGTGTCACTCCCCCCATTTTGTCTCCCCAAATGAGATCTGCCAGATACACTCTTCAGTCCTGACTGTAAGATCTTCAATAGCACCAAAGCAACAAGAAAGCAGGTGCCAAATGACTAAGTGTGGGAGTTTGGCTGCCTGGTATTCAGCATAAGGGCGGTCGCAGTGCTCTGTTCAGCCTTTGATAGAAAACTCTGAGTGCTGCAGTCTGCCTGCTGTCTTCGCATTCATCTCATTTGCTTGATCCTGTCTGATGGCTTATTCAGTCACCAAAGTGTTTATTCATACTGTGCAAAGCTGCTGGGTGTGTTTGATGTGTAGAGAGCCCACCTGGACTGTGTGTAGGTCCTGATTCTTGTCTATATTGACAGCATTTCTAATCTCAAGAGCCATCTCAGAGGATTTGTGAGGATGTTCTAGATAGAGCTAATTCACTGTGCATTCCGCTGGACACAAATAAGGAGCCAGTCAAGCCACAGTCAAAAGAACCAGCAGGTCTGTTCCAGCCTCCTTGGGTAGTGGAGGGAAGTTTTAGACTCCACAACCTGCATACCAGCTAAGCAAGGAAAATAGTTTCCTTCCTAACTTGGACACACTAAAGGCAAATGCATTCTGGTGACATGATTCTTTCCTAAAGCAAAATGCTTTCAGAGCTCCACTGGCCATATGGAGCTCTGCACACACAGTTTTCCATGAATATTGCATTAATCCATATTCCAAGTTATGAATTGCAATCAAGCCATTCTTGCACTAACCAAGCTGCAGCTGCTCCCAGCTGAAAAGTCTTTTGAACTCTGCCAGACGAAATATTCCAAGTCTCGTTCCAAGGTGCAGTAATTGTCATTGTGGCTCTCAGATTCTCATACATATTTAATTAAGAGTACATATCGAAATGTGTATTCTGCTGACGCTGAAGCTGGTGTCAATGCTTACAGTGATGTTGTATGAAGACTAACGAAAGGCCAGAATTGTTTCAATACATGGTAATATGCTGATTTCAACTTTAGTACAGTTAAGCTGTACTAGTAGTAAATCATTCAAAACCCAAAGCAAATGCTCTGCATGATAAATTAAAAGACAGCATTGACTATAAAGATTCAGGGTTTCCTCTGGGTTTGTGGTGTTCGGAGCTAGGAGATTGCATTCCTTTCTTGCGAAGACTAGAACCATTTGTGAGTGAGCATGAGAACTAGGATCCAAGTTTTCATGTGGTTCCCATGTTCTCTAGTTTTGCCTTGGCTGCTTGTAAGGAAAGAACATCCTTGCACTTCAGGTGTGGACTCCAGTGATCTCACAGGGTGTTCAAACAAGCTATTTGATTTAGAGGTCTGGTTTGTGGTTTTTTGTTTGTTTGTTTGTTTGTTTTTTCTGTCTTAATATTAGTGAATTATATTTAAACTCTCTTAATTAATAACAAATAGACATTTTGGTGACATAATGTGGGAATTCTCTTCCATTTCAGCGAATGTGGACAATGTTGTGTTATTCATATTGAATCCTCTTTCATGTAGAGGGGGACAGAAGGACATGATTTGTTCACTTCATGAGCTCAGGACTCTCATGTTTAGTGCTAACGTCTGGATATGTGACCTTTCCATTTTTAGGCCACTTCCTGGAGTTGTTTGAGCATTAGTTGTTTAAAGTTATTTTGAAAAGAAATTATTAATGCCTTATGGTTGGTTTCTAGTGAAGTTGTGCAGATTGTACCAGGTTTGAAAACTATTGTGCTTTAGTCATGTTTTGCCAGTAGCCCTCATTTCTCGGAATATGGGATTGTAAAAGAGTTTTCTTCATTTTATTATAACACAAGTATTTTAAAAAGCAGTAATTTGGGAATTTTATAGGGATTCAAACCCCATTATTCATTCTCCTCTTCCTCCTTGACTTTGCATCTCTATGTATGTACAATTTTTGATATATGCACATATCGATATATGAAAGATTTAATACAAAAATCTGAAAAATAAAAATGACCTAACCAAACCCTTACAAAGTATTGTAAGTATTGTGCCATTCTCTGCTCTGGGAAACCCTGAAAACCAGGGGGTAAATGCTGAGCAGCTCCCGTGGTGATGCTATGGCCCTGCTCAGGTAGAGTTGGGATTAGGGATGTGGATGGCAGTGGGGAAGAGGTGCCGTTAAACTTGTACCTGGCAGAGGCTCACTTCTTGCACTGCTGGTGGCTTTAAAGGTGCCTTGGGGTTCAGACGAATCTGAGACTCTATCAGGAGCATCTCAGGGTTATAATAGTAAATTGCATCTCACATGCTTACTCAACAAAATTCCTGAGGAAAGGGTAATTAGCCTCTGTCATTCCTACCCTGCTTCTGCTCCTTGAATTCCCTTGGCTGCTCCCAGGAAGGACAGTTCATTTGATTTGAAATGCTGAGACAACAGGCATTTTATGTTTAAACATACAATGACATTTCTAACCATATATTTGCAATTAAGTTGTTGTTTTTATTAGTCACAGGGGATAATTGCATCCAGAAATTCCTGAAGAAAAAGTTTTACTGGGCAAACAATATTACACTGATGTTTCAATTATATGAGTAATTTTGTAGCATAGATCAGCAATAAACTTCCCTAAAGGGCCTATTAAACAGGAAGCAAGAAAACAGATATGGGGCAGTTGCCAGACGCTAGTGTGTCTAGCACTCATGTGTCAGTTCGTGCCCTTGCTTTTTTTGTCTAGGCAAGTCAAGCAAAATCCTGCTTCACCTGTAGACATCAGACATGCACAGGAAGGCTTTCTTCTGGAGGAAGGGGATTCCTGGGGCTTGGATCTGGGAAGAAAGAGTCCCTGGTTCCTGCCTTGTTAAAGTCTATGTGGTGAATCTCCTTGCAATGGAAACAAGAGCATCCCATCTTTCAATGAGCTTTGGTCAGTAATTGGGAGAATAACAGAAACGCCTGTGATGCTGCTCCTGTGGCAGTCTGGGTTGACAGACAGCAGGGCAGGGTTCACCCTCCCTTAACTGGGGCACCAATGCTCCTATGAACTCAAACTCATTGAAATACTATCAGAGGAAGCAGGCAGGAGCCAAGAGCTGCTTTATTCACTGATCAGGTGTAGTAAACACTGTTTTTTTTCCATTGTAATTCTTCTCTTAGCCACATTGCCATACAGCTAAAAGCCCTACCACAAATTTCTCTTATCCTATCATAAGAATGTTTTTTATTGGTAATAGCTTATTTCACGCACTGACCTGTTATAAGTTATTCTGGCAAAGCAAACAACCCATAAGGATTTTTCTGAGAAGGCGGTCGTGGAAAAAAAATACTCTACTAAATATTTCCTAATGCACAGCCAGGCAGATTAAAGGGATCCACATCCCCCAAGCTTTTCTAAGGGGTCTGTTAAACAGCAAGCAAGAATGCAAGAATGCCGGAGCTTAGTCCCTACTGTATCTGATGGCAGGGAAGAGAAGCTTCAGCGGTTGCACAGGAGCTGTCATGGCTGGATGTTTGTAGTGAGTTATTCTGAACAAAGCAAAGGGGTACATGTGTGCCATAATGTAGAGCTATGAGGAGGCGCTTGAGCAGGCAAGAACACTGGAAGCAGCACAGCTTGACTAGTGTGGCACCGACTCCTGTCTCTCTGTTTCTCCCCAGAGTGGTGGTGGTGGTGAGGTGGTGGTAAGGCATCTTGTTCTTTGGGCATACTCAGTGAGAGAAACAATCTTGCTCTGGAAAGACCTTGCAGGATGTAATCTGCCCTCCAGCAGCCATTGCTCTGATTCAAACAACTCCTCCTGTGCTCCAAAATTACCTTTCCCTAATATCAGAGCCAGAGCTGTATTTTTTAATTTTAATTTTTATTTTAAAATTTTATTTTAAACTTTTTTATTTTAAACTTTTTTATTTTATTTTAAACTTTTCTACTTGCAAAATGCCTTTCCTGAGCTCCTTCTCAAAAAGCTCTGCCTCTGGCTCCCACCTGAAAGCACTGGTGGTGAGAAATGCCCTTTCCAACACACTCTTTGTGGAGCTGCTCAAGGGCTCCTTGTCCCAGGGCTGGTCTCATGTTTGGCTTTCGGGAAGGAGAGAGCAGCACACTGGCCAAGGTGGGAGCCTTGCACACATGAAAGGTGGCTTCAGCCCAGCAGGTTAAATGTGCTCTTCCCCACGCTGCACTTGCCTGTCCTCTCTCCTCCATCTCTTTCTATACATTTTTTTCCTTCTTATGTCCTTCAAGGGGAGCTGTTTGAGTTGCAAAAATCTGCTAGAAATCAACCTCTGTGCACTCCTGATTTAAATACGGGCACACTGATTAACTTCTAGCTCCACTTCCACTTCCCCTTTGGCTCCTCTCAAATTAGCCTCTAATTATCCCAGTTGTAATCACCTGGTGTGATAAAGTTAAAGTAATAATGATTCTTTTTGATAGTACAATGTTTTCTCTATGAAAGTTGTAGCTAATAAAGACAGAATGCCAAGCTGCTTATGGGAAACAGATTTTTACAGATCCTAAACAAATGCCCTGCATAGTTCATGTACAGATAATAAAAGAACAAAGTAACATTTCTAAGGAAAGTTTGTATCTTGATAAAAAAAAATAAAAAAAATCTATGTGTATATTTATGTTCCAAACCACTGTTTTTAAAGGCCCAGTACCAAATGTCAGTGCTTGAGGCCAAATTTGGCGACTTGGGATTCCTGCTCAGGTTTCTGCACCTCTATGGCACAAGCAGCAGGGCTGTAGCTCTGACCATGAAACTCTTCTGCCGCGCACTGCTGGGTGAGCAGTTTAGCACCTCTCCATACCTTGTCCCGTGCAATATCCAGACAAGGTGTTTTTCCCTGGGGCACTCAGCCTGGGAGGTGTTTTTAAGCATGCCTATCGTGTTGCGTGTTCACAGGAGCATTTTGCTTTCAGGAAGGAAACCAGCATGCCTCAAAGCCAAATGAAGCTGTAGCCACAGGGAAAAGGGGTGCTAGGCCACAGCATGGGGAGGGGAACTCACAGCCCCTTTCTCATGAAGCTGTGCTACATCACGTAAAATAAATCACATTGCACTGACTGGGGGATAATGCTGACTTGACACTGAGTGTCTAGGGCATTCTGCTGGGAAAACATAAGTGCACGTGGGGAGACAGCTCTGGGTTGCAGTCTGTGCATGAAGGAGCAATTATGTGCTTTACATTGAGGCAGCTGTTTGTTAAGGCACCTAAGCAGAGCACAGACTCTAGGTTTCTTTCTCTTCTCTAGATTTCTTTCTTTTTCCTGGCCTCATTTGTTATGGTGTGTGTTTGTGCCTCTTTTCTGTTTCTCAGAGAGGCTTTAACTCACTTTTTAAAAGTTGTCAACTATTAATTTTCATCTGGTTGTTGAGTTTTGATCTATTCAGCTGTAAATCTGTCTTGGATGCAGGAGCTGTGCTTGCTGTTTGCACTTCAGGTATACTCAGATAACATTAGCAATGTGATTTTAAAAAAAGGATTAGGAGGTCAAGCAATCAAATGGTGGCTAGTGTGTACACTCTTCTTGGTTCAGCCAGGCTCTTTCTGTGCTTGAAGCACTTCATCCCCTCTAGGCTTTTCAAAGCCATATGCAAAGAGGGGCATGTGGAGGAGTGTGTGTGAAGTTTATGTTAATATATGTTGAGTGTTGCATGATCTACAGCTGTGTGTCCTCTTGCTCTAATAATACCAGCATGTTACTGGAAGTCTTTGGACAAATCCACTATTAAGAGTTCACTGTGGCCACGCAGCAGCTTTGGGCTAGGCAATTGCTTTGCATCCGTTATCGTATCTTCACCCTCCCTTCCCACTGCAAGGAGCTGTGAAGGCTGGGGTAAAAGGGTTGCCACAGGCAGGAATTTTCTTACAAGCAGAAAACATTTGTATAAATCTTCTGAAGAGCAAGCAGGAAGGGCAGCTGGTTTTGTTAGTTACTGTCTTGGTGGTATAAATACTGTACAAATTAAAATAAGGAAAAGAGGCCTTGAACATTGAGGTCTATACTATGTGATTACTGATGTAATTAATATACATCACTGTTGGTAGTTTCCCCCTCTCCAGCCCCATGATTATTTAAACCGATTGGCACATTTGGACCGTATTTAGAATGTCCCCAGGTTTACAGATAACTATAGGACATCTAACCAAAGTATGTTCACTGCTACTTTAATGTTACAAATCAGTGGTCAGAATATATTTGCTCCTGAGCACCTTTTAAACCAGAAGAATTGATATTTCTGGAATCTTTAACCAAGAGAAACTCTTTCCAGTTCAACATCTAGCAGAAAAACGAACACCCTATTAGACTAAGATTATTCAAGAACAGAGAAAGCATTTCTCACTTTTTTTGGCATACTCAGATACCAAACTTGTGAGCTTTACGTAAAATGTTTAGGAAAGAAACAGCCATTATAGCAAATGTGCTATTAGTTCTACACTAACATAATTAATTAGGTCCTTGTTTCAAAGTGAAAAAATGAATAAAGTGCTGCAGTGTGCAGCTTTGTATTACTCAGTCTTTTTCTACTCTTGAGCAAACTGGTTCTGCGTGCCAAAGGCAAGAGCATTAATTGAGTACAGAACCTGTTTATAAATCCAGTGCAGCTCATGGCTTGACAGGTGCCACCGCTGTTCATTCTCACCTTGCCACTGTCCGTAATTAACCTTCTGCAGCTTGAAATTCTCCATGAAATGAAGAATGGGCCCTGGTTTGGGTGGGGGTGCTCTGGCCTAAATTAAAGTGGCCAAGCTCCTACTCCATCTCAAAGTTCTCACCTGGTCACATGGGCAAAGAGGGAACAAGACAAAAGAGTTGTAGGATCTGTCTTCTAGGTAAGTAACATTGTGGGCAAGAGGAGGATGCAAGGCTTGTTGTGAGTTTTCATAGATTATTCCTTATGGCAAATCTGGTACAAGCTTTGTTGCTCCCTAACAGAGGCATACAGTGTACCACCAAAGAGGAGACTGGATGCTGGGTACAGTTTACCTGCATAGGTGTGCACCAACACATGCAGAATGAAGATGGGCTTCACATATGAATCTGTTCTCCTTCTCCCAAATGTGGGACCAATCAAATGCCTGTTGGAGTCAGTGGGGCCCTCCCTTATTGAACTCAGTGGACAAAGCTTGGTGTTTCCCTAGGAAGGAAAAGCTTCTTCCCCAGTACCTCCCCCATGCCATGTGCTTCCAGTGCTCTCCTTCTACTTGCTGGGTATCTCTGTTACCTGATTCAGATCACTAAAATGGCCAAAAAAATGGGAAAATTAGAAGTAGAAGCCTTGTGTTGGTTTCTGTCATCTGATGTGTGGCAATGGAGGGAAGAAGCAGTGGGGCAGCCTAGGATGGGGCAAGGCTGGTGCTGGGGCAAAAGCAGCGAAATCTGGGGGAAGAAGAGCAGCAGCCCTGCCTTGATCAGTGAGATGCCAAACTGCTTGGGCTACATGTGAAGTCACAGCCGAATTCCTCATGTCAATGTCTTTATTTTGGTTATTGTTTGAAGGAGTATCCTTATATCCAGTTTCCAATCAAAACATCATGTACTCCCTAAAATCTGAGCTTGGATATGAACTTGTTGCACTACAGGGACTCAAGTCTACCAGTCATATAACATAGACTAATGCCTTTGAAAAACAAATCCTTGCTCGAAGTTACACTCCATTTGTTTTTTAGATTTTCATTTTCCATTTAAGTGTCTGTTTCATTGCTATGAGAAGCATTAAGAGCTATTCATGGTTTTTTTCTTGTGGCTCTTTTGAAACTGAGCTTCACTTGTTATAGATGTCCTGCCAGTGGATATTCTCACTTATCTGACCTGTATTCATAACTTGGATCCAAGATTACCTGTGAGGGGGTTTAGTTTCTTCTTGCAGAAATTTATGCATTGTTCTTTTAACTAGTTGAATGTTTGAATTGTAAAGCACTGTTTCTTTCTCACTATATTGTAATGAAGTTAACTTAAGGCAGAGAATTTCTTTTTCTTCTGTTATGTCTCTTTGTCAGCCTGCGGTTAATTCAGTATTGACTTGTAAAAATAACATCAATGAAATTATAGATGTAGCTAGGTACCCAGACACTGAAAGAAAGTAAAACAAAGGTGCAAAAGGTAGGCAGGTAAAAAAGCCCATTTCAGCATGAAGATAAATGAGTACAAATTACCTATTCTAAGAAGATGATAGGCTATGTATGCTAACAAGCCACTTATTTCTACACAGGTTCTGTCTTTGGTCAAAAAGACTGAAGAGGCTACTTTTCTGTTCCAACTTCCTCCTGTGAATGTTTAACCAAGGTAAGAAAGTCACAGACTCTGGGATACCCTTCTGTTTGAGTAGATCTTTCTTCTACTAATGAATCACCATCTCACATAATAGTGAACCCTCAGAATCATCAGATGAGAGTTTTGAAGCTTGATAAGAAATTTTTTCATTCCAGTATGGGCTCCTTTCAGAGAAAAACAATACTGATGGGAAAAGCTGGGCTTTTCCAGCACTTTACCTCCTGGAAATGTCAGTGATAGTTTGTTCTGAAATGGTTATTGGAACATACTCAAAGCACGTTATCAAAATGTTTTGTCTAAAGAAAGCAAACCATAACCACTTTTTGATAAAAGATCATTTCAAAGCATGACTTGACAAACACACAAACCTCAAACTTCAGAAAACAGGAAAGAAATTAACATTCCAAATTTTCCCCAACAAAGCCTTTCTTAAAAAGCTAATCATCACCACCTGTCAGCTCATTAATCTCCTTAACGAGACAGGCAAAGCATTATCTCTGGAAAGAGTTTCACCTCAGCTGTTTCTCTGTATTCGCTCATTGTGTTTCGATACCATCAGGTTTTGAGGGCAGCTCTGCCCACATCTGCTCTTCTTGGGTATTCAAATCTCCCAACAAGGTCTCCCATGTTATTTGGTCTTCATGTCTGCAACTTCTGTGTTTGGATGTGTCAAGTTCCTCATCATCTTCGTGCCTCTTTTGGCAAGCCAAAGATTAATCATTCAGAGTACTTTTATTCATTGCTAGGTGCATTCCTTCCACAAGATTTTACCAGGTTCCCATGACAAATGACTCGGTAAGCACAAGTTTTTTGCTTTTTCCGTTATTTACATTTTCCCTCTACCAAGACCAGCAGGAATTTACTGGTAGTATAGCTGAGTGCTTCTTATGAGCTGTTTAAAAATTAAAACTTAAAACCACCACATAGTATGCAGTCCCATCCTCCATGAGTCAAAACCTATTGGCTGCACAGCCAGCTGGAGGAAAACATTGCTGCATCTTTTCAGAGACATGAGGGCCAATGTAGTTTTAAGGAATACAGAGGATTAACGCATTCTGGAGATCCCTGAAGAAAGTAAGCAAGCATTCATATGTCAGGATAGGACAATGGAGTTTTTTGTAAAGAAAATGTTAATGTATGCTTAAGCCCTTCCAAGGTATCGCACAGGTCACTATTACGTCATTGATGATTTACATTTTCTGCTCTGTATCATTTTATATTCCTGGCTTAGGAAAGCAAGCTAAAGCTAGATAAATGCTGGGTGTGCTCAGACAGTGTACATTCAGCTTCTAATAGCTTAATGACCACTTTCTTCTATCTCGTTTATCATTGTTATTGTGTCTGTTAACAAAAAACTGTTCAGCAGAATCACAGAAGAGACTGCCTAAAGTTTTATTATTGGATTTGTGAGAAAGAAAAGGATGGAACAGAGAGGAATAATTTTAAGAAGTGGGAATAAACAGAGGCTTTTAAATTTAATTCCTGGCTGTCATCATCCTAATTAGCAATGGGTCCATTTGATGTCTCAGTTCAGGGAGTGTGAATAGCACTGCTTTGTGTCTGTCATGGTGATCAATGTCTTTTTCAGTAAAAACCCAGTAACACATACAGAGTCATACGCTAAATCTGTAGAGTATGCAGTCCCAGAGCTATTCTGTGACATTGACCCACTTACATCAGTGGTGATGTCCTCTGTTGGGTTGCTGAAAAAGCAGACTGATAGGGGTTAACAGACGTTAGGGGCATCTGCTGAACCAGAATATTCAAGGAACTGGATAGAAACAATAACCCCATGAATATATATTAAATTAGTAATAGTTGTTTAACTTCTATTTCCTACCCATTTTGGATTGTTCTCATCACAGAAACCAGCTTCTCTGCACATTCCACAATGCAGCAGGAACGGAGGTGCAATAAAATCACAGCTAAGTGCAGCATATTCATCATGTAATATCTCTGATCCTCTCCTGGAACTGGTAAGAGAAATGGAGCATATCCCATTAAATCAAAAATGTGGTTATGCTCCTATTACATGCACAATGAAAGGCAGATTTTAAAGCAAATCAGTAAATTCAGATTAATTTTAGTGGACTTTTTACCAGCCCAAAGTTGAAAATTGTGGCTTTGAGGAATCCGATATCTGCATTTTTATTTCACTTTTAAACAATTCCAAGAATCCCAGTGTTCATTTCTTATATTACAGCAATCTTTCTCAGGAGTATTTTCTCGTGCCATGCAAGCTACAAGGTGACTGGAGTTTCAGAAGTGGATGAAAGGGGGCTTTATCCACCTTTTTTCCTAAAGAAGGCTTTTCTTCAGCTGACCTTGTCTTGAAGAAATATTCAGCTCAGGATTGTTTGTGCTTGTAGAGCACAGCAATCATAATTTATGTGACAACTGACATTAAAATGCTATGCAATATCTTAATATTTTGCTTATTCACTAAATACATTAGTATATAGTTAAATACATAATTGAAAAGTTGCAAGGTCTAGTAGATAATTCTCTGAGAGACAATACAGGATACTGTACACCAATGAGCATTCACTTGATGAGAGTTTTTTGGTGTAGGTTTCATTTGAGAAACGTAGCGCTCAAACAATTGGCAAGTGATGCTGGATATTAGTTGCAGTAAGAAAAAGTTGCAGAATTATCATTTAGAAGGCATCACCAACACATTCTTCTCTTCTGGCATGACCTAGAAGTTACAGTAATTTATGATTCTTGTGAGACTTTCACACTCTGACACTGAATATAATTCCATGCAGTGTTAATGAAAGTCAGTGCTCATGAAGTTACATGGTTATGAAATTATGGAAATACTGAATTATTATTATGGAGTTATGGAATTAATAGCACTTAAGAATAGCATTCCACAAGCAAATAGCTGTAACACTCAGCTCTTACACATTTCAATGTATAGTTGGCATCCATACCCTCTGTTTTCAGAAATAAGTGAGGAATTGGGTAGTCAAGATTCCACCATCTCTCTATAGGAAAGCCAAATAAGATTTTGATTTAGGTGAGTCCTAGTGCAGTAAGCACTGCAGAGTACTGTCTCTCATTGGGTTTAAGGAAGGCTTGTGAATTGTGTTTTTTTTCATCACTCAAGGATAATTACTGAACTTTCTCTGCATGGCTGAAGATGATGTACACAAAAGGGTGTGGGTTTGGATGGGTAGCTAAGATCTTTACTGGTTTCTTTGCATATAAAGGATGCATGCATAGATTTCTATGTTACTGCTGTGTATTCAAACGCAGTGTGCCAGTAACTCTTCCTCAGAAAAGACACAGTTTGGCTTCCTGTACAATCTTTCTTAGGCTTTGACATGTGTGGTTTCACAGAACCGTGCCTAGGTGACACACTGAGGGGCAATATTTTTGTCTGCTTTTGGCAATGGACTTGCTGGAGCTTGGAGATGATGTTGCTGCTGGAGCAGCACTCTTCTGAGAATGGAGTTATGTTTGGTGTGCTGTGTTGTTTTCATCCTACTCTGTGTAGCATAAGCATGCTAATTGTAAGGTATGTGACTCTGGTTGAAGGTGAAGATAAGCCTTGCTGGTTGTTCTTTTTATTTCCTTGTTTGGAAGTAGGGGTGCTGTGTACAGCTGTCAATGGTTCCACTGATATATGCTCCAGTGCATAGTACGTACTCTGAAAGGTTCACTAGAGCTGAAATAAGCTCCTGAAGTTAGCTGCTGTGAACTTGAGGATCCTGCCCTTTCTGCTGCTGCTCAGCAGAGCTGAGTTGGCAGACTGGATGCACCTTTTTTTTTAAGACCAGTAACATTTGGCCTATCTTTGCAAATTATTGTGAAGAAACCCACACTTTAACACTGCAAGATAGTTGCTTCTTATTTTTACTTTGATCTTTGGTGAATTCCGTCACTGCGGCTTAGTCTCACTGTCACTTTTCATAGGGCTGAGGCAAAGTGTGATTTTTCTGTGCAGTCAGAGGAGTTCATGTGATTTACTTTTGCTTGTTATTTCACCAGTTCTACTTAATAAGTTAATCATGATTGAAAATTCAGCAATGAGACACATAGAATATCTTGTTCTCTGTTAAATAGTTCAGCAAATTCATTACTTGCCATCTCACTCAATGTTATGCAGTCCTCTTTTATCAGCTAGTCTTTTCTGTACCAACGCTGTAGATTAGGAAGCCTATTTCACATATGCCACAGCAGTGCTTCAGTTTCAGAAGCAAGAAAAGAAGTTCAGAAAGCCTTTCACATTTGATGCCTAAGAAAGGAAGCAGCCACTGTGTTGACTAACTCCAAACTATAAAGTTGTCGTTTGTAGAGGTTTATGCGATAAACTGTTTTCCTGTGAATTCAGTAGATGACTGTATAACTTCCAGACAGCTTTCCTAACTTTCATCATACATGTTTATAACTTTCTTTTTTTGACATGCTGAATTTTTATGTTAAACTCACCTGAAAAGTCTTGGTCTCAGACCAGTAAGGCAAGGTGGAAAGCAAGAGTGTCTTTAGAGCTTTACTGGGACTTAGTTGTGTTTTCCTTATGAGCCAGAGGATGATCTCTCAGTGTATAAAGGACAAAACAGTGTATAGTCTTAATTTCTGTTGCTGCTCCTTCATTGCAGCACAAACTCATTCCTGGACATTAACATTCTTCCCTCACTCTGCTCAGTGTTGTGGCTAATAACTATTTATGGAACAACCCAAGCTGAATCTTCTGCTTAACTGCTGGTGGCCTTAAAACGAAAGATATATCAGCAAGCTGATGATATCATTGCCTTTGTGCTGGTAAGTATAGTTAGCCATGTACTTTTATAGCTTGGTCAGGAACAGTTTAAAAACTATTTTGGCAGATCTCTGGGTGCCATTATGGACTTACTTAACTCCTTTTCCTGTTTTCAGACCATTTAGTTTTAAATCTCTTATGTGACATTTGTTAAACAGGATATCTGTATCTATAGTGTCAGGGACAAATGAAAATTAGAATAATGAGAGTAGGATAAAAAGTTCTATAATTTTCTGTTCATACATTTTTTTATTGTGGTAATGAAATGCTTAATAGAGTACTCTTCAGCTGGTGAAATGTATCTTGAGATGGTACAATTAGCTCATACTTTAAAAAACTAATTATAATAAAAGGATACATAGTTTTATGACTTGGTAGCAAATTGGCAATATCACCTGCATCCTTAGTGCAGCTAAAATAATGTAACTAATGAGATAATGCAGGATAACGTATGGGAGTAAATAATAAGGTGTTGGCCAGGTGAAGAAATGCTTGAAGTTAAATTGAAAATATAGGTATAGGTCTAATAGCATTACAGTTCTGACTCAGGCTCATGAAAGCATGGAAAGTGAGAGTTAAAGTTGCCTCTCTATGCTTAATATGCTCTGGTACTTTTCCAGCAAATATTTTGTTGTGTGAGCTCTCCTAGTGATTTTGGAACATAAGAAGCATTTTGGACCTCCATAGGGGTTTGACAGTGAATTTTTTCCCCATAGACTGTCTAGCAAGGACAAAAGTCCAGAGAACTGGGAGGGAGAAAAATCTTCAGTTCCATTTTTGGGCTGTTAAACGCAAATAACCTTTCTCTGCAGCCTACCCCCTCGTATTAGGGCATAGCTAAAATATTTTGTTTAAAAATTTGGATTGTGGTTAGAGTTTGAGCAGAAGATCTTCATTTCATGTCCCCAGAAAATGCTTTAGTTGCAGAGAAAGTTTTATCCACCCCTTCTGCATAGGCAGTTAGACAAACCTGTGGTCAAAGCTCTGCTCTTCCTGACCCACGTTAAAAGCTTTCCCCTGACACTGGTAAAATGGGAAGATGAACTCAAGCCTTCTCTATTGTACTGAGCTCTACTTCTCTACTGTACTGGCTGGTACCCTGGTGCTGAGCTATTCTGTCATGATAACATGAAAAATGTGGTTTCCTTCTCCTGTAGGACAAAAGCAACATTCACAGCTTTAAGAGCTGACATAAAATGGCCGGTTGGCACTTTATGTGATAATGGGATTGGAAGATGAAGATTTCAGTCTCAGCACTTACATGCTTCTTGCTTCTTGTGGTATCTGAGCCTCTTGTATATCCCAATGAACTAGTTTTCTAGTTGCCTGTTTTACAAATGAGAATGTGAAAGCAAAAAAATGTGATGCAGAGATGGAAGTTGATTCCTCTTTGTGAAAATACCTCATCCAGTACAATGCTCCCAGGATCTCTCTTCTTGTGGCTACAGACCTTCTGCATACAGCCAAAAGGGTTACTAATTCATCCAGTGTTTCCTTGAGGTTGTCATTTTGTTGCTGCATGCTTTATGTGCCCAGTTTTTCCATTGATATGAATACTAATAAAAGTAAAACCCCAATTCCTTCAGCTGAATCAAGAGTAATTGGTATAAACCAGTCTCTCTGGCATCACTGGCTGTTCTGTGGAGACCGGAGTTGATATCTCTTTAGTTCAGCTTTTAGCTGCACTCTGAAAACAAATTCTTTAATTTTCAATTTTCTTTTTCTTTTTAGGTTGAAACAAAATACCTCTATACTTACCACCAATAGCTCCCAAGACTTAGGGAAAATTAGCAAGGTTATAAAACCTACAGAGTGTGTGTGGTTTGCTGTTGCAGCTGCACTTTAAAGGAAAAGTAATATACTCAGTTGTCCTCCTTAGAAAAGCATCTATAAATTAGCACTCTTTGAAAAGTTCCTGATGCCTAACACAATTTTTATATATTACAGCCAAAATGTGGTCCTCCATATTTAACACTTCAATCAATTTAAGCTGTCTTGCCAAGATCCAATCTCTGCTCCAGTCCTTTCCTTCGTAACATTTTCTGACCTCATCTCTTTCTTCTAAGTGGCTGAGAAATGAGGTACCTTAGAAGTGCGGAGTCCCCACGGTGACCCAGTGCCTTTGCAAAAGTCTCTAAGACCAGCTGGCCATATGACAAAGGTGAGCCTGACCATCTCTGGGTGTACTGTATCCTGCCGGGTTCCCTCGTGGCCTGTGGGGCTGAAGACCATCATGCCTTCAGCAGCGAGGGGGTCATATCCTTCAAAGCGCCTTGGGATGGTTCGTGTTTTCATTGTGAGAGACTGCTAACATTTCTGTTTCTATCCACTTAACGCGCTGGAATAGCTGTTTATCCATCACCCTTCAGCTCAGTGGGGTTAAGGACATACTTCAAAAATGGAGCACATGATGCTTTTTTGCAGTACTAAGAAGAGGAGAAACTTAAATAAGAAGATTTGTGTTAACTCTGTAGCCAAGAGTCTTCCTTAAACACTTTCCTTCCATAATATCTGAGTCAAAATAACATTAATTCTGCTAAATCTTTGAGTTCTTGTTTTTTGTGTATTGACACTAAGATGAAGCAGTTGCAGTCCCCAGAGATGCATATGAGTGAGCTGACTGAAGCAGAGATGTGAGTTGTATTTTGTCCTTCCGTGCCCTGTCCTCTGCCTTTGTTAATCTGCATGTGCAAATTAAACTGAAATTAAAGTCCTAATTTGTCACCATGTTGTGGTGACAGCACACAGGATCAGAACACTTTACAAACACGTAGCACCACATTAACATCAGAAACAGATTCTTCCCCAGAGAGAAGAGAAGATTTTAAAGAATGCAGAAAAATACCACAGGGCTGTAATCCCTCTCACTGCGCAGAAAACAACTGATTGTTGTTGGAACACTTGGAAGGGGAGGTGGGTCCAATAATCTGCAGAACATATGTAGGATATGGCTTTTCCATTGTCAAGAGTGGAGATCAGAAAATTGAAATAAACAACATGGGGGGGAGGGGGAAGGAGGAAAAAAAAAAAAAGAAAAACAAACCAAAAAAAATGGAAAAAGAGAAAAAAAGATTCTGTATGGTAATAATTCAATGTGACTGCCTGGAGAAATGGGCTGCTCTGAGGGGCATCCTTCTAGGTGCAGATGATCTCTGCTAAAGAATTCTGCAGGCTCTGCCATTTTCCTGTGCTGTCTTTACTTGCCATTGCCTGGTTTTGCAGGGGAGTGAGCCAAGGCAGTTCTTGTCCCTTCATGAGATCTCAGAATCGGTGAGGGCCATTTGTGCAGACACTCTGCGGTCCTGATTTAGTAAAGCACTTACTTAAACACATACTTAGGGGATATGCTGAATTGGATGCTGCACTCCTCACTGACGCTCTCTGCATCTTCTGGCTCCCTGAGCGTTTGGCCCTGCTAGTGCTTTAGGATGCTCCTGTGCTGAGAGCTGGGCCCCCAGCCCTTTACAGCTTTGGAGGTGAGGCAGGCATGCTAGCATTGCTTCATCAGGTAGAATCTTTCCTCTGTTATTTTGTGGTGGGAGATGAGCTTGCTGTCCCCATGCTCACCCCAGCAGGTTGGAGCATAGTGTGGCATGTGGGGCCACACCACATTGTCCTGTCCTGCCAGCAGTTCACACAACATGGTCCTCAGCTCCACCGGCATGCTGCGCTCTACCTGCTGGTGGTCTCCAGGACCTGCACTGGTTTGCAGGAGGCTGCGACCCATCCCAATGTCTCCATTCCAGCACTGTCGCTCCCTGCCCAGAGTAACTTCGTGCCACAGAGGGTCTTCCACAGGGCTGTGCCTTCTTTTGGTGGCAGTGACAAAAGGGATGGGAAAATGCTTTATTTCAGTGGCTGTGGTTTAGAGACTTTTTTGCCTTAATGTGATTGCATTTGGGTAGATTGTCTTTCCCTTGAGAAGGGCAAGAATGAGATTTCAAAACCTTTGCAAACATGGCAATTTTAAAGGTTGCTGTCTGGATGAAGGCCTTAGACACCCCTTTTAAACTCCTAAATTCCCTGTCTTTAGGAGCACAAAAGTGATTTAAGACCCTATATCTGAGGGCTTTGGCAGGGGTAAGTTCCGGAGCTCCTAATTCACTTGTCTTTTAAATGAAGGTTTACTCCCTCAGGATCCTTTCAATATGTTACCCTCACTTCTGTATTCAGCTTCAGATGACATCATCTTCAGAAATGTTTGGATTCCCACAGAGGCTGGGTAAGAGGAATTTATTTATTCAGTTCTGCTTTGCTTTGTCAAAGAGACCCCAACCGGGAGAAGCCAGAGGGCCCCATTCTTTATGCTTCACTTAGCCCTAGAGGTGCTCCCGCCGGCAGTAGCGATGCTCTGCAGGGAAGTGCAAACTTGCCAAGCTTTACTTATCTCAACCCAGCATGAGATCCAGCACACTGATAGACGCACGGGTCTGACACGCTTTAGACACCAGCCGGGAGAGATGTATTGCCTAGCAGAAGCAGGACATGTACCCCCTGCATTGCATGTGATTTATGTGTCAGGTCAGCACCCCAGAAGGCTGCTTTGCTGAGATGGGTACTGGGGTGCCAGTCCTTGGAAGCCCTGTCCTTTACATAGCCACAGCTCCTTCATGCATGGGAGCAGAGCAAGATCAGAGCCTGTGGCCATGCTAAAGCCTCTTTGGAGACTGTACTGGCAGTCAAGGTGGAGTTACAGGGGTTCATGCAAGCTCATGAATCAATGGCTGGACTGTGGGTTCACCGTGCCACTGTACTTCTCAGTGTGATTCCCAGGTTTCCCCTAGGACAGCCCGAATTCATGCGGCTGGAGAAGCTGAGCTCAGAGGCTGACACTGTGGCCCACCCCAGCATCCCTTTACAACTGATACTTTAGGTGCCCATAAAGAAGCAGATAAGTAAGTCTTGAATTAACAGGGTTTTTGTGTTTGGACCTTTTCCACTTATGTTGAGGAACTTGGTATGGGGTGGTCTCAGGGCTTTGGCACCTCTGTTAAGATCAGGTGTCAATTTTGGATTTTTGATCAAGTAGTTCTGGGGCAGGGCAGACATACAGGTTTAGGTGCTGCAGCTGCACACTGTTTCCTCGCACAGTGCTGTCATTTGGAAAAAGGAGAGCAGACAGAAAACTATGTCTGAAACCACTCTGAAAATGAACATTTCTGCAAATTCACCTGCAAGCAGCAAACCCCAGCAAGGGCTGCATTTGAGGAATAAATATTTTTCCCTTAAGAGGCTTTAAAAGAAAATGCTCTCTTGAAAGAAAAGAAATCCTAGTTATTCAGCAGGGCATAGCGCAATGTACTCAGCAAAAATAAGAAAGAAAAGAATGAAAGTGTTAGCAGAGCCTTGATTATTGGTGACAGAGGGGCATTAGCCAAGTTATAATGGATTGTCAAACTAGGTTCGTGTTTGTATAACCTCCCAAGTTCCTTGCACTAAGTAAACATCTAACCATCTGGGATTGGAGAGAGGGGGATAACTTTTTGTTTAAAAAAAAAAATGTAAAAATCAGTTAAATTTATGTTTCTGTAACGGAAGAAGTGTTTAAAAGGAAAACATACCTTTCAGAGTGAAGCATGTGTTTTTGTTCTTTACAAGTGCTTGTTTGAGTTCATGTTTGTTAAATGGCTTGTAGTTATTAAATCATGGAGGTTTCCCTTGCTAGCATAAAAACAAGTGTGACTGGAAAATGTGTAGCAGGAAAATAAAACTGCCTTTCACTCATTTGGACTTCACTTGACTTGGTGAGATATTTGTAAACCCTGATTGACTTAAAAGCACATTTCTTTTGGAGAGAAGTACAATTAAGACAGAAATTTTCTAGGAATACACATAGAAGCTGCAGCAGTAACACCATGGCTTACTGTGTCTGCCAAAGGACACAGCCATTCCCAACTGGTGGTGCTTCCTGATGAGGGAAACACAAAACACTTGAGTTTGAAAGCAAGAACAGGTTGGAAAGCAGAGATGGATTTTCTATAGCAAATATAATTTCGTTTTCCAGCCTCCTCCTTGTATATATAAATTCAGTCATTTCTTATGGTTAACACCCCTTGGCTTTGATAGGCACAGTATGTACATCATTAAGATGATGCTGACCTCTTGCCAATGTACTTGTGTGTGAAAATAATTGTGCTGGTTTGTGCCACACTGGGACCTGTGTTGGTCAAAACCCCAGGGGAGTGAATGGATGTACATCAGCCAGCTTGAGGTGTCTTTGGGTCAGGTTGTAATTATGTCTGGCACTAATGAAAAAAGGAATGATACATCTGAGAGGAACTTTTGTGGCTTTGTCCTCCACTGCTCCACAAGGGAACACGAAACAGCACAATTATTTTCACATGCAAGGGCACTGCTGAGAGTACAGAGGCAAGAAAAGGAGGCAGGCACAAACACCAGGATAGAGATTTGGCTTTAGCCCTTCAGTCTCATCAAGGCCTTTTGAGGGCCAAGGGTGACCGTGAATGACTGCAGCATGGCTGGCAGAAATGTTTTACTGAAGATGATTATGCTGATGTCTGCAGATAATATCTTCTTGTGACTGTTGGTTTCATCCAGCTAGCCACCAAGAGATTTTCTTGGGTGTCACTATGCTACTGGATCCATGTAATTCTGAATGGAAAATCCCGCTGGTGGCAGGGTCCAAACATTTTGGTTTGCTATTGTGTATGTGGGCAGATTTACTAAGTTGCAAAATTCAGTACATCATAATCAGTTTCTGGGTCATTAAAGAGACTTGGCAAACTTTTGTTCTACTTGGTAATGTGTTTTCACTGAATCAAGTCAAATTGGAGAGAAAGCCTTGACTTCGAGTGTTCTGATTTATTTCCTCTGGTTTTGGAAGTTATCTTTGTTTTTGTTACACAGAGATAAAAGAAGATCCTGGTGGAACACTGCTCTCATAAAGCAAAAGAAGAAGAAACAAAACATGAAAAAGAAACATTGAAAAACACAGTATGTCAGTAATTTAATTCACATTTTAATTAAACTGCTTCATAAGAAATATATCCTATCTAATTCTGATCCACTAGTAAAAATTGTTTATTCAGCAAGGGTTAACTTTCTCTTGTGCACAAGGATCTAATTCATTTAAATCCCGAGTGAGTTTTGTAGCACACAAATGAAGTGTTATATGGTCTTGCTGGAGCTCTTGGCATTGGCTGAATTTTTCCCATCATAATGTTGACTTCTTAGACACATGCAAAGCCTGTCCACCTTGCTGTGGCTATGCCTGTGTGGCAGAAGGCAGCCTCAGTAAGGACCCTGATGTGGATGGGGCAGCTCAAGTCTCCCTGTAGTGGTCCTCTTAAAAGAGTTTGTGTCTGTAGGGGCTAATCCTACCCATTGGGGAGGATGGTGCATTTTGCTGAGTGGGTGTCCTTACCTGAAGCACTCTGTACTTTCTAAACTCCATGAGGAGTTTACAGCTCTTGCAGACCTGGGGACATTAAGAAAATGCTTGTGAAATTTAAACAAAAGTGAGCATCTTCACAGGCTCCAGGTGAGGTCTTTGGTGACTGCATGTTGCTTTTGGTAGCCACAAGTATATTAAGCCATGGAGTGTTTTAAAATTATGATGATCAAAACTGGTCTTGTACTTCTGCTGTATAGACTGTAGAGATCGAGAGGTAATATTGAGCCCAGGCCTGGTTTTTAACACACGGTTTCTGTAACCAAAGGTGCAAAGTTCATGTTTACATGGAGGATATTGAGTTTTACCCCTATATATGACATAATTACAGAAATGTAAGCAATTATGTAAAGATGTGTGTGCAGGTAGGCTTCCTGTTAGGAAAGTAGGTACTATTCATAAACTTCATCCCGTTGACTGAGAAGAGGAGAGACACTTCTACTTCATATACAAATGCTGGGCTTGTTTTCATTTACCAGAACTTCTTTGTACTCTTCCAGTGGAGTAAAGCAATTGTTGTATGGGTGGAAATATAAACTGCACATCAGAAAAGGCTTTTTTTACAATGTCAAATTAGCATATAAGAGACTCGGTGTGGATGAGGGTCAGACATCCTGTTTGCTTTTCCTCAACTTTTTCTTATCAGTGCTAAATCAGCTTGTTCTGAAACTTCACCAGCATAAGGACTGGAATTATAATCTGGTTTGGAGTATTCTTTTTTTTTGTAAGGGAGTGTTAGTCTTTCCAAAACAGAGAGATTTTTGGGAGGATGGTGGAGCAACACACGTGCTTGTCTCTATGACATTTTTTATTAATCTGCAACCAGGTATTTACAGTGGCTGTGTTTATCAAATATCTACTGGTTGGGAAATTTCTGCCTACGTGGTTGCCATACAGGCATGACAAGTCTTCAAAGATGATGTTAAAAAAAAAAGTTAACAAGTATCCTGGTTTGTGAGATCACTAGAAATACTTTTTTTTGGTCAAGTTTTCAGTTCCTAAAAGCCTACTTAAGAAAATGATTGCTATAAGTTAAATAATTCAGATTAAAAGGATAATTTTTCATGAGAGTTTTAGAGTGGGTCCCATGTTTATTACACAGCCATTTGAATACTCAATAAACTGAAATCAGTCTGAAAACCTATCCAGAAGCTTATTGGGGATTTAATTCTCAGTGGTAACCCTATGTACAGGAAGACAAAGGTAAATGAAAGGGAGTAAATCTTACATGTGATTTTGACCAGACAGTCCTGTGTTTACAGCTAAACACGCATCATAACTTTACTGTCATATGTTTTGTCTTCAGTATTAACTTGAAAGAGTATGAATCAGGCAGAGGTCAAAGACCAAGGTCATTTTCCTGACACAGAATATTTTACTGTAGGACTCATGGACTGCTTATCCTCAGCAGTATGACAGTGTTCTTATTGCCCTTAGGCTGTTGTGTTGTGAAAGGTTGCAGTGCAACATATGCCTCCTGCTTCCTGATTTCCTCATGGGGCAATCCAAAACAGCTTTTCCAAAAAGTCCCTGAGAATTTAAAATGCTCCCTTTTCATAGTCACAGTACTTGGAGATCACTGGTCATCTGTCTCCTTGGTAAACCACTATCCTTCCTCCATTATGGATAAATTATCAGTTTTTAACATAAAAATACTTTGTTACCTGGATTTTAGATTAGGCTGTGGGAAAGAAAAGGGGTGATGCTCTAGAGACAACAAAAAATAAGGAATAGAAAATACTTTGACTTCTGACATTATTCATATTATATGGCAATATTCACATATTTCAACGGTTTGCTGTACAGTGAAAATGAAGTCTCTGTTAAGTGGGCAAATGTTCTTGAGTTATGTAAAGTCAAAACCTGTTAGAAACAAAACCGGTAGCAAGCAGCCTGACAGTAAATTATACTGTTGATGGATGAGGAGGATGCATCTAGTTTTCTGTCTCCGAAAGCTAAACAATGCAAAGAGATATCCATGTAACTGCTTTCTCTGGAAATTATCGGTATTTCACAAAAATATGCTATTTTAGCCACTAAAGACTTGCCTAACCATAGGGTTATCATAGAATTATTCCTATTTTAATTTCAAGTTGTACCTTCTTCTGAAACAGATTTATATGTAGATGCATCTTATTGATTAGAGGTACTTACATCCAGATCCATCACTTTGGTGCTGTCCTGGGTTCAGCAGTAGCAGTCATTTTTTCTCCTTCTTAGCAGCTGTTGCAGCACTGTGTTTTTGACTTTCGGCCTGGGAACAAAGCTAATAACACCGATGTTTAGACTGACCAAGGACTTTGTGAGTCTCATGCTCTGCCAGGGAGGAGGAGAAGCTGGGAGGAACCAGGGACAGGACACCTGACCCAAACTAGCCAAAGAGGTATTCCATACCACAGCACGTCATGCCCAGGATGTAGAACGGAGAGTTACCCAGAAGGGCGAGATCGCTGCGGGGTGAGGGTGAGGTACCGGTTGGTGAGCGGTTGTATTCTCTTCCTTGTTATTTCCTTTATCATTATTATTATTGGTGGTAGCAGTAGTGGTTTGTGTTATACCTTAGTTATTAAACTGTTCTTATCTCAACCCGTGGGAGTTGCATTCTTTTGATTCTCCTCCCTGTCCCTCCAGGAGTGGGGGGAAGAAAGGTGGGGGGGGGAAGTAGACTGCGTGGTTCTAATTTACGGCCTGGGTGCTCTGCATCTCTACACCTGACTTGTAAGCTCCTAGCACTGGGAACAGAAAAAAGAAATGTGTCTTGGAGACCGAAGCTCCTTATCCAGTGAATAAGTAGAAATCGGTGTATAAAACCAGGATAAATTATTGCAAAATCTTGTCCATAAATGCCAGTAACGAAAATTGCAAATAACTATAAATACAAAATATGCAGTAGATGGAAAACAGAGATACTCTATAGGCATATCCAGAAGGCTTAGATTTTGGAGCAGACTTTGTTGGGAAGTAGCCGAATTGCTGTCATTGAGGTCTTTCCAGAAGAGATTAGACAGAATCTAGGAAGGGCAGTCTGGGCACATCAGACAGCAAAGCAGCACATACTTGATGGGATAAAATCACAGAAATATTGTGCTGAAGAGGATTTCAGAAAATTAACTACTTTGGTCCTGCTATGGACGTATTGACAGTTACAATAATGATTGAATCTAGTTATTTTTTGAACACATTGGTATTAGAAATGCATGATCAGTTCAAAATATTTGTGATGTATATGAAGCCAGACTTTGGTATTAGATTTCATTTTGAGCTAAAAGACTAATACACAGTGTGGATGTATCTTCTAGTGTTGGTAGACCCTTTGCTGTACCATGCAGTGTGACTTTTGGCGTCTCTAGATCAAGGAGAATGTTGAATTGCTGACCTATTATGTAAACAAGAAATATTAACATGCACGAAGAAAATTACCAAACTTAGGTCTACAAAAATATAATTGTAAGCTAGACTGTCCTCAGCTAATTGCTTATGGACAAGATGTCACGTTGCATCACTTTTGAAACTGGTGTATTTATTTTTTGGCTGTATGCTTCAGATGAGTTCCACATGTACTCCAGATTTAACAAATTCACCATTGGTATCTTATTATCACTTAAAATTACTTCACAGTTAGGTCAGATCCAGGGTTCTCATTTGTTTTTCGTTGCACGTATCACATTTTAATACAGAGTGTCTTGTGTATATCTCCCCTTCCCATTTTGCAGTTGTGAAACACCCTTGTGGTGAGGATACTTATTACATACATGGAAAAGTAAAGTTAGGAAACTATTTCATGCAATTTTAGCTTCATAACAGTATAATAGCTGGGACTAAGGAGAGCCAGCTCTGCGTGACTAGCCAGTTCTCCACTGCGGGCCATTTTTGAGAACATCTGACAGCATCGTTTTATAATATTTCACTTCTAAGTGGTCTGTCTTCATTATTCGTTGTTTCGAGGGATTCTGCCTTCCTTGAGTGCTATCGTCCCCTCCATCTCTCTTTTCTCTCTGCTGACAAGCTGGAAAGCAGTGTGAGAGGTAGCTCCTTCCAAGTCACAAGTTCCTGGTAGCGTGTGTGAGTCCAGGGGCAAGAAAAGAGGGTCCACAGGCTAGCACAGGCATTTCTGAGATGGAAATTGAAAGGCTTAGTCAAGTACTCTTCACTAAATCTGCTTTTTGACAGAGTATTTAACTTTCAGCTGAACATCTACCTCCAAGAAAACTCTCTGGAAATTGCCAGTATTTAAAAAAACCCAGAACTCCAAAGGACTGACAGAAAAAAAAAGAAAAAAGTTCTGATTTGAATATGTTCTTGTGTTGCATGATGGCTGTTGTAGTTAGGTTGCCGCATGACCCCATTGATGTCTCCAGCTGAAAGCCAGGACTGTGCTGTGGTCCTGCCTGTACACCCCCAAGACAGGCATTGATGAGGGGAGATGAGGTGCACCACAGGAGGAGAAGACTTCAGGGCATCCTTCCTCAGGGAGACCACAGGTTGGCCACAACTGTGCCATGAAGCCCTGGGAGATTTCCAGAGGTGAGTGGGGACCTCTCTCTTCCTTTCCATAAAGTTTACTCCAGTGGGTTTCTCTCTCTTTCAAAGATGCTAGCAAAATTGGAGACTCCCTCCATGCCCACTTGGAGACATCGTTTTTTGGCTCTGCTTGATAACATATGCTAGCCAGGCCTGATATATTTTAATAAACCAATTTAGCCCATGGGTTTTGTATGCTCATTTATTTCTTCTCTCTCTTTTTCTAAATGAAGAGGTGCTGCCTGCTCATTGTTTGGAATCAGAAAGGCTCTTTGAGGACAGATCAAGGGATTAAACTGACCAAGTTTATTTTGTTTGGTCATTAGGACTGTACGGATCATGACACAAAGGTGTATATTACTAATCCAAAAAGAGTGCTTTGTTGCAACGATTGCAACAACAGGAGTTGAGTAAGCTCTGCCAGATGTATTAGTGCATTCATATTTGTACAGTCTTATTTACAACAAGCCACTGTCACAGATAGATTACAGGGCTAGGTGGATGGCCGATCTGGCCCCAGAGGGCATTTTGCATCTCCATATGCTGTTAAAGCCCTCAGAAACCCAGGAACACTCCTGCATGCCTTGTATCAAGGGCATCCTGATGTAAAGGTCTGATGCCATATCTGCTTCAGTGTGCTTCAGCATGGTACTTGAGAACACCATCATGCCGCTGCCAGATTTGGAAGTTCTCATGGGAATACAGTTCACAGACATACCGTTTAGTTTAAATATAAAACATTATGGATGCTGGCTAAAAATATACAATTTTAACCAATGTATTACAGAGATTGTTGTGGAGATTTCCTGCCCTCAGTCTTTCATGAAATCCTTAAGGAAAATAAAAAGAAAGGTTTCCTCAGAGGAGTGATATGAGTTAAAAAACATCCTGCATTTCACCTATTCTTTAGTGGAACTTAATGTATGCATATTAAGAGAGGATATGGCATCATGGGGTATCTTAGAAGGCCAAACCCACAGTGAAAATCTTTTTCAGTACTAACGTGGACACGTGAATCTGGTCGCTCAATGGTTACTTACCAGTTCAGAAATAAGCATGGAAATTGTTTCCAGGTTCAAATTAGACAAAACAATATACACTCTGTGACACACTGAACCTCAATTTTATGGCAAGAACCTCCAGTTTCTTTGGCAGTTCAAAGCAGAGCTCTGCAGTGCACTGAAAACTTTGTGGCAGCTTCATAAGCATTCCCAAACTCTGGAATATACCGAGCAGTGAGCTATTTGATTACACATATTAAGTGTATTGAAATTGTTCCTTGTGTACTGCTTAAATGAGGGTTGATGTGGGGTTTTGGCATGGTGAAGATGGAAGGAGCTTGAGACAGAGAAGGGAGGATCTTCCTTTTACATTCAAGCCAGGACTTGGAAGAGGGTTTTGGGAATTTAATGCTTAGCTGCCTATGGCTTTCCTTGGGAGAAACATAAAATAATCATTAAACTTCCCCTACTTTTCCTATATCTGCTGTGTGCACTTGTTTTGTCTGCTGGGTGATGGAGGAACTTGGGCTATATTGGTTGTAGGAAGCATGGCAGGTGAGGGAGTGCTCTGCAGAAACCTTGGGTTGGCCCAGGCACATCCATTCTAGTCGGATGGAGCATTTCTGGGGACACTACAGCACGTAAGGTAAGACAGTCACTAAACCAGTTTCTGATCAGTCTTTACTGACATAGAGACTCAAAATGACAAATATATTGGAATCTGAAATCAATATCGGAATGTTTTTCCCTTCTCTTTTGGACCAAATGTGGGGTTTGGATGATTACTGCTGCATTGGCCAGTGCAATTCTAGAGCAAAGCAGCTTCACATTTGAGTAAACATTAGGACCTTCCTGTCGCATAACACAATGCCATAAATAGCTTAGCTGAACCCTTTAGATGCACGTTTTGGCATCTGTCACTGGAGAAAAGACTATTTCCAATATTAATATACTTTTTCACCCTGGTTAGAAATGAGGTCAAAAAAATCCCCTCTTTGCCCCTGTCAAATAAGGGAGAAACAAAGATAAAAGTAGTCCAAGTATTACCTCAAACTAAAGAATACTTTGCTTTGTTTTATATTAAGGCTATACTTTGTAAGGTAGACTGTGGGGAAGAAGGTAGTAAGGAGTAACTGTAGAAGTGCAAATGAATGCATTTGCAATGGAAGAGTGGCTGGATAACGTTCATCTCATAACAGTCCAAGATCTGGCAGAGGAAATTACAAGTCTGATAGGAAGGATTTTAAATAATCTATAAACTCAAAGGTAGCACTTTATCATTCTAGGATAATGTCCGTAACACCATCTGTAGAAGGAAGGGAAAAAATATCTGGGAAGGTTGTTAGTGTCACCTTAGTAGCATGCAAGGAATTGAAATGGAAGAGAACAGAGATAGAAAGGCAAATAGAAAATGGAAAAAATAAAAGCAACAGGAGTTTTTCAAAGTTGAATTGTACCAGGTTAGCTGATATTTCTCTATGACAAGATAATTCCTCTTCAAAGGAAGTGAAATGTAGAGATTTAATCTAGCAGGGCTTCAGTGCACTGAGCTGAGTGGGAGACTGAAATTACCTGAGGGAGATGAGGATTTGTAGGCAGACTGTCAAGTGGTAAGGAACAGGTTAAAGAAGAGGCTACAAAGCTGCTGCCTGAAAGGGCAAGGGTTGAGCTGGAGGAAGAGAGCCATGGCATTCCTCCTGCACCATCTGGAAAGTGTTCCAGCTTAATCTTGCCATTTGATAACTTTGTCACCAGAAGTAACAGCACAGTGAAAGCATGGGAATTGTTGTCTGCTGAAGGAAGGATTGAAATATCATCCTGGGGAAAAAGGATAGACCTTCTGGATAGCGGGGCAGAGATGAGACAAAATATAGCAATACAAAAGGCAAGGTGAAGAAGTTAAGACATTGGTACAAATTTCTTTGATAAGCCATCCTAATGTAACTTCTTAGGCTGATTAAAATTTGCTTATGTTATTAAACAGTCTTTAATTAGGTGATCCCAAGCTATTTCTTTTCCATAGTATGTCAACCAAGTTTCATGTAAAGACTCTATGTTGGCTAGAGCTACTCTAGAGGTGCATCAGGCAATTTGTTCTGGGGGATACCTGCTTTTCCTATTGCAGAAGTCAAAAGTATTGTCTGGATGAAGGGTAATGCGGACAGAGAATGGTTAATGCATATGAAGACTCTTGAATATCTACCTCAGGAACAAGAATCTATTTGCCTGTCGTGGCAACACTGCTTGACCCAAACTTTTCAATTTCAGGAAAAAAAATATTATGAGGATTTTTAAAAAATATTTATGAAATTTTGGAAAAAAATGAAATCAGTATTTGGGAATGTTTTGGCAAGAAAGCTTTGGCTGTTCTGTTGCTTGCTAAAAAGATTGTTTAAAAAAAATAATTCAAATTTCCAGATGTTTGGAGAGAGCTTCATAAAAAATGGTAAAAATATTTAAATATGAAAAACACAATAATCTATATGCATACGTGCTGGATCTATATTATATATTTATTACTTTTTAAATCTATAAAATACAATGATAAAATCTTACATGTTTTCAACTCTGCAGTCTCAGCTCTAGTACAGGAGGGATTTAGAAGATACTTGTTTATAAATTGTTGCTCAGGAAGTATTTTCAGATCAGCTTCTTTCTTCGTTGTTCTGCTTTAGATTATCGAGACCTACTTTGCAGTGACTACCACAAGTTAGTATTAGGCTGGGGAATGTGTTTCGAGAAATGGTGTGGTTTGGTGTGACTTGAGGAGCTGGGGGCGGGGGATGTAGGTTTGCTTGCTCTTGTGTTCAGGACATAGCAACAGGGAGAAACGAGATGTAGGACTTGGTTTTTTTTTTCTGTAATCACTGGTGACTCACTTAGTGAAAGTTTTTAGCTTGGGTCACTCTAATTAAACTCACAATTCCAAATTAATGTGTCAGCCTATGTGCGGCATATGTTTCTGAGGCCACAGTCAGCCAATTTATAGTGGCTTTGGGAATAGACACATAAGTTTCAGAAAACAGATTTAGGTGCTGAATGTCAGGCATCTAACTTTGAAGAGAAAAATATCCCTTTTAATGCTTTGCTTTAGTTTCTTGTTAATGTGATATCCCAAGTTGCAAACCAAGATTATCTTGAAGTTTTCCTTTGCCTTTTTCAAGGAAAAATTCTTGCTGGCTTCTAATCAGCAGAGCTTTGGACAGAGCAAGGGCTGAGAATAGAATGATTAAGTCTTGGTAGAAACCTCTCTTGCTTCTTCATGACTTCCAGAACTCCGTTCTAGGTTGCTCAGATGCACCTCCAGCACCAGTAATTGATCATCTGCTGACAGAGAGAGAGTAAAAAGCCATTAGCTTTGTAGGAGCTTTTCCCCCTTGAAATTCCGTTGCTGGTTGACTCTTTTGGAGAGATGATGTTGAAACGGAGAATAAATGCAGTTTCAACATTTTCATATTCTTCACAGTCACTGCCAGGAAAGTGCTCAACTCTTATGCAATAATCGCCTGGACTCTTTTCAGTGTTTGCTGTGGTCGTCACGGCACTGTAATGATCTGAGCTCCATATATCCCTGGTGCTGGATGCAATCCGCTCAGACAGTCTTCTCCCCATAGGGCTGAAACTTCAGAAGCAGTCTCTGAATTGTATTCTCAGAACCCACCCTCCATGGCAGATTGACCAGATGGATGGGGTGGCTATACGTACATATAGCATACATACAGCAGCATACCTACCCCTTAACTGCCCAGCCCGAGTACTGGGTGTGATTGAAAAGGTGAATTTTATAATTCACCTTTTAACCTTTTGGTCTCTGTTTTTGAAGGAAGGCTGCCTTATAATCTATTCCAAAAAGCTGCAGTGATTTTTCTCCTTTCCCCTTCCTGTATCAGATAGTTGTGTTACTGACTTTTCATTCCAGAAGGAGGTGGTGTTGTCTAATGGCTGGAATATTATAACCTTGTCAGCTTGTTTACAGCCCCTCTCTGCTACTGCCCATTTGACCTACAGCACTGGGGCTAAGCTATTTCTATATCATTTTTACTGTCTGTGAGAGAAGGTTAAAACCACCAACCTCATGGGATGTTGTAAAGATTTAATGGCTCAAAAGTACTTTGAAATGATCAGGTAAATGATAGCAAACCAGTGCCCAGACAGTTATTAGAGTTTTCTAAATCTCTTCTGACACAAGATGTCTGTCCACTTTGAATTGTCCCTTCTACATTTAGGTTTGGGTTTTGTTTTTTGTGTGGTTTTTTTTTTTTAGGAGTTAAAGTGTGCTAGTGTGGAGAAACAGGAATAGTTCGTGTAAGCAAAAAACCCCTGAAGATGGAAAGAAATAGTACTTATATGACACAGGAAGAGAATGATTCAGTAATTATTTCTTGGAAAGGAGCATTTGATAGGGAAAGTGGTTAAATTTAAAGGGCAGTCTCCATTACAAAATAATTTCTGAATAACTCGAAGTATTACCAATTTTTCTGCTATTTCAGCCCTATGAGGCAAAATGATCCCAATTACTCAGGCAACAGATTCTTCTTGTAATAAATCCAAGCAATGAAAAGCAAAATCACTTCTCCCTCATTGAAGGTGTACTTCCATCGCTCTTGCCTCTCTCTCTGACCTCAGGGTTGCTACATGGAGATTATAATGAGAATAAGAATGAAACTTGATCCATCTTTTGTCTTCAAACTTGTAGAATTGTGGTACCCAAAGGAGTCAGTACTTTGTGATTTATGAGTCCTCTACTTTGTCATGAAGAAATGTTAAACATCTTTCCTTAATATGTTAGGTATCACGTTATCCAAGTTTGGCTGCTGATTGCAACATGCTCACCCTTTATTCCCTAGAAGAGCAATACCCTTCTGTAACTTCCTACATTGCTATCAGCTTTGCCAGGCTATGCCTTATTTGTATAACTGCAAGTTTTTCCAGTTGTCTGGGTAATTGTGCCACCTGAGGGATATTACCCTGCTTTGTAGCCTGCGGATTCTTTTGAATCATTTCCTATGTTAATAAAATTTTTCATTTTTGTGTTTAAAAAAGGCTCCTCTGCATGGTATGTGCTTCTCTTCTCAGAGGGGTCCCGCACAGCCCTTGACTGCACTTCCATTAACACCAAGAAAAATTCCTCTTCTGCTTGAAAGGGAGTAAGTGGTAAAGTGCTAAAGTGCTGTTGGAGTGTGGGTGATAGCATCAAGCTGCACAGTATATTTAACAGATAATACTGAAAAATGAGGCAAACTTACAAAAAAAAAAAAAACAAAAACAAAAACAAACAAAACAAAACAAAACAAAAAAAAACCAACAAAAAAACCCCAAAACCCCAACAAAAACCAAAAAAGAGAAAGAAAGAAAGAAAGAAAAAAGAGAAAGACAACCCAAAATAATTTAAACTGAAACTTTCTTTCAGCCAATGACAGGACACCAAAGCCAGGAATCAAACAGGTCTGTGCTTTGTTCTGCCTTTTACCCTGAAATCACGTTCCACCCCAACTCAACATTTTAGCCAAGAAGCAAACCAACACATTTCTTAAGAGACAGGGAGTGAAGCTGCAAGTACTTCGTCTGTTTGACTGCAGGGATGATAGGTTACTTGGTTGCCTCAAGGTGCAAAGTTTTTAAGCATTATCTTTACTTTGTCAGCTTTAATTTATAATGCAAAACTGACTGGTAAAAAGAGGGTTTGCTGCTCCATCATGTCGCTGTAAACAAAAACTCATCAGGACAGTACTATACTACTGAATCACAACTTTGCTCTTCCAGGGTGGTTCATTTGAGTCTTATAATGAGAAAGAGACAAATAACTCCAAGGAGCATGGAAGTGGTAAGCTTCTCCTTGCTCCTTCATCTTGTGGAAACATACTTCTGAGTGCATGGTACGTGTCACTTTCTGCAGGAAGGTAAAAAGTCATCTAACTAGTGAGATGAGCTAAAGAGAGCGTATGGGCACTGTGCAGCTTCTCAGCCTGAGCACTGGAGGGAATGATGTGAGCTTGAGCCTTCACAGCGGATTTCTGCAGATTCCTCCTCAAATACAAATCCTACCAGTCAGAAACTGGAGGTCTAAAAAGTCTGCTTTATTTTGCTTACTTTAAATAAAGGGCCTGTTGCTTTTCAAGAGCATGATGTCTTGTCATCCCAGCATGGTAAAACATGCAGATACTTTTCTCTAGGGGATGTAAAAAACTGCAGTGACCCAAAAACCCTGAAGGTAATAAGTCCTCTGAAAATTAAAACATGAAAACAACAGAGTATTACAAATCTCCTTTTTTTTTTAATTGAAGAAAACTCTTTAGGAGCCAGAAGGTGCTGCAGTAGTACTGGAGGATTAGATTTCAGAAATAGAAGTTTTTACAAATTTACAGTAACTTTCAGCATGTGCTTTTGTGCCATTGGAACAGCCATTGATATATGTGTTCTGTTGAGCAGGGATAGGATTATACACATTCTTTAAATTAAGCACATCCTTAACTACTTAGTTAAATTAGGGACTTAGTGGGCTGGATGCAATGAGAAGTACCTCAGATCCAAGGGTGTGCAAACAAGCTGGAGAATTCTAATAAGAAACCTCAATTTAGATTGCAACAGATTAAAATTCCTCTGAAAAAAAGATATGCAAAGAACAAGTTAAAAAGCCAGTGTGGCTTCACAAGGGACTGCTCAAAAATATCTGAGATTAACAAATGAACTCTGGAAATGGAAAACAGAGGTGGCAGCTACACAAGAACATTCTCTAAGTTGCTGCTAGCAGGAAAAAATGAGATTTAAAATCCATAATGAGCTAGAGCTAGGCAAGGCAAAGCAAATCAAGGATGGGGAGGGACATTTACAAGTATTTTTAGTGGAATAATGGGCTAGTACGAAATAGCCTGATAATCACTGAGAGCAGAGTAAGCTAAAACCAACACCCCCCCCCATACACACATTACAGATACTCAAGTTCCTTTTCAAACTATGTTAGCAGGCACATAGGGGTTTCAGATCATAATTATATCTGATAAAGTATCTACTGATTAAAACAGAAGAAAGATGTCTCTAAGCCAAGACTCCTTAAAAATCGGTGAATAGAAGTGTGTGCATCTGGCAGTGTTGAGTGTACTTGTCCAGAACTATCTTCTCCTGGACTTCCCCCTTCCAGCTGTGCCCCTCTGTTTTGAAGCTTGTTGTATTCTACCTTTTAATCACACGAGCCCAGCAAGAAGCACCAGAAGGGCAGAGGAGACCAGGCTCCTGGAGACAGTGCATGTGCATGGTCTTGTTGCTTGCCAGCTGTGCCAAGCGCAGGCAAGCATCACTGGGCAAGCACAAGGTGAGCCTGGGGCAGGGCATCCCTCAGCATCTGCAAGCTGTACCTTTCCAGAGGTTTCAGAAGTTTTCCAGGCATTTTTTGAATAATTAATCCTCAGGCAGATTTGTAAGATGAGAAATTTCAGTTCAGGCAGTTGTAAGCATCTAAAGGCAAGGAATACAAAGAAGAATCAACTGAAGTCAGTAACGGGGCAGTGCCACCAGGCCTACCCATAACTTTGTGTTGGTGAGGCTGTAACGGCTTGCTGAGAGACATTTTCAGGAAAGAAGCTGCTTTAAAGAATTGTTCCGTAGCAAAACATAGAAATCGGCAGAAAGATTGTTGGATTCAAGTAGTACACATTAAAAAAAGGGGTTGAGTGGTATCAATCGGACAGATGTACATACTAGTTTTATGTTTATTTAAAGAAGCAAACAATAGCATCACTAATGCTTTCAGTGGCACCTGATCTGTAGCAACACCAGAAAATTTCTAAACCAATGAGTAAACAAGTTGCGAGCTCCATCTACATAATTTTGTTCCATTAAAATGGTAGAATCACTTAAGTGGGTGAAATACTAGCAAAACCCTCACATACTTTCCAGTCCCAAGTTACAGCGTATCCCTTGTAGCCCTGTTTGCAGTATTTTGTTCGCATGTGGAAAGATTTGTCTCCTTCTCTCTTCAATATATGTGTGCTCTATTTTCTAAAATTTAAAGTGATGTCTCTTAACATGAGATTATTTTTCACGTGAAAGACCAGTGTGCATCAGGTACTGTTAAATAATCGAGAGGTTTCCAGATCAAATTGACAACAGAATGCTTGTGCCTGCTTTGCAGTGGCAAGATCGATGTACCATATGGTAGCCATATTTCTTTATATGATGCCTTCTGCTACACCTTTATGTGTGTAGGCACCCAGGGTGATACATTGTTTACTGATATGTCAAAACTAGTATGAAGCTGGAAAATATTGATACACTTCTAACACTGTGTAACTTATCTATCTCTTAGATACAAGTAAATATTTCAGATATGTAAACTTAAGTAAACAGAGTTACCTTGTAAAATGCCAGTAAATGAGTGAAGTCTGATGCTCTCACCATGAATGTTAATAATAGGAAATGGATGCCTACCAATGTTCGAAGAGCCAGACAGAGCCAGGTTTATAAATGCAGTCTCTACTATGCCGTGAAGCATACTACTTTCCTGGGCTTTCTTTTCAGCATCATCACTCAGTCCTTGCAGGTGAGAAAATGGCAGAAAACAATTTAAGTAGTGTAGGAGTTCACAAATCTGCAGCTGACCGTTGGCAGCATGCAGTGGTGTGGCACAGCAGTGGGGACAGCAGCTCTCGGTCACTCTGCGTTTCAGTCTCGCCCTCCATCTAGTGCGGGTGATGGGTGTATTCAGCTCACATCCCATTACTAGGCAGTAAATGGCTTCTGCTTGTCTTCTGCAGCACTCAGTCATCTGTGTGAAATGCAGTTCCTGGAACCCATCAAACATAACCTTAGGTTTTATACATTGCTGAGAGGTTTATGAGACCATTTGTCTTGAACTGATGACCTGGTACAGAGTGTTTTCTCCAAAAATTAGACAGTATTTCCATAAATACAACTTCTGGTACGAATTTCTGTATTTTGCTATTTATTTGTTCCAGTGAATAATGGAAATAATTTGATATCTCATAAGTGGCACTAAGGAAAATTTCAGTGTCATGAATTAGGATTAATTTTGGGTTTGTTTCACTGAAAATGGTGCTAGCTGGGTTTTACAGACTGCGGATTGTAATTTGAGGCTTTTAGTAGAGTGTTTACACACTCTGTCTGTCTGCCTGTCTGTCTGTCTGTCTATCTATCTCCAGGAACCAAAGCAAAGCTCATTTTGTCATTGTCAATCCCCTTTACTTAATTCTTCATTTCACTTGGATCTGTCCAGGAGACTTCTGGGCTCTCCCCTTGCCATCATACCTAAAGGACTTCAGAAGTCTTATGTAGAATTTATTGAATAATTCCTGAGGGGCAGAGAAGTACAGTTTTCCCAATTATGATTAAGGAACTGAGAGGTTTATGTGGAAATAAATTTGATTCAGGTGCTAAATAGTTTCCAGAGTTGGTCTGAGTGGTTTTAGACTATTGGGACTGCCTGATACGCATGTTGAAAAGCATTGCAAGAAACCTGTATGGGTCTGTAGGTGCTAATGCGTTTTGAAATCCGATACTAAGAAACTCATCCGAGGGCCAAGGTTCAGCACTGCAAACGTTTTTTATTCTTACTTTAACATTTCAACAGACACTGTGATTATATTTGGATTTTTATGTTCTGCTCTTTTGGTTGGTTTTATTTTGCGCCGTCTTAAAAACTGTCAGCTTAGTAAGTAATTAATTCACTCAGCATGAGTGGATTTTACAGTGACATAAGTATCAACAAGGATTTTTCTGCCAAGACTGTGGTTGTTTTAGATGCTCTGTAACTCTCAGGGTGAACCTATCTGTTGCGGCAAACTGAAAAACTGGGTTTGTATGGAAGCATCTAGAAAGTTAGCTTTTTCAGTCATGCTGGGTATTTATAAAGTATATGTCACACAGAAAGACATATTTGTCTTTTGAGAACCATGAACGTGAGTTTATCAGCTTACTTGGTCACACGCTTGTAAGAAGAGTTTGACCTACAGGTTAATGATTTCATAGTTCCTATATGCTCATTGATAGTCCCTCAGGAAAGAGGTGACGTCTTGTACCCTAAGGTAAGAGTGCAGGACTTGCCTAGGAGTAACTGGAAGGTGCACCAGCTTAGAAATAAAGTAGTAATAATATAAAAAAATAAATAAATCAAGGTGATAACATGTTGTTATCCTTATGCTGTCCACATCTTGAGGGCAGTATAAAGAAGCAATCTAAACTGACACCAAACCTGGATGGTTTTTCATAGGAGGAAATGCATATAGTAAGTTTTTTGAGTTGAATTTCTCAGAAAAGAAATTCAATTAAATTCAATTCAAAAGAAAGCAGCACATGAAGATTCTGACATAGGTGTGTTTATTTTATTGATCCAGTTATAAGCATGGTGCAAAACTGTGCTAAAAAGCTGTAGCCGAAATAAATCCTGATATACCTTTCAGGTGCTTTGCTGCTTCCTAGAAAGACAGGACAAGGCCTGCATGGCTGAGTCTCCACAGCAGTGCAGTACGCCAGCACCCTGCTCTCCAACACTTCGAGGGTGTGCGGCCCATTCTGAGTGCAGGTTTCCACTGGCTGCCTGGCACAGCATGGCTAGCGCCCAGTGGGGCTCTGCATGTGGCAGCCAACGATCCCCGCTTCTGGGATTAGCACTGCTTTTTATCCAGGGGCTGGCTCATGGAAAATGCATGACTGGTCCCTCTGGAAGGCTGCCTCTCACAGGCAGGACCAATGGAGCTCATAGGGATGAAGATGCACGGTGTAGATATGTCAAAAGTTAAGGGATTCCTGAAAGCAGCCCAGTTTTCAACAATATGGATATTTATACAAGTAATACAAAACTCTTGGGCTTGCAAAAGCTACTTTTTGAATTAGCTTCATTCACTCTTTTTATTTGTATGCCTCAACAAATAGTTGTTATAAGTGAAGATGTTAACAGAGGTTCTCTGCTTTGCTGATTACAGATTTATGATTTTGAATATCTGTTACAATATTCTCCTGGTTTTCTATTTCTATTTCTGGCTTTTTTGGCTTAGCCCAGTCCAGTCAACTCAGCCTCTCGAGGTAACGCAGGAACTACAGAATATCACCTAACAGCAAGCAAAGAGCTATACAATACCACTGCTGATGATTTTAGCAAGTTTCCATCTCTGAATTCATCAGTCTTCTTGGAAGAAAAGCAACTTTGTCCTGAAAATAAAAGATATGTGTCCACAAAGGGCATAAAATCTTCCTAATATGGCCATTTTAATTTCATTTTTATATTTTTAATAAATGCTCACAGTGTAATAGAGAGTGAATTCCTGGATACTTCGGGCTATAAATGTCTTGGGCAGTCATTCCATGGCAGTGTTACAGAATGGGTTTTTATTAATTTAAAGCCATGCTGGGAAGCATGGGATGTTTACATGCTCAATTCAGATCTTCTGCCCACTTGGAGCCACTGTGTCCTCAGGATAACTTTTTGCCTTCCTGATGTTCCCATCCCTGTGCTGCCCTTCTGCAGGTTCTTCCCCAGACCTTGAGAAGGATGGATGGCTGTCCCCATGGCTGTGGCTGCTTCTGTCTTTCCTGCCTATGGCTGATCCTGGTCTCCAGTAATTGCTTTCAGAAAGGTGTAAGTTGAAAGTTTGTGTGTGTAATCAGGAAACCAAATAGACCAGGTGGAAACAGCCAACCTCAGTTATAATTCAAGCTGAATTTCTTTTACACAAAGAGTTTTTAAATTATGGAGCCATTTCCAAAGTCAGTAACAAAAAGCAGTGCATATCAGTTCAAGGGAAGATAGACAAATTTATGGAAAATGAGGAAATCTGAGATATAGACACTGGCTGGATTTGTGTGGTTGGGAATAGATGCTGAGATATCAATCTGTCTTTACTACTTAGTGTCACAAATGTAGGTTTAGAAGGACCGTTGCTTATGGCTCTGACATACCTATGCTTTAGTAGAAACCAATTGCTTCCATTATGCAGGAACAAAAAATGGAGTGATAAAATCTGACTGTATTGGAAACAAGCTTTCTGTATGAAACTTGTGGTTTGCTGTCCATTTTGTTAGACTTCATTCTGTCTCTACAGCAGGGATTTTTTGGCAGCTCTGGAGATTCTGCATTATGTTTGTACATGTTTTGCCATAGGGTATAACCTCATTTTGTTCCTAGTTTCGACACAAAGGATGGAATAAGTAAATATGAGTGTATTTAAAGTATACACTCACAGATGCGTACCAATATGTGTGCACACACACATATACATGTGTTTAGCAGTAGGCATTTGTGAAAACAGATGGTTCTGTGACACTGCAAGCATCCTACAGACTACCAACAGCAACTTCCTGGTGTGCATAAGCTTGAAGGTTTTTAAAGAGAATCTTCAGAGACTGGAGACAGTTAGATACCATTTTCTGGTATGTTGAGTGTCTGATTAGATTTCCTTCCTCGTTTATTTTAATGCAGCCTACCTTATTCTTTTCCTTTCAAGCCTTACTCTTAGGTGACTATTAATGAAGCAGGACCTCACTTGCTTTGGTCCATCTTTCTTAGGTAAGTTCAAAGCACTGAGGTTTTGGGTGTTTCGATCCACTTCAAGCCAGTCCTCCTGCTGCAAGGAGGACATGGGTGACATGACCCTGGCCAGCAGCAAGCACCACATGGTGCATATGGATGTTACGTTTGAACCCAGACCTCAGGCTTCACGTTGGATGTCAGTGTCATACCTTGAGAACAGAAGGGTTTATGTTAACAGATCTAACTTCAGATAAAGCCATATGCACACAGGATAGTCTGGAGCTCCATGTGGAGAACCAAAGGCACTGATATGTATTTGGAATTTTCATGCAAAATATTATGAAAATAACAAGAAGTATTTCTTGGGGTGACTGTGCATGAGAGTTGGAGAGCTGTTCTTGAGATAGTAAGCCTTTCCTTCCACAGCACCCTTTAAAGGAATGCTTACAAATACTCTTCAGGAATATATATTCAACATAGACCTGCATTTTATTTTTTTCTGTTAACCAGTTATGATTTTTTTTAAGGTAGAGATTATGAAGTCACATTGACAGATTTCTGAACATTGCAATAGCTTTTTTTTTCCATTCAAGACAGTAAAACATGTTACAAGTGCCTTTTTAGTGAAAGAGAAAGCAAGGCCTTCACATCCTGCAACATCTGCTGGGAACATAATCTAAATTGAAAACGTATGCTGTTCTTGTGGGGAGGGAGAGGTCTTTCAGTGACAGGAAGTATCCAAAAAAGTTAATGCTGAAATCAGTAAAAAAAAAATCATGCGTGACAGGAGGAGAATGAACACATAACCTTTCTTTTTTTTCGTGGGGGGGATAAGGCTGGGAGGATGGAGGTGGCCAAAGGCATGGGAGGAAGTGGGATTATCTCTGTATTGACAGAACGATTTATTTTTCTCTGGCAAAAATAGATCTCAGCACATATTCCCACTAGCCTTTTTTTATTTATAAAGATGCAAAACCTAATCTGTCGCCAAGACCCATTATCCCTGCAATTGAGTCAGACAGTATATCTTGCTTATTGAATACTGTGTGTTTTATGAGGACAGAAGGGAAAAGAGATGTTCACTCTTGTAACCTTATGCTGTTTATTAGCATAGTATATTTACCACCACTACCAAAATGAGAGAGCTCATATTTTAGCTGTAGCAAAACTAGGCAAATAAATAACATGTATTAAAAAATAATGAAATTGCCCTGTACCCTGCCACTTGTGAGGAGGTGGGACTGTTCTATGGTGAGGCGCATAGCTCTTCCGAAATGCTTGGTTTTGATGTGCTATGTGATTTGTCTTCACCTTCCCAGGTGGAAAGAGCACTGGTTGGATTGATTGTGCTTGTGCTAAGTTTGAAAACATTTCTTACATGTGCTTTATGTCTTGCCTGAGCTCAAGCATCTCTAAGTACTTCCAATCTCCTCATAAATACACCTTTGTATTCTGCCTAATATATAAACATCACGACCCATGTCTGAGAATGTTGGGAATTTTATTAGGTTCATAAAATTTTAGTTGCGGTCTAGCCCAATGGGTCCAAAATAAATAAACACAGAGAGCAAAAAGAGTAACAATTTCATACCTATTTCTTCTCCTCTCCCTTGAGAGTTTTGCTAGTACCAGTGAAGTACTTGCTGCACTGTTCTCTGTGCTTTGCTATCAAAGTATCTGCAAGCCAGGAAGCAAAAAGCAGATGCAGAGAGGAAAAGTGGGAGAAGTAACTGAAATGGGCCTGTTTGTACCTTTAAGTGATTTCCTTGGTCCCTTTCCACTGTAAGGACTGAGGAAAAAATGTGACTAGTTGCGGATGAGTTGTGACAGCCACAGAGTGAAGTTGCTTGGTTGGGACAGCTTCCTAAGCCTTGTGGTGGAGCATAAGCAGTATGGCAGAATGGAAACCTCACTCAGAGTACAGTGAGATCTAGCTCTTGGTTTTCAGTCTGCAGTGGCTCTTTCTATGGCTCTGGACAGAGAGACAGAGTTGCTCTTCCCTTAGCACACAGCTTATTTTACCTACAGCTAATCAATAATATCAATATAATATAATAATCTTTTGCCTAAGTTATCAATAATATCAACTTTTTTACCTGAGTTATGGGTGAGTGTTATCTTTGCTTCATTATACTCCATAGATATTTCAAGCATCAATCTCTCAGCAGAGCCAACCTGCTGAGGGCATACAAAGTCTGTGTGGAAAGATGTTGTTGTTGTGAGACAAGTCTAAGTGCCATGAAGCCATCGCACCCTTTAAACTGATTCTGTTGTGGTCCTTTGACCTGTCAGAAAAATACAGCCCAGCAGACCTTTTAAAACTGGGGAATCAGCTAGCCAAGTCTCACATGGGAATCAAATTAATGGCTTAGGGCAGTTGCAAAGCTAAATATATGCATTTTTGCATATCTGTAACAGTAGTATGAGAGCCAGAGATGATACTACTTTTGCAGGGAGAACTGGGAGGTAAAACTTTAAAGATCCAGGCCTAAAGAGCTTTTTGTTTGTTTATATGCACTGCAGTCACTCTGTTTCAAAGCTATTGGAAAATTATTTTTGGAATGTAGCAAGTGGCATAATACATGTTACAGATCCTATTCCTAGTTAGCTACGAAGCTTACACTGCATTTGAGGTGGGGATAGAGACAGCTTTTTATTGTTCAAGAATTTATACAAAGGAAAAGACTATTTTAGAGCAGATAACTGTAACTGAGCTACAATTACAAACCAAATAAGACCATGCTATTTTTTTCCCCCCTTTTTCTCAGCTCACAGCTACACAGCTGACACTTGGGTTTGGTTGGAAATTTCTCAGCAAATTAGAATTTTGTTGGAAAACTCCCAACAGCTTTCAGGGTCCAAGATACTAGGGCTATGAAAAGCCTTGGACTTGACAGCCCCTTGCAAGCCCAAAGATGAGCTTCTGTCAGGTACGGCCAGTGGTGGGAGCTGCCAGGCTCTTAACCCTGGGGGAGATGCATCTACAGGGAGGAAGGGGGATGTTTCCATTTGGGCTGAGGGATGATGAATCTTGCCATCCTGCTGGTCGACAACTCTTCTGGAAAAAAGTTGTACAGGACCAGTCTACAGACCAGCTCAAAGAGGGGGATGGATGGACGTGGAACCAAGATGAACGTAGGTGTCTTCCTTCAACAAGGTGTAGGTGTTGGTTAGTGCCTGTCTCACTGCTGTGCACTGGCTGATTTCCACTATCTCATACTCATCCTGCACCCAGGTTTGCATGGGGGGGATGCAGGGCAGAGGTATTGAGTGTGTGTCCTCCTGGGCTCTGTCAGGCATGTGGGTGAGCAGCAGCGAGCTTACTTCACCCTCAGCTCTGCTCCTGGCCAGGAGGAGGTGGAAAGGGAGGGCAAGCAGCCTCTCTTCCCCTCTGCAAACCAGGTGTCCGTGTGGGTCATCAAGGCTGTGACTGTGGGCCCCAGTGAGCTTGTCACCGTCGCTGAAACCTTTTGTATCTCCCTCCCTTTTTCCCCCCTCTTTTTATTATTTTTTGTAATGCAAGTGCAAAAACCCCAAATGACTAACGTTCCTTCCAAGGCAATAACCACAAAACAGAAAATCAAACCCACAGAAATGCTTTCTGTTAAAAATTACTCACATTTCATCAAGCTTTGCTTATACCAAGGTGACACAGCCAAACCCACTGACGGTTCAGCTATGTGGCCTGAGAAATGCAACTGCATTAACAAAGCTGCTCTCAGATGTAGAGCAACACTTTTCATCTTCGTTAAAATACCACACTGCTACTCAATTCCTTGCCTGTCAGCATCCCTTCTCAGTGTCCATTCTGCCTTCCCACTGGAAATTAGGCACATGCTGCCAAGATCCTTACAGTTGTATGAACTAAATGTTCACCCCAGAAATCCTTAGAGATGTGGGAAGAACTGCTGCTTTGCTCTTCCTTTTTCAGAAACCTAACTAAAATCTCACTATTGTGTGAGTTGCTTTTTTCTTTTATTAATAACACCATATTTCATTTCATCCTTCACAGCAACAGTTGCAGGCGGCTGCCCAATACTTGTACTCTTAAAAAGGGAAAACAATGCAGAAAGAGGATGTCCCCAGAGGGAGATCATGCCCTGCCCCAGCTGCTCACACATGCAAGACAGATTTTCTCAAGCACAACAACCATTTAGGAACATGGCTGCTGTTCACGCCCTTGGAAACACCCCTCTTTGCCTTGTAAGTATTTGGAAACTTGGCTTCCACTGCTGTAAGGGTAATTAGGGACTTTTCTGTTTTTGAGCACTGGCATTTCACCTGAATGAGTATATCAATGGTCAGTGATGTGACACATTCAGGGGTGGGACACACATATGTACCCCTATGGGGTAATGAAGTTTGAAGGGAAGGGCCAGTTTCTTCCACTATGTCCTGACTGCAGCTGGAGCTGAAAAGTCTCTGATGGGTGAAGAGTGACTTGCACAGAAAGTGAGCAGGATCTGGCAAGTGGTTTTGCTGTTCTATTTTCAGTAGTTTAGCAAAAAGCAGGCTTGGTAGTCCAGTAGAAAGCTAAGCAGTTAGACACTTGTTCAACATCTGTGTCCCTGGCATATCCTTCTTACTGAAATGGATAATATTTTAGAGCATATAGCTCAAGCGACAGCTGACAAAGGTAATGCTGAGATTATTAGTAACTGCTGCAAGGCTCAAACGAAAATAGTGGCTGGCCACAAAACCCAGAAAATTCTACAAATTCTGCAGATAAGTGGAGGTCACCAGGGTCTATGGGATGCTGGATGTGTGCCTTCAGGACTAGAGACCATATGGTGAGAGTCAGGAAGGTATAAGATGCATATCAGCTCAGCTCTTCCCTGTGGATGAGCCAGTGCTGAACATCTGGAAGCGGAGTGGGTACACAGCTTGGATGCTTTAATACAGTCCTCAGGATCAGCATGCGCCTGATGCTTCTGCATTTTCAGTCTCATCCTTGCCCCCAGCAGACAAAACAACTTGGAGATAATTGACTCTTCCAGTGGTGTAATGAAAGCAACATTCTTCCTTCACAGAAGTGTCTTTATAAAGCAGCCTCTAAAATAAAATGCTTACAGTTATGTCCTATCCCAAAATGTACTATAAACTCCATGAACTAAGCGGCGTATAAGGAGCAGGTTGGATGACTGTATTTTTGCCATTGAATACTTTATATCACCTGCTGTAGCTATGAGAAGAAACTCTAATGGACTGAAAGAAGTTGACCACAGGGTATATAACAAGGACCAAAGGATGTATTAGTGTTGAAAGCAGCAGACTGAGATTCAGGCGAAAGGCTCAGCTGGCGACGGGTCCACAGGCTTCCATTGTGCTTTAGCTCTCCACCTGTGAAACACGGAAGCAGTATGCAGGAGAGTGTACGGATAAGCATATCCTCACAACTTAAGGCTTAATTTAAGGTTTTGGTGAAACAAGCACTGGCATTTATCATAGTTCAAATGATAAAACCTGTCCAAGTAGCACACAGATGCTAAAACGACAGGTATAGTATTTTTGCATATGTAGAAATGTTTTACACCTGTAGGTAAACCACAAACCATCAATAGCTGTCATGTCCCTATCTCAACATGATGAAACTAGAAGTGTAGTTTATCACAGAAGAAACATGTCAAAACCATTGACTGATACTTAATTTTTTGTTTAGTTAGTGATTAGAATCATCAAACTATAGAAAAACACAGATTGGAAAGGATGTTTGGAGGTCGTCTGGTCCAACCCCACGATGAAATCAGAGCTGCCTTCACAATCAGGTGAGGTTGCCCAAGGCCTTGATTGGTGATTTATATCTTTGCAGGAGTGGGGTTGCTGCAGTGTCTCTGGACAATCTGTTCCTGTGTTCAGCTGCCCCATCCATGAAGAACCTTCTTCCTTCTTCCAAGAGACAGGTAAGAAAAGATCTACTTCCTGATTTCCAGAAAAGCTCAGTGTAAGTTGGGCACTTTACTCTTTAGGCACCTTAAAGTGCAGGTAGCTGTACACATACCTGGAGACAAAGGCTTGCTTTCCAAAGCTTGACCTGCTCTAGTCAACTGAGCAATTCCTGAAGGCTGGGAGCAGTATCTGTGCTGATTTTTTCAAATATTTGGTGAAGTTTTTCTTTCCGTTTGTGACTTTTTAATGAAAATTCAGTTCAGATTCATTAGCTGCTTGCTTTGAGGGTTGGGGTTTGGTTTTGGTCGTTTGGTTGGTGAGCTGTTTTTTCATTTGGGGTGGTGAGGTTTTTCTGATTGTGGTGTTTGGTCATAAAACTCACCTGATTTTGCTTTTAACACTGACCGGGGAAAAAAAATCACTTTCACTGTAAGGCCTCACCGTTCATAGACCTGTCACTCTGGCAGTTGTAGTCCTGTGAATAAATTTTTCTGGTAGGACAACATGTGGTGTAATATAGGAGATAGTATATAATAACCATTATAAAGAGGGTACTATGCGAGTAAAAGTAGTAGTTTGCTAGTTTGAGTAGCTGTTACTGACACCTTATTCCAACCTAGCTGTAGCAGGCTGAACAGAAATTGCAGGATCAGAAAATATTCGCATGAAAGACACAAATGAAATGTAACTATGAGCAAAATTTTAGTAGAATTAGTGTGAATGTTAAGTAGCAAATAAATGTTAATACTTATTTTGAATAAGAGCAGATAGTTATGAGCATATCCAGTTGCCTTGTATAGATTAAGATATTTTGTATTACTGCTGAGTATGGTAAAAGTTTGGTATGGCTCATAGATGGTGTTCTTCTGTTCTGAGATTCCTTCATTTTTATCCCTGTCTAGTAGTTTTCATCAGCCTTTCAAGGCAAGTTTCTATGATGTGGACAAAGGATGGCATATAATCTGAGATAAAGATTGATGGGTTTTTCTCCTCATTTGTAAGGGAATGGTGTGCAGTATCACTTTAATGTCTACAAATAGAAGCTCACTTTTACATAAATACAAAGTAATCTTGATAATTCATTGACAAACAGCATCAATTGCCGCTTCTGTCAGCATCAATCATCAGCAAGTTTCTGGATGCTACTTAAGCTGCAACAGCATGGAGGAAAGGAAAGTTTCTTGTGTCATTTTCATTGGCCTTCTATCACAAGTTATGAGTGCATTACTTTGAGGAACTTCATTATGTATAAGGCTGCCAGGTATTTTGGGACTTGATGATTTATGTTTTCTGAAAAATGTAGAGCTTTCAGACAGCTGGGGTGTTTGGAGCTGGAGGAGCTAATGTAGCAGAGAAGGCACTCATTTGGGGAGAAATTTGTGAGAGATATGGTCTGCACATGAAGAAGACAAGCTACTGGCAAAAGAATTTTAATATTATGGACAGCTATATAAAATACCAGATGTGGAGAAGTAGGTTGCCAAAAAAGCCAACAAGATCTCGGTGGGAAGCTTTTGGCATGTCAACTTTAATGATTGAGCAAGATGCCATGAGAAAGGGGAATTTTTTTTCAGGAATCAGAAAATTAGGGATGTGGTTGCTGAAAGCAAGAATTCCAGGAGAGAGAAGGAGGAGAGAAAATTTCAAATAGAGATGTACAATGCATTGCTGGAAAGCTTACACCTTAAAACATTTGAGTAAGGACATTCCAGTTTCGAAGTCATTGTGTTAAGGGTAATAACCTAAGCAAAAGAATCCTGAATAAATGGGAAGTAATTGTGTTGCTCCACTGCATGCTTCAATATTGCTGCCACAGCACAGTGGAGTCCCTGTGGGCAAGGTCTGGGTCAGGAGCTTCTCTTGTGAGCACTTGGTGCTCCTAACTGCTAGGAGTGAGGTAGATATCTCAGCTGTCAGCAGAAGACTGTGATAGCCCTTGTGTTTTACAGACAACTACATTCAGGCATCGCTAGAACAATCAGGATATCTTCTACCAGTGGCAGACCACTAAATGGACATCTTGGCTTATTCATAATTCTCACTAATGAAATACCATAGGAATATTTTTGCTGGGATAACCATGTTGGCTACAAAATGCTGCTTCTTTCTGGAATGAGAGTCCAGTTATTATTGGTATGTTTCTAATGTACTTAAGGCAGTCTCTTTTCCCACACTCTAATATTGCGGTTCTGCATTTTTGGTAGTAGCCAGTCAGATGTGTTATAATTATGAATCAGACATTGGTTTTAAGGCTTGCAGACCTCTCTCATAAAGCTTTAGTTTCCTTAGCCATTTGTAATATTCATACTTCCGTCACATTCGCAAGGTATCTAGACAGGGTACCACCAACTCCCAAGGCTGTGCCAGGCACAGCCCTGTATTATGTCTGCGGATAGTACTTAATTAAGCCCTAAGTAGGGCTTGACAAGTCATTGGCACATGATCCAAGTCTTTCTTATTTATCAGGGGTACAAGTGGTTTGTGGTCAGTCAAAAGTTGAAATTACTCTGGAAGAGCTTTCTTAAGCATTTTTCACATGCTTCTTTTACAATGAGACACTCCTCAGTCTTCAGAGAATGATTTATATCATCAGCGAATGACCAGGAGCAGTATGTAGCAGCCCCGCCGGTCTGACCAGGCTGCAATAGTTCAGTAATCTACAATGCAGTTACAGCAGGCGACTGCAAGTGGTTACGGGAAGGGAGCACTGGTGTGCCTCAGGTAGGGCTTCTGCTCAGTTGAAAACATATTCTCGTATTATGTTCAAATATCAGGTGCTTACATTTTCCAGGAGTTCATTCCAAGGGTGTATTATTGCCATTCATAACCCAGCATTCATTTCATTTTGACGTAGATTCAGGAGCTTGCATTAATTTATTGCATACTTAGGCCAATTTACCTTTTCTCAGTCTTCCCTTATGCCTAGGTTTTGTGCATGTTATCTCAGTAGTTCAGCTAGTTTTGATGTAGCCCAATGTTTATTCCATTTTAGATGCGGATACCAAGTGTCTCTGGAAATCTAGACCAGCTTTTATCATGTTTCACTTCTTAATGGCAATATCCCAGGACTTTGTCTGTACAAGAAACTATCCCTTTCCAGGTGCTGCAGTAGCCTTGTCATTTCCTTTGGAATATATTGGGTGCGGTAGCAATGCCAAAAGGAAGTCTGCGGAAAGATTACCATCCAAAAGGCATAATAAAAGTAGTTAACTTGGCGCCATCTGGGTGTAGAAGCATCTGCCAAAAACCATTTGCGGCATCTAAAAGGGGAAAAAACTTGGGCATTCATCTTGGAAAGATGTTGTCCACTGCGGATAGGACAGTGCTCTCTCAAGCATTTCATTTTGTTGATTTAGGTCAAAGGATATGCTGACTCGTCTGTTTTTGTTAAGGCCTTATAACCGCTGGTAAACACCGTTCAGTGGGTTTGGCTATATCTTCTGTAACACTGACAGGGCTTGGACCGTCTGATCCTGTTCTTTGAGTGTGAAGCACTGAGCTGAGTATGTTGGGACTCTAAACACAATAAGGAGCTGTATTTCTTTGCATAGTGGGGAGATGAACTTAGTGGTTCTCTTTCTTCCAGTGTTTTTGGCTCATTTTCTTTTGGCAGATATGGCAATGTCATTGGCGGATCTTACTGAACAGTAAATTTTTGAACCCATGGGAACAAAAATAGCACCCCATCTGTTCTGTAACATTGCACATTACTACAGGTCTTACTAGCATGTATGTTCATCCTTGAGTTCAAGTGACCCAGTCACTTGTTATTTGTTTTTAATCAGTTCTTTCTCACCTCTCATTTCTGACTGTCCCATGCCTCTCTTTAGGGACTTCCTTCTTGTTTCTCCATCTTCAAACCCAGGAGACTGCTTTCTGTCTATTTTTCGTCCTGCTCCAATCTCTCTGAGAGAACCTTAGCTTTTATTGCCCAACCTACTCCCCTCCATTCCTGCTGGAGTGAGCATCACCACTGTGGTCTCAAGACCTCAGTTCACTAAAGCTCTCCTCTATCTCCCTGGAGATGTCCTTCTTCCACTAGAAGTCTATCCCACTGTCACAATAGCAGAAAATGGAAGTGTGAGAGCTCACAAGGAGTTTTCATTGCTGTCAGCTAATAACTAACCAGGGCATGAGGCTCTCAATTGCGTATGTATTTCTCATTGATTTTCCTGGCAAAGAATTAATTCGTGTTTCAAAAAAAACCCCAAAACTGTAAAATTTCTTCCATTTCCTCCTGTCGATTTACCCTGTGCAGGAAGATGGGTAAGTTGTGAGTGTACACCATTTTGGCTGAGACTTCACAGCCAATAGCATTGCCAAAAGGCAAGAGCTGTCAATCAAAATGTGGGGATTCAAAAAATGAAAGTTGGTATTCATTGTTCTGTATTCTACTTGACCAAAGCAAGTGGTCTGGATTTGGGAAATTATCATGCCCCTTTAAGAAGGTCAGGCTTCAGTCTCATTTTAAAGCACTTAGAATTAAAAATCATTCCTGAAAACTTTGACTTAAGCTGCTGCTGTTATACAAAAGGCATCAAAAACTCACTTTACCCTCAGAACTGAAATTTTCTTCTACCTCCAAGCTCCAGACCTACATCCTGCACACTTTCTTCATATCCTTCTGTTAAGTACTTCTAGTTGGAATTCTTAATGAATAAGGGAGGTAGAAGTTAACCATATTTATGCATGTGTATGTTCTTATCCATACCCTTGATGAGGATTTACATGGCCCAGTACATACATGTATATTCTTGCTAATTATGCCTGTGTGAGCCTACAGCTTTTGTTGCAGAAACCAAGAGAGAGAAACATGAAATTACTGTAGCCAAGTAGGAAATGTAAGATATGGGAATTTCCCTAATGGTGTAAAACATATAGGAATATGATATTAGAAATCACAGGGAAAGCTACAAAATCTCAGCTAAGAGATCTTTTCCTTCTCCTTTTCTTTCTTTTCTTTCTTTTTTTTTTTTTTTTAATGAGGAAAAAAAGAAGGAATAAAAAGTTTGTAGTGACCCCTTTCCATTCCTGAAACTCATGCCCCTCATAGACCACAGAACTCTGCACCACAATAAGCAACTCTGAGTGCAGTATGCTGTAAGTAATTTAAAAGCTACTTTAAGAGAAGTGCATACTTTTCATGCTTTATACATTTCCAAAAACACCAGTCATTCATTTCTGTTTGCCTGTTCTGCACAATTAAAATTGAAAATTGAATGAGCAGAAAGGAATGAATTGAATAATTCTCCTTCTTTCTTTCCTTCTTTCTTTCCTTATTCCTTTTCTTGCTTCCTTCTTTCTTTCTTTCCTTCTTCTTTCCCTCGTTCTCTATCTCTTTCTCTCTTTGTCTCTCCCTTTCTTTCACTTTCCTTCCATTCTTCTGTCCCTTCTCCTGTCTTTGGTCTTTTCATCATAAATGAAACTGAAGATGTCACATCATTCTTATGCCCGGGACTAAATCTGTGCATGTGAACACATAGCTCAATGTTTGGCCAAGGCGGTCACTTGATAAACAATGAAATTTAACCATCTACATCATATGATATACATATCATATCATATACATATACATCATACACCTATGAAATACATGGATGTACATGGATGTTAGGCATGCAGACATAGGATGACTGGAGCTGTCATTTGAGGTTGTTGTCAGGTACCTCTTCCTGGCCTGCCCTGGGACTTTTCACGGAAAGACCTCAGGTGAAAAAGCTTGCCTTTGCTGGAAATCTTGGTGCTGTCCCTCAGGAAGGGATCTCAGGGTGCCTCTGAGCCCCTCTGCCCCTGTGCCTGTAGGCTCTGCGCCTCCCTTCACACCAGTTCATCCTCCATGACCCCAGCACAGTCCTGCTGAAGCTGGTCACCTAGGTCAGTGCCTCCCAGCTACTTCTGTTGGTGGCCCCATGACAGCAAGGACACTGTTGAACACATATGGTGGGAAGTACATGATATTCTTGGCAAGGCAGTTTGAGGAAAAAAGTTTTGTGTGGTCATGAAATCTCAGATGTGGATGGCCTTGAATACTTTTAGACAAGGAAGTGGCTAAGAAAGGCCATAACCATTCAATATGCTTTTATTTCAACCAAACTATTGAGTGTTGAAAACCTTTGAATGTGTGGGAGATCCTCTTGGTAGAGTGTAGCTGCATCATGACTCCTCATAAGAAACCCCCTGGGGACTGGAGATGTGATTAGTTTGCTGTCCGATACCCTTTGATTAGTATTTATGACCAAAATGAGGAGTCATTCTAAAGGAAAACACTTGGGTCTCATTTTGTCACAGTGACAGTTAGGCTTAGTATTTATTGTTGTCGAGGCGTTTGTATTTTCCATATGTTTTTCTCTTTAGCTCTAATGTTAAAGTTTCAAGGGGTCACTGAATTTGGCACACATGCTTTTTCATTTGACTGTGTCTTTGACTATCAGGGGTCAGTAAGCGTTTCTAACTCCTAAAATGGTTTAAAGAGGTACACGTAGGCTCAGATATTTATCTTCAAATATTTGTAACAACAATAATACCAAACAACCAGGAAATCCTTTTTGCATTATTCTTTTCTAGTTAAAGACTGGCTTTGCAGGAACCATGGTCTTCACCCCTGTAAAGAGAGGCAGTACTGGGAAAAGTCGGGTGCAGTTGGAGGTTTTCACCAAGAGGTGGTGCTAACAATTACCACAGTCGGGATAACATCCTTGTAAAATGTCTATAATCTATTTGAAACCAAAATAAAAGGTTTTATGTGGCTATGTGTGCTAGTGCAGTAGTACGGCGTCCTTCTATTTATGAGCTGTGTAATTATATGTTTAGTCCTTTTTCAGTGTAGGAAAGCCGCACTATAATGTGTAATTATAACCTTGGTAAGTGTAGCACCATTAAAGTTAGAACAAGTGGTGTGTGCAGCACAGAAATGATAGGGTGATGACAGAGTGACATGTTATGACCAGCACAGCATAATCAGAAGAGTCTTGTTCCTGCTATTAAAAAGGCTGTTCTCTGTACCAGCTAACTTTTGGTTCCCCAGGAGAAGTGAAATGATGCTCAGCCTCACGGAAGCACTGCTATGCCTGTAGCAGTGACATTTGCTTGACACTTGCCCAGAGGCTATTAAGGACCTAGAGGCGTCAGAGCGTTGGGGATGGCAGAGTCTCAGGAGATCCCGGCAGTCTGTGGGGGCAGCAGCACTGGCCATGACACAGGCAGACCTTGTTGGGGTGTCTGTCCTGGGGGAACTTGTTCAAACCAAGCCCTCCCCAAGCACTGAGCACCCACCTCAGTTTTGGCAGACAGGAGGATGTGCCAGCTGGAGGGCTGTATCAGCAAGTCCCTCCAGTGCACAAAAAGCCTTTTTCACAAGCTGTTTCAGGGCCTTTTTGGGGCTGCAGGTGCAGATGACAGACCCTCTTTGCCCCTCTGTTTTCCCAAAGGAAGGGGAAGTAGAGCAGTAGGTACTCATCAGTGCAGGAGGCTGCGGCATGTGGCATGGCAGGGTGGTGGGGAAGTGGCCTCACTAGGGAGGTGTCTAGGTGCCTTCCTATTGAAATAGATGGAGCTCCGTCTTCCTATAGATGGAGCCTTCCCAACAAAGTTTCCCATAGGTGGAAACAACCAGCAATCTTGTTGTGAAAAGCAGCCTGGGGGGGACACAAACTTTGCCCAAGAAAGCACAAACTTTGATCAACTTTTTTAATGTTGCTGTCAGTGGTGAATCCCAGGCTCATCTCTGAGCAGGGGAATTTACACTCCCCTGGTACCTGTGGGATGCTTTAGCCACATTGGAAGTGTGTACCAATTAGCATCATGGAGGAAATGAAAAATCTCAGTGTGGGTATATGGCATAAACTACACTACAAATTGAATTAAACTCCCTGAAAATCCTGCCAGAGAGGACAGCCTTTTACTGATTAAATCCCAGCCTTGCAAGCACTTTTATATAGGATTGCAGAAGAGAGCTTTAAAATGGTCCTTACGGCGTTTTTAACGGAGGCCAGTCCCAGGGCTGTTTCGGGGTAGCTGGTCCAGTGGTTGTTTTCACTTTGGCAGGAGTACATCGCTAATATGAAAGCTGTTGACAGTCTTCTCAGTGATGCTTTTTTTCCATGTTTGTGTTTTGTATTTTCTGGCTGAGTTAGCCCGTATCCTGTAAACTTTCTTATTGTGCTTCATACTCATTGCAATGACATCTACTGTGGAAGGGAGAGAGAAAGCTTATTAACCGCAGGCTCGCCTCCTGCTGACTGCAGTCGGAGACGGCCTGGGACAGCACTACCAGCAGATGTTTCTGCTTTATAGATCAATGGAAACTTTACAGAGATATTTCTCTCTTCAGTCCAAAAGCGAATGCCAGCAAGTCTGAGATTCAGTAACTTTGCTGGACACCAAGAATTTTATTTGGTTTATTATATTTTTTATACACACACAAACTAGCTACCAGAAAGTTGTCTTTAACATTGCTTTAAATGGCATGTCTTACAGGAATAAAGCTGCTATCCACTCACAGACAGCGGTCTTGCTGCCTTTGCCCGCACATGAAGTGTCAATGTAGGCTAGGGCCCAGCAGATGGGTACAGCACAAGACACAAGTCATCAGATGTCATTGTGGGGTGGTATTTTCTGGTGCTGAGTCTCCAGGGGCTCTGAGAAACAAATCCATATTTCAAAGGATAGAAAAGTGGTATTTTATTCAAACAAAGGGTTGGAAATGTATCTTTCTCTCTGCACATTACCTTCTTGTTCTCTCAAGGAGGGGCTGACTGGCGAAGAAGGGATATGGAGAGGAAGGGAAAGGGAATACTTGATCTATGCCCCCTCATGACTCCCCATGCATGGTAACAAATTACCCCTTTCTCATCACAGCACTCCTGTCTGCTATGGCTTCAGGTGCAGTTGCTCCCATGCTACAATTTCCCTCAGAGCAACTGCAAATAGGAAATAAATATTTTTGCTCTTTCAACCAAGAAAGGTCATCTATGGTTTCGGGTCACCCATGTGAAACCCTCATAATCCTCCAGGACTCCTTTTTCTCTCATACTTTGCTGTTTGTGCAAAAGAAAACAGGCAGCTGAAGGAGCTGCTTCACCTCTATGTGTGTGCGTGTTCGCTGCAAGAGTGGTGGCATCTGTAGGAAACAGACCTTCAAACATCCTGCTCTTGTGTGATAGAGGCAGAGAGCTTTTTGGCTCCACAAATGTCTGCAGGAAACCCTGAATTCAGGGACATGTCTTTCAGTGACAGAAACTTCAGCTATGTTGAAACCTCAACTAATGTTTCAGTGATGGAAACATTGAAAGTCCTGTCAAAAAAGACTTAAATTAGTGAGAGTATTTTTCTGTAGCAGCAAGTAACAAAATAGACTTCCAGTGATTGCCTGACATAAAGGAACTGGAGACTTCCTCTGACCGGATCAGGCCAGATCTGGAGATATTTAATGTTTCTTTAATGTTTAGGGATCTGCGCATTTGGTGGGATATCTGCATGAAGAAACAGCTGTGCGGTCTCTGAGCGTTGTCTTTTCTCAAAGGGCATCTCTCTTTTGAATGTACTGCAGCCTTCCCTTTAGGGAGAACAGAGAGAACCAAGCAGACCTCAGAAGTATGTGCACGGACTGCACAATAACAGAAGTTTCCTATAATTCAGTTGGCATTTCTGTGCTTGGTCAGAAAGTGCTGAAGGCCATGAAGTTTGAGAGAGCAGATTTCTTTTAGTGCCTGGCTTTTAAATGCCCACTATTGTGTAACACAGTGATCAGTTCAACCAGGTTGTCAGAGACTTGCAAATGCACAGTTCCCTACCTTGTCCTTTCCGAGCTAAAATTCATTGTACTAAGGCATTTAAAAAGGATATGAAAAGCTTATAATGTGATTGTTAATCAAAGTGACCATGATCATCCAACTTTCATCTGAGGTTCTGGTTATTCTTGTTCACAGAGAGGACAGCAGCTTCATGAGCACTGAGAAGAAGCAAAAGCATTCACTGCTGTGGGGAGCTCAGGCTGCTGCAGGTAGCCTTTCTGATCAAAAAAGCTGTAGACACACTCCTCATCTTGCTCCTGCAGAAGGTCTGGGTTAAGTACAGTTTCCCATATGGACAGATATCTACATCTTCATCTAATGCCAGTACATGGCAGCAGATTTCAGGATGCCCCATTGTGTTTTATATTTGTCTCCTCCTTATATATTTCTCCATGCACCAGCAAGTCCCTGACAACCCTGAGCTCACTTTCTTATAGCATCAGCAATCTCAATTTCTTGTTTCTTTTTTAAAAAAATATGTCTGCTGCTTGCAACCCATATGTCATCCTTGCTATTTCATAATTTAAAAGTACTACATGTAGATCTGATGACCTCTCTCCCTCCTTTGCCAATAGGTGCTTTATTACGTTGACAGATTCACTCACTGGCCGATTATGCTGGTATAAAGGTGGCCTGCAGCTGTGTGTCTGGGACTTCACTGCTTTCTCTTTCAAGCTCCAGATCACTGCTGCAGTCTGTGGTCAAGTACTTTTACATGATGAGTGCCACAGTGAGTACAGGTAGAGTGCAAAGCAGCCCTTGTTTAGTGTTGCTATCCCCTGCTAATCCTCTAGATTATTGCTCTAGAGGCTGTGTTTTTGACTATGATCTCTCTTCTATGTTTTTATTAGATATCCAAATATTCTCTCTTAATAACAAAAAATATCTCCGCTGTTCCCAGGGCAAGTTTGTCATGCTCTTTTCAGTAACGGTAGTGACATAATGTTCTTTCCAGCTATTACAAACCTCCAGTAGATGAAGACATAAAACCTTTGACACCCAAAAACCATAGTCAAGACCTTGTTCTCTGTTACAACATACTGACATTTTTATTAGCATCCATGAGACATAAACTTGTACTTTTAGAAGGATCTCACCAATACCCTTCATGGAAGAGTCTAAGGGCTTCTCAGCTTTTTACTCACCGTTTTAGTGGCTCAAGGCTGAAATTCTTCAGTGCAGTACTCTGATTAGCTACCTCAGGCATTTTAATACTGCCAGCATCTTATGGTGCTATCTGTACACACTTTCAAGTTCTCAGGCCAAGTAGCTGGATTAAGCATGAATTTCCTTTTCTCGTTCAGTATTTTGAGGGATGCTTGTCCTCCTTGCACCTGTCTCTGCCAGCGTTCCTAGAGTGCAATGGTCTTAGTGCTGGTACCTCTCTGGCCATTTTGCTGGATTCATTTTCTCCTAGGAACATTATTTCTGTTACATACAAAATGTATTTTCAATTTTTCAGCTTTAGGCCAACACTCTGTTTTTTTGGGTTTGGTTTGGGTTTTTTTCTGTCTTGTGCAAAGCCTCCATCCCTGTTATTTTCCTTCTGATTAAAACTTTATTTATGTAAACCTTTGCACACTTTTACACAGTCAAAACCATAATGCATTCATTCAAATCATCAAAACCATTTGACTTCCAATCCACATGGAGAAGAGGTGTCTTCTCCTTTGTTAAATGAGCACAAATGTGTGCTCCATTTGTGTAGTGGTACCTGCCAAAACCTCATATCAAGCACAGCAAAAATATTTGGCATCAACCACCTCTCCAAAGACTTTTCCCCTTGGAGGGTGAAATTCCATTTTTCCATGTTACATTCTTTCAATAATGTACATAAATGAAGCTTTTTAAGGTTTGGCTGCATTTCTCCCCTTCCGCTAAGACTATGCACTTACAGCTCCTTCTGCTCTCTCTCGGTTTCCATGCTTCTCCTTCCTCAATTTGGTAAGACCTACATTTTAGCCATTAACACCCCGTTTCCTGTGGGTTTCCTTGTAATGTTAATGTTACTCTTTCTGGCACTACTCTAATCTAGAGCTTGAACATTCCAAGGAAAGCTTATGATGGATCTGATCTCTTTTTCTAAATGCCAGCTGTCTGCTTGGTTTCTGTTATATACCACAGCAAAGGCATCTCCATGTACAGCTCCTAAGGGATTCAGGCTCTGTGGGCTTCTCTGACCCGAATTTCTTCACATGGGATCTGGGGCTTTCTGGAATGGCCAAAGCATCAAGAGCTTCAGTCTCAGAGTGTGCTGGGATCCCTAAGTGTCCTTCTGTGGGACTTCAGTCCCAAACTGACAGCTTAACAGTAGCTCAGCTATCTGAAAACACAGAGGCATTTGACAAAGCTACAGAGCTGCCAGACACATCTTAAAAAGAAAAGTATGAATTTCAGTACAGGACTGAGCATCTTTGACTGTGCTCCTGGCTCTATCAGTAGCCACCGTTCATCTTTGGATAGGACACTACCTTTACCATGGCTCTGCTGTCTTATCCATAAAATGAAGGCAACAGTTCTTTTTGTAAAGCACTCTGAGACTCAGCAGTAAAGGAGATGTGGCATTGCAGAGATAAGTCAACTGAAATGGCTGTGTTATTTTTGCTGAAGCCTAGAGTTTATCCAAAGCCTGAGCTAACCGAAGCAGTAGTTAGACAACAGGAGAAATAACTGGGTCGACAGCTATATTTATGAACAGCAGCAGGGTCATATTACTCACTGTGAATAATTTATCTGACAAGGACATATAGTTTGCATAATTTTCTCAAAACAATGCTCTGTAAATATTGCAGTCTGCTGAATAATTTGAGATGAGTCAATGGGATCTGGTTAAAATCCAACAACTTTTTGAATTATTGAATTCCTCACTACCAGACACTTACTTGAACAGCACCAGCTGCCAAACGAGTAGGTTCCCACTCACTCCAACTGGAAGTTCCCTTCTCAAAGTGGATTTGAGAACTGGCTCAATATAGTTGACAGAAACCTGGCCCTTCAAGGATCATGGGCTACTTGGCTGCTGTTGCAGACAGTACGCCACCAAGTCTTGCCTGTCACACTAAAACTTGTTTTGAAGAACATGGGCTTGTGGTAAAACCTTGCCTTTTGCTCTGCGTAACCGAGTGACTCTTGGACTGTGTTTTGTGCGATGTTAAAGCTCAAGCATTGCACAGTAACATTTGCTGACATGAACATTTCTGCTCACAATGGACTTCTGTGAGCAGCACAACAGTTCACCTTCATAGAGTATTATTTTAAATTTAACTTATCATCCTTGAAAACTTTAAAACTCTGTGTTTATTCACCCCTGGACCCTCACTGTCTTCTGGTTAAATAAACCTTTGTGGCACGAATAGTGCTCAATAGTATCCGTTTGAATGAAGAGCCTTAATAGTTTCTGAACGTTATTCTTCCATTCATAGTCAGAAAAAACTCCTGTATCTCATGGGGTTAATGACAACCACTCCCCTCTGTCAAATCTTCTCTTTCACCATTTGATTTCACAAGGCGAGCAGGGTCAGTGTACTGAATGGCTGTCTGGTTTCTGTAGGACCTGCTGGAAGTGTCTCAGAAGAGTGCACTCACACAAAGCCAGCTCTCCTACAGAGGCAGCTGTGTCACTGGGAGGCAGGACCTTGCTGAGGGCTGCTGCAAGACGTGGCTCTTGCAGTATTTTGTTTCTTTGGAAGCATCATGTTCCAATGAGAGCAACTGTCTTGTCCACCAAAAGTCCTCCTCATCATGATCAGACCTGTGTTGCGCTCCCTATGCAACAGATTTGAGCAGCTTTCACCTGTCTGGTTGAGCTGCATCGTGCAACCCTCAGAGCTTGGAGCAGGTCCGCCAAATCTTTTCCTTAACATTAATTTCATTATTATTATCTTCCTGCTTGCACTGCCCTTCCAGGCAGTGGGAGAGGCAGTGATACCGCACCTTCCTGGAGAAGGATAGGTTGAATTCTCATGCGTTCCCTTGGTTGAGGGAGTGGGGCCAAGCGGATATTGCAGAAGGAAAAAGAAGCATGGGATGAGGAGGAGACTGAACCTCTTGGGGAAGAAGCAAAGCAGTCAGATAGCAAGAAAAGAAAGGCTGAAAAAAAAGAAAGGAGAAATTAAGCTTTGGAAGAAGAGAGGTGGGGAAACAGCTTCTTAGATGAAACTAGCATTTACTAGGGTAAAGATTGCTTTTTCCTCAGATCTCCCACATGACCCTAGGCTTTAGCTTTGCTGCTCCAAATTTAGATTTTTCTACTATTTATTTTCAATCTCCAAAGTAAATAACAGGACATGGTGTATTATCTGGCATTTGGAGTTAGAGAAGACAAGACCCAGGGGCAATCACTTTTAATGTGCTGCCCCCTCACTTACTCAGACTCACAGTGAAAATGTGGGTATCCAGCCCTGCTGTGGGCATGAAATGCAGTGTCTAAATTCAGCACTGAAATTAGTGCACTTAAGTGAATGCTAACCATGTACCCAGACAAAAGGAATGCATTTGTTTGGTCAGTAAACAACTTTCTACGGGCATTAAAATAATTTGGTTTCTATTTTCTCCCTACTAGGCAGAGTTTATTTAGTCAGTATCAGGACTATCAAAGGCTATGCCATTTTGCTCCTTGTCATGCCCCGTGCTCTGTGTTGCTGGAGCTCTTAGCGGTGCTTCAGGACAGACACAGGCTCAGGGCATGAAAAACCTCAGCTGCACAGGGCATGAAAAACCTCAGCTGCACATGGTCACTGTTTTACTGGCATTGTAACACCCTCAGCAACCAACTCAGAAAGCTTAGAGCTGACTTTGCATTTTTTGGCCTTGATCTCTGGCACTGAAGTTAATTGGGATAATTCAGAGTTCACACCCATCTCCCCAAGGGGTTGATTTAAAAATACATGTAATGTGAGTTTTTAAAATAATTTCTTTTGATTGGAAGTATTTGGAAAAGTTCCTCTCCACTGGTTTTAAAAGGTGTCATTTTTTTATGAATGCTGAGACGTTGATTAATAAAATTCCGAAAGCATTAACTCAATTGAGTGGACTCCAACTTTTCCTTTCTTTATTATTATGATTCGTGAAAATAAATGCAATAAAATAGAAGTCCCAGCAGCTGTGTTAAACTGTATCCTCGGCAGTCTCCTTCCTGATAGCCCTACCATATGTTTTACGGTGCTAGACACAGGGCCATTTGCTCTTTTCTCGGGGGAAGGCCGAGCAAAGCCTTGGCTCAGCACCACAATCCTTTAGCTTGTGGCCCTGTATCTCAGGCACGTTGTACACTAGCCTGTACCCTGGGAAGGGGCTGGGTGGTTTAGTCTCCCTGCTTTTAAGACACCTTAGGAAGGAGCAGGTTTCTGTCTGGCTACCTCTGATTGCCCTCCAGCCTCCCAGGAGCAGCTTACAGGAGATGATGCTCGGGTCCATCCTCTTTACCACATGCCCTGGCATGGCCGTGGGGACTCATTTAGGAGGATGGCAGCTTCAGGCTCTGGCTCTACCCAGTGCCACCTCCCATGCAAGGATGGTCATGGCCACCCAACAATGGGAGACCCATCAGGGGAGATCTCCCTCCCTTGAGGCTGAGCTTCTGATTCTGCTCTTACCAGGTCTGCCATGAAATATGCCCTCTGAATGGAGGTAGAGAGGCTTCAAGCCTTTGTATTTAGGAGGGATGAGGGGGGTGAAGACTGGGGGAAGGCAGAGGCAGGGACTGCTTGGGCTCTCAGCTTCTGGCTGGCCTGCTGTGGAACAATTTATTGCCCTGGCTGCATTTGGGACGCAAACCGCTCAGAATAGCCATCCATCCTACGTGTCCAAGTGAGCTGCCACAGGAGATTCATCTGTAAGCCGACCTACCTTCTTCCTGAGGTTTCTTTCTCCTTTATACTGAAAAGGCTAATATATTGTTCAAATTAAAGCAGGCCTTGGGACCGAAGACAGAGCTGGTTATTGAGTGGAATGGACTGATGAGGAGTGGGTAATATATTTAAAGACTCTGTAGGAGCCACTAGGGATGATATAGTCTGATTTATTTGATTTAGCATAATTTATAGGACACTAGACTATGTTGTGATTGTTTGGGATTTTTATCAGGAAATTTGCATTCAATATTTAAGGATCTCTGGGCAGAAACACTCTCATTCTTATTATGTTGGCTTTAAACATATCATGTACCACGGAAGAATTTATAAGTATATAAAGGGTTTTAATAAATTCAGATGGCAAAAAAAAAAAAAGAGTTTGGAAACTAAGATCAGCAGGGGATGCGGATTCCTGCTTCACCCTCTCCCAAGAGCATGAGTGGACTTCATTAAAAAATAGGCAATGCCTATATCTGCATTAATTCTCCTTTTTTTGTCTTTAGAACAGAGCCAGCCTTGGTGGAATCACTGACATTCAGTGGCTTAGATGGTATAAATAAGCACTGAACCTCTCTGCTTGTGCCCACTAAAAAACACAGATCTGGTCTGTTGTGCACCTTCCTTTCTGAAATGGTCCTTGATATTAAGGCTGGAATTCTGCTTAGTGGAATAGATGATAGTCCAATCTTTTTTATGCTCTAAGCAAGATTTTTCCATCATAAAAAACTTGTGTTTTGTAAGTTAGTCCTCTCGTAATTTCATTCTCTTCAGAGACTGTCTCAAAATAGAGATACCTCAGGAGAAACCAGGGCTGTCAATAGAGTAGAAGTGGCTTCAACACAAGATTGGGTGTCAAAGCACACCATTAGGAGAGACTCAATCTTTTTGTCCTGAAAATTTTAACCTTTTCCATACAGAGAGCAGGAGAGGGGGGCCTTCCCCAGACTGTGCCCTGCTGAGGTACCTCATGATTCACCAAACAACTCAGGAGATGCCAAGATGTAATGTTCATGGAAGGCTCTTGATCTCAAACCTGTGACATGCCATGGTTCCAGCCACTCTGCTGGACCTTTCCATGAATTCACTTATTTGGAGGTTCCACATTTTTTGATGTTTGCATCCCATTAAAGCATAGCAGACTGCAGCCCTTGAGCCTCCAGCCTAAAGGTGTTCAGTTGAGAAAGTTGAATCCCTGGTGATCTGCAAACTGCAACACTATTTAAAACCTTTGTTGACAGTCAAGCACATTGAGTGTTTAAAGTTTTAATAGGCTTAAAGTTAATTCTGGAGTCCACCAACATCTGCATACATCCGTAATTTACGAGCGTCTCTTACTTGGTTGATTTAGTAAATTGTACCTAAGAGTGTTTTTGGAACTTTGGCAGCTCTATTTAGAGTTTCATGATTCATCTGTGCCTTTGCCAATTGCTTCGGTTCTTTTCTTTTTGCTTCATCCTTTTTTTCTTCACCCTTTTTCCCCATTGGAGAACACTCTTCAATACTTAATTCAGGGCTGGGGTTTGGAATGCACTTTATCACACACCTTTTCTGTGCCAAAACCCTTTACACACTCTGTTTAGGACAACTTTCCCCATACTAATGTACTTATTTGTGAAACGGTTTTTAAAGTTGGTGTAGATGGCAGAATGCAAAGCGTGATGGGCCAAGTTCACTTGTGAAGGGGGAGCTTTTCTCCTTTCTCACAGCTTACACCCCTGCCTCATGCAGGCAGGGCTCGTTCTCCTGAAACTTCTCCCTCTTGCAATGCCAGCAGCGCGGGAAGGGCAGCTGCGTGCCGTTTTGAGGAGACAAGTGATAGGCTGGGAGCTGTGGGAGTATCTGTGGATGGGAAGGGACGGGTGGGTGTGCACCATTAGTGGCAGGTCCCCAGGGTACCACTAGGTACCTGACTTCTAGCCAGGGATATTGCTTCGTCTGGGAGGGTCCCATCAAGAAAATAGAGGACAGCTGCCTGGAGGAGGCAGCCGGAGAGCATGGAGGCTTCCAAAAAACCGTCTTTGCCCTGGAGAGCCCTTAGGAGCTGGGTTGGGAGCTGCCAGGCCAGTTCATTGTAAATAGAAGAGTCAGTCTTCTTCGCGTGTATGAACCTTTTAGTTTCTGGCAGCTCTTGTCAAAATAATCCTGTGTTCCTCAAAACATGTGAGCTTTTTTGGGCTCTTGAGAAGGCTGAGTGCCTGACAAACTCAGCGCCTGTCTCTTCAGGCAGCTAGAGGTGGCGGGGGCACAACTGCGATGCTGGCTGCATTGGCGGCTCTCATAACTTCCCTTGTTATTTTTATTGTCTGAGCCTCCAGAGTGCTTTGATTAGGTTGGAATCTTAGCTTTCATATTTATTTATTTTTTCAAAAGCAAGTTCCTAGCCCTTGTGGCTGTGGAAAAAGTAGCTTGAAAACATGCGGTGTGCTTTGGATGTGCTAAAATCAGAACAGGAACAAAGAAAGCCCAGCTGGGACTGCAGGGATGGGGCATGTCTTTTATTAAACTCCGGATTTTCTGTCTTGCAGAAGCTTCAGTCTTGTTGAACTCAAGGTGTCCACGCCACGTGCTGCACTGCTGCTGCCTCACTGCCTCACAGAGGCATTTCACAGAGGCTGGGCTGGTGCAGGCAATGGTCATGCTGGGAACAACTGGTAGCAGAACAAAGAGTTAGAAAAGGAGTTGTTTGCATCTCATAACAAGTCAGCTTGCTTTCACTTCATGTTTCTACCCTAAACCTCATAATAGTGTACTTTCATTGTGTTAGCTTTTGATACCTACAACCTTCTTGTCACACCCTTGCAAGACCCAGTGCAACACTCTCGCTGCAGTTGGCAACTTGGAAAAATTTGCCTTTTTCACCTGAATTTGGCAGCATTAATCTGAAAGCATATTCCCTCTCCCTGAAAGGGAGCAGCTTTCAGCATGTCTCATGGCTGGGCAGTGAAGCAATTAACGTGCAACAGGACGTTCTGAGCTCTAATGAATGAAGGTCTAAGAGCTATGCTGTGAAGAAGTCAGATGCGAGGTATAGAGCCATTAATTGTCAATAGCTTGTGCTCTGCTATCATTCCTATAGCGACATAAGGATGGTTGATAATCTTGTACTTCTGCTGGTTGATTTTACTCAGGCAGATGGCTGACAAAAAGATTTAAACTGAAGTGAGACAGAGTAAGGGGTGGAAAGAGACACAAGGTAGAGCCACTCCCATCTCAAGAAAAAATTACTAACTCACAAACAGTTAATTTGAGCAGGTTTATATTTATCTGTCTGATATATACCTGTCTGACACATGTGGTTGATACAAAGAACTGGTGTCTGCTCTGTCAGTAGAAGTATTTTATTCTTATTAATAACTATTTGCTAACTCTGGCATCTGTAGTCTGCCAGGCACTGTGCAAAACCCAAGGAAAGCGTAGTGTCTCCCCAGAGAGCTTATGCTAATCTGTTCTATTGCAACAATATTTTTTTAAATGCTGTGTATAAATCATTCTTCTAGCAGTATGTAGTATAGAAGTTTACACTTCTCCATTCATGTTTTCATGGCAGACAGATTTGCCACAGTGAAAACACTATGCAGTTCAATCCAGCTATATTTTATGGAGTTTCTTCCAGGCAAACCATTGGAAACCATCGCTGCAGAGAGACCCTTAACACGCAGTTAACTTTGAAATCTGCCTAAGCATCATTAACTTTAATGGCCCTGAGCACATGCTTCCAGCTAAGCATATGCTGAAGTGCTCTCCAGAACGTAGACAGGATTAGGCCCATACAAACCGTTTTGGTGAAATGTGGTATAAATCTTCAGAGAGATCAAAAGCCCCAAGGATTCACCCTTCAATTCAGGCCCATTTTCCAGTCTGAGGTGTATTGAAATCCCCATTGACCCTGAAGGCCTTTAGCGAGGGTGGGCTGTGTTTTGCTGCATGGAGAAGTGCTGCGGTACTGCCCTGCATGTAGGGAAAATGACTCATAAGAGAGTAGATGAGATTGTGATGGCCAATAGTGTAAGATAAAGATTTTAAATAACAACAACCAAAAAAAGACCTTAATTGAGTCTGACTAGAACTAAATCTGTAGTTAAATAAAGGCATATAATGAAATGGAAGCAAGGAAAAAAAAACAACAGAAAAAGAAAATAAAGCAAAAAAAAATTTGTGTGCTAAATAAACTGTATCATCCAGTCTCCAGGGGAAAATAACTGAAAAAAAGATAGTCTTGGAATAACTTTAAAAATGGAATAATGCCTAATGAGGTCCTTAGGGGACTATTTACGTCGACTTCATGAACAGCTTGATTCAAAAGAGAGCTTTGCCCACATTCCGAATTGTGTTCAACTTAGTCTTATTTATTTAACACCTGAAGCTAGCTTGCATCCACTGTTGAAATGCTTATCAAGAAGCACTGGGGATACCTGGTGGTGCCCTTCTGACTTTTGGGGAAGGATAAACCAGCAGATCCATGATAGCACTTGCCTGATGGCAAAGGTCTTTTGGTTCTCTACTGGGTCACAGGCCCAAAATTACCCCATATGTTTGAACCTTTTGTGAGCCTCTGTGGAGTCAGAGGCAGAAAGCCTTCATAATGCAGAGAAATATCTGAGCTAGCCTTTTTCGCCGCAGGAGCACGATGTGGAAAAGGAGGTGCAAAGGACATGATGGGAAGGAGCAAATTTGAGCTCCTAGGTTGGATCACCCTAAATTTCTGAAGAGATACCCCTCACTGTAGGGATTTTTCTATTCCGCTAAAATCACAGAATCATTAGGGTTGGAAGAGACTTCTGGAGATCATTTAGTTCAACCCCAGCTAGGCCAAGGCAGGCCCAGTTAGAGCAGGCTACACAGGAACGCACCCAGATAGGCTTCAAATGTCTCCAGAGAAGGAGCCTCCACATAATTACAGGTAAGACCACTTGGAGAAAAAAAAATGTGCAAGGGCAACTGCATTAATTTCTTGTGAGTCTCTTTAGAGGCAGAAGGCTTCAACAATCAAAGTCCTAGAGTCCCCAAACAGCTACATTAGGAGTGTTCTTTGTTTCTAAGAAAGCTCAGTGAAAGTTGCCTCATTTCTCTTTTTAGAATGTACCATCATAAACATCTTCCAGTCATCAGATTTGGAAATCTTCCAAACATCAGGCAACCATGACATGGCTTTGTAGAGTGTTTTAACTTGTTTGACATGAAGAAGAGTCTGCTCAAACAGCTCTGTTTGTAAAATTATTTACTAAACAATCAAGAAAATAGTTTATTTAGAAGCAATAAATGACAAGATTGAGAACTGGAAACCAGTAAGAAAGAAGGGAGCAATAAAATACTAGGCACCCACATGGCTGTGGCTTGATATATCTTGTCTCAGCTTTTTTTTGATTTTCTCCAAAAGAAGTTGGCAATGACAATAGAAATGCTGTGAACAATGTAACAATGTGATGTACTTGTGCCAAAATGTAAATACAAAGGAAATTTTCTGAAATACTCTGTATCAAATTATCTGCAAGAACCAGAAAAAAAAAGAGTCATATTTTCAGTTCTTTAGAAACACAGAGAAAAATCACATGCAGAGCTTAAAATTTTATCTTTACATAGGTACAAATTCCTTATTAAAAATTTGATCCCAGTTAGAGAAGACCAAATGAATACTTTGGTGATGACGTGATGGATGGGGTACTTTAGTGATGTGTTTCATTATGATCCCAGTAAAATGAATAAAACAAAAAAAAAACTCCAAAACCTGGAACGCTTCACACATCTCTTTCTCAACAACTAAGGATATAACTGAGGATGTATTGACTTTTTAATGAATTTCAAGTTCCACAAATGGGAGCCTTTTAGGATCAAGATATTAGGTGAGCATACAATGTGATATTTTTATAAGGCTGCCAGATATAGTCTTAATGCAAGACGTTACAACCCACTCAGATGAACAATAACTCTGGATTAACACTGGCATAGAGAGCATGTAAGGAGGAGAAAACAGTCTCAAGCCAAAGGTCCACCCTATGTGCTTATATATGAAGCTCAAGAGGCATAAAGACCTTAATCTACCTTTCCTTTCCTAATGCAATCTGTTTGCACAATAAAACCAATGTCTCATTTATATTAAGTTTATTCCCAAGCTAATGTCTCTGGACTCATGGCTTAAGCAGACAGCATGCTGTCCCAGGAAGGCCCAGAGTCATAGCTGTTAAAACTGTTGAGTGCTTCATAAGTTAGGTGGGTGTACTAGACACTCATTTGAACAGACTGTTTTGTTTTCAGAGGGGGTTTGAAAGTTTTACTCTCTAGCATTGCTCCTTCTCTGGCCTATGGCCAAAGTACCAAGCCAGTGTGCAGGCAAAATTGTATTTCACATCAAGATCATGGGCCTTGGTCACTACTCACATATTCTCTTTTGATCTTGTAAGCATATATTGTCATACTGAAACAAATATTTACTGTTTGGTACACAATGCTTTGTAGTCCTCCTGTGGTCTTTGACAAAATTCACTTCACTGCTCATATTTTCCTAGCTGAAAGCTAGTTAAGGAAACAGATGGATGATTGCATGTGTGTGATGTTGAACTGTAGAGGAAAGTCAAACACTCTTTTTCTCCATGTAAATTTGATCTGAGATCAATGGGACTTTGCTTTTAGAAGGTTTTTTCCTAAGTTAACCCAGTGGCTTCCAGTGGGTCAACGACAAGAAGACAAACTAATCTGAAAAGAATATTCTGTTGGTTCTCTCTTCCACACCTAGTCCTTAGTTTTTTCACTGCGACTTTAGTTTTTTAATGGCTGCAATTGTATGAATAATACGCCTAAGTCAGTCCATAAGATTAAGAAAGCATTACACGTAAAGCCTGTACCTGAGTTATTTTTCTTAGTTTCTCAATTATGTTCAACACACTCCCACAGCAAAAGGATATCACAGTATGCTCTGATGGGCAAGTGTAGGAGGCTGTAAATTAAGTGAAATACATTTATTGGGATCCTCCAGTTTAACTTTATAAGAAAGCTGGCTGTCTCAAAATAACCCTCGCTGCCCTTTCTTTTGTTAAGGTCATATAGACAGGGCATCTGGCAGACTCGCGGTCCCAGTGCAAACAATAACATTAACCTTGACCAGCCCAAATACCAGCTGGATCACCTACTTATCTGTAGCAGAAGAAATCAAGCACAATCTCCTAGTTGCTGATAGTTTAAGAACTACATGAAATAGTTCTATTTTCAGTAAATATCAAGGCCAGGCGGAGTGCAAGGCCTCCAGTCCAACCACCCTTTGTGCTAATAAAAGCACATTATCTTTGTAAAGTAAGTCACTATTTCATTGTGAAAAAGGGCATGGCAGTCTGCCCCTAAATGAAAAACTAAAGCCAAATCCCATTTGTTGTGGGTTATTGCTATAATCTCCAACTGACAATGACTGCATTTTATGAATCAATGAACAAATAATAATTTAATTTACAGCATGTCCGGGTCTGTTAAACATCAAAGATGTAATTCATAAATAACATCAGCAATAATTCTGCTGTCAACCAAGGCCATTTCTGCTGCCAGTCCAGGCACAGACTCAGCACTTCAGCTGACAGCTGCTTGCATGCACCAGATAATGCTCAAGCATCTGTCTTTCAGCAAAATGGATGTTCCTCTTTCTGAGGGCAAGGGGACACCTCATTCCCTGCACGCCTGGGAGGAAAGTCTGCCTTCTCTTGGAGAGGGGCAGCCTCTGGAGGCACCTGCACTGTGTTGGTTTGAGGCTTCCAGGGCTTTGAGGTAATGTGGATGTCCCCCCAAGTCCCAGTGCTGTGCCGCTCCTCCTGCTTCACATGGGTGATTACTGGGCTCAGAGATGCTGTTTTTGCATGGCCGCTATAGTAGCCTTTCCACATGTGCCATTGGAGAGCATGCTTCACCGTCCCCAGGATCATCTCCTTGTGGCACAGGATGGACAACTCAGCCAGCAGCAACTGCCTTCTTCCAAGGCGCTGGAAAGCTGGAACACCCTTTTTTAGTTCTTCACCATTTTTGATGCCAAATGTGGCCCCTCTGAACCTAATTCTGTACAACAGCTGTCATGCAGAGTGTGGGAAGCTCAAGGAAATGCTGCGTGTAGATCCTGAGCTGAAGTTAAACTCTCCTTCCTTTCAGGGGACCATGGATCTAGAGAGAAAACTTCAGGATAACCTGCTTGTCCATCAGTGATTTGCACGCTTTTTCTACCTATGTCTCCTCACTTGGACATGTTCTATGCTTGCAGCCCATCGGCTTCAGTCCACCTTCTTCTCCCACTTGCTAGTTCTTGATGGACGTCCCCATCCTTCATCAATCTGAAACTGGTAAGGAGGTTATTGCTTGATTTTTGTTCTTCGTGTTCACGTCTTCTCCAGGGGGAAGAAAATAAAAGGCAACTGGGGAGCACAGGGGACAGAAAAAGACAGTGCTCAGTGTTACTGGGAAAAGTGTGGGAATGGAAGAACCCCTTCTGCTATCAGGGCAGGAGGCTGGGAGACCTTTGCCAACAAACTCTTCCACCACAGCAATGACTCCCAAGTGTCGTGGTCATCTGCAATTGGTGACAGAGATACATCCTGCTCTCAACTTGTCAGCATATAACAGCACTCATAAAGTTGCCTACACCCAAAGTGAATTGGCTCTGTACTGAAAATATCCCATTTTACAACTGGAGACACTGAATACAGGAAATAGGCTGTCAAAAAAGTAACAATCCAACTTATGGCTTGATTGAATGTTTTATCATCTTTAAAAGGCATGACAACTGGTGTGAACTTTTGTATCAGATATCAGAACTCCCTGCTCCAAATACTTCCATGTGACCGGGTTTGGTTAAACAAGGCACTCTTCCTGAATTTAATTAGATAGAAACACAATTTAAGGGCAAATACCACCCCTTCTCATTACCAAGGAAGATGGCCTGGAGCTTTGCTTTGTTCCCAAGAGTATTCCTAGGGCAGCTTTCTGGCTGAGAAAACAATGTGCTACATCCAGGAAAAATATGAAGGCTATATCTGTGCCTAGAAACTGTCACACTGGTATCTTTATAAATTGTACTGATACAGAAACAAAGTGCCTTAATTTAATTATGTGTGTTTTCCTTGGTTAGTGTAAGACGAGTTCTGGGAGGGGATCTGAGGACCTTTTTCCTATCAGACTGTCCTGAGAGGCAGAGACCTCAAAGCAGACCTTGTCTGCAGTGAGAGAGCTCTTCCCACATGCACTGCAGTCATGGCTTGGTTATTTTAGTAACAGCAACAAATTCTGGGTGAGGGAAGGTTATGATTGGGGTTGGGAAATCTATCTGAGAGGAAGACTTTATTCAACAATTTTCTTTCTCTTCCTTCTTTCTTTGTGGGTTCCCTGCAAGCAGGTGGGACCAACCTGGTCACCTGAGCACCGCTTTCTGGGCAGACTTGCATCCCAAGCCTCTTGGAGTACAAGTAGGACGTCCTCCTGCCACAAATCCACAGGAAGAAAGAGCTTGCCCTGGCTCGGAGCTGCTCCATTGGCCAGTGTAGGGGCAGGAGTGCAGGAGGCCCTGTGCTCCAGGGCTGGGAGCCTGTGGCGTCCTCACTGGGGAAAGAGATGAGGCTTTAGTACACAGATAATGATGGTTTCTAACCTTTCTGCAGATCACACAGGGGAGGAAGACTTTTGCAGCTGTGCATCTTAGTATAAGGTGCACCAAGTGCAGAAACACATTTTGAAAGAATACAAGCACTTTCATTTGTATTACCCACTAACAATCTGTCGTGGTTTAAGCCCAGGCTGTACATCAGAACCACGCAGTCTACTCCCCCCCCACCCCCCCAGAGGGATGGGGAGGAGAATAGAAAGAATGTAACTCCCATGGGTTGAGATAAGAACAGTCCAGTAACTAAGGTATAACACAAATCACTACTGCTACCACCAGTAATAATAATGATAAGAGAAATAACAAGGGAAGAGAATACGATACCGCCCGCCGGAAGTGAGCCCGACAGAAAAGAGGACGTGCCCTTCCGGGTAACTCCCAGTTACATCCCCGGGCATGACGTGCTGTGGTATGGAATACCTCTTTGGCTAGTTTGGGTCAGGTATCCTGTCCATGCTTCCTCCCGGCTTCTCCTCCTCCCTGGCAGAGCATGAGACTCACAAAGTCCTTGGTCAGGATAAACATTCTGATCAGCAACTGAAAACATCGGCTTTATCAGTATTATTCCCAGGCCGAAAGTCAAAACCACAGCGCTGCACCAGCTACTAAGAAGAAGAAAAACTGACTGCTGCTGCTGAACCCAGGACACAATCCAACCCCTTTGAATGTCTACAAGTATCCCGGAGTCTGTGGAGAGCTGGTGAACAGCTTGGTAAGAGCTTGCTGATCAAACCTGCTTGGTTGTGATCAGCCACATGGCATATTCCCATGACTGTGGGGTAAAAGCCCTGCACTCTCCTCAAATAGTCTCCAGAATTACCTCCTAGCTTGCAGCTTTAGCAAACACTCTTGCCTCAAGCATATCTCCTATATTTGTAAGTGAAAGGGAACACGGAAGGGACATGGAAGACAGGCTGTGAAAATAATCTGCATCCCTTTTTTAGAGAAGATGAGATGACAGCCTGCAAAGTTTGGGAGAGCTAATGCTGCTGGTGCACTTGAGTGGGAGACATCTGCAGTGAAGGTATGTATGAACTCAAAGCCACAGAAAAACATGTCTGGTGATGTTCTGAATGAAGCATATTGAGAAAGAGGTAGGACAGATCCCCACTATCATACTGAGCATCCTGGGAAATGGGAGTCCCAGGCACTGCAGGTGCAGGGTGGCAGGCACTGAACTCCCAGGCAGAGCTGAATCAAATGGCTGGAGAGAACTGGACAAGAAAACACGGGGCTGGAAGGGTAGCCATCAAATTCCTCTTACTCTTTCTCTGGCACTTGGTTCTTTCTGCAAAATGTTGACAATGTTCCTTAGACAGAAGGAGACTAGAAATGGAAAAAGTAAGAGGATAGGCCGTGGTTATGGCTTATTTTCTTTCCCCGACAGGGGAGTATTGTATAACGGAATTTTGCTTGAATATCAGTTTTATTCTTAAAATAGTTATTATTCTTCATACTGCATATGAAAAAAGAGCTATGTTTTGGGTCTAACATACTCGTTGATAACAGATGGCAAGTGACCTTTTAAAAAAGTAATAAATTAAAAAAGAATTTATTAAATCCATTCTAAATTAATTTATTTTAAACTAAATTAAAATTAAATAAAATGTAGAAGGAGATATGAAAAAAAACCTTTTTTGTGTGTACTGGGGCAAACCAAATATCTGTGGACCCAGGGACTCTGAGTACAAAACGCTTTTGTCTTCTTTCTGGTAAATGAACTAAACAAAGACAGGTGTATTTTGGAGACTGTGAACAGATTCTGATATTGGGTGTAATCTAACACTGCTGGATTGCCATGTTTCCTGGAGTCAGAATGATATCCACTGGCAAACTGAGTGTCTCTCTAAATGAGATGTGTCCACCACATGATGCTAATATAGGATCAAGAGTGGAAATGTATAATGTAACAACCATCCATGTGTCCTAGCGCTCCTGTATCAAAACAAGGCCACTGTGTTTCAAGAAACCTAAAAGCCTGAAAGAGATCTTGTAATTACAAGGCCTGTATGTCTAAAGCCAAAAAACCAAGGAGCAAAATTCCCAGATCAATCTTTCTTTTTTTTTCCCCCTACTTCGGTTTGGTTTTTTAACTTGCATTGGAGCAGAAATACTACCAAAAAGGCATCTCTCAAAGTGATTTCAATACTTCCTGCAGTCCCAAGAAAAGATATATAAACCTGAGAAACATGCTGGAGGAAGGGGACAAAGTAGCCTTGAAAAGCTGGTTATTCATGGGCAGGCTGTGTAGCAGGGGCAATGTGCTTCATTCTGTGCAAGACAAAATGTTTAAGCAGTCCTCTCTTCAAATATATCACCCACATAAAAGACAAGATGTTGCACCTAATTCAGTTTGCATTCATTCTATCCCAGTTGAAAAAACTTCTGGAAATTTAGTGTGAGAACAGTTTCCAAAAATAGGTAAGAAGTGAAGTATTTATGATGGAGATGGCAGCATCCATGGGAAAAGTCAGATGGCCACAGTACTCCTTCATCTTCTCTGTGCCCCAGAAAATTTTGTCTGGTTTTGCTGAGTTTCGAGTGAAAATGGAATTCTCTGGTATTATACGTTTTGTTTTCTTTGGGTCACCTTTCCCTGTATATTACCCCAGGAAAATAAACAAGTGCAAGGAGTTATAGCTTTGATTTTGAGGTGGCTATGTGTGAAATACACTGAGTTAGGAGGGCTATGCTAACCATATGTACTGTTTTATGTATGTTACATAGACAGATGACCATGAACAGGAAAATGCAATCAATCATGCCGGCAGTTTCTTCTCAGCCCTCCTCTCATGTGCCTGCACCAGAAACCATTGATATGCACACATATGTAAACAAAAGTTGGCATATTTCTATTGCTTTTGTATTTTTTCCGGATCCTTCTGTAATACAAGTATAACAATTGCCTGTCATTGTTTTAAGTGGCAATAATCCACTTGTAAGTGGAAAAACTACAACGCAAAAGGTTTTAATTTAAAATCCAACACAGAAAACAGATTATTGTTAAAAAAAACAAAGCTCTGTTATCCAAGAACCCTTTTTTAAATAATTTTCTTGATAAAGTTAGAGGCTAATAGCAGTGACCTTAAACCAAGTTTAATTAGGCACAGTTTGTGTAAACTTCCCTGAAAAGCTTTGCCAGGGTATTTTACTCTTCATCTGTGTGTCACTCTTTGCTAATGCTGTTGGCTATGCCACAGCCCATTTTGTGACGTGGAGCTCCAGGTGAAGTTGCCAGCTTTCCCTCCATAGTGAGATCGTGAAAAAAGGAAGATCCTGAGATATCCTGAAAAAGATACCTGCCTAAGGAAATCCAGAGGCTCTCACAGGAATAATCACCTATTTTAATGCTTTCAAAACAGAAGCTTTAAATGGATCTGCTTCAGCTCTCCCAAAGTCACTTTCTGATGCATCAATCACATATACAATGGTTCAACTAAACTGCACCAAACAAAAGCTATGGACAAATATCCTAAACCCCCTACTAGAATACAATGATCTTGAATCAAGTCTACTTGGCAAGCTTCAGAAATGTCTTGTCTTTCAGGCATTGTGAATGCAGCATTTGTGGAGCTGGTAAGCCATTCAGTGTGCTGGCACATCAGCATACAGATTCTGGAGGTTGAGAGCATCAGTGGAAGGTCAGTTACACAACCGGATGCCTTAAGCAGGGCTGCTAAGTGATTTAAACAAAACCAACAGCATGCCACATTAAAGAGTGAACTATTGTTCATGACAACTCTCTTCCATGGGGCAAAGAAATTAAAGTCTTCCTAGAAACCTCAAAAGAAAAGAAATCAGTGAGCTCCCTTGAAAGACCTCCCTCCTTAAAATTTATGTTACTGGTTTCTGGGGCCAGTTTGAGCTGCTCCACTATTATTAAATGACATTTTTTTACTGGCCACAGTTTCAACCCTTGGGTAGTTGAGGTTGTGCAGCCCTGGGAGTGTTAGCAAGGTAGGTGGTGAGATGCATTTGCCTGCAGGTTATGCACAGTTCTGTGCTGTTGGGGCACCTCTTTGTGAGCTCTTTCCCCTGCTGGCCCATCCACATGGACAACAAGCAGCACCATTGATTGCAGGTGCTTGGTGGCACCATCCTCTTCACTTGATGCATGCACCCACCACATGCATGCCTCTCCTAAACTGAGAGTCCTTTCTTCCTCATTTAGCTGGATTTTCATAAAACAGCCTGTGGCTAAAACAAAAAAGAATGGGCTTTGGGTGTAAAAAGCTAGAGTGCTGACTCCACACCATCTGGTGACTTAACTGCAACCATACAGCACAAGTCCTCTGAGGGAAGAGGTGACTAATAAGCTGCAGAGAGATCCTGAGCTGGTTAGGAAGTAACATTAGATTTCTGCTGTCTTCACTAGTTAATGTGATATGTAAATGAGTAACATATGATATGATTTGAAGCCCTTGCTGTCTGTAAGAAACATATGCCAGTGTAAGTTCTTTGGAGGGGGTGGTTTTCCTAATGAATATGCTCTTTGTTTGAGAATGGCAGTGGAGTCCCAGTTTTCTTCTATCATGTTGTGCAACTTGTCTAAAGCAGCACTTGCTCCAAGGGGTGGAAAATGTTTGAAATTTGAACAGGATTGGCTCTATTAGCCTGAATTTGTACTGTCACACCCTGGCTTCCACAACGCAAGAAATCCTAGCCCCTTCTTCAGCTGCTGGAAATGGACTTTACAGTGTATCTCAAGCCAATAAGAAATCCCTAAATCTGCTGATTTGCACCAAAGCTGAAGTTAGCATAGCAGACATTTGAAAGCAAATTTAAGACAGAAATTCCAGAGACACCATGAGTTGGATTTTCACACTGGACTGAGACACCCAGTCAAGGGGCTTTTTTTGTGACCCAGCTCAGTGTCTCTCAGCTCCTGTGGATTTCTGTGAAGACTAACAAACAGTCAGCATCTTTGCAAATCAGACCCATAGGAAGGTTCTGACTAGAAGCAAAGGACACTACTTTTAGGCATCAAGTTATCAAACCGCTTTATTTAAGCTTTCTGCTGTGTGGCTCATGTTGTTGCAGTGAGAGCTATTGAATACTCAATTAGCTGGGGAGGTTCTCATCGTCTTCCTGCTGACTCCCGATTTTAATGTCTTGTGTCTTCTATTTGTCCATGTGCGTGGCCTTCCTGTGTTTCTTTTATGTGAGGCCTCTGGGGAGGGGCTTTTATTGTCAAAACTGGTAGAAGGAAGAGAGAAATGCAAAGAGACAGAACACAGCCTCCAGTCACGTCTACCTGGAAGAGGATGGATTGAGTTTCATCCTGAATGAGCAAATTTTGAGGAAATCTCAAATTTTCTAGTATTTTCTCAGGCAACTTAATCCCTAATGTCATACTCAAGTAGTTAAGACACAGAATCATACCGCAAATCTTAGCAATCCAGTCAAAACAGCAGACATTTCTGATGATAAAACATTGCAAGAAGGTATTTCCCAGCCAGCTTTAGAGCAAGAATTCTTAGTAAGGATACCTTTGCAACACGATTAAAAGTAAATAAAATTAAAATAAAAATTAACTAAAATCACCCACTGCAGAAGAAGGAGTGGTTTCTACATCTTATATACATTTTTTTTGGTTTAGATTTATTTCATTCAGGTGTACTCCTGGGGAGTAATAACAGCACATCCATGGATTCTCATATTTTTTCAGTGTGCTGTGAAAACATCTGCTACTACTCATCAAACTCCTCTGTGGTTGGTTGTCCCCATTTTACAGGTTGAAGGAATTAAAGAGGCAGGTTTAAAGGACTTGCCCAAGACCACACAGAATCAGATGACAGAGTAGGTATTAGAATCATAATTTCCTGGCTCTATTTCCAATTACTTTGCGCCAAGGAAAGGTCTTTTTTCTAGCGTAACACCTTGGTTATTTGACTTTGCTCTTTCTCTCTCTTTTACTTTTGCTCTATCTCACCTAAAATGTAATTGAAAAAAAAATATCTCCCCTTTAGTGTGCAGCTTTGAATTTAATGTGTGGTGCCAAACAGGTCAAATAAATGTTGTCACCACTCCAGAAAGAACAGGGAGATTTTATTTAGCTGATGTGATGGCATAGGTGTCCTACAAAAACTCTTAGGTTTTTGACAGGGAGGTGACCTCTCAATCTCTGATTAAGCTCACTTGTGTTAATCAGGCTGAACTGCACAGCTTCCCAGGCAGGACAGGTGCAAAGCTGACAAAAACAGCACCCTGAAAAAATAGTATCCAGCTATGGATGTCATCCGAAACACCCACCTCAGTTCCTCATCTTTCTTTTCCTGTAGCTTTCCAGCCAAACATGCCTCTCTATCTGATTTTGGTGACAAATGTGATGGGGTAGGAAAAGGGTTACTGTGTCCTTCTAAATTAAGTCCACAAAGAAGTTATTTCTTTATGGCGCTCCTTTGTGCCATGAAGAAACCTTCTTTCCATACTTTAAAGGTGGTGGCACCTGATTTGTTATAAAGGCTGAAGGATTTGATATTAATGCATCCTCAAGATATATGTTTTTTGTTTGTTTGTTTGTCTAAAGTCAATAATCACTGCTTTTTTATAGATGTCTTTCACTACCTCTGAGGAGTAGTAGTTTTGGAGAAGTAGTTATCATCAGCTCTCAAGATCAGGTATTACTTTATTCTCATAGAATCACGGAATAGTTAGGGTTGGAAAGGACCTTAAGATCATCAAGTTCCAACCCCCCTGCCATGGGCAGGGACACCTCCCACTAAACCATGTCACCCCCCACTAAACCGTGTCACCCAAGGCTCTGTCCAACCTGGCCTTGAACACTGCCAGGGATGGAGCATTTACAAATTCCTTGGGCAACCAAATCCAGTACCTCAACACCCTTACAGTAAAGAACTTCCTCTTTATATCCAATCTAAACTTCCTCTGTTTAAGTTTTAACCCTTTATCCCTTGTCCTGTCACTGCAGTCCCTAACGAAGAGTCCCTCCCCAGCATCCTTGTAGACCCCTTTCAGATACTGGAAGGCTGCTATGAGGTCTCCACGCATCCTTCTCTTCTCCAGGCTGAACAGCCTCAACTTTTTCAACCTATCTTCATACGGGAGGTGCTCCAATCCCCTGATCATCCTCGTGGCCCTCCTCTGCACTTGTTCCAACAGTTCCGTGTCCTTTTATGTTGAGGACACCAGAACTGTACACAATACTCCAAGTGAGGTCTCACGAGAGCAGAGTAAAGGGGGAGTGCCTTGTTAGCTGGAACATCCAGTAATAACTAGAGACTCGTGAATTAGAAGTGACATGACACAGTCTTCTGGAAGTCACTGAAACTTCATTTGTGTGATGTTTTGTAATGCCATTTCAGCATTTTTCTCCTCGCAACAAACACAACAGTTCAGTTCTGGGTTGTGCTGGCAAACAGATGCAGATGGACAATAATCCAAACTAGCTGTGCCACAAAGCTCACATCCAGTGCCTGGATTATCAAGGGTCCGGCCTCAACCGTGCGGTCCAGCCTGTGCAGCACCACCACTGCCTCCTGACTGGGTTGGGTCATGCTAATGAAAAGGTGAGCAGGACTCCACTGTGCCTGGTACTTCTGCCATGAGACACTTGGAGATCTCCTGCTAGCATAGTCAATAGAGGTGCTTCTCAGCTGGTGTTGTGTCAGCCCGGCTCTGAAGTGATTGTGAGTGTGCCCACACTTGCGCTCACCCTTTCTATCCCCTCTGCATTTCATACTCTCATCATTCTCCATCTCCTCAGCATAAGTAGAATCCAGCCATCACAGGGAATATAACTCATGTCTGGAAACGTGTGTGGATTCAGTGCTGATTTTGACAGTGCGGTCCATTTACCTTAACAAAAACAGCTCAACAGAGCAGAGAAACACCCCTGTGGAGGCTGCAGAGATGACATCTCTTGCACTGGGTTAAGTATATTGTACACTTACAGCAGGATCTGGAAAGCTTTGATTGAGTAATTTGTAGGTTAAACATGTTAGCCCATTCTTAAGCTGCCTTAAACCCGGGTTACTGGTTTTCACTGAAATGATGAGCAGCGTTGCAATAGCTGAGTGGCTCAGCAGCACTCTTTCTCATCTGCCTCTGCAGTTGTTCTTGCATGGAAATAAATTTCTTATAGCGAAGAACTCCTTAGTGTTACATTATCTCTGACCACAAAGCTGGACTGCATCATTCTTGTGGAATACAGAAATACAGCATCAGAGACTTTTTAAATTTTAAGCTTCCCAGCAAATGATTACTTAAAAATAGTTTACTGACTCTTTAAAGAGTCATAAATACAGCATAATGGTCTGCTGCCCAAGGAAGTGTATGGGATGTTTCTTGGGGTGGTATTTTTAAACAAGCACTGAAAACGACTAACACCCACCAACATAATGACACCGCTCATGCACGGTATCTATGAGCAATTGCATGAGGACATTAGAACCTGTGTAAAAGATATGAATTGGTGCTTGTCACCATACTAACCTGCAAAGTTTGTGCATACTACTGCTCTTGGAAAAGTGACAAGAACGGGATACAAGAAATTATACAGATAGAGATTTGTCATTGCCACATCCAAACCAGCAGAGAAGTTGTCCATTAGTGATATACTGTAAGAAAAATACGTTTGGTATAACAGAATACATTAGCTCAGCAATACATGTTCAGCAGGAGAGAATTTCAGGTTTATATCTAAGTAAACAAATGGTTACTTATCTTGTGTTGTACCAGGTGGCATGGTGTGTGTCTTGTTCTGCTGCTGCTGTATCATAATCTCTGATACATGTATTAAATGAATGTGGATCAAGCTGTTTTGTTTTCTAATCATGTTTTTTAAGAGGAGTCACTGGGCATAATGGTCTGTTTATAGAATATTCTCAGGTTATATATTTGCCAGAGGTGTACACAGGCAGCAGCAGGGGTATAGTTTGTCTAGAAGCCAACTTTTCACTAAAGAAAAGCTTCATAAATCACTCCCCTGGACTGTCAGTGCTGTTAGCAGCTCCCTCTGGCACTATACAGCTGAAGGGGTTATGTTGAGCACAGCACTCCTCTGCAGCCAGAGGAGTCCGGCTTTCGTTTATTTTTCTTTCCTAATTACCTATAGTGAGGGAAAGCTGGTCCAAGCTGAGGAAACTTTATAAAACACATTGGATGATCAAAAAAACCGTGACAGGCCTCTTCCGTGCCTAACAACCAATTGTGCACAGTAGCCTGCGTCTCTGCTAGAGTCAGCTTGGCATCACTTACTCCTTCCTTAGCATCACGGTAATGAGCATTCCTTGCTGACTTAAAAAAAAAATCAGTGCTTTTGAAAAAGAAACAGTGTGGGTGTCTCGACCCTAAGCCATATAGCTAATGCAGACATATAGACAATGCACAGGAAAGCTTCCCAGTGTCAGATGAGAAGAACATGGGCTGTAAATTCTATGTCCTTAACTTATATCCACACAGATGGTTTTGATTACAGCAGATGTTGTGTGAAAATTAGCTTCAGCTTGTGGCTAAGTGGAGGAGCATTTGTAGAAAGGGGTTCAGGAGGTGAAGGTTATTTTTAAGACTCCCGTACATAAAACTAAATCTTTGTCTATAGCAAGGTGGCATAGTTGATTCAAGGTGCAGATTACATGCACAGAGGGGTAAGGAAAATATTTAGCTTTGCACAACCGCCTCGTAGTGCATTGCTTGTAGATGCGGCATTTCAAATAGCGCCTGCTTAATGTTCTTATCTGCTTCAACCCATTGCTATGCCAGTTGTTGTAGGGCATGAAGAGTTTCTCTGCTGAATATCAGGCAAGGAAATGAAATGAGACTAAAGTGCTCATCTTGCTTATCTTGGATGCTGCAGTTCTTTCCTCTGCCTCTGTGCAAAGGGAAGATAGTGTAGATTGGCCATTTCTCCTAGCTCTGGCGCAGAAAGCCAGGAGAGGTTCATCCCTTCAGGCACAGGTGATGGTAACATTTGCGCTCACTGATGTACAGGACTGCCCTCCCCATGTCCCCAGAGCTATAAGGCCTGATTTAGGTGCGTAAAGGTGCATACATGCTACAGGTGGTATTTCAAGGAGCTGGAGACACCAGGACTTTCCTTACCAGGCACCAGCTGTCAGAGGATCATATGCGTGTTTATGTCTGAGGGTGATGGCGGAAAACTGCCCCCACCACCTCAGCTGCCTTTACCTTTGCCCCCAGATACATCGATCACAGCTGGGATTCAGCCACCTCACCCAGCAAGATGACATGATTGCCCTTGGACTCTCCAGGGCAGGTGATCAGATTCAGAGACACAGCCATCCAAGCTGGCCACTGCTGAGTTTAGTTCTGCCTTTCCCAGAATATGCAGACAGAGCTATCTTCCATTTAATATTTGGTATATATAGACTTTTACAGACTCATTTTCCGTCTTTTGAAACTCCCCAGTTAGCCAGTTCAACTCCACTGTGCTTGAACATTTGCTTTCAATAAGAAAAAATGTTGATTAAATCAGTGGCCTGGCCAAATCTTGTAAGTTTTTTCTGGCAATACCTTTAATGAGTCCCATTTATTAATTTTTTCCCCCTACCTTACTTGTGTAACAAATTTCCAGATATTAACATCAAGAAAGGCAATATTTGGCCTGTCATATGAGAAAAGTAAAAACAAACCAGCACACTTCCTTTTGTAGTTCTGGATCTCATGCTCTCTTAATACCTATGAAAAGACCATTTTGCAAAGTATAAATTTGGAGCCAAGTGCTAAAGTATGCTGGTTTAGATATGATTATGTACAAGCATGTATGTGCTTATATATACACATGTATATTGTAATGTGTACATTGTAATCAAGTGACCACTGACCCATGCAATCTTTTTATTTTTGGCAGGTCTTTACACTTTCTTCCCCCCTCTTCTCTCTCTCTCAGGGATTGTTCTTTAATGTAATTTTGCTAAATTGATGTTCTCTTTGTAGTATTTAAAAAAAAAGAGCCATCATTTCTTAAGCATTCATATATTGTGAGTATATGTTTTGGCTTTGAACTAAAATGACATTTGATTCTGTTTTTTAAATATTATGGCTAGATAAATTAATTACACCAGAAAATCTAGAAGAAACAAAAAATTAAATATTAATAAACATCAGCTGCCACCTCAGTCTAAGCTCACCTATTATGCTTTAAAACCTTATTTTTTCAAGAGGACGTATAATTACAAGAAAGTGGAGGAAGAGACCATTACTGATGCAAATGCCAATGAAACTATCAGACTTAAGCATTTGTCCTGGAAGCATACAGTTCCCAGGGAAGGCAGAAGGGTGAGGGGGTCCCTCCTTGCCCTGCTGGGAGGAGGTCTCTGTGGTTAGCATCTCTGTGGGGCTCATGCTGGACACTGGGCGTGTTGCCCCAGAGGAGGAGGGGGCCACGCCGCGATATTGTGACAGTAAGAAGAGCAGCGTACATTGACCAACAGGCTCCACCTTGGCTCTGGTGGGACCACCCGCCATGCTGAGAAAGTGGTCAGGTTTCCACCACAGCTCTGTCCTTAACTTCCCAGGTAAAGCCAGCAGCAGCGTCAATTAGTTCCACTTCTGGTTCTGGTTTTGTGATATTTGCCTCTGTTAATGGAAACCGGACTCACACTATCAATTTATTTCTCATTCTGTGGGCCACCAGCTGGTAACGATACGATTTTTGTTTACTGCTGACCTTGGCTGGATGTGAAAGAGTGACTTAGATGTAAATGGCTCCATCTCCCATTCCCAGACCCTTGAGCCATTATTTCCTTCTGCCCTTTCAAGCAACACGCTGGTTCTAATAAAATCTACTGCCATCTCTTTGAATATTTATACGATTGAACCATTTAAAAAATCTATTCACATTAGTCTGGTTAGGCAAAAATAGCCCAAAGACAGCACCCACTGCCAACATTTTCTTTGGTTACTGCTACCGAAATTTCCCATTTCATTCTATGGCTGAACTGCAAGACAGTTATTCCGTATTAATAGTGAGTGTAGTGCCATTAAGACTGCCAAGTAACAGTATAGCCAATATAACTCCTACTAACTTTATAAAGACAAATATTAAAGTCATCACTTACTTTGTGGCTGAAACAGGGAAAAAATGCAGGAGCATACCAGATGAGTCTCAGACATTGCACCCTTCGGCACTTGCCCGAAATGCTGTGATGCTGAAAATGCCATCAGTTGCCAAATCCACCTGGTTACGGTGGATCCTGATATTCTGGCTACACAACAGATGTGTGGCTGTGTGTGCTGAAGCTGAAATGCTGTTGTGGGGAAACTGCCTGTGACCGAAGATATGTGAGGGTACATATTCTGGTCTTGTGTCTCCAGACTTTAGCTTATTCCTGTATCTAAAGCTACACTTCAAGCCATATCAGAACCACTTGCTTTTGTGGACTGGCCTATGGCAGTGTCATAGGTTATCCTGACCTTTTAAAATCATATTTCTCTTAAATTTTTCCCATCTGTAGGAAATGGACATTTGGAAAGCTCGTTCTAGTTGCCGATAAAACCAAACGTTGAATTGCAGTTTCCTACAGGACAGAAAGTCTCATGTTCAAGAGGCTCCAGGCAATGCAGTACTATGTGATGCTTAAAGAGGAGCAGGCAAGCTTTTCTCTGGAACTGGCTTCTGAGGTATGGGAGCTGGGCTCTGGGACTGACAGACAGTAGCTTATAGAGTAAGTTGGAGTACTACTCCCTGCTCCCCACTCCCAGATTCCCTAGAAAAGGATAGAAAATCTGTAGTGATTTTCTGGGTTTAGTGTGTCATTTTTCATTAAATATGCTGATGCTTTGGGTGCCCTCCTGAGAAGTGCACAGTACAACCTTTCTAGCAGGATGAATAACAGCCCATTTAACAGAAGGTGGTGCAGCAGCATATTCTGCTGTCTGCTTAGCCTTGGGAAAATGTATCTGCCTAGAAACATGGCCTGAGGCTGGGAGTTCAGGGCATGCAAACATCTTTCTGACACCAAGATGAACCTTTCCTTTATCAGTGTGCATTTTTCGCACATTCAAAGTAGCTCATCATTTCTCAGCTTAAAGAGTTTTCTGCATATTAATTGAAGAAAATGTCTTTTTTTCTCAATTATCTCATGATTAACTTTTACAAAGTGACCATCAGTGCATTGTTGTGTGTACTTTGGCACATACTTCCTTTAAGCTTCGGTAAAACTCACTCACACACATTAACAGTGTACACACAGGCACGAATCACTATTAATCCTTGCTCAGGGGAAGGAGTTTATAGGGTCCCAGCTGTACAGGACTTGATGCTAAGATACAAGGTCTTGATCTTATGGAGCCACCTGCAAGTTTCTGAACCCAAAGGGCTGCCTTTGCTCATCAAGGCAATAAAATATACTCTTGTTCTTCCCGGTGTGAGGGGTTTTGAGAATCACAGTCCCATATGATGTAATGGGTTGCAACACACAGAGTGCAATACTGTCTCCAGCTCCCCCACACCAAGCATGGTAAGTTCCTGCCTGCTGACTCCAAGTGAGCCAGGAGCTGGAAGGAGCCCCTGGGGGGAGAGGGATGGCGAGCTGCAGTGGTCTCCCAACAGTGTGGATGTTGTTGGTGCAAATACATAAAGCTTCCTTGTTTAACTGACAGTGGTTTAACTGGAAAAGGATTCAGACAGCCTGTCCATAAAATGTAGGGGTCTGTGGCTGGAGATAAAGAAGCCAGGTTTGGTCATCCTGCTTGCATGGCAGGATCTGGGGATAACATCCACAGCCACCTCAGCACAAGAGCACAGAGCCTGGAGCAGCACTGCTTAGATAGACAGCCTTCATTCCTCCAAATCCTCCAGTAGGAGGGCATAACCTGCTGGAAGTGGTCACTTCCATCCTTTTTGCTTTTCTCCTCTGTCGGCCCTGAGCAGCATCTTAATGCTTCTCTGATAGCACAAGCTGCCATAAAATTCTAAATGGATGACTGTAAAATTCCCTAGACATAAGGAAACTAATATCTGAATGTAGATTTCAGCCCAGTGGGCACTTTGCCCATATGAATGTCTCTGCAATACACTGATGCATTGGGCTGCTTTGCTTGGACAAGCAAGTATCTATGTTATACAACTGGTAAAATGGGATCCACAATTGTTTTTAAAACACATTCAATAACACGCTGTATTATGAAAAAGTAGCAGTCATATGAAATATCCAGCTCGCTGGTACTAAATTAATACTTCCACTAGACTTTAATAATATTCTAAGGGATGATAACCTCACAGATGCCTTTTCCAAACATTGATTATGAAAAAGCGAAGAACATGAAGGAATGGCCATAAATTGGCAACGACACTCATTAAACCTGTCTCAGAGCAGCTTCTCCATGTCCTGGGACAGGGCAGGTTGTCAGCAGGGAAGCAGCATGGGGGCTCTCTCCTCCCTATCTGTGGCCCAAGGATGGAGCCAGCTAAGATTCAGCAACTGCCTTCTCACTTGCCTACAAGCCCTGAAACAGGGGAAGCAGCACTGGCTCCGTGCACTCCCCATGTACCCTGCCAAAGGAGCCTCAAAGGGAAAATAAGTTTCTCACACAGAAAAGGGTCCAGTTGCAAATTATGCTGTGCATCGGGTGCAGAAATCTGGGAAGCTTTGTAACAGGCAGCCCTCTAGGGCAGGGCTGGTCCAGCTCACAAAGTCCCATTGTGCCCTAAGTGATGGAGCAGGGACAGGGCTGTGCTTCAGCTGATACAGGTCACCTCTCTGGAGTTATTCACTTTAGCTGGTTTTGAAAGATTCTGGAGCTGAAGGATAAGGCATTTTAAAATATAGACCATATATAAATATTTATGTGGAGCTATGTAAGGGGTACTATAAGAGGAATATTTTTTCAGTGAGCATTTGAAAATAAATCTGTGGTTTATGTAGTCTGCAACCCCCCATTATGTTAAATGTCTCAGAGTTTTTTGTATACAGTGACTTCTTCTAAGATAGGATATTAAAAAGAGACTAGTGACACAAATATACTATTCAAAGGAACACATTGTGATTAAAAAAATTCAGAACTCAACTTCCCTAGGTCAAGGAAAATAGTGATGTGCTTATAGTATATATTGTGCTGTTATTGCCACATCTGTAATGGAAAGTTCCTCTTTGTGAAATCCATTAAAGCCAAGCCCATTTGTTTAATGAGTCTTGCTTTCTGGGTCAGAGAAAGATGGGGAGAACTCTGCTCAGCAGAGAGCAATAACATTTCCACAGAGGCAGCAGTTTTTGTAGGGGGAGAAGAAATTAATTTTTAGATAACTGCATCCTTGAAAATGTATGTGTAGGTCATCATGGCCAAAGTAACCTTACAGTTACTTACACCCTAGGGGGAGTTGCTGAAAATACATACTGATAAAGCATTCAAGTAGAAAATGCTGTAGGATGACTTCAACCACCCATGTGGAAATCCTTCTCCATTTCAGAACAGTGAGTATAAAACCTTAGCACTTCAGCCTTTATCACATCCCGCAGTTCTTATTCAGAAAGAGAGGGAGTGGGGAGAGGGGAGATGAAGGAGAATGAAAAATGTGGAGAGAGCCACCAAGAGCTGAGCAGGGTTGGCAGTGGAAGTCACTGGAGGGTCTTCCTCTCTGTTGTCTCTAGTCAGTGTCTTTCTTAAGGAGAAGAGGTACCCTGTATGGATTCTGCTGGAGAAATTGGCTTTATGAATATCTGTAAGGATTCAGTTTGTTCCATAGGGTGATGTTGAAATAATGAGAGGATTCTGCAAGAATTTTCCTTGTGTAAAATATCACCAAAATTTATCTTATTTTGAGAATGCCACTGTTTTCCTTTTCCACTGTGGCTGGTGAGAAATGCTTGTGAAACTATGTGCTGATCAAGAGAGCTTCTCTTTCTCAATCCCTTTGTCAAAGCAAACAAAATAAAGTCTTAAGAGTGGGCTTTTCTTTTTCTTTTGCACAGACATCTCTGGTGGGCAGAACCTGTCTTGGATGCGAGACCATCCTTGGAGCTACCTGCAGGAGTAAGCATCCTACTGCTAGGCTGTGGTACACAGCTATGGGTGGCAAACCCATTCTGAGATGTGCAGTGAAACTGCTCTTTGCCCCTACTGCAAGGCTGCAATAATACTTCAAAAGCACTTTGGGGCACCTCTCCCTTGCCGGGAAAGCAAAACACAGGACTGAATGATAGAATGGATCTTGCAGAGAAGTTGTTCATTGTTCAATAATATCTCAACTGCAGTGGGTGCAATGATAGAGAAAAATGCCAGCTCTTTGGGATTTAGTAGTAGTTCTTCTATTGGTGCCGAATAGTATTGAGTCCTATCATGAACGTTTTCTGGCAAGCAACTCATTACCACAAAGCTAAGATTTCTAAGTGAATGCCTAAGTCACATAATAGTTTTCAGGATGATATCAGAAAGCAGAATCTACATCTGGCAGTGTTATTCTTGCACAGTAAAACTCTGCGAAGTGTTCGGTTAATGCACAAACCCCAACAAAGATGCATTCAGATGAAGGACTCATCTAAAAGCATTAAGTCAGACACACAGTGCCTGGGGATATGCTGGGAAATTATATTTACATTCCTTGACTGCCATTAATTTCAGAAATGTGTTATCCTCTTTTTACCCTTATGGTCACAACACTTCAGAAACAAGTGTGAAACAGCAGATGATTAAGTTTTGCCACTTAAATACTAAAACTCTAGTGTAAGTACTCATCGCTGGAAGGCTGGAAAAGACAGATGGAAGAGAAATACCTACAGAGAAATACATTTCTGCACATTAGATACAATAGAGCCTGAGGCTGGTGGAAATGGTTTGAGTCAGAGAACATGCTTTTTAGATCCCAGCACCTATCTCACTTGTGTCTGTGCAATGGGACTATAAACGACAGAGCTGTATGTAGGAGTCAGGGTGGTTTGGAGGCTTGTGAAAGAGTCTCCCACCTTTTTCTGTATTGCCACATGAGGAAGAAGAGGCTTAAATCTGGACAGCTTTGGCACAGGGTGATGAAGTTGAAGGCACAGCAGCAGAACTGTAGGTAGAGAGGTAAGTTTTTGCTCATGCACCATCGTGGATGGGGCAGACATGGAGACTGCCAGCATTACTGCTGACCCCGGGGAGAGAAGGCTCTCTGGCAGCCTTACCCATAATGCATCCCTCACGGCGACTTGAGACAGCGATTGAAGATGCAACCTACAGAATTAGGTGTTGCATGCTCCTTGCTGGTCCATCTTGAGATGTGTTAGACTGCCTAGAGCGTGACTGGCGTTCAGAGTTGCAAGAAGAAGAGAACAATAAGAAAAAGGCATATATGCCAATTAGTAATAAGGGCTGAACTGCTCTGATCCATAATTCAGTAAAGAACAGCGGTAAATGTATAGGCAAGCAACTGACTTCTAACATCTAAATGCTACAACCTAAAACTAAATACAAATTTGAAGCGATGGTTTGCACTTAATTTCTTTGTAAGTAACTGCTATAACATTTCTTAAAGGCCTTTTATATGACTGAATTTTATTTTAACTGTAATATATAAGGTAAGATTTAATGGCTGGCTTACAAGAACTAATAAGCATCTGAAGGAAGCTATCTTAAAATGTCAATATGAGCCTGGCTGAAAAGAAATGCCTTGTCTGTAGCCATCTGTTACATACTGGAGTTAAACAGACACACAAGTGCTTTTTCCTGGAAGCCATCTGCACAAATATTGATTGAGTAATTTCATAAAATTCCGATTTAGTAATTTACCAGTTGACGAGGTGATAGTGCACAGTGTAGGTCTGAGTTCCCTGGCATTTCTACTGCAGCTAAAACAACATTGATGTGCATTTCTTTCGCCACTAGCATTATTGCAAAAGGAGACACTGGAATCAAGTCCAACATAACCTATTGAGGGAGTCTGTAAAATACTTTCCTATTAACATCAGAATAAAAAATAATGTGGTATTCCAGAAAATTGAATGGCACTTACATTCCATAATCTTCATCAGATCAGCTTGCATGGGGTTTCGCTTTTCCTTCGCCTGGTTTGAGGCTGGTTTGTATTAATTCCATCCAGCTTTATTTTAATTAGTTTAAAATTCTAGGGACTCGAGATTATCACGGTGTTTAAAGGACTGGGTTTCAGCACCCGTCAGCAGTGGCTTTTTCATCCCCCAACTATTTAAGAATTGCAAACTTCTCCTCGTTTCAACTCCCTGCAGACACTGGCCCTGCTGTGGTGACTCATGCCTCTATGACCCCTGGCTGGCAGGCAGCTGCCTGCAGCAAACCGCCGCTGGGCTTTCAGCTGGAGCAGCAAACCACTGCTGGGGAAGCAGCCGCACAGCGTGCCCCCACCGCAATATGTCATTCCACCACCTCTCCCCAGACCCATGAGCCCTGTAGAATGGCTGCAGATAGCGTCCTTGCCCTGCCTCTTGCCATAGAAATTGCTGAACTATCCCACTGTGGATCCATGATATTTTCCATTCTCATCCCTTAGTGCCTTTCAGAAGTGCCACCTTTCTGAGGGGGCATTAAAGACAGTTTTCATTCCATCCTGTTGTCACTGATTCTTTCCTGATATCCACAAGATTTGACCAATTAGAAAATGGATCTAATCTAAGAGTATAGAATCATGGAATCATAGAAACATTTAGGTTGGAAAAGACCTTTAAGATCATTGAGTCCAACTGTAAACCTAACACTGCCACCACTACACCATGACCCTAAGACTAGAAGGTAATTTCTCTCTGCTGGGGTGGTGGGACCTGGGCAGCCCAGGGCACATGGGACTCTGGTCTGTGGTTGTACAGGGTGTTTGCAACCCAGGTAGAACCCTGCAACAACTTCTTAGGCATCAGCACACTTAAGGCTCTTTGACTCAGATTGTAGTGTTAGGAGATAGGGTCTGTCAGTCTCCCACCTCCAGTAGGCACCTCCACTCCTCCCATAGCAAAGGTAGAGGCTTAACCCTGGCAAGCAAGGATTTGTTTTGCATCGTGGCTTTCCTGGTTTGAATGCTTGGGGGTTACAGCTCTAAATACTGACAAAGAACATGTAAGACCTGGCAGGGACAAATCTTCCAATCAGTATGACTGGCCCCCTGGATCTATCCTGAGCGCATGTGATCATCTGTGCACATGGGAGCAGCCACCTGTGGTTTGTGAAACGCTGTTTCAGATACTGTTCCTCCCTTCGGTCCAACATGGGCTGAATCCCATGGGTCACTTCATCACTCATTTATAGACAGTCAGGATAAGAGCAAGGAGACTTGACAATGGGACAAGTAGCATCAGAGAGTTGTGAAGTCCCAAGAGGAGAAAATGTAGGGTAGATGTGACTATCTGTAAAAGCTTGCTACCAAGGGGAGTGAGAGAAACTTATCTCTGTGTCCATTGCAATCAGACACAAAAGGATGGGCTGTCACTTCAGCAGTGGTGACTTAAGAAAAGCATTTTACCAGAAAGGGTAGTGAGTCATGCAATAAATTGCTCAACAAAAGCAATTTTTCAGCCCTCAGCATCAGGGGATTTATAGAAAAGTTAGATGATCCATTAGGCATAGGTAATCCTGCCTAGGATGGGAAAGGGTCTCCAGATGCCCTTCCCAGCTCTCCACCCAGTGGACGCATGTATGTATGTAAGTATGTATGTAATCCCATTGCATCCGGGCCTGTCACCCTTCTTGCACAGGAATGGAAATGTCCATCCTTCTATTGCTGTTAATATAGCTGAATACACATTAAATGAATGCATATGAACATATATGTAGCATATATTTCACAGGCTGGTTATAAAACAGTCTTCTGACTTAGAGCTCCTAAATTGTTCACAAAGAAAACCTCTTAAAAGTATGAAGAGAAAAGAAAACTCACTCGCACATGCTATGGCTCATGCTATCGGCTAGAATAGCACTATTTTTTTAGATTTTAAGGAATAAGGCTCATTACGCTTATGTCACACCATGACTTTGTTTAATAGGAAATAAAATGATGTGAGGAGTAAAATGGGGGAAAAAAACCCTCAAACCCCAAAACAAAACACCCAAAGGATCAATTCAAGTGAAGACTTTGGCAGACATTTTCATTTTATGAATTATTCCAGTGCTGTGCTCATAGCCAAATCTTAGTTGACAGGAAGAAATCCAATCTGCTCTTTATACAAACACCAGAGGAAACTGGAATCTGACCTTGTCTCAGCCCTGTTTCACCATTTGCCTCCTGTGGGAATTTGGAATCAGCCCAGTGTTATCTGTCGAACAATGCTCCTGTGTCGGCTCCCTGGCCCAAGCATCTGAGCAGCGCTCCTTTGGGTAGCAGAGAATAGGGAGCTTATTTTGAGGAGATATGAGCTGTTCTGAAGACAAACATCCTTCCAAATTAAATTAACCGTTAGCCTAGAAATAGAACCGCACAGTCCTCAGCCGAAATGCAGCACTGGAGCCATTCATTCCCCACAAAGATCTCCTCCATGCTGCAGGGCATTTTCTTGGGATGAACCTGGAGTTCCAGTGGTCCACCAGCAGAACTGGGAGGAGGAGCGTTAAGGAGGAAATCTGAACTCATGGGGGTCCTGGGGAGCACACAAGGATGCAATGGGGAAGGGATGAGGTATCAGGATGAGGTATCAGGAGGAAGCTCAAAGTGGATTTGAGGTTCACCCACCTGGAGGGCTGTCAGGGAGCCATGTAAGGGCTGCATTGTTTTTCTAATTAACCACAATATGAAAGCAGAACCCTGGCTGCCAGGAGCAAAGCCTTCTAGGTCCTGCTTATCCCAGGAGCCCTATGCAGAGGCCAAATGTAGCTTTTCCAGACTTTCAGAGCACTTCTATGGCCAGAGTCCTATTTCCACTTCTAATTACTACATTATACAGCCCTTCAGGAAAAATATTTTCATCTCTCAGCCTTGGTGCTGCTCTAAATTTATATTACTGACAACTCTATTCGTATATATTGAAAATCAAAATTATAAGCATCTAAGGTTCAACAAGCCATGAGAAGGCAAATACTTCACTACATTGCTTGACTGTGAAATCATTTAGGTTGGAAAAGACCCTTAAGATCATCAAGTCATCAGTTGTTTCACATAAATTATTTTCAGTAAAATATTTATAAGTAAAAAATCACAACTTTGTTTTTTTTGGGTTAACAGATGGAGTGAAAGGTTCCATTTACCTGCCTTTGTAGGTTTCTTCAGGAACTCTCTGTAGACAGTCACATTGTGATAGCTTTTTCTTTAGCTGAAATTACAAGAGAAAAGAATACAGATACCTGTATCATCATCTTAAAAATTAATAAATGAGAAACCCAGCCCATTTCACAGCAATAATCTTAATATGTGATACGAGGCACACTGCCATTACACCTGACTGGTTAAACATTAGCAGCCACTTCTGACTGACTTTGCTGTTCAAGAGCAAGGAGCTCAAGGTGCAAGGCCCCAGGGGAGAAAGGTGACTCCAGCAGCCAAAGTACCCTGTGTTTTCCAGCAGCTCAGGGTAATCCTGGTTTTACGAGAAATGGTCTTTCAGGAAGTAGATGTCAGTCGGATTCAAAACTCATGGCATTTTGCTCACAGCTTGTCCTATGTAGCCTGTGGAAACTTCCAAGTTTCCGCATGCTCAGCAGGGCAGCTTTGGTCCCCAGCAGATGTTTGCAGCCCTCAAAGGATGAGCAATAGTGCACCATGGCAAATGCTGCCCCAGAACAGTGATTTTCGAGTCCTTTTTTTCAGTTTCCTTCACTGCTACCTCTCCCGCAGGAGGAAGCCTCTGAGGGGAAGATCACTGACTTACGAAAACCTCTTGGGCAAGGCTCAAGAAGTCCTATTCCCACTTGTATTAATGAAGTTATCAGTGGTCCCTCTGCCTCACAGACTCCTTCAGACACCTGGGATTTTACTGTGCATGGAAGATAAGCCCACAACAGCCACTTATGTGTACAGTGCCCCTCCAGCAAACCTTGCCTGGAACCCTGGGAGACATGTCTGTGGTGGAGTGTGATACCTGTCCCTTTGATCCAGTACATGTTTGCCACAGAGCAACCCACCTCTGATCAGACTTTTTACATGCAAGGGACGCTGAATCCACAAAGCAGTAGCTAAAGGCAATGCTCTAATAACTATCATAGCTGCCTTTTAACAGGGCTTAGGTCACCAGGGAACGTGGACTAATTTGCTGTAATTCATTTAATATGTTTAGTCTGAGCAACATAGTTTCAACCCAATAAATTTCTAAGAAATCACTCATCAGTGTTAACTGGGAGAGGGTTATGGCAGTGCCTGAGGTGTCCCCAGCCAGGGGGTGCAGAGCTTTGCTGGCTTCCCCCAGGCAGGGCACAGACTCCTTCAGGGCAGCTCCAGGGTGCTGTCCCCTGCCCTTGCTGATCTCAGAAATGCAGTCTTCACTGCCTTGTCTTTTTTTTTTTTAATTATTTATTATTTTTATTGTATTTATTTTTATAGACATATTTTTAATGGGTTTTTTGGGGTTTTGGGGTTTTGTTGGTTTGGTTTTTTTTTTTTTTTTTTATAATTAACAACTGGAACAATAAATAAGTCAGCAACTTCTGTGCAAATAGGCCAGATCAGTTCAGGTCTTGAAAACCCTGTACAAGGTTCACCTGAGTCATTGCACGACCCTTATATGACCACCTCATGAACCACACACCTATTTGCGCATGAGAGCTTGCTGCTTGTCACCTCCCTCTGAATGCTTCAAATATGAATGCTTCTGAATCCCTCTGAATGCTTCAAATATGGTTGTCGCTGCTTCTGGGTAACCAGAAAGGTTTGGACCCTGGGAGTGGGGAATTTCCTTCTGCAAAGACAGATGAGTTAAGACAGATACAAGATACCATACCCCTGTCTAATTTATTTTGAAGTATGTACATTCCTGAACAAGGATATTAGATGGCAAAAGCAATAAGAACTTAATAGCTCACAGATGATGTGCACACACACGCTTTGCAAACTCCAGCAGACAGCTGTAGCCCAGTTCCCAGCTTATGCCCCTCACTCTTTTCTTTCTTCAAATGTTGCTCAAAGTGTGTAAAAATGCTAAGTCTTACAGCCACTCCCTTCTCCCCTTAGCCTTGGCAACTTTGCAACATGAAATGAAACCCATCTGAAGTATCAGCAAAGCTTTTCTGTTTTTGTTAGGGGTTCTTTTAATTCTAAGTTTCAGATGCCTATTGACAGCAGATGCTCAAGTTAGAAGTCATCAATTGTCTTTATCAGTTAAATGAACTTACTGCTGGGTGGGATCAAAAATAGCCTATTATTATTTTCACATCTCTCACTTTGGTTACAGCATATAAAGCCAGACCCTATTTTTTGTGTCTCAGACACGCAAATTGTCAGCAATGATGTTATGACAGCCTGATCCAGAGTTTTGTCTGCACAGGGTTTACAGAATCAGAGTGATTTTGAAACATTTCTACTGCCTAAAAAAGCTACTTGAAACCTGATTTTACATGTGTTTATATCAGTTTGACATGGGCTTACCTCCACTGAACTCAGTGATGCCCTTTCATTAATTTCAGCCTTTCTGGGAGAGATCAGCTCAGCTCATTAGGTCTGCAGGCACATATGTAAACCTGACAGGCAGCATATAAGTGTACCAAAGCTCTTTTTTTTCCTGTTTTTCCATCCACAATTGTATTCAGAAAGTCTACAAGCAATCACTACCTTGTTCAAACATATGGCAGCAATGGCTAACTTGCTTGCAGATGCCTCCTAATATCTAACCAAGCACTACAGCTGCCTATTCTAGAGCAGGTTCCAAGGACATCCACCTAGCAGAGAGAAACCCCACCTTCCCATTCTCCAGAAGTCCCAGCGATTTCCCACAACTCCCTGAAACAGAGAGGGAGCATACACAAACCTTGTCCTGACTCTACTACTCCCGCAAGACCAGCACTGCTAACACAGAAACAGACAAGCTTCCTTTCCTCCCAACATGCTGGCTCTAATAATCACTTTAATTACAACTTTTTTTAACAAACATCTCTTATTCCACGTCCACAAAAGTAATAATATGTCGAAAAAATCCCAACTAAAATCTCGAAACTTAGTCCTAGTGACACCATTCAGACTGATAGAAGAAAGCATTTGAAAAAGCCCAAACAAAGCAACACCGAAAGTCATGATGCTATACGATGAAAACTGCAAAATACTGTCTCCAGACAAAAGTACTTAGTTTTTAAGAAAACAGCTGTGCCACGTGAGGTGCTGACTATCCTCAGCATCAGAGCAGGTTTCTCTGCCTTGGCCAAGTGTGAAGGTCCAGCTTCTCTCCAGGTCTGAGCAGTAAATGGTATTAAGCAAGGTGACTTCTGAGCAAGTGGAAATTTTGCTTGAGAGGGGACTGCAAGATTTGGGCCAAAGCTTCCATGGCCATTAGCAAATTGCTGTGAAACTGTGCTGTAGGCGAGTAGGAAATTAAAAAGCATTTGGGGTTTCTCACACGCTGATGAACACTGAACATACTACACAAACCCTGTTAAACCCTTCAGCAATGCCTATAAAAGGCCCAATCCTTTCTCTCACTTTCAGTAGACCTTTTCATCTTTGGCTTTGAGTCTTAAAAACCATCCCTGGTCCTGGCATCCCTTGCTGCCAACAGAACTCCAAGGAAAGAACTTCAAGGAGGATCCAAACTTCAGACACAGGTATGTACTTTTGTTCCGATTCGTCTTTTTCTTCATGTTCTTCCAGAAAGTACCTTGTGAAAGGACACCTGGAGTGTTTTCAGAGCAGACATTTCAAAACTTGGAAAAAGTGGACTTTATGCTCAGTGTTGAACAGTTAGAGGTGGAAAAGGTCTGTGCTGCAACATTTTGTAGTAGCCATATTCATTCTGTGTCTGGATATAATTACTTTTACGGGAAGAATATACATGGTTCACATGCTTTCAGCATCTTTGTAAGCTTTGTTCATAGTCTATAAACAAATACAAATCTCCCAACTGGGCTCTGTACATTTTCCTGGCAAAAATCAGAGATCAATATTCCCATTGCCTTCCTCCTTTCAACCAAAAGTATGTTTTGAAAGGGTGAGATTCACCATCCTCAGTGAGCATAAAAGTAAGCTTTTAAAAAGATTGCTGCTCTTTAAAAAAGTAGTATTTCTTAAAAACATGCATGAAATATTTTCCTGTGTTATTTCTTTTGATTTGGTATGTAATCTAGACACAAGCTGTATTTGTCAATCAATATAGAGACTATATAGGCTTAATAACACAGATCTGATTGCACAAGTCTAAGAAGGATGCTCCAGCATGGAAGGGAGCGAATAAATATGGGCTCACAGGTAGAGATTTTTTGGGTCAAAGCTTAAAGCAGCAGTGCCTGGAAATTTGATCAAGAAAAAGGGGTATCATCACCAACCTTGAAATGCAATAACAAGAATCTGACATCGTTGTGCAGTTCATTTTTCATTAAATTCCTCATTTCGTGAGTATCTGGCAGGCTGAAGAGAAACATGGGGATTCTAACCATGGTTTCCACTCATTTATTACGTGTCTTTGCTCAGGTGATGTCTAGAGCTGGATCATTTCTTATGTCCTCAAGAATGGGTGGATCTTACTTGTTGCCAGTAATAATAGGCGGATGGTTTTAGTAGCTCATAAAAATAAGGTCAGGCCTGGGAAGGAATGGTGAAGCAGCCTGACAAATCTTTTGAATAGCAAAATGAACATCAGTTCAAGTACCAGGGAAGTGGCTGTTCTAGATGCTAAAAATGCTGACTTTGTCTTTTATTTGACAGTGACATACATCCAAAATGTTTCCCTGAGACAAAAAAAAATAAAGCAAATTTTAGGCAGAATATTAGGAAAAAACTTCCTAACAGTGAGGTCTGCTACTCAGAAGCATATCCACCCCAGTGAAATGACAGAGGGAAGCCTAATTGCTTGAATCACTTAAAACTGAATTGGAAAAAACATGGGAAAATACACTCTGAATGAGGGACTACCTTCTACTGGCAGATCTCTGATTTCTGGCATTCTTCAAAAAGTCACCACCAGTGTCATTTTGGGAGGGATGGGAGTTCAGGTGCCAATGCTTCAAAACGCCAGATCTGTCACGTCTGAAAGTGGCCGGAAAGCACACAGGCCATGTTTGGTACAAGTGGACTCATCCTGATGTGATCTTGGAAATCTCTCTGAAGCTGAGACCAGCCCTTACACCTGGAAACTTGGCTAAGAGGCAGCATGCAGCATTCATCAGCGTCAACATGCACCACTTACCTCCACCTCAGGTGAGTACCATGTACATGGCATGACAGCACAAAGTTTGGAGCCTCGTGGTCAGAGTTGTTTGAGGATTGGGATGGCTTTTGCTTCTTTTGAAATCCAGGGGTTTTGGCTAAGCTTTGATTTGCTTATAGGCTTTTAAGTCTATCTGGACCTGAAGGACTTGTACAGGTCTTCACCTAATGCATCAGATGATGGCACCTTTCCTGAATTAAAACCTAATGCAGACTGGAGAACCCTCTATTGAAAATGCCCTGCTAGAGCTGCCCTGAACCTTGGACGATCCTGTGTCACCAGAGGGAGGAAGATTCCTGGCTAGCAAAAGGACAAGCTGCCCAGGAACACTGGAAATATGAGAAAGAGCAAAAACTACAAAGGTAATGTGCTTCCTGATGGAAAATTTGGGGTTGGGTGGAGATGCTCAGACTAGGAAGAAAGCACGGACCAACTGTGGGTACTGCCATGGCTGACCTACACAAGCCTGATAGAACAGGAGATGGTTACTGCTGAGGAAAGCAATAGAGCGAGGGAAAAAACCCACATCGAACAAGTCCAGAAACCCTACTGTTAATTTAAGAGAAAGCACTTAAAAACTATGACACCCAATCACATTATTCCTTTTACAGACAAGCTCTATAGCTCATGCAAACCTGGTCCTGCCTGTTCCCCTGCAGAATAAAAATAGGGAATGAGAAAGACAGACACATTCTATTCTGAAGGTTTCAATCAGTTTGGGGACTGACAATCAGTCTGGGGACTCAGCTAGTTTCCAATCTGCTAGTTAGTTCTCTGCACCGTCTCTGTGACCCATCACTGTCACCCCGAATAACGGCACCTTTAGACTGCAGAAAGTGCCTTGGGGTTTTCACTGGTGAAAATGAAGGAAGCACAAAAATATTTTCAATAAGTACTGAAACAAACTTCACATTGCACAGCTGCAGTGTAAGTGCTGTTCCCCAGAGACCCTCTAGAATTTGATTAAGGTATACGGAAACTTGACTCATATTTTATGAACATTCATTTTCATGATACATTTTTAAAGGGACAGCATATATTTCCATCATGTGGAAGAAATGAAGGCTGTTATTTTGACAGGAATAATGTGCTTCTAGCATGCAGCAGTTTTTGACAGCAGCTGAAGAAGCAGCACAGGAGCTGTGGCATTAGCTTCTGTGGGGACTCTCTGGTGGGAGAAGCACCATGAACCACGGTAGAAATTACAGTGATTTCAATTTTTATTTTTAAAAAGAAGAATAATTTGCAGGAGCAGAAGAGCTCTAAAGAGGGAGGACACGGTCTCCCAAGCCACCGTGGGATGTGGCTCCCAGGCTGGTGGACTGATCCTGCACCCCCTAGCAAAAGCCCATCTGAAAAGCTGTGATGCACTCTGGGACAGAAAATCGCATCCAACAGGGGTGTGGTCCCACCTGACTGCCCACAGAAAAGCCTATGGGCTGGCATCTCACCAGCATGGGGGGAAATTGATAAATGGGCAAACACATAAAAGCACATTGGGCTAATTAATAGCAACGGTGTGGAATGCTCAGCAGAGCACATGCTTCTTCAGGCCATACTGCTGTCTGTGAGAACCACCAGTTATGTGCCGCACTGGTCCCAGAAAGCAGGGAACATGCAAAAACTGCCTTCCTGTAGACTCTAACATTTCTGCAGGCTGTAACTGCAAACTCATAGGATGCTGCAGCAACAACAGGCTCTGCCCTGCTCCATACCTGAGACCCAGGGAAGTCAGGAGAGCTACCAGAGATTTACACCACTGGTGAATAAACCCCATTGTTTGCAGAAAGATAGTTATTCTCTGAAAGACACACTTTGCTAAAACATCATTATCGCAGTAGGAACTCTCTCCATCTGTTTTTATGTAAATAATTTCAAAGTGTATGATTTATGTAATGGATTTTGTTTGAATTAGTTTTCACCAGTGAAAGAAGGATAAAGATTTTCTTTTATATTACACAGCTGGTTTTACTTCTTCTTAGCATCCCATACTTTTATTATTTATATACAAATTCCTTTACTGCAAGAGATTTATTACTTATAGTAATCTTGCATGGTGTGAATTTCTTATAGCTCATTCATTTGGTCTTTCATGTGACTAGACTGGAGAGAGAATGAAAATGAGGACATCTAAATCTGGTAAATGTTACGGGGTGGTTTGTCAGGAGTCATGCCTGCTGTCTCTTTCACAGTATTCCAGCATCTTATGTGCATCACTCAAAGAATTAAATAACTAGTTAGTTCAAACACAGCAGCAGAACTGAATGATTTCATACATCAAAATCCCTCAGAGATGTTGAAAATTGTGAGGTTTAAGAGATGAAGACTGTTGTTGTTGCACAGCCAAACCCCTAAACCAACAGGTGCTAATGCAAATAATAAATAACTGCAGGAGCTGTTTTGGAAAATGCACTGATGCTGAACACAAAGTTGCATGGGTCTAACTGAGAGATTGTTTTGAGTACAGCAAAGTTTCGTTAGGCAACAGAAACAACAGCAAATTTGGCTTGATTTCCTGGGTCATTAGGGTCCAGAAGATAGGAGGAAAGGAATTATGTGTGCAACTATAATTTCGTCAATTTTGTCAATTTCAGAATGAAAGATTTTGGTGCTTTTGTTTTGAAGCAACATTACTTCTAGAACTGTTATTTGATTTAGAGAGCTCAACAACATTTTTGCTTCAGTCTTCATTGGTAAGTGCTCCAGCCACACCGCCCATGTCACAGAAGGCAAAGGCAGGGACTGGGAGGATGGAGAACTGTCCACTGTAGGAGAAGATCAGGTTTGAGACCATCTAAGGACCTGAAGGTGCACAAGCCCATGGGACCTGACAGAAGTCATACAAGTTCAACTTGCACCTACTGATGCTTTTCTGTATTACACTAAATTATTGCCCCTCCATCTATAGTGATACCCCCACAAGATTTTATTGCCTGCCTGAACAGTCTATTTGGTATATATCAAAATAATAGCACTTGTAAATTAAGTGTGTGAGGGGCAAAGGGGAAATGTTAAACAAGCGTTGCAGAGCTACAGCAGCAGGGCAGCACCATTTAAAGTGCTTTAGAGATTAAAGAGAGTAAGCAATTTCTAGATACTGCCTGCACTGTTCTCTTTACAAATAAGCAAGAGTAGTGAGACAAACAGCTAGAGAGAGGGTGGCATGACATAGAAAACTGATTTCATTTCAGTCCCAGATCTGGCTGCGCGGGGGATGGATTAAACAGCTTCAAAGAGTGAGGCTGAGGATGACAAACTGATGCTCTCTTGCATAAAGATGAAGCCCACAGAGTATCTCTGCTGGCATTTCACATGTAATGGCAAGGAGGGAATCCTCAACTCAATCCTTGGAAGCCTCCAGACTTTTTGCTGTGTATAACGTCATTGCAGGCCAAGATAAAAACATGTCTCCAAAAACCCTGTCCCTACAGTGTGGTCTGGGGAATAAGATATGGCAGCTTCATCCGATCCCACCCCTACATGTGGAGCACAGGGCCACTGAGCATCATAAGGTGTGCAGCTCCATTTCCACTTTGGTCTACCTCATTTCAGTCTCGGATTGTAAGTGAACAGATTAAACACTATTAACACAGTCCAGACAGAGTAAAAAGTACAGAGATGAGTAAAATACAAGCAATAGCAGAGACAAAGAAGAGATGTAGGAATTATTTCTGGGCAGTGTCTGTTACCTTTGTCTGCTAAAAAGCCTTGTCAGCTATACTGGTTTACTATATAGACACACTGTATGTACCTTCAGTTTTTAATGCTTTTTTCAAAAACATGAGTAGGCAATTATTGATACATTTTATCCTGATTAAAAAAAAAAACCAAAAAAACAAAAGATGGATTGCACTTTTTTCTTTTTTCCTTTTCTTTTTCTTTTTTTTTTTTTTTTTTAAGTGAAAGATGGATTTAAGCTTCCAGTTTCTTTTTGTTTCCTGTACTTGCAGCCTTTAAAAATTGAGTACTTTTACTCTAAAGCAGCCACTGGGGATCAGTGGATAAGCGCATAGGTGGATTTGCCTAAAGAGTTACTGCGCTGTTGCAAGAAGACAAGCATCAAGTTATGTTGGACATAAAACTAGGGAGGTAAGATGACTTTATTAACTTATGGTATATGTTTCATTATTGTATAACTCCCCTGCTTGTGGGGAAGATTTTTAATCTCAGCTTGTATCAGCTGCTGCAGCACAAAGGTGGAAGAAAAAATACACAGGACTCCTGAGGACTCCTTTGAGTTATAAATAAATCAGAGAGTGTCTGTTTTTTAAGAATTAATTTCGTTCCTTGTCTTTCCTCAGTATTGCCACAAGAAATTGTGTTTTTCTCAAACTGTTGTTTTATCCACCATTTGTAACAGTCCTTATAGGTCTGTTTCTATTCTACACACCAGTCATTAGCCATTGTCCGCACATATTTGATAGCTGGTACCCAAAATTTAGTCGGTCCTCACCAGTTGACTCCTCCACCCTCTAAATCATGTGATGTAGAGAGCTCCAAGCTCTAAACTAGAGGGCAGAACGAGCAAGATGCTCCTCAGAACAAGATGATAACTTCGAGTTCTAACCTTTGCAAACCCAAGAGCGAGGCAGCATGGGCTGGAGCACCATCTGCTGGCATCCTCTCTGCTGACTGCTTGCATCCAGGCGCCGCATGTTTCGGTTGCTCCCACACATCCCTGGGCACTACAGATTATTGCCCCTAAGGGACACGGTGGTCAGGGATCCTCTCTCCCACTTCCCCTGGGGGACACTGGCCATTGCAGCTGCAGGAAGGGGAAGGAGTGTCAGCTTCCCCCTCTGCCTAAGGTTGGTAGGAGCCCAGGGGACTGGAAGACCAAGGGTCCGGTCTTGCCACCATACTTCCCAGACATGCACCCACTGGGGATGCCTGGGGTGCACAGCTGGGTGCAGATACACACCCAAGGCACCTCTCACCTGACAGCCCCATAGGGCTGCACATCCCCTACATCCCCAAGACCATGACCCAAGCATGAGGAATCTCGCAGCCATTGCTGGATCTTGCTTCTGCTGGAGGTGAGCATCTCAGCAAAAACAGTCACTTGTTATAGTGTGATCGCTTCCCCAAACACAACATTTTTTGCTTTCTGGGTACCACTAACCTTGCCTGAGGCCATCTCTAAACAGAAGGGAATAGATTTTTGCAAGGTTGATTGGCTGCCAAGAAAATTAAATATGTTTATTTTTTTCTCAGCACGTTACCGTAAGTATTCTCCCTGTAAAGCATCCTTTCACTGTTTGTCTTCTTAGCTGTCAGAGGATATTCACATATGTTCCCTTTCCCCACAAGCTGCTGTAAGCTCAATTTGTGTACGGCTTTCTTGCCACAGGCATTCCACAGAGGACAGAAGGGCCAAGGCAGCTGTGGAGAAATCCTGGCTCACGTGGAGCATCTACAGGCACCAAAAGCAACTTTTTACATGGCCACATTTTACATTTAATAGTCACCAGATCAAATACACAAACACTGGAGAGAGTGCGGAGGAGAGATTAGTAAGAATGATCTCAAAAATCTGACCTCTGAGTAAAGGCCAAACAAATTGAGACTGCTCAGAACACCCTTGAGATGCAAAGACCAAGAAAGGGGAAAGTAACTATCCCATCATCCTGCAAGGAGAAGCAACATGTTCTCTCTGTCCCTAGGAATAGGCCAAGGTGTAGAGGGCTCAGCTTAACTTGAAAAAGGTTCCGATCAGACATTTTGGAGACCTTCCAATAGGACAGGTAGCACAGAACCGTTGTGCATAGAATCTCTATGGCCAGGACCAAGTAAGGCTTTTCTCAAGAATGAGGAAGGTATAGCTGACCTTGTTCCACTGTGCAGAGATAGATCTTGAAATCTTTTTCCAGCTGTGTAAGTCTTAGTTTCCTGAGAGCAAACTCATGTATCCCTGCCACAGTCTTTGAGGAGGAAACACATCTGTCCTCTCAGAGGCACAGCTTGGGTGTCTGGTGAACAAGAGAGAAGCTATGTATGAAGTTATGGAGCAGATGAAAGTGGATATCCAGAATTACAGGCTTCTTACATTACATGCAGAAATTATGCCCAAATTTTACTGTAGCCTCTTAAACATTTTTTCTCCCACTTTGGAGCTGAAGTTCAGTCTTCTCTAGCACAGTCTCATGAATAACGTTAATGAAGATCAGGCCAATGTCTAAGCATGCCCAGTGTCTCCTAACATCTTAGGGCCCAGTTTTATTATTATGCATTATTCCTGTACACATTCTCAACCTTCTAAACTAAGTCTGGTTAGAAAAGCTTAGGGGCTATTTTAGACTCCAACAGGCAGACAGAAAATTTGCCATGTTAACGTAGACAATAAGGACTCTTTGTCTGAGTAAAACTGAGAATTCCCATGATCAACGACTTGATGTAGGAGGAAGGGGAAAGCAAGGATATTTTTAAGGAAAGATAGCCGTCTGAATGCAGGACTAAGTTTCAAATGTTTGTGACTAGCATCAGCGCACTTAATAGAAATCATGCTAATATGCAAATGTTTTCAATTCAGCTACTATCTTCTCATATTTTGTTTGTTTATTTAGTCATGGTGTTAACAGTAAAAATATCCTTTCAGCACAGTGCCTTCAGGGATATTAAAGAAAGTTCCTTTATTATCTCAGGCAGCTCTTGATAATAGCATATGTGTTTTATATAGATGCAGCTGATCAGCAAAAGCATTCCCTCACAAGACATACAAATCCAGCATTTTTCATTTTGCACTCATGCAAATGGTCTAACAGAAAAAGAGGAAGAAAGACACAGGCCAGCAAGCTAGGAAAAATCCTACAGTCAAGCAATTCAAAGAGCCAAATACTCAAGCCTCTTTTAAATCAGGTCCTCCTAACTTGTCTTCTAGATGGCAGTATGTAACTCACACCAACTTATGCCCTCACCTGTTTGGATATAAGTCTAGCAGAAAACTGAATACTTCAGCTTTGGATTTCACTCTGCCTGCTGAATCTCATGTATCCTTCAAACATATCTCTGGCCGAGGGTTAAATTTTAGTTTGCATTTTAAAGCACATTTGGTGGTGAGTGAAAAACCCAGGGAGAAAAGAAACATTGCTATAACCACATTTTTAAAAACGTAGACTATTTGAAACTGCCCTGAATGCCATAGAAGTAGATTAACCCAGCCAGTGAAGTAGATGAATATGCTACATGAGGCTGATTTGCTCATACACTTCACATAATTCATTGTACAATGCTATCGATATGTGTAAGAAAAATAAATGGTAGGGAGTTTCTTTCAAGTCTATTACATACATCCATGTGTGGATGTATACAAGCAAAATGTGGATGAACTCAGTAATCACCAAGTTGGCAGCATGAGAAAGCTTCTTTGTTATGACTACTCAATTTAGGGACATTTTCTTCTGGATAAGGAAAGTCTCTGATGATGAATAATTTCTTGATTTTCTCATCAGGCTGTTTGTTATACATTTCAGTACTATTAAAGAAGACCAAGTTTTGTAAAAAGAAAATCACTCTATCTTACTATTATTTGTATCCTGCCAATATACAGGGTAGACAGCTGACCCCTGAGTGGACAAAAGCACTGAGTGTAAAATTTGTTACAGAAACTTATGCCTTGAGATAGCATTAGTCTCCTATTTGTCTGGCCTGAATCAACACTGCAATGAAAACAAATCAAAGTCTTTAGAGGCCACAAATTCTCTCTGCTGTGTTGATGAAACTTTTAATTACAAAATGAGTGAAGCTAGTTAAAACCACGTCGATTGCGCTGCCCTGACACAATTACAGTCATTGCAGGAACATACCTTTCTGCTAGCTCTCTCCCCTTTCTCTCAGGCTTACTGCTCCAAAAACGTGGAAGAACAGAATTTTGAAACTCCAGAAAACGCAATTTGCATCACTGTTTTTGTGATGCCATTGTTAATGGCCAAGATCAATAAACTGTTTAAGTGTGTTGGTATGCTTTGCTGGCTGCACACAAGTATGAAACAAATCCAGTTCCTGGTGTAGCCTTGTGAACTGGAGAAACTGAGTGTATTGGAAGAAATTCATATCCACTCACTGGAAAAGTGGGGAGTTTATCCCTGCAAGCAACACTTAGAAATTTGCTAGCTGTTGAATGAGATCAGTACATTAAATGGATCACATTCATTTTCGGTGTGATTATGTCATCCTCAGAAATACGTTGAGCTCTACATGTCTTAAATTCCAGATGTTACACTTGGTCCTGTAATTTTTCTGCATGATTTTGTAACAGCAGTGTCCATCGGTGAACTCAGCTTCAAGTATGCGAAAACTGTGAGTCTTAAATTCATAATTCACAAAAATAAAACATTGCAGAAATGTGAAATAAATATGTGCAAATAAAAATATCCCCTAAGAGGCGCTGCATAGATTTTAAGGGAGTTACACCAAAAAAGGTTTTTGGACAATTATTTGATACAAACAGTCATTAAATGCTAAAGTGACCCATACTTCTACATGAGTTCTCATAGAAATGTCTATTATGCTGTATTTCCATGCTGCACAGCCGAACAAAGAGAGATGACATGTAGTGTACTGTATTATACATTAGCAAAGCAAGACATTGGCTGTATTAGGCAAAGGGAAGGCAAAGCCGCAATTATTTTTCAGTCAGCTAAATCCATTTTTCTGTTTCTGAAATAAGACAGCAGGACAAGCCCTAAGAAGCCCAGGCACCTGATAAAATATGGTGCTGAGAATCTAATCCAATAACAATGGCCACATTTCTACAGGTATAACCGACAAGGCTCCCAACAAGACAAGGCTACACCAACAGTAGTAAATTAAGCAGTGCCAGAAAACACATTGTTGTTGTAGTCCCTACCTGTTCTCCTAAACAGTTTCTAGGCATGGTGGGGAAAGATTGCTATCTCCACATTGTGCTTGGTGGGCCTATATTTATCAGTATGTACTTTCCAAGGGATGTGTACTTCTTTCTTTAACTGCTCCCATAACTCTTTTTGTCACTGTAGCAAATAGTTTGATGAAAAAAAGCCTTAATCTAAAGAAAAGGATCTTCTTAGGGGTTCCTCCCCTGTACACTGCAGTCTTGTCTTGTGGATACACTTGGAACAGTGAAATTCTCTGAAATAAAGGACAGAGAGTTGGCATTCATCAGTGCATCCAGCACTCCCACCCTCTTCCCCATGGAACTTGTCAGCTTTCTTCAACAGGTTTTTACAGAAGCCGAGGAGTGAAAGATGCATGTTTTGATCCAACAGGAGCTGTGGCTGTGTCCACTTACCCCAGCAGCACTTGGCAGCCGTGTGTGAGGGGCCGAGAGTGGACAGAAATGCTGCAGCCGCTCCTGTGGTGAGCAGACAGTGCCTATTGCTATTGACGTATGTTTCTGGGATGAGTCAATGCCCTGGGAATGCGTTCCCCTTAGAGCCACTCAGGCTCCCGGGGTTCTGCTTGTACTGCCCTCTGCTAGGGAGTCAGAAGACAGCGGAGGCAGGAGTAGCTGTCGAGAGCTTCGCTATCTTCAGTGCAAGGCTAAGGACCGCAGCACCAGGATGAAACCACCTCCAATTGCTATATCTGATTACCTGCTTGCTCACACAAGTCACTCCAAGAAGTCAAAAGGCAGCACAATAAACACAGCCAAGAATCAGACCAAACACGATTGAGATCTCTCTAAGCCTTAGTCATACAAGTAGCTCACAAAAGAGTTTCTTGCAACTCCAGCCTTGTACCATCAGTGTTTGCTTTTGTTTTGCTCCCCCATGTACATTGGCTGTGAATGGCTTTGCATTTGCCCTTAAAACCAATCAGCACAAATTGAAGGTATCTCAGCCACTTGCTGAAGTCCAAACAACCATCTAAATTACATGGTGAGGGCTTAGCTATCTCTGCATCCCCAGCTGAGTTGTGCTATTCAGTCTTGGCACCTTCCCAAGCACAGAAACACTAAATTCAGCTGAAAGGCCCCATCAGGCTGAGAAAAAACCAAAACCACTACCCACTCTTGTCTGCATGGATTTGTCTTGCTGGCCTCCACTGGTTTCTTTTCATGTTTAATCACAGCTGTAAAGACTATCTGTTTATCTAGCTAAGAACTTAAGTAATAGACTGGATGTGCTTAATGATGTGGGTGTAGGTGTATTGCTCCGGACACTCTCTGTCAGATAGATGTTTGGCTTTCAGTAAAGCCTATTGGGCCACTGGGTTTTTTACAACCCAGACCCTGTTACACAACTAAACACAGAGTTAATGGCATTCAATGAAGGAAGCCAAGCTTTGCTGTTCCCACACTAGTCCCTGGTTGCACAGGACCCCCTTTCACTCCAGTGTTACAGGGCAGCAGCTGAATCTCCTTAAGCTTTGCTGGAGGCTGCCCATGGGAACAGCCTCTGAGCAGTGCTAGAGAGACCTCCAGGGAGCGCCAGTTTAGGGGGGACAGACAGAAGCCACCTGGACCTGTCCTCAGGGTATACTCAGCCTGAGCATCACAGCTGTGCGGTCAACCTCTGCCAAACCTCAGTGCTCTGTCCCCAGCGTGACGCTGCCAGTGAAGTAAAACCAGTCACATCACATAAAGTCCAGGAAAATCATGTAGGAATCAAATGCTGGGGGTTTATTCACCTTTAAAAGTAATTCAAGGTTAAGTCTCCTCAGTGTCCTTTTGTATCAGTCAGATATAATAGGCATTTTCCTAAGATCACCTTGATTTTTTCCTAGGAATTATGTATTTATAGATATATACGCCATATATATCTATCATATATATATGTCATATATATATATACATATTTTTCATATTTGATAGGCTGACAGCTATAAGTAGTTGAATTTAATTAAGGTACCCAAGTTCCTGGCTCTTCACATCTACACCTGTTTCATGCTTATTATGTTCTGGATATCTTCACAAGCCTCATTTGGGATTCTGCATGTCATAGTGCTCTTTCCCATGTTTCTCTGGTCCCACTGACAGTGCCTACACATTGAGGTTCATAGGACCTTTCTTCTTAGGAACACATGTAAATCCTGTTGATGGGTTTGGGTTTGGTTTTTTTCAAAGTCCATATTTCTGTGTTATCTGAAATTCATAACTGGTTTCAAATCTAAAATATCGTTTGAATGTGCAGTTTATTTCTACTGAATTAACAGTTTGCCACATCTGAAGGCCCTTGCAACCTCTGTTAAATCGTGGCTTACCTGAGACTCTGTTTTTCCAATGGTACTACACAGGAAAGAAGTACCCACTGCAGCTGGCAACTACATGAAGCTTGCTCTAGTATTTTTGTGGTGAATCTTGGGGCCAGCCCATCATGTAAATCCACACTCCTTTGTTGGTGCTGTTTTGTAGGAACCTGGTACCATTAGTGTCTTCCTAAGTCCAACAAAACAGCTCATCAGTGGGGAACCCACTGGCCCTGCTTTGCAAATGAAAGGCTCATCATGAAGTCTTTCAATATCAGCAGGCTATTTAAAAATGGAATTTGTGGCACTCTGCAAGAGACTTCTGTAATTTCAATTAGGCTTTCTTTGGAATGGGCTATCTGAGAAAAGAACAGTTTTGGAAAATAAAGGCTTTATCTACTTATTAGCAAGTCAATAAAAGCCATGAAGACTCCAAACTTCTGCTTTGGCTTTGTGTGCTTTAACAGGCCAAACAACCTAGCTTCATTTGAAACTGGTTTCAAATTACTTGCAGATGGCTGGATGTAGATGAAAGACTACATAAAGGTGTTCCTTATTCTATTCTCTACTCCCTAGACTATTGGGCTATGTGCTGACACTTGGATGCTTGTTTTACAATATCATTTGACATGTGGGATTTATGTGTCAAAATTTCATTTAAAGCCAAGAAAATGTCAACTAGCAAGTACAGAGAAGCAGCAAAAGACTGTGCTTTTCAAGACAGAAGTCAGCGAGTCAGACACTGCCAAGTCTTAACCCTGTACCAAGCACACACAGACAAGAATTTGACCCAACTGCCAGCAAACTAAGATTCCTTTGGTGTGTTCTGCTGAGATTCCATTACTGCCTTTATCATTAAGAAAATAATGTAATAAAATGAAACCTTTTCCCTGAATGCATTAATAAAGATAACTTGTTGGTCAAGCTCCAAAACCACTGGAGCCACATTTAATTTACTGTTTTTATGGATTTAGGATTTGGTTTGCTGCTATGTTCAGTCCACTGCAACAATATAATGGGAAATTGTAATGGCATGTTTAAAAGAAGGGGTTCATAATCTATCACTGAAGCTTTGAAATGTCTTGTGCAGACATCCACAATTAAATGCTGCCAAAAATGGGCATTTCATATGATTTCACCACAGCTCACCAAAAGCGAAAAGGGGAAAGATCCAAATAATCATCAATACAGCTTTTTGTGCTAGTCACCTTAAAACTGTTTGGGGAAGAGAGCTGCTAGAACAACTTTTAAGGGCTTGCAATACTACTCTGCTGGTCCTCATATTAACAGTGTCTGTGTGTTACTTCATAAGATATCAGATGGCATATCACTTTATTTCCAGTCAATAAAAATAATAATGAGTTGTGTGAATGTCTTTCTGATACTTCAGTTGCTCAGAAAGGTGCTGATCTTCTGTCTGTGCATAGTTCAGGTGGTGGAGGCTTTGCCATGACCAACGCATAAGGCACTGAGAAAACCAGAGCACCTGTGGAGCACAGGACCATGGGCTTATCACATCACTACAGGGATAAAGGTGGTATGAAAGCCCTGCATCCATCAATGTCCACGTGAGAGCCCTGCTTCTTAACAGGCTGACTCTGCAGCCCCTGTGTTGAGCAGAAACTGCTCCAGCAGCTGCAGTCACTTGGGCTTGCTGTTGCCTTGTGATACAGGAAAACCAGGAAATTGAGTATTGGCTTATTTGAAATGTCCCTTACCTGTAAAGGAGATCATTCTTCAGAGTGATGTATTAAGGCAAAACGCCAGTCTGAAGGATCAGACATAAATTGGCACAGCTTCAGCTCACAGGCAAAAGATGGGTTCAAGCTATCCTCCAAATGCCACTTGTGTTTCTCCTCCTTCCTCCCCAGGCACCCTGAACCTCTTTCTCGTGCTTGCGCTTTAGAAGATGACAGCAGGAGCTTGTTCTCTGCACTGCTGAGCAGTCCTCCATGATAACATGATGTGATCCAGCCCCGGCTGAAAACAAATAAAAGCTCCTGACAGAAAGTGAACAGGAATCCCACCTGATTCCTTTGGATTTGTTTTAAGATTGTAGATTTTGGTAAAGAGTGTCTGACAAATCCTGTCGAAGAGTCCTAGGAAATGTGCCCATCTCTTCACTTTTGAGCAAGGAAGGAAGGAATTTGCCATTTTAATTTTACCATCAGGATTGACTAAATCTTTGTAAGTCATGCTGGATAAAGGCATTCTTCAACCCAGGTGAAACCTTATTTAGAAAATTCATCTTGTACAGAGACTTGCTCTAGCTGCAGAATTAAACAAACACGGGTTTTATTTGTGTTGAGGAGTTTCCATTTGTGCAGCTTTTGCCAGGAGACTGAAGAGGCCTGTGATGTGTAATTTACTGCTCAGTGATTTTAGAGATGAATATTTGGATTCTCATTGATATTTGATTTTTATTGCTCATTTTGTTATGGGGAGGTTTCCACATGCTGCTTTACATAAACTTGGTCTGGTTTCTTGTTGTGTCCTCAGGATACAGCATGTCTTTCTTCACTAAGAGTTTAGAAACATGCTCTGGGTTTGGGTTTAATTATCTAATAACTCCTTGCTGAAGGTAAATTCTTTATTGTTGGGATTTCTGTCAGTGGTTTTGGGACTCCTCACCCTTGCAGACCTGACAAGCAAGGCTCCCCCCAGCAGCTGCAGCAGAAACTGGGCATGGGGAACTCTGCCCACATCCACACTTCTGCATGTCCTAAATCCTGAAACCTGCAGTTTTGCCAGCATGGGCCCACCATGACCAGTGAGCAATTGGTGAGACCCCAAACAGCCTGATCACACCAGCGCCCTTTCTTCCAGCTCACCTTTATCACTGCATGGATGCTGTGAGATCCACCTCAACCAAAGTGTCTTTTAGGAAGCGCTAATTGGTGAAAGTCCACAAAAAGTCCTGACAGACCTGAAGTAGGGCTCAGATCAAGTTTAGAAGGTTAAATCCAAACCACTAATCCTGACAGCAGGCAGCTGACCTACCAAGAAGCACTGGGACCTGGATGCCCCATTGACAAAGGCTGAGCATGGTCCTTCTGCCCACACCAGAAGCTGCCCCAATCCTTGAGGCTTAAGCCTGGTCAAGGCCCACTAACAAGACCCTCTTAGAGGGTCACTGCAGTAGGTATCCAAAGGCATGCCTAATAGGTGTTGTCAGAATAGGATTTTCACAAAATACAGCAGCAATGCTCATGACATTGGAGGACAGAGAGAGGGTGGACAGAGAGGGAGGTGATACTCCTTTTAGACAAAAGCCAAGTGGCTGTAACGCTCTAATGAATAAGCAAATCCACTTCACTTCCTCCTCCCCATGGAGGGCTTACAGCTCACCAGGTTCCCCTGACTGTTTCACATAGGTGCCTAATCAAACAAACCGTTCATGAAATAAGAGCTGACTGAGCAATATTTCAAATCCTGAAACTCTACGTACAATAGAAGTTGTTTTAAAATTACTTGCCAAATTAGCTCAAGCAAGCCAGAAGCACTAACTCATAGCCAAAGCACTCAGTGCAAGTTTGAAAGTTGAAATAAAACTTTCAAGGGCTCTTGAAAGAACAGGAGATGAGGGAAATGGCATTCACATTTATTACAGAAATGTAATTCATAATCCCAGCAGTGGGAACGCTAATGCCTTTTGATTGATTACTGTGGTTTCTTTGTGAAAGCAAAAAGATCTCAGGACCTCAGAACACTACAAAGGGCAAATGAATGCCCTGTAATCATGGCTATGATGCAGGAAAGCAGTCAGGTATATACCGAAACTGAAGTACCTGCTTAAGTGCCTTGCTGCATAAGGTTGTGTTTAAGTCGATGAGTTTTTTCCTGCAGCAACCTGTATCTTGCCTTGTTCTTGCATTCTGTTTCTGCTTCATTTGATTTTAAGAAGAATAGCTTTCCAGATATGGCTAAAAACATTTTAAAATATTTATCAGTAATGTTTCTTATCTGCCACTAATAAAGCATACAAGAACTGCCTTTGAAAATAAACACTGACTTCAGTATGTCTTCTAGCATTCCATATGAAAAGAGCGTGTCTTCCAACACACCTCTGAACACCCCTCTTGACACCAGATATTTTCACCCAGTAGTGACCTCCCTCACCTTCTTGCACATTGGCTTGTAGTGTGGAAAGGCTGTGGCAGGCAGAAATACTTGTCCTGTTCGGTGGGTATTCCACCACAGCATATGAACCATGTCCTGTTTGTTGCTCTGTTTATAGAAAGTGAGGTTTATTTCCTGTCTGACACACACAAATAGCACTGAAGGCCAAACAGACATCCAGAAAAGTCTGGGCTACAATGTAATTGCATTGCATCCCTCACTGATCCTCCTCATGAGTACCTGGTGCAGCACACATGGTTCTTTAGGCCATCATCCAGCAAAGCACTTTAAGCCCTCCCTTAAGTACATGATTAATCCCATGGATGTCTACAACAAATAATATGCTTCCTCTCACTGCCTCTGAAGTGGATAGGGAAGAGGAGAGATCAGATTTTATCAAATCCATGCATTTATATATGTATGTATATATATAAAATAGATAAAATAGTATTTTATGTCCACATGTTGGGCGGTTTATCATTGATAAATACTGGAATTCTTAGAAATGGGTAACTTGGCACTGAGCGTATTCCTCTCAGAGAACTAGATGTTCCCTAGACCTGAGGTTTTAAACTTACACCATCCTTCAGCCAGTCTTGTACAAGAAATACAGCAATTTTTAATTCGATGGGAAAATGCCTGAATGGGTTTTCCTTCAAGTTTCAAATATGGGAAGTATGTGCTATTGCTGTTTTGGAGGGAAGGACTTATAAGCACCTGCAACTAAAGTCTTCAAAAGCAAATGCCATGCAGAAATATAAACAGAGAGGTTTCAGTGTCATTTCACTGGGCATCAGCAGTAAAGCAAACTGTGACCAGTCAGATAAAACTATAAAGTTTGTATTAGTGTATCATGATTCCTGTAAATTTCTCCTATGAATAAGCATGTTTCAAATTATAGACTGGCAACTTATTTCTACTGGCTCCACTCTTGTCACTTCAGCTACACCTCCACCCTGGGGATCACAACAGGGGGTTATTGCCTGCATCTGACAGCTGCCCCCGGAATAATGATAAAAAAAAAAAAACCCAAACCAGAAAAAGGGGAGAAAAAAAGAGAGAAAGGAATATAATTGCTAAAACATGGGCTGTACTCAGAAATTGCCTTTTTTCCCCAAGTAATATACTTTGGAATCTCAAGTAAATGGAGTGTATAATTCTTTGTGAAATGGACACAGAATTAAAACAGAAACAAATATTCAGAAACACAAACTGGCACATGCACACATATGCATATACGTCTGTATTTCACGCAGTCACACACAGACACTATGATTCCTTTTATCCAGTTAATTGTATGTCTTCCCCTAATATCTTACTTTCTGTACTTTCAAAGCCTTATTTGTTAATTAAAAACACCTTTTTTTTTTTTTCTAATTTTTCTTTAACGACAAAGCCACAGCAGATTTGTGGTAGGCTTCTGGAGTGCAATTACTCAATTCCACAGCACCAGTCCCTTTTCTTTTTGGATGGTAGTCACAGACTCCAGATGCCAATGTACTGAGGCTGATTTTTTCCATCAGCAACATCTAGCTATTTGGCAGGCCGCTCTAGCATTTTTTCTGGCTGCCTCAGAGCGGTTAAATGGCAGTGCTCTGCATATATTGCCTGGGAAACTGATTTACCTGGGTGGTATTTTAATCAATGTTTTGACTTCTCCATGCATTTTATGCAAAGGATTCCTACTAATAAACATGTCTGATCATTAGATTTCCTCAAAGATACGCTCTTACTTGCAGTCAAAGTCCTGTGCTTAAATGTTCTTTTGCGATTCACAGGCTTTTGCGGTCACAAATCCAGGGTACAAGGATTCCTGCACCTCTGTATTGAGGGGCAGTGGAGGCCATGCAACTAATTCTCCTCAATTCACCAGCCAACCTGAGAGAGACAGAAGGGAAATTGTTGCAGACTGACCCCAATTTCAAATTGCATTTGTTTGTTTCATTGTCAGAATACTTCCCTTCTCAATGGCACTTCCAGTTGGCTAAAATATCCTACAAAATTTTTAGAAACTAATTTTCAGGTAAAAACCTATCAAAATTCTATTATTTTTTCCTAATTTGCTTATCAAATGTTGAAAAAATATGAGTGGCTTTTTCAGTTTTTCCTTCTTTTTATTCGGACCAGAAGCATTAATGGAAGCATTCAGGGAGTTTTACATGAATTTACAAGAAAATGTATTTGCCTTGAAGCTTCATGTTTTTTATCCATAACAAGTCATTAACTTCATATTATAGCAGAAAGCTGATATAAAAATAGAAGTTTGGTGTTAACTTAATATATATATATGTGTGTGTAAAACATCATAAATACATACATATACAACTATACGTACATGCAAGCTATGTTGAACTATAGTGCATCTACATGCTATGTAGAACCATTCTATGATTCTATCAGGTGCCCAACATCCATTGTTTACTTGAAAATATATAATGCCTGAGTTGAATGACATAAAATTGGACCTCAGTAGAGGCAAGTAAAGGGCACGGTTCAGTCAGAACAAGTGCAAGGCTGCAAGGAGAATAAAGGCTCTTTGGTGCTCATGTGGCACTAGATGGCCAGGACGGACTCTGGGACACTTAGGTTAGATACCAAGAAAAAAGGTCTCACAATGTAGCTAGTTAAACACTGTCCAAGCCTGCCTGTGGAGGGTGGAGATACTCAAGATCAGACCCAAGAAGTGCCTGTTGAAAAACGTTTGGGTCCAGTTAATGTTGTAGGATGACAGCCCAACCTCTCACAGCTCTGAGAACCTAGAATTCCAGGCTTGCTTTCCTGGAGGCCCTCACCTCTTTCACTGGAATTTGTTTCCCTTGCAAGTGAGAGACAACAGGCCATTGCTTACGTCCCCTATATCAAATCATCAGGCACTTACAATCAAAACATCAGGCACTTTCCAGGGAATGATGAACAGTGGTCTCTCCTCATATGAAGTCAACAATGTGCTGCTGTTCAGCTGAAACGCTGGATGTCTTTCCTGTGAGCTGAATCACAATGATTAAGCCTTCGGCTGGTTTGTATATTAAATCTTCCCATTGTAATTAGGGGTTCGGGAGGAGAGCTGTTTTCTTTGGAACAAGAAGGGTGTCATTTTCATTTTTTCCCTTCGGCGCTCCCTCCTTTTGGAAAAGACCCCCATGGAGCTGGAACGTGGATAATTTGGTTTTGCATCAGGAAAAGCACAGTGCATCCTCTGGAAGACAAGGCATTTCTGGTCTGCAGGGTACACGCTTCAGGTCAGGCAGGGAGCCGTGGGGCAATGGTGGCTCTCCCACTGCCCATGATGGGAAGCACTGTCCTTTTCACTGTCTGCACACTGCTCTGAGCATACAGCAGGCCTCCTATCCACCCCTGCAGAAGCAGGTATTTTTGTATATCTGTGCTGTGAGGGTGCAGAAAGTGCCAGGAAAAAGCACCAATAACCTGGTGGTAATGTGCTCTCAGACCCCTCTGCATGCCCCCAGAGTGACGGCACTGCTGGGTCGGCTTTACACTCTGATGGGCTTTTTCCACACGAGTAATAGGTTCTTCATGCCAGGACTTTTCCTCCTGTGCATTTTCCCTGCTATCCCAGGTGGTTTCAGGGCCTTGTGAAGGCTGTCAGGGCCTTCACAAGAACTGTTGCTACCTCCCCTAGAGCCGGTGACAAGCTACATGAATGAGCACAAGATCATTTTGTCTCATTCCTGTGCCTGGTGCCTTTCTCCTCCCCACTGCAAACCACAGCCTTACATGGAGCTAGGGAGTGGAGGTGAAGCATTAAAAGACATTCTGCTCTGTGACAGTGAAAAAAATATAGCAAGCAATCATAATTTGTGGAAAGTAGCAAACAATCATTTTTTGTAGGACTGAGTGCATCAGAATGACAAGCTTTCTCTGAAGCAAGATTTCATAACCATCCTTGACATGGCAGCATATGATGTCCATCTTCTCACCAACATACCACAGTAGGAAATAAGCTGATGACTGGAACAATCTGATTTTAAATAACAGAGGGCAGGTCCTCTTCAGTATGAGTTGAAAAATCTCCCTTTTGCCTTCATCGGTGATTTAATTGGATGCGTTGGACTGTGCTCAAGTGTCACCAAACCACCTGCCGGTTGGTGCCTCCCTGCTGCAGGTGGAGCCCATGAAGAAAGCTGACAGGGCTCCCGCTGGGTAAGAACAGGCTGCTCCCTCCATTTATCAGTTTCACAAGAAGTCTGCCAACAGCTATGGGTACCTGTGTGTTCCCGTAAATTTGTCTCTGCTACCAACTATGACTTCTCCTTATGGTGTGAAAAAAGCATCATTTTCTTCTCTAACAGCAGAATTTAAGAAACTCCATCCCTGTGTCAAATGCGATACTGCAAAATTCTATATCATTCATTAACAATAGTATAGCACTTGCAGCCTGACCTCCACAGCTGCTTATCAATCTCCATTTCTAGTTAACTCAGCTGGGTCTCCTCATTCTCCAGTGCCATTGGCTCAGTTGCATTGTCTTACAAAAGATAGATTTACAGTTGGAGACCCAAGGGCTAAACTGTGTAGGGTATGAGACCAAGACAAAGGTATGGAGGCCTAAAGAAGTAACAGTTTGATATCAGCTGTTACCTTGTGCTGGCATTCTTGAGTCATTCAGAAATGTAAATTGCACATTCACGTTCTGTTGACGTTGCTGCTTGCCCCATGAAATGTTTCTTCTTGGCCAGTGACAAGTCTGATTCTGGAACATAAATCCCAGTGCTGTTTTATCACCAAATGCTGCCACATGGAAGATAAAACTTGCTGCTCTCCCTGTTTTGCTGTCAGCCCTTTCTCCCCCAGCAGCTTGTCACATGCCATTCCCAGATTATACAGCTTTCACCTACCCAGTGGTGGATGCCTGGCTGCTGTGATTTTGCATGCTCACAACTGTAGGCCATGGGGAAGACTCAGTGCCATTTACCCCACTGATGCAGCTGATGATCACCCTGTTGCAAAGCCTGCTGGTGGGCCACCGGGAATAACAAGATCAAGGTCTTATGGTGAGCAGCAACACTGACAATGTGACACTGTCTAGTAATTTTCAAACTTGAGGCTACAGCTTCTTGTGTTCTTAGCCAGTAACTGTTGGACAACTGCCTTTGTACCAGCTCATCTCCGACACCGCAGGGCTTCTTCTTTCCAAGAGTGGCAGCACCAGAAAGGAAATAGGAAGAAATCAGAAAGAGCAGTGTGACAGGCTTTGCTTGAGGGTGGCAGTGCCTCATCCTTCACTTTTACTTCTTCATCTGTCACAGATATCAGTAGGCTACGGCTTCCCAGACTCCTGTGAGATCAAGCTCCAAACAGGAGAGACCAGCTGAAGGTCCTTAAGTGAGGGAGAGAAATCAATTAACATGATAAATGGGTTGTAGCAGCTGGAGGTGAAGATAAACAGCCAGTGAGCTCTCCTACAGCATGCAGCAACAGTCCATGTGAAGCAGCTGTAGTTGGGAGGGTGTTTTCAGCCACATGAAGTATCCACGGCAAGCAGAGACAATGTCCACCACCAGACAAGTGTGGTGCCAGGAGCATCTCCTGGCCGACTCACAAGCTTCTGAAAGCATGGCCTTGAGGAGGTTATACTGAAGAGAACATACTGAGTTTTGTGTACTTGCACAGCTGGATGCTTAGAAAGTAGTCAGAAAGAAAAAGTGGTGGTGAAGACTTTTTTCCCCTTTAGTAATTCTGCTGCTTTTCTGAAGATTTTTTAAAATCATTTTTATGAATGAAAGTGGGTAAAATTACAAAATAATAGCACTGAGCATATCACATCTTACGTGTTCAACATGAGAGGCTCCACAAGCACCAGATCTTCAGAAAGCATCAAGCAGTAATCTTCTGAAAATGAATCCTAAGTTATATTTAAGATACCTACATTTGGTATAAGCATACAAGAAATTTGACCCTAAAAACCCCAGTATATTTTCAAAAATGTTTCTATAACGCATTCAACTGTAATTTTGATGTAGCAATAATTAATCAGTGTAGTTCTGCTGGATATTTGTACATATAGTCATTGACAAAATTGTTACTTTCTTACCTTTCATTAAACTAATGTTAACATTCAATCACTTGCATAGAACAAGTTTAGTTAGTATTTCAGGTATGAAATAATATTTCAGCTTGTTTTTATACTACCCCTCCATGCTTATCTCCTGTACTTTCTGTCTAGCAGAAGATCTGATACACAGCACTGTTTCAGTATCAAGGAAAATATTACATCTGCAGTGGTTTTTCACTACTCAATGAGAAAAATAGGCCTTGCCAGATACGAATAGTGGCCATATGTTAGATCATGGAGTTTCAATGTGCTTGTTTAATTTGCAATCATACACAAACTTAACAGTAAACAACCTCAGCAAATAATGAGCATTTGATGTAGAACATTTTTTACTAGGGACAACAAGCATGAAAGTCAAGATGAATACATTGCTTTAATTTCATGGACAATGTGAATTAGAAACAGGCTGCATACATTCTGTTTTAACTTAGAGAATAAAACGTTTTCATTGTCTAAAAAACCAGATTTATTTTCAATCACACTCAAACCCTACCTTTTTCTCCCAGTGATTTCCCAAAAATTTTCACAAGCAGGGAGTAGCTGTCTTAAATATGGCCAATTAATTTTGTTACTTAATTGGATGTGAGACAGCAAACCAACTCTCTTGCTATTATTTGATAGCTACAGAAAAGATGCAATGGATCACCTCAGACAGCTCAGATCAATCTTTTTGTTTTTAACATGCATTTTGAAAACACAACTTAGCAAGTGATTGATGCGAGGAAAATTCACTACAGTCTCCTTCTGTCATATTGGCTAGAAATGTCTATATTTAACTCCTAACAGACTGATTTCAGTGTGCAGTTTCTCATATGCGCCAGTTCCAGCTCATATCTAAAGGTCCCTAAAGGACGGTACCGTGGGAATGACATTTCATGGCATTTTCAGAGATAAGAAAGAAGAAGGTAGAAGCCTCACTTACTCCTGCTGTCACATCTGACAGTTGAGTGACTTCAAGTCTCTTCTTGTCCCCCTGCTCCTCCCTCTCATGCAGGAGAGAGCAAGGAGCACCACCACGCTCCTTGCTTAGTGACTGCTCAGTGCCAGCCTAAGAAGCCTCTCTGTGCCCAACACTAAAGCAATTGCACCAGCAGATAAAATGAGAGTGCAAGAACAGATGCAAAATCCACTGAGATGAGCCAAATCAGCTCAAGCCTGCAAAGTAGCAACTACTTTCATAGAATAAGAAAGAAAAGTCTGCAGCATAAGTACCCACACAGATCTAAAACACTCATGGGAAAGAATACTACAGCTCAGTAAAGCCAGGGGAGAAAAGCCCACTGGGAAGAGTGCAGGAGAAGTGGGGAAGGGCCGCTCCAAAAGAAAAAACAAGCACAAGAATGAGAAGCAAATCCTGGAAAAAGAGGAAAAAAGACAAAGAACAGAGGGTGGGAAATAAATAAAGCCAGAAACATAGCAAGGATTATAAAACATTTTTATGTAAACATTAGTAAAGAGCTCATAAGACTGGTAAAATATTATTTATTAACTCACAGCCTGCGCATTTTATGGTGCCCGCCTGATTGGCAGGTGCACAAGCCCAGTTCTTTCAGAGAAAACTCACTTTTCAGGTGTGCTGCTGCATCTGGAGGAAGGTCTTCTGTAGTTGTCTTAATGTGGATTTTTGCCTACATCCACAGGCTGTGATTTTGCTCAGAATTCCCCCATTGGTTTGCCGATGACACCAAGCTGTGTGGTTCGGTTGATACGCTGGAGGGAAGGGATGCCATCCAGAGGGACCTGGACACGCTTGTGAGGTGGGCTGATGCCAACCTTATGAAGTTTAACCATGACAAGTGCAAGGTCCTACACCTGGGTCGGAGCAATGCCAGGCACAGCTACAGGTTGGGCAGAGAAGAGATTCAGAGCAGCCCTGTGGAGAAGGACTTGGGGGTGTTGGTCAATGAGAAAATGAACATGAGCTGGCAGTGTGCACTCGCAGTGCTCAAGTGCGCTGCCGATGTTCAAGGCCAGGTTGGATAGAGCCTTGGGTGACATGGTTTAGTGTGAGGTGTTCCTGCCCATGGCAGGGGGGTTGGAACTAGATGATCTTAAGGTCCTTTCCAATCCTAACTATTCTACGATTCTATAACACAAAACTACTATTGCTACCACAAATAGTAATAATGATAAGGGAAATAACAAGGGAAGAGAATACAACCGCTCACCACCCGCCACCCAATACCCAGCCCGACCCGAGCAGTGATCTAGCCCTTCTGGGTAACTGCCCCCAGTTTATATACTGGGCATGATGTGCTGTGGTATGGAATACCTCTTTGGCTAGTTTGGGTCAGGTGTCCTGTCTCTACTCCCTCCCGACTTCCCCTCCTCTGTGGCAGAGCATGAGACTCAGAAAGTCCTTGGTCAGAGTAAACATTACTGAGCAGCAACTAAAAACATCGGTGTTATCAGCACTGTTCCCAGGGTGAAAGTCAAAAACAAAGCACTGCACCAGCTGCTAAGAAGGAGAAAAATGACTGCTACTGCTGAACCCAGGACACATGTACAGATAGATAGACAGATGGCTGTGCAGTTTTCTCCAGGAGCTATTATATTATTTACTAACATTGTCCCACATGCAGTGAATTGAGCACAGCAGAGATTAATAGCTACTTAAACAAAACTGCACTTTGTGGTGAACTGGCTAATATCATGCCTCCTGCCTGAGAAGTGACATGTAAAGCATTGTATGAGTACAATAAAACCCCAAAGGCTAAATATGAAGTGGATAACATTTAATGATAAAAGATAAGTTGTTGAGTTATGTCTGACTGAACTAAATGCATTCTATTTCTGCTATAGTCCATTCTAGCAGGGGGATTACGCTATGGGACTACCGCAGGGCACTGATAATACCAGTTTAAAACAAGAACGTAGCTTTTGCAGTAAATGTAAACTAACTGACAGGAACTTCATTCACCTCTGCCCCCTCTGAGGGGCAGGGATTTTTCTTGGGCACCGACAGTTACTCTTTCATTTGCCTGGGTACATATCCTTGGCATGCATGATCAGATTTATTGGCTTCATCTATTCTTTCAAGGAAAGAATGAAATACCTTTCCTCACTTTATACTTTGCAATTGACCTAAACTTATGGTTCTGAATACGCTTTCCTCCATGCCCAAGGAACAATCTATCAGGCATTCTAAAGAAGTCTTGAGTGGGGCAGGTGGGAGGTGGGTGGTCAACCCCATGGCATGACCGGCCACAACAGCTGTACTTTCTCAGAGACCGGACATTTCTGCAAGGTTTCTTACACCACGCTGATGTGTACAACTCCTGCTTGTTTTTCACTAATGCTGTAGAAAATCCTTCTGAAAACACTCAATACCTTCCAGGCTTGCCTCCAATTTGCAAATGCTGTACACATCTGTGTGTTTGTCATCTGGAGGTGAGGGAAAGGCATTGCAAAGACCCCTTTGGCAATGTCAGGATGTTATTTATGCCACTTAACATGGGCTTCCCACAAATAAAGACACTAAGCCTTTAGCAGCGTAGCCACAGATGACTTCTTTCTGTAAAGTTTATGACTATAAAAAGCTTTAAAGTGTTTGTTAGTGTCTGCAGTGCATAAACTGCTGATCTAATGCTTTAGGTTTTAAATCAAGTTGACACGTGTATCAGTCTTAGTAATTCATTTGCGGTTGCACAGAAATATTCCCAAACATACACGTCACCCAAAACACTTCACTCTGAATGCCATGAAGAAAGAAAGGCCTTTTCCCAAACAGTGCAAAATTAAATGGTGAAATGTGTCACCCTTATCTTATGGAAACCAGAAGTTTAAAGGTATTAAAAGAGAGATTAGGGCAATTAATAGAAAACAAGTTAGCACAATGGCTCTCAAAGACAAATTGGCCCATACAGCTTGCAGCTTACCATGTGTCATGGCAGATGCCAGGCCCCTGGTGCACCATACTGTGCTGGTTTTGGTACTCTTCTCCCAGGCATCTGCTGTTGGCCACTGCTGGGGCAAGACATGGGATGGTTCCTATGATCTTCTTCACCTCCCTTAGGAACTGTGGATACAGCAAATCTTCCTGCAGCTGCCTCTGGAGCAAAGTTATGACACTCTGGGATGAGACCACCAAGGTGTTTGAGCTATGTTCTTGAGAACAAATGCCCTTTGCTCTTTCTTCTGGTGGTATGTGTTCCAGCTCCAGTACCATCACACAGTAAGATTGGTTTAAATGCGCACATGGGTGCAAAGAAAATGAGAGTCTTTGCAAAGTCAAATATTACCACAGCCCTTCCATTCTGGGACTATTGATGAATGTTTACGCTCACAGCACTGAGTCTTCATTAGCAGAAGCTGTCATTTTTTCATCTGAGATCACTTAGCTGAAGTGTTTTGCCAGTAAATTTCTGGCACCCTTCTTTGCAAGGAATGCCAGACAGCAAACTGCTCACTAGCTGCTGCATCTAGACTTTCAAAAAATTGACAATTCCATTTTGTTCATTTTCACAAAGACATTGATGAACCTGGCAGTTCCCTAAGAGATGCCTCTGTGCTCAAACTGAAGCCACATCTGAAGAAACAGCAAACTGGAGATGCAGTATTTCTTTTTGCTCTTCCTTCTTAATCTAAATACCTACAGTGTGAAGTGCCACATATTGGACTCTACCTTTCTCTCTCTGTGTATAATAAAAATGAAATGTATTTCCAAAGATGACATTTTTATTGTGAAATAAACTGCTGCTTTTTAAAATACTGTTTTAATTTCCTCTGCATTTTTCCAAACTCTTCTCAGCCTACCCAAACTAACTTTGAGTTTTCTAATGATGTCCATCATTAAAAAATAAATAAATCTGAGCACACATTGTTTAAATTACTAAAATCCACCAGGGCCTTTCTACAATCTCTGACTTGTTTCTTTTTTGAGGAAAATCTGGTTGAGAAGAGCTGGAGTGAGGAAGCAACTGAAAGGAGACAGTCAGTTTTGCAAATGGCGATTCAGAAGGCAGGAAAGATGGAGGTTTTGACGTGCTTCCTCAAGGCATCCACTCTATGCTTGCCTGATCCCTTCCAGGCCCTTGTACCTGAGCCATCACACAATGCAGTTGGGTGTGCCAGTCTGCAATGTCACAGCTGTGCTGGTGGCATGCAAACTGATATTCAACCTTTTAATGCAGCTGGGACTTGACTGATCAACATGATGGAAGACTGGGAATACCCTAACCCATCATCCAGAACTAAGAGCCAGCTGAAGGACTTCAGCCCAATGTTCTTGCCACATGGAGAAGGCAAGCAGCCACATGCTGTAATCCTAAACAACCTTATCAAGGGTCATATATCTAAATATCCTATTAGACTCCATGGCAAAAAACAAAGAATATGTAGAAATCTTGCAGATCAGTAGATGTGCGCTGAGATTTGAAAACTAGACCACTTGAATTAAACTGCCAAACTTCGTAAGCTGGGGCAGGGAGAAAACTTTAGCCTTAAAACTCTTTATTATCATATCTAAGCTCTTGCTCACATTTTTTATCAACTAGAGCAGATATACTCAAGAGGCAATATCATTCTCTGATGGGTCTTTACGTAGTTTTGCATAACAGATAGATGATTTTACTTGGCTTGCTTAATGCTCTGTTGACTAAAGAAGGGTGACATTCCTCTGGAAGAAATGCTTTTCCTCTAAAAACCATTTATTTGAGACAACCAAAATTCTTTGCGATTTGTCTGGTATTTTTTGGCCAAAAATAATTAAACCTTCAAACATTTCAGAACACTTCAGTTTTGGTTTGTTATTAACTTGAACTGGTTTGCTTCCTGCTTTACTAAGGACTTTTTAAAATAAAGAATACTTTTATTCAGCTCTCAGTTAAATCCATTCTTGGTGGTGGTGATGATTTTACAAAAACTTAATTCATTGAACCTTCTTCACCCTTTACTCCAGTTTTGGGGGTTGTCTACCAAAACCAAAAGCTTATTGTCTTAGCATGTCTGCCATTCAGGCAGTCAGGGATAACTATTGGTCCTTCTTACTGCGATTCAGAAATGCCTTCCCAGGGAGACTTGCTTCTGCAAAGCATTAACACTCCCTAATCCAGCTGATCAACAAGTGGAGAGCTCATAGGCAAAGTAGCAATGCTCAAAATGTTCAGGGAGCTTATGATCACTGCATGGCACTACGCTCCAAACCTAGGTGCACAATTTCCTAGTTTTTTCTAGAGTTGGGTCTATTTTTACCTATGTGAGAACTTGTGCCTAGAGGTTCTTTTATTTCATTAAATATCTCACAAAGGAAGTTGTACTTCTTAATGCCCTCTTGGCTCTACTTCTCATGCCAGAAGCAGCAGCCTCTCACTTGTGAAACGGGGTCATGCTGTTGCCTCCTTCTAGAGCTTCAGTGTTTTAAAGTCAGCAGTTACCTTGGAGGTAAAGGCCCTAATCAGCAGTTTAGAAGGTCAGGCTCATTCTCAGAAGGCCTTTCTCATCTAACCAAATCTGGATTTATTTGGTGCTCAGCAATAGAACTTCAGCAGAGGAAAATCAGTGTCATTTAACAATGCTGTTATCAGTCTCACTGTTCACTTCTAAACCCAACCCACATTCAACATATTGTTGAATAATGGCTGCCAGGAAAGGAGAGCTTGCACAGCAGTCACTGTTCGAAGTACAAACATTAAAAAGTCCCCACACCACCTAATATCTCCTTGATTTTAGATGCCATGCTGAAGGCTCAGTTCAGCTTTTTAGCCAGAGGATTGTACAGGGACCTGGAATTATTATTAATATTAGCACCATGATTCCCAGTGCATTCCTTGGATTGCAGAGTACTATGACAAATGCGGCCAGCATTGCACCAGGACAGAATGCCATACCAGAGCAGAAAGTATCTGTGCCCTTTTCGCTGTAACACATTCCCTGACTAGTTTTCATTCACCAGTCTCTAGGTTAACTGCAACTTATGTTTTCAGGCCATTGATAAAAGGCAGGAAATTGTATTGGTCCAAGATCTGATCTTGTTCATTTCCCTGATGAGGTCATATGGATTTTGCACTCTTTTTACATCAAAAGTAAAATATAGTGGGGAAAAAAGCCCCCAAATAAAACAGTAGGAACCTCACATCAGCACAACAATCATTAGCAAGTAAACCCACAGCCTTAGCACAGCTCTATCAAATTTAACTGGTAAATTCTCTTTTCCCTCACCTTAAGTCTGTCTCAGCCTTTGCAAACTGGCGTTATGTATTTTATTGCTGCTAAGTTCCCTCTTAAGTGACACCTCAGCCTTTCCAGCATTTTGTTCAGTTAGGCTGACAAGTGCATGGTGATTATCCAACTGCCTCCATTTAAACACTGACTTACTATTTACTTCTATATGAGTTCCCCAGGGTGTGCGAGACCACCACATTTAAAAACCAGCCCCTTCTCAGGTAGCTCATTACAAACTCCTATGATCTAATTATCGAGACCTGTGGCTTAACCTACTTGACTACTGAGTTAGTGGAAGGCATTTCAGCATCAACCAGCATAAAAGCATTGCCTGCTTGCCTATTCCACCTGTCATCTCCAGTATTTGCCTGAGAGGAACCTCAGTGCTAAATCCTTCTGCTTAGCTTTATCTGCTGTGGCTGACCCAGTGGGATTAACAGCTTGAGTCATTCAACAGCAAAGCCAGCTACAAACCCAAGAACCAAGCCCCAGATCCTCGTCTCCACACAGCCACAAGACAGCAAGACCTTTCTCCAACCATCCTGAGGAGGAGCTCACCAAGAACAAACTCAGCATGTCTGTCTAACTGACACTGACAGCAGCTGCAGCGAGAGGGCTAAGCCTGGGCTTCTTTCATAGAACTCGGGACAAAACAGTAAACATTCCATCTTCTCACAGGAAGCTTCTCTTCATGCTGCTATTGTTTTGTTCACCCAAGTTTGAGCGTACTGGATCAAAGGTTCATTTAAACCAGCAAATCTAGTTTTTCCAGAATACGTTCCCAGGCTCCAGCCAGTTGCGGCTGAAGGATTCCCTGAGCCAGAAGCAAAGTCTTTCTAGTAAGACCCCTGGGCTGACTTTTATTCCACAAACTTTAGCAGGAACTTTTTAAACTTTGCATACAAACACAAGCATATATATGTGGCACGTTTTTGTTGCTACAGATACACTAGTTTAGAGGAGACTATGTATCGTTGATAAGCAAAACGATTATTAGACTAGCTGCTTGATAGGGGCCAAATGGTTACATAAGCAAAATGAATACAATTAAAAGCCCATTTTTCTCACAACCACAGTCTTCTGAATCACTCATTGTTCAGGCTGAAGTTTTCCATGCCTAAAGAGAGGGGTTTTTTTCTTATCCCCTTAAAGTCAAAGCAAAAACCCTGCAACCATTTTTAGGTTATGGGAGAGTGATTCTAACCAAACTTTTTCCAGAAGAACTACAGTAAAAACAGATGAAATCTGAAACTTGGCCATGACTGAGTAATCAATGAAAATTAGTGCTCTTGCATGCTTTGAAATGAATTGGCTTTAATTTAGCAAAGTTGTGGCTTTTTAAAAACAGTGTGCCATATACTTACAGCTGAGATGCTGTCTACAGGTGGACATACTGAGGAGTCAGTGAGCACACATGCTGATTTCATAGAGATCCCTGTGTTGTTGCAGAACCTGCAGCTCACTGAAGTCACCCTGTATAAAAGTAATTCTTTTTTATGGGTATGATGTTAAAAAGATTATCATCCAGGGCTTGCTTTCATAAGATCTGAGCCAACCCAGCCCTTGAACTTCCTCTAACCTCCACCAGGTGTGAGAGGGCCCTGTGCATCCTCAGACTGAGGGAATAAGGTAGGAGAGGTAAAAAGGAAGGAATCAATAAACCAACAAGAAGGAATCAATAAACCAAGAGCACTACTGAGTCTGAAAGGATCAGCTTCTCACTCTTTCTTTCTGGGAAGAAAATCCTTGCAGTAGCTCACCTTTACACAGGAAGAGTCCTTTCTCAGAAAACCCAGTGTCAGGAACTTCCCTGAGATATAAACTGTGGCGATTAGGACACCTTAAGATATGCCTTACCTCATAACTCTTGCTTCTTGGACAAGTGCTTTGACTCATTTGCAGCCAGGGAACAGGATGACTCCCGGGTGAACAGGGGCAATTGGAGATTCCTGCTCTTCTCTGTGAAGTCTGTGGGACACTGGCAGTGGCTGGGTCATCTTCTGAGCCTGACCAGTTTCTTTAGGAAGTTAACAAAGTTAAACAGCTGACTGCTTCCTGCGACATTCCCAGAGGCACCCCTTGCCTCTGTAAAGAATTCACTGAGTAAAATTTAAACTAGGCAAGAACCTTATAAGGGCCAAATGTGTAGAAAACTGATAGGTCAGTGAACATGTCAAGCTACTTGAACTTCCCCCTCAGAGTTTCAGAGTGAATGTTTCCCTTAATAGTGGCCATATTTGATTATTTTTTGGTTGTTCTTGAAACAACACAAGAAATTATGCAAGATAACATCCAGCAAAGCAACAAACAAAACCCAGAGTTCTCCGGAAACATTTCCTTATGCCTAGGCACTACCTATTTGCACACCTTTACATGAATGAACAGTTCTCACAGTGTCTGAAAGGTTTCATTTCTGTCACTAACTTTCAAAGAAATTCTTACGAAGCAATTTCCGATGCGTCAATTTATAGCTCTTTAAAATAAGATTCCTCTTCTGGGAATCATTTCCTTGGATAACTAATTAAAAGAGCAAGCCTTTTTTTTTGGACAAATCTTATAAATGCTAGAATAAAGAAAGATAACACCATTCTGACTCATCGGAAATTGCTATTGTGCTTTTTTCCTATTTTAAGCTCTTTATAGCATTTGGGTGATGCATGACAGATTACTACCTTGAATTTATGTACCACCAGGAAACGCTGTTACTCAGCATGCAATGTTGAAACACAGAACTCTAGAAGTTATTTAGATGATTTACACTTATTGTACATGGTTTTCGTTTGGGTTTTTTTTTTCAGATGCTTATCTGTTCTTCTCATTTAATATATTTATCTATTTTGTCCTTCATCAAAGTATATAATGCCCTTTGAGAAAAGGAAGTGCCAAAAAGGTTGGCCATAGAAGATTATGCAAGAACATGATGCTAGAATCACTTTTAATATACAAAACACTATAATGGATGACCTGTGGCAGGGTTAGGTATGAAGAAAATAAATTTTCTTAAATTCTGTACAATGTTCGGTTTTCACTGCATTACAAGTTTCAACCCTTTCGCAAAGATGCAGCTACAACTAAATAAAACCTGTTAACATAAATCCAAAGATAAACAATCCATGACAATGCCTATTTCTTTCAAAATGAAGAATTACTTTCAATATTAATTTTAGCAGTACTCCAGATTGAAGTATAATAAGCATCTGAATCAAAATAAGCAACTTATGTGTTCTTTCCCAAACATAAAAAAAAAATATTTTAATGTTGGGTTAATCAACCTTTAATTGCCACTGTAGGAAGGACTGGAATATATGAAGCATCTCAGCTTAGACAAGTAAAAACCAAGTCAGACCCAAGGAGAGAGTCAGCTTTGAAATCCTTTGGCAATGTAATATAGTTGTTTCTGTTAGAAACCCTAAATTATCTTTTCTTTTATGGGCTCCCAATCCCACTAGTTGAGTTCCTAATTTTTGTCACTTGCCATTAAAAGACTTTGATCATGTGCTAAATGGTTTTACAGTAAATGGATAGGACTGCAAGTAGCAAGATACAGAATAAAGAATTCATCCTCAAGAGTCTCTTATTTTGATGGGTTGCCTTTGATCCCACAAAGACCGGATTACAACTTTAAAGTTCATCCTAGCAGTGGGTGGATCACATCAGGAACCGACCAGAGAACAAAGCACATTCCAAAGACAGAAATTGCAGAACCTGGCTTAAAAGTCCTAGCTGCAATTCAGGAACTTCACCAAAAAAAGAAACCTGAAAATTGTGCCAAGCCATCTGACAACCACAGAATTTGGGAGGGCATTCAGCTCACTTCCTTTTCTATCTGTTTGTCCAGCCTCCAGCTTTCCCCTTCAAGATCACCAGGTTTGTTCTTCAGCATAACAATATCAAAGTTATTTATTGCATTGTATTCTGTTCTGCCTGTACCTTGTGCAAATGACAGGAACTATTTAACATTTATGGGAATGTAGCAGAGAAAAGAACCTGGCCCTCCATTCCTTAGGGCAGCTTAAATATTGAGGATGCTTTTACAGTGTTAAAATACTTAAAAACTGAGGAATCGAAGATGAAAAAGTGAGAAAAACATTCAAAATGTCCACAATAAAATGAAGAGAAGGAAATAAAAGAAATTAAAGATTTGTTTTTCCTTCAGTGAAAGTCAGCAAGGAATTCTTGAAATTTTTCAAACTACATTTTGCTACATCTTCTAGATCTAAATGTGAATCTGCACAGGATTTAAGCACATGCTTCCAAAGGTATTTCAATCACTGGCAATTGCCATAGCTCCCACAGGAAGGCTACCTCTTTTCTTCTCATTTCTCTACATCTTCTACAGTGTCTTCATTGAAGTTGTTTCTGACTTACAAATTTGGTTTCTGAGCAGCAAGTTTTGCAAAAATCATAAAGCATTACGTTTATTGCAGAGGAAAGCATAAAATGATGTAATTTTCATGTTGTGAGCACCCTTCCATGCATCTAAGATAACTGCCCTGTGTCAGAATCCCACTGAAGCCCCAAGGGAGAATTGGAATCAACTGAATTATTCGAATCATAAAATCAACTAGGTTGGAAAAGACCTTTAAGATCATAAAGATCAATCCCTGATGTCTAAGTTACAGTTTTTATACTTACAGATATTGAAAAGCAGGAAACCTCATGGATAACGCCAAGAACTGGAAAACATGTTACAGACAAGAAAAAGGGTAGGACATTTCTCTCCTGCATCTCATCACATAAACTGGTCCCTGGCTTGAAAGCTGCTTGGGGAAGGGAATTGTTTGCATTCTGTTTGTATTGCAGCACTCTTGACTAGAAGCAATACCCATAGGAAAAAACAGTTAATTAAACCACCAACAATCCATTTGCAACAACAACAAAGCCTGTTGTGAAAATTCCTGGGAAAGAGACACTACTGTTGTATTTGGGGAATTTCCTCCAAAATTTCCACAGAAAACCATCCGGATTTTAGGCTCTAATACATAACATCCAGTGACTGATTCAGCCTTTGAGCCATAGATGACATTCTGCAGACTTTCAGCAACCAGGAACTTGGGATTCAGCTATGGCAGTTTCATTTTCACAGAGAACTGAGGCCCTAATCCCTGTGAGCAGGGTGCCACTATCCCCAAGTTGACTTTTCTCACCCCTAAGAAACTATGAATCTCCCCCTTGGAATTAGCCTGCTCCAGATAAAAGCTACCGATAAGCTTAATGAACCTCCTAGGCTGCAAACAGGAGACTTCGTTTCATTAAAAACCCAGGAAGAAATTCCTACCTGTCTATGGTTAAAAAGCAAATCTCTGTTTGTGGCTGATCACAAGATATTCCACTTTAAGAAGTGTGTCAAAATTTCTGCAAATCAATTTTAGAGGTTTCTAAATGCACTATTTATAAGTTCCTTTCCTCTCCCAAAATTCTTAACAGTAGGAATTGTAGCATTAATGGAGCTTGGCTTTACAGGCAGAGACAGAAATAGCAACAATAAAACTTTAAAACTTACTAAAATATTTTATGAATAAGTTGCTGTAGAATATCGGGCATCCACAGAGCACACGGTGGTGTCAAATACTCTAAAGGCCTTATTGCTGCTTCTTGGAGATGACCTACATAATTCACTAACAGCATCTTCACTCAGAAATAGTGCACCTTTCCAAATACATGCTGCAAAACCTTTTCAGACCATGTTCCAAAAATGTTACAATCTTTATATATCCCATATACATCTTTCTTATTTTTACATCTCTAAAATCAGTGAGATGATTCGGTAATGCAACATTTAATAAATAAATGTGCTTGCAGTCATTTTAATACAGCTCCCCAGCTTGAGTTCAATTCCCAAAACAATTTTTGGCAGGAAGAGATACCAGGGAAGGAGGGAGAGGAAAAAGAGGCAGGAAAACAGAGAAGGAAGGAGAGGTAGATTTGTGCAATTGGAAGCTTAAATTAAATGTGCCTGCTTTTGAATTTTCATAAAGTATTTATTATATGTGATCATCTCTATTATGTTTCAAAATATCTTGATGAAAATTCAAACAAAACATTTTGAAATTTTGAATCCCTGGGCAAAATCTGATACAACTCTATTGTTCCAAAATTCACATCAACAAACGGCAGTTCTAGATAGCCTAATGTATTAAGCAGAGCTCTGTGAGTTATGGTGTCTTTAAGAGTACTGAGGTCCTTGCCAGTACTCACGATTCTGGACACCACCATCTCAGCACATTCTCTTTTGTATTTGCATTCATGTTTTATGCAACTTCTTTGAATGATAGTATTTTCTTTCTCTGTGCAAATCAAGTCAAATTCTTTTTTCAAATACAACCTTGTGAAGTGCTATTAATTAAAAAGCGGTCAATACCTCTTTCTGGTTTGTACTACTGAAGAAACATAAAGAAGCTTCACCCTTTTTAGGAACAACAAGCATTACCCAGTTCATTAATAAGTGGAGGGAATGACAATGTTACTAAGGTCAGAAAAGACATAAGAGGATGAATATGGCTAAATTAACAGCAAGGGTATTCTGCATTCAAGAATCAAGTAAGAACTGGCTGCAAATGCTTCAGGTATACAAATGCTAAGTTGCAATAATTTTTGGTAGTAAAAAAATACTGGAATAACAATTTATTTCAAGATGCTGAAAAGTAAGTTCTGATGACAGCCACAAAAATTGCTCAGGGACTAGAGAAAATGACTCATGGTGTGACAGTAGAAAAGGTCAATATTTTTAGTAAGTAAAAAAAGAGATCAAAATAGATTTGGTTACAGTGAGCAATCATATTAGAAATTCAGGTGCTCCTTAATCTAGAGCAGAACAAGGTATTATATGAACCAACATCTGGACAATGAAGTTTGACAAATTCATATCGGAAATTAATCCATATTCCCTTTTACAAACTGATGAAGATCTCTTCCAGTTAGGCTTGTTTCTGTCACTGGCTCTATTGGAAAATATTACACAAGCCAGAAAAATCTATTTGTAAAAAACAATCCAGAAAAATCTGTTTTTATCAATGACCTTGTTCCAGGTCTGCTTTTCCCTTTTTAAAGGTCACCCTTTGCTCCTGCTCTAGCACTGCACTATTCATCTAACTGGCAATATGCTCTGCAATAAATGTATAATGTTGGAATTCTAGAATTAACTGTTATTTGGAATTGTGTCAATGCTTTTCTGAAACTCAAATACAAAAATTCCATTGAATTTATCTATGAAGTTATCTTCTCAAAGATTGCAGGATTTGGGCACATGACCTACCTACACTGAAACTCATGCACAATGTGATTGCATCTTTGCATAGTGATTTTTCTTCAAAGCTGATTCTAATCCAAGAGAAGTTATGTGAATCACTTTATTTTCCCCTTCTTTACTAAGGGGAACTCCATCACGATTTTCTAGTAGCATACTCTCCTCCCTTACTTGATGAAATAATTTAAATGTCATGCCATATCATGGGCATGTTAATTCCACACACGCATACTTTTTCAGTGTCTTAGGACAAGGACTATTTTCACTTTGTGTGTGGTCTGTCTTCCTTCCCTGCCCTTACTATTAGGTCTGTCTTGTCATTCATCCCATGGTCAACATCGCCACTAGCTTTACTGCAAATTAAGGTTAAAAATGCTTTCATTTGAGCCAGGAGAGTTTATTTTTAACCTCCATTACATTTTTCATGGGTCCCACTTCTTTCCTTCCTTTTTACAAGCAAAGAAGCCTTGTCAGTTAGTTGTAATTTTTTTAAAATCTATTCACTGAGTTTTTGCAATCCTTACACTTTGTCCCCTTTAAAACAGAAAAGCTCCTTACTGGACAGTCCATGCCCTGTTTTCTTTTATCTGGATAATCTTTGCTATCCAGGCAGTTCCAGCTAATGTTCACATCTTTGGCTTGATAAAATTCTAAACTTCCTCAGCATTCAGATTACTGTGTCCCAGTGTCTTCACCTCTATATTCATGAGTTTCCTCTTTGAAGTAAGTAATCCTAGCATTTAGCTTACATGATGCAGTAGGGAATATGATTAAAGCTATTTTGGGTAGTGTAGCTATGTCAGTGTGATGTTCCACTTGAGCTAATATACTTTGAATCTGTTAGCCAGAGCAAAGCATGTGGCAGTACAGCTTTAGATATTTAAATCAGCCCATTCAGAACTAATATGGTTCTCTTTGCTGGCTACATAATGTTGCATAGACATAGTTCTTAGTTACAGACCTATTTCTTCCTCTTATTGGAACTTTTTTAATTTAAACAAAACTAACTTTTGATTACAGATATAATCCTGTTTTCTACAAGGAAACATCCCAGCAATACAATCACAGAAAATTCTATGTGTATGTATATACCCGTGTCTAAACCAAACTTAGGGACAACAGCCAGCTCTGTAATCAACCAAACCTGAAAAGAGTTCTTTGTCTACCTTCTGTCAAAGTGACAGTAATCCAGATCAGCTTTATTTTTTGCTGTCCCTTCCCATTTTTCTACACATTAGTAATATATGGTGCTACCACATCACATTTTGCATTTAGTTCTGCTCTCCCTGGACAGCCCACATTTTTTTTGATAATTGTGTTCCAGTTGTAATTATTATGCTTGATTTCATATCCTGCATGAGCAGTTGAAGTTTCACTGTACTGCAAAGTATGGTGTTTGAGAAACAGAGGAACCTCAGTTGTGTCCAACCTCATTCGATATCAGATCTGACCTTTCATCACTCACTGCATCATCTACGTGATCACTATTCTTGGTGGTAACACTTCTTTCTTACCATAACAGACTTACAGAATAATTTAGGTCAGAAAGGACCTCTTGAAATCTGTAATGCTACCTCCTGCTCAAAGCCATGCAAGCTTCAAAGATATCAATTTGATCAGGGTACCGTTTAGTTTTGCAAACCTCCAAACCTTTGGTCCATTCACCTTGCCTCTGTGATTCCTTTCTCCCTTATCCCCTCCCCAACTCACCTGGTTCTTCTCTTCCATGTAATAGATCCAGGCTTGAGAAATTATATGTGTATTCCTTGACTTTCTCCACACTGTCTTCCCTGATTCTTTTCTACTTCTTGACAGACCGGCAGTACTCTACTGAAGGTCAACTAAGCTGCAAGGTCTTGAAGCTTCCATCTCTCATGAATATCCTTGATGGACTCTTAACAGACAGTTTCTTTTGTTGAGAGACCACAGGTGAGCAAAAGAAGATTTTTTTATTCCTCAGAGGTTGTTTCTCCATGTCAGGTCTTTAACATGTAACTGTCCTTGGCAGGCAGCACAACTCTGGTCTTCTGGACCAGCTGAGCCAACAAGTACTCAGTTCTTAACAGGCAGACCTCACTAACAGAGATCTGCTCCATGTCTGTATGTATCTTTGTTCTGCCTTTCAACTGCAGTTTATCCCATCTTCTCTGTCATAGACTTTCACGCATCACCCTCTTTGTTCACTGCTGAGACTCACAACATCTCTGCTTAGGAGACACACAGAGCAGATAAAGCACACACATTTCAGAAGCATGCAATCAGCAGTCACTGGAAGGACTGTGGCTCAGATTATTCATAATTTATTTTCCTTTTAGGAAAATACCGCCACATCTGTCTTATATATATATATATATATTTTTTTTTTTTTTTTTTTTTATTAAGCAGCACAGTGGATAATAGGTTCTGTGGTGTTCTACCACTCCCCACTCTTGCCACAAAGCATTGCTGATTCTGCCACAGGATACAATACTAGGCACTCTTGTTCATACATGTGAGCATTATCACTGCTATAAAAGAGAAGACCTGTAATAAAGGACTAGCAGCTTTACACACCCCAAAGCACTATCTAGTAGTCTTGACCATCACAAGATCTTCCTAAGCAGTTAATGTCTCAAGCAAGTGGATGAACTGGACAAGCTTTTTACTCAGTCTCATTTTTTAAAACTCAGTTATCGAGATGTCCTCTTTGCTTCACCATTTCATCTTTACACTACTTGCAGTAACCAAATTTCCTTGCTGCTTTTTGTTTCTATAGTATAAACATCACTACTTAGCTAAATTTAAGTCACAAAATACCTCATTTATTTAATGTTCATTTAACATTCATTTAATAGGAAACATTCACATCCTGTTCACACCTTAACTGATTAGGGATCAGAATCCCATATTTTCAGTTACTAAAACTAAGTTATGAGACATATATGAGGGATTGAAATGGTGGCCACTGGAACATTTTAGCTAGATATGGGAAAATCTGGAGGATATGTGAGTTCAAACATATCATTGATCAAGTACAACGTATGATATTCAGCAACAAAGTTATATGTAGTTTCCCGTAACTGTGCTGCCAGCAAACAGATTATGCCGCTGAAACTTACTCATTCTACCCAGTGAATGTGGGATCAGCCAGTGGCACAGGATGTTCCATTAGTGCGACAGAAGCCAAAATTCAAAGTGCAAAAGCTATATGATTGTGGAGTTAAGCTTAAAATTGAAAAAAACACATGCACACGCACCTGAGAAAAAACCCACAACCTCCCTCCCCAAACCCAAACAAACCCCCAAACCCCAACCACTCAACAAACCCCAAACCCTTCCTGGCTACCTTAATGTTAACAGTTATGAAGATCATTCTGAAATGAGTGCTACCCAGCACTTGACCTCAGGTGAAGTGCTTGCAAGACAAGTAGTGAAATCCCTGTCTGAAGGCATGATTACTCTATGCATTCAGTAAAAGCAGTAGCAAATCAAGCAGCAGACTGTAGTTTACATAAAAGTAGAACGAGGAAACAGTAAGTGACCTTTCCCTTACAGACCTTCTCAGACCTTTCTAAAAGTCACTCCAAAATAAGCATATAAAGCAATGCTTGCATCAATCACTGTGAAGCATAGAGGAACCTCCCCTCTAAATCCCACTTCCCCCACCACCCCATGCTGGTTCTACTCTCTTTTCCAGGCTCTTGATTTCCCTTCTTTTAATGCTCCTTCCTGCTGGTTTACAGCCCTGCACACTGGGGAGCCAGCTTTCTGCTGCCAGTGACTCTTGTTACAGTACCAGGGAGGCACACATGTTGTCCATTTCTTCCAGGTGCATATTTTATTCAAGCCCCACTGAAATAAGTGGAAGAAGTCTTGGGGTGTTGGATCAGAACCCGGTATTTTCAAACCTTTTGAAATTAAATGAACCCTACAGTTTGTTAAAAGGGAGATGCTGGAAATGAGTCCACACCCAGCTAGATGGGGCTTGAGACAGGAATTTCTGAGGTCAATGCAAGCAAGCTTGACTTGCTACTCATTTCTTCTGGTTCTGGCATCAGTAACACCATTTTAGAACTCTTTCAGATTACCCACTTGAAAGTTTTCAACGAAACACTGTAGGCATATATAAGCAACAGCAAGGCATTCCTCCTTGTTGGGATAGTGAGTGAATATCATCTGCCCCATCCATTCACAAATGCCACCTTTACATAATAGCTACTGTTGGCTGACCAGCTCTCACAATCAACAGCTCAACTTCTATTTCCTGAGTTTCTGGGAGCTTTTCATAGGCAATTAACATGCAGTTTTAGGGAAGGTGGCCAGGATTGTGCTAAATACGCTAAAAAGAAAGCTAAACATAAGGTTATATTCAAGCAGATAAAGTGACATGGATGTGGCTGACAGTTTTAATGCGGCTTTTAGTGTGGCAATCCTTTCTTTTTTGAACAGGATATTCAAGAAATCTGAGTTTTCTAATTATAATGAGATTTTCAGCTGAAGTTTTGAATACCATGGTGGATCACTTCAGTCCTTTACCATGACAGCTGCATTTTCAGGCATGTGGTCTGGCATCTGATGCTTCATTCAGGACAAGACTTGTTTGGGTCAGTCAAACATTTATACAATAATGAGGCAGCAATTTTTATTTTTGTGACCATCATCAGTTAAAGGATTTGGTATTTTCTACATTGCTCAAGTAACTCAAACCTGTCAGAAACAGAACCATTTTTCAATTCTACCCTACCCTTACGTCTCTCTGTATTCCTTACAGATGCTTTTCTATTACAGTACATTTTACACATTTTAGAAGAAAAGCATCTGACATTTTATGAGGAATAGCTCTAGCACCAATGTAAAGCACAGGTCTAAATAAGTAAGTTTTAGATCCTCCTTTTTCCTAAACTTTTAAAAAATGTTGTATGTACTTATGGTGGAATTTTCAAAGTCACAAAGGGGATCTAGATGCCAGACTCCAGCTCCTCTTACGAGATCTGAACATCCAAATCCATATACATAATGAATATACATTAGGGTTTGTATACTTGCTAGTGAACAGCTAGCAGAGCAACAGCTGTATAACACCCAAAAGTATACTCAATTTGATTCTGCAACACCTTAGTTATTTCAACCAGGTCATTTACAGGGAACTATGCCACATAACACCATAGTAAGTTGATTCTGTTGTGCCAGATACTAAGAGCAAGAAGCTGTAAAGCCATTTCATTTGCAAAGTAAGCCAAACACTAAATATAAACCTCCCACCAGGGTATATTCAATTACAAAGTGGCAACCGCCTCCTACTCCAATTAGCGTTTTTACAGGATTTTAAGGAACACCACCCTTCACTCTCAGCCAGCCAGTGCCAGTTCTCTCTCTGTAAGGATTCCTCTGTGTCCTTCACCCTCAGAGGGGTGGTTTTCAAAGAGCAATGTAGCCAGCATGCACTGGGAGGAGGTCTAATCCCAGTGGCCCTGCACACCTACGATGGCCAACTGGATTGCCAACTGACCTTTGACTCCACGAAGTGTAGAAGGCCATACAGGCACAATCATCAGTCTGATATTCTAGTAACATTATAGGCTTATAGGTGTCCCAAAGAGAAAAGTTAGACATAGTTCTTCAGGAAACTACATGCAGTTAAAGAAAACAAGTGAAATACAGCACAGAGAATCGATGGCAACCAAATGTAAATGATAATAGGAATATGGTGGTGCCATAGACTTAGCAGTGATGATTCATTTTTATCTAAAACTTCTTTAGGAACAGACAATTCCTGACTATAGATGAAGATAAAATACAAACTAATTTGGACTTGTGTAGGGAACTAGCATTTTTAGTATCATTCTAGGAAATAAGTATACATATTTTTATAATCTGTAAATTATGGATTCCCTGAAAATATAAAGGTTTTTCCTCTTTGTACAGGAATCTGCTTGAACATCAATTTAATGATTACTACTGGTAGATGGAATTTTTATATCCATTTGGTAGTGATTTACACCAGTGTTTTCAAGGCTGCCAACAAGCAAATCCAGAAGGCAGGCAGCCAAAATTCCAGAAGAGACAACTGTCTTTTATTTTATAGCTTATGCATTTTGAGCTTAATATGATTTTCCACTAACAAGTTCTGTACCTTCTCCAAAGTGCTAAAACTGGTGTGCAGCATTACAAAGTAACACAGCCTCTTCGAGGCAGGCTAATATTAAACTCGTGGTAAATTATAGAAGTTATACTGTTAGCTTAGGGAAAAAAAACATTAAGGTTAAAAAAACTACACGATTTATTGCAGACACTTGTTTAAATGGTCACATTTTTAAGCTTGACTATATATGAAATAACAATATATTGTCTAAGCATCCTTTCTCATTTGATACAGAATGAACAAATACATAAGAGACAAGGAAAAGATTTCTGTAACGCTTAAAAGGAGCACAAGGTATGCATTGGTTATGTCATGCGCTTGATAAATAGAATGCAAATAATATCTAATATTTTCAAAAAGACATTGAAGACAAGCTGCATTTGAAGGAGCAAAGAAGTTACAAAGAGAAACAGGGTTTTCTCACTTTTCAAGCAGAGCTATAGGAAGTGGGCACACATTAGCACGGTGAGTTCCAAATCTTGTGCTAATGTGATGACTGAATGCCTTCTAATGCTAATAGTATTTCATTTGCAACAGCAATATTAGTGAGGAAAATGTTACTTATCCATTAGCCTAGATTCTATGCATGAAATGAGGCCCTAGCTGCCACTTCACATCTATCACTGTGAATGACCAAACACAGTTTTCCTGTGTAAAGCATTTACTCTTCCACCAATCACCCATTGGAAAGATGACCCCTATCAGGACAGCTTGCATCATTGCTCCTCTGGGCAATAGCTACCACTTGACCATTAGCACCTGAAACTAAAATCAGATTAGCTAAGTTGTTGACTATATAGAAAAGGTAGTTCTGTATGCCATGTGTGCCTCCTGAAACTGTAACTGCACAGAACTGAGCACCACAAAGAACACCTCTCATTCTATTAGAAATTACTTTACAAGTTATGCCAACAGGCTGTAGACTGCATCATGTTAACAGATGGAGAATAATGTTCATTCTGAAACAATGGCCTTAAACTGATATTCCACATTCATATAAAAACTGAGAATGACTCCTCCTCTTTGCTTTCCTCTTCCTGGCATGGGGTTTTGTCTGACTATAAAACTTATCACACTGTCTCCTTTCTTAGTAATATTTGTCTATCCTGAAGAGTTTCTAACTTATGTCTTGTTCCATACTCCACGGCAGTAAAAAGAACAAATGTCAGCTTTAAAAGAAGCACTTTGGCAGAGCAGTATGGATCCTAACACGATAGGATAGTGCAGGTGTAGCCTTAGAAACAGGACCTTATTCAAAGACAGGTCATGAGCCCGCAGTCTGCAAATCTTGACGTGTATGACTGAGGAAATGACAAAAACCACTGCACACACGATGCTGATAGCACAGGATCACTCAGTCTAACAGCACTGTATGCTTTTCCTCCACCTGCTATGACCTGTATAATATACACCTCTGTACACATCCAACTTATAACAGATTCCCGGGCAACAATTAGACCCTTCCTTATAGACCAATTTTAATACATATGATGCAAAAGACTTTCATATACACTGAAGAGAAACAAGAGTTCCTTTAGATGCATTTTCTGTGTATTTTATTGATCTGATACAATATACAAGCATACACAGCAGTATAGGCATGTGCATGTGTCTGGATATACAAACATACACAAATTGCCATATGTATGATACATACAACAAACAAGGCCAGATTATCTGGTCTTGCAGAGATATGCCCAGCACAGGACCGAAACCAAGGGTAGAGGCATAGAGGCCCTTCAGAATTGTAACATTGTCTATTCCCACAGATGCCTGGGGACCAGGACAACTTCTGTAATAGGACAGACAGTAGGTTTCTATTTTAGATCTAGTAACAGAGAAAATGGCTGCTTTTACCTTTTATCTGTTTTCCAAGGGTGATCCATTATTATTCAGATACACATTACTTGCCAGCTTTACACCAGGAGATAAACAAAATATCCACAAAACTGCTAAGTGGGATTCCTCAGCACAAAGACAGCTTAGAAAACCCACTGGGGAGCCATGGCAGATGATGAAACTGTACCAAGCCGAACAGGCTGTTGTGACCCAGGGGCTGAGATGTGGAAAGCCTGGGCAAACACTTGAGAAAGAGCTCAGAAGGAATCCTCACTTTATTCTTTGCCCATCCCCAATCCTGCTGTACTTACACATGCCTCTAGTACCCTCTTCCAGTACCACCACAGAGGTGGTCATAACCCACCAGCATGCTAATAAGGTTTTTCCACAGAAAAGAATTGCTAGTAGTTATTGATATATTTTATAAGAAAAACAGTAAAATTGGTCAAGTTGGTTATCAGGCAACTGGCTGCGTGATTTACCACAGGTTTTTGGAGCTGAAAGAGGAGAAGCTTCATGGCCTCACAGTGAATTCTGGGAAGAACAAGATGGATAGTTACCAAGTTTGCAGCTATTTTATATTTTAACCTTTTCAGCTCATGAAAACAAAAATAATACTGTTGATATAGCTCTGACTGGCATATTTTGCTTTTTAAACAGTAACAAAATACATTTTAAGCCTTATTTTTTTTACCATAATCCACTGTCAGTTAATAACCTAGACCTGAATTTTTTCCTCTGTTGCAAGTTCATGGCTTCGATCGATAAGACACATTCCTATCATTTTCCCATCAGACATTACTGGAGAAGCAGTAGGTGTCTGCATGGTAAGTAAAGAGAGAGAAGGAGAAAAACTTGGAGTCATGGTTGGTGGAGGGTATCCAAGATAAGGGGAGTATGAGGGTATTTTTTAAACACTTGTCCTGATACTATATTTGGCATTCGTGGTGGCACTGTCCTTATGCCAGGCTGAGCTACTGATGTTATCAAGGGAGGAGGGAAAACAAGAGATGTCTTCTCCTTAGGAAAGCTATGAGTGTGCACGTCTTCATCTTTCAGTTTTGAAATATCATTAAACACTGACGCAAGATGTTGAAATCTGGGTTCCCAGCTGAGCACATAATCCCAGTTATAACCACTTCCAGGACTCTCATCACAGGTGCCAAGAGCTGCAAGTGAATCATACCCAGAGTCCTGCCTATCTGACATTAAGACATACTCTCTTGTGAGGTCTGTTATTATGTCTTTCTCTTTTATTCCAACTTTCTTATATGTTGGGGATGACATTTTACGTGCATAGGCTGTGTCACAGGCTTCTTCTCTGCCCCCTCTTTTAATGGCCTTCATGCTCTCCGTGCTTTGTATGGTAGCCACAACAGCTGCTTCTCCAGACTGACAGGAGAGCTGATCAGACTCTCTTGGGATCCCCGAGTCTGGTACCCGTGAGCCACACTCACTCAGTGCTGAGCCGTCACTCATTCTGCAAGGATGCTCATTGATCTGTTTGATTTCCTCATCCTCTGTTGTCTCTCCTCCAGCAGAACCATGGCCACTGGAGTCTGAATGCCTGCAGGGGACATTATCATCCTCTCCCTCTCCAATTCCTGCTAGGCTCAGCCATTCTGCTATGGCACCCATGGGAAGCATACTGCTCTCGGTACTATGGATTTTCTGGCAGTCCTTATCTTTGCAGGCTAAATTCACATCAGTAGCTGAGGAGCATGATGCTTCTTTTTTCACACAAGAGTTCAGCAGATCTTTCCGCTTACATCTCATAATAAGTGCAGACAGACTGACTGCAAGCAGTAGCAACACTATCAAGAAGGCCGAAATGCTAATGGTTAGGTTGTAGGCTGACACTACCGGGTAACTCTGAGGAGAATTGGAAACATTTACCAAAACAGTACATACTGTGAACTTGGACTCAGTTTTGGGGCTATGAGCTCTTACCAACAATTCCAGGGTATCATCATTCCTTTTGCTGCCATTTTTCTTCCTGTGAACAGTCTGAGTCAAATAAATATTACCACTGGTTTTATTCACTGAAAAGAATGGAGAAGTTTTTAGCAGAGAGTAAGTAACAACTCCATCCAGTCCACCATCACTGTCCAATGCTGTCACCCTGCCAAGCAACTGGCCTGCTTCGTTCTTCTCAGGGAGATTAAAGAAATACTGATCTTGTGTAAACACTGGGTCAAATTCATCCCTCCCCTCAATATCTACCTGAACTGTAATGGTAGCCAGTGAGTCACCTTTGTCTTTTGCTTGGATTATGAGACAGTACCTATTCTTACTTTCATAGTCAAACATTTGCTTTGTATGAATATCTCCTGTCAAAGGATCAATGAAGAACATATCATGGTCTCTGGGAGCTTCACGATGAGCCAAACACGATGACCGGATGGAGTAGGTAAGGTGTCCATAGGAGCCTTTATCAAAATCCAGTGCATTAACAGAGCACACAAAAGAAAAGGTAGGCAGATTTTCACTGACAGTGCAGCTCAGGCTGGGAAACAAAAACAGTGGGGTGTAATCATTGTCATCTAGGACACTAATAAGGACAACAGAAAAAGCCACATTTTTTACATCAGCTCCTCCATCTGTGGCTTGTATTATCAGAGTGAATTTTATGGTATCCTCATAATCCAGAGTTTTCATCAAATCCACTGATCCTGTTTTCCCATCTAAGCGAAAATGTCCCCTGTCATTTCCAGAGATGATAGTGTAAGTGACCTCTGCATTAGTGCCTGCATCGCAGTCATTTGCTGAGACTTCAGTGATGTGACTACCTACAGAGATGCTTTCTTTAATATGAATATGGTATTCTGGGCTGCTAAATACTGGAGGATTATCATTAACATCCAGGACAGTTATTAGCACAATAGCAGTTGAATTCAAGGAGGGTGTTCCATGATCAGAGGCAAGGAGGACCAAACGGTGAGAAGACGACATTTCCCTGTCAAGAACACTGATCAAAACAAGACTGCCAACAAGTTTGTAGGATGTTTCTGACTCCATGACACTTGTTTCCACAGTGAATAAATTCTTGTCATTGCCACCAATAATAGAGTATTCAACATACATGTTTTCATGTGTCCAGTCATTGTCAATGACTGAAAACATGAGGACACTTTCTCCAACTGAGGCATTCTCACTCACACTGAGATTGTACAGAACCTTTGTGAACTGAGGGGCATGGGTATTTACATCTTCTACATGCACTTCTACAGAGGTAACTGCACTCAGAGCCGGACTGCCACCATCTGTGGCTTCTATCAGGAGCTGAATAATGGAAATCTTTCCCAGTTGTGGCACTGGTCCCGTAGCAAACACTGAACCTGAAAATAAAACAAAATTAATAAAAGCCAACACTTCACACTCACCAAGGCAAGTAAATGTGATTCCAAAAGCTGCATCTATTTAATCATACTTGAAAATGACTCAACTATAATGTCTGCACACCCCAAAGTAATTCTCTTGCATTCAAAGAGTACTGGGTCAATGGCTCAATGTCTGGGTACAAAACAGTGATGAGTGGTGTCCCCCAGGGTGTCTGTATTGGGACCAGTACTGTTTAATATTTTCATCAGTGACAGGAACAGTGGGATCAGGTGCACCTCAGCAAGCTTGCCGATGACATAAAGCTATGTGGTGCAGTTGACACTCCCAAGGGACAGGATGCCATCCAGAGGGGCCTAGACAAACATAAGAAGTGGGCCCATGTGAACCTCATGAAGTTCAACAAGCCCAAGGTCCTGCATGTGTGTTGGGACAACCCCCCAGTATCAGTACAGGCTGTGGGATTGAGAGCATCCCTGTGGAAAAGGACTTGAGGGTACTGCTGGATGAAAAATGGATATGAGCTGACAATGTGCACTCACAGCCCAGAAAGCTGCATCATGAGAAGCATGGCCAGCGGGTCAAATGAGGTCAAGGAAGGTGATTCTACCCCTCTACTCCACTCTGGTGAGACCCCAACTGGAATACTGTGTCCAGCTCTGGAGTCCTCAGCACAGAAAATACTCATTGGATGTGGTCCAGATGAGGACCACAAAAATCATTAGAGGGCTGAAGCACCTCTCCTATGAAGTCAGGCTGAGACAGCTAGAGCTGTTCAGCCTGGAGAAGAGAAGGCTCTGGGGAGACTTTTGACGGAACACTGGAACAGGCTGCCCAGGGAGGTTGTGGAGTCTCCTTCTCTGGAGACATTCAAAACCCACCTGGACACATTCCTGTGTAACCTTATCTAGGTGCTCCTGCTCTGGCAGGGGGATTGGACTAGATGACCTTTTGAGGTCCCTTCCAATCTCTAACATACTGTGATACTGTGATACTGTGAGACTTTATAGCAGCCTCTCAATACTGAAGGGGGCTTACAAGCAAGATGGGGACAGACTTTGGCAAGACTTGTTACAATAGGACAAGAGGTAATGTTTTTAAACTACAAAAGGGTATTTTCATACTAGATATAAATAAGGAATCTTTTACAATGAGGGTGGTGAAAGAGTGGAACAGGTTGCCCACAGAACTTGTGAACATCACATTCGTGGAAACATTCAAGGTTAGATTGAATGGGGCTCTGAGCAACCTGATCTAGTTGAAGCTGTCCCTGCTTATTGCAGTGGGTTGCATTAGGCGATCTTTAAAAGTCCCTTCCAATCCAAGCTATTCAATGATTCTATGAATCATAGCTTATGCTATAAAGCCAAGTCCTACCCACAATGATGCAGTATCAAACACACATACTGCATTTAGATCAGCAAAAATTTCTCTTCCTAGTAACAGACTGAACATGCAGAATACATAAAATAAAAACTAAAACAAAGCTAAGGAAATAGGGGTTCCTTATTAGAAGCAGCTATGCTGTGCAAGTTCATTACTGAAGGTCATTAGTTCTTCTGTTTTACTTGCAGCCCAGTAAGAGCCTTATGGGCTTGTTTGTTATTTAGATAGGTTTGCCAATAAGTTATGTAAACATGTTTCATTCAAATTGCTTATCTGAACATGGGGGTTGGATGACCTTGAAGGGTCCCTTCCAACCCAAACCGTTAAATGACTCTGTGCTCATAAGCCATCTATTTCTACTTCACCCTTCACGGTGTATAGCTAAGCACCAGAGATGACAATTTTCTGATTGCAGTGGAAAACAGCCACTAGCAAAACATAAAGACAGGTTACAGAATAAAAAAAATGGGTAAAAAATAAAACTGTTTTAACTGGGTGAAACATTTGTATTTCAGTGTTTGCAGTCAACATCACTCAACAAACACCGCATTCAAAAATTCACCTCATGTAAACACGTAGGAAAAGCAAATAAGAGATAAGAACTTGCTCACTGAACGAACAGTTGCACATAATTTTTGCAGCATCTAGTAATCTCTGAGGCTGATATTCCCAAAAATCTTATGTTCATATACATATAAAGAGACACGCATTATTCCTTCTCCCAGAATGCTATGGTATTAGGCCAGAAAATTCAAACTGCTAAATCTCGTAACTATTGAAGAAAAAATTATGTACTTTGGAGAGAGTGTTCTCAATTTAGAAAAATTTTAAATTCCATTTAAGATTAGAAGATAACATAAGCTCTGTAAAGATGCAATATTAAAAACATACTGTCCAAGCAGTAGAGAAGCTCCATTATGTGTTAATATATAAGTTCATTAATATTATTAGTGATAATATATATAATATAATATTTATATATATATAAATATTATATAATAAATTAATAATATTATCTATATATAATATAATATTATTATTATAAAGTTATTAATATATAAGTTCAACTTACAGTGAAAAAATAGGAAGTATGAACTTAAATTGAATGTAATCTAATATATGAGCTGAAATGTTATGAATCAATGCAAAACATACAGCAACTTTTCTATCAAAGCGCATCAGAAGAATAACACCTACAGGATGTTGTGGCTGGTTGCCTTGTGCATGGTTCAGGGACAAACTGAGAACTCCAGCCTTCAATGCAATCAGTTCTTCAGTGATAATGGCAGATTTAGCCAAAACATATGGTGGATTTTTGCCTCCAAAGATTTCCAGAACACAAGTGATCACTGGCAACAGATGAGGAAGTACAATAGGACTGTTCAATTTACGTTGAAAAAGCCGAAGTAATAAACCATGCTTACAGACTCACCATTCTTGTGATCAATGGAAAATCCCTCAGAGGAAGAGAGGATTTTGTAGGAAATCACTCCATTTTGCTCCGAATCCTTATCCACAGCAGAGACTGTCAGAACAGTGGCATCCATAGAAATGAGCTCTGACAAGCTCACCTGACATATAAAGCAAAATTATAGTTTTGATAGAGTTTAATAAAAGATTTTGAACATAAAAAAAAAAAGAGCATTTTCTTTCACTTGGATCTCATTAGGAAAAAAAAGACAACAAAACAAACCCAAACACAGTTCTCAGGTTTGAAAAAAATTAATCTATCTGTTTTCTTCTGGGATAAAACTTGGAAAAGTTGAGATACTGAAAATGGTGCATACAATACAGCCAAATTTTATAGTAAACTTTAACCAGTAGTAAAATCCATCTAGTTCATTATGACAATGAGTTCAGAGAATCACTGAATCTCTTTTTTGAATAATAGGCTAATGGAAAGAATACCTACAATAGACTGGAACTAAAATTGGCTTTACTCCCTGCTTGTAGAATCACCTTGATTGTTGTACACAGAATACATCTGCAGTCACCATCCCTAGTACATGATTGACCATTACAAAAAACAACATGCATACCCTGAAAATTCCAGCAGATAAAAGCACTTAATCATCACTGGATTATTCCTAGAATTTAGTTTTTCAAAATGCTCCCTTTTTTTCTTCATATAATCTAAAAAAAACCAACAAAATCCTTTCCCTTCTTAAGAGTTTCCATTATTTGAAATCTAGATACTGTACTTTCGTGTCTGAAGTTTCCTTCCATTTTATAAATCCAGTTTCAAATGAACAGTATGATACAGCAGCTACCTTTGTCATAATTTCAAGTGTTAGTTTAAATAATTTTAACAGAGAAAGTCTATGTATATAATAGCCATAAACATATATGAAAGAATATATGAAAAGTATAAATATTAAAACACTTGAAAGGACAACAAAAGGGTAAAAATTACAGGATGATGAATAGGGAATTATACGTACCATCGACCAAAAAGAAGCAGTGTATCTTACCCCCCAAGCAACACATCAAAACATAAGGATTGTGGGGAGAGAAGCTCAGCTGTTTATGTTAGCATGGTCAATAGAGCTGCACTGTTTTGCATCAGTTAATAACCCTGCCTTCAATGTCTGCTCTGATCTACAGAAAAATTCCTAGCACTTGCACAAGCACGTACTTGTCTAAACTATTGTCCAAAATCAGACACAGATGGGGGTGAGGAAAACTCAAGGCAAGGTCTAAAAATCACTTGAGCAATAATAGTGCTTCTTTTTGGTTTTTTTTTCCAGAACTTAGACTTATGAGTTTAAGTGGGCAATTTACACAAATCCTGACAATTCAGGCACCTGAAAGTTTCACAGGTGCCTACAGTCTGCCCTATACTTAGATAAGTGACTAAACTGCTGTGCCTGCACATGCTCAGAGGTTGAAATTTCTTTACTAAGACAAATGTTTAGACTTATTTCTTGACTAAATCTGTCTGAGATTTATAAATGAAGCATTACTAAATCCACCACTTCTGTGGTGCCTCATATTTTTGGCTCTGAGCACATCTACCACACACAGAAAGCACCAAGTCAAGCAAGCAGCTCAGTTCACACAATCGCAGAACAGCTGAGGCTGGCAGGCACCTCTGGGGAGCATCTTTTCCAGCACTTACTCAGAGCAGGGTCATTAGAGCAGGGTGCCCACGACCATGTATAGTTGAGTTTTGAATACCTCCAGGGATGGAGAATCCACAAACTCTCTGGGCAACCTGTACCAGTGCTTAGTCACTGTCAGAGCTCAAGGGAAAGATAAAAGTTTTCCCAGATGTTTGAATGGAATATCCTGTACGTCCGTTTGTGTTCACTGCCTCTTGTCCTGCCACTGAACACCACACAGGAGAGTCTGGCTCTGTCTTCTTTACTCCCCCCACTAGTATCTACACACATTGGTAAGATCATCCCCGACCCTTCTATTTTCTAAGCTGAATTATCCATGTTCTAGACTCTCTAGGGCCTGAGCCTAAGCTGCAGGGCTTAGCTCCACACAAGTCCTAAGGAAACAACTCCTTTGGCAGCCTCACCTTTCCTATGGAGCCTAACTTCACCCGAGCTTCAGATTTTGTCTGTCTCCTATCCTTAACTGTAATTCCAAGCTGTTACATGTGCTGAGACTTAACCCAAGCCCCATAGCCTTAGGGCTGATGAAGTCAGGGCAAAATCCTTTTAGCAGCCTACCCTTCAGAGCTTTGTAGGATATCATGCTTGCTTCGGCAGCACCTATTCTAAAATTGGAATGACACAGATTAGCATGGTTCTTGTGCAAGGACAACACCCAAATTCATGAAGCATGTCATATATTTCATTTTTTCAGGGGTCTGGGGGTCCTTGTTGACAGCAGGCTCAGTATGAGTCAGCACTGTGCCCTGGCAGCCAAGGGCACAGTGCACCCTGCCAAACTGCACAAGCCAAACTGCACCCTGGGGTGCATCAAACACAGTATAACCAGCTGGTCAACAGACATGATTATCCCACTCTATTCAGTATTGGTGTGGCCTCACCTTAAATACTGTGTGCAGTTCTGGGCCCCACAGTATAAGGATGTGAAGCTGGTGAAAGGTCTGGAAGGCATGTCCTATGAGCAGCAGCTAAGGACTTTGGGCTTGTCTAGTTTGGAGACAAGGAGGATGAGGGGTGACCTCATCACTCTCTACAGCTTCCTGAGGAAGGCACATGGAGAGGGAGGTGCTGAATCTGTTTTGCCTGTGATCCACTGACAGGACGCGTGGGGATGGTTCAAAGTTGCACTAGGAGAAGCTGAGGCTGGACATTAGGAAGCATTTCTTTACCAAGAGGGTGGTCAAGCACTGTTATAGGCTTCCTAGAGAGGCAGTCAATGCCCCAAGCCTGCCAGTGTTTAAAAGGCATTTGGACAATGACCTTAACAACATGCTTTAATTTTTGGTCATCCCTGAATTGGTCAGGCAGCTGGACTAGATGATCGCTGTAGGTTCCTTCCAACTAAATATTCTATTCTGGTCTAGTCTATCCTTTTCCTATTCTATTCATGCTGCAATTCCCTTAATTGTCTTAGTGGCCCATAGTTGTCCATGTCACTAAATCAGATTTGTTTCAAAACAGTGTTGGACAACGACTTCTACAACAGTCTAGCATTTCAAATGCTTGTCCAGAAGTCTAAAAGCTGAGCCTTGTACCCTTCTCAGTCTAGTAGCCAATGCTGGGGAGGTCAAAACTCATATGCCTCACTCTTTGGATGAGTGCCATTGTGATGAGGCAGGGTTACATATTACAAACTATATGTGCATAATCTACCACGGGCATTTGCTACACCTCTGTGAAGCTGTCTAACTGAAATGGCAGAAATTCATGCCATAGTAATGGGGCCAGAATAAATGTACCAACTTGTTTACCATTGCCTCAGAAGAGGGAATTCTGAGCACCGGACCCTGTTCTCCAAACTGGTTTAAATTGTCTCTAGTAACTTCTAGTAATGAATGAGTGGTGATGGAGTACAGCTAGCATTCACACCACTTTCCTTCTGAAGTCAGAAACCACAAACATGAAAACTGAACAATTCCCTCAGTCCTTTTAGCAGAATTCCCAGGAAGGGGTTGGCGTTTCCCAGAAGAGCTCTGCTCTGTTTCTGCTCAGTAATAGTTTGCAGAGACCTTTCTCCTCAGTGTTCAAATGCATTTATAAGAAAACATAAACAAGACAAATATAAGCACTCCTACTATTTATCATCATATAAAGACAGACATCACATATTTGGTGTCCATTTGCCATGCTCCCACCTGATATGAATCCTGAGTGAACACTGGTGGGTTATCATTGACGTCCAAAACAAGGATGGTAAGTTCTGCTTCTGTTTGATGCACAGAATCTGAAACTATAATTCTCAGCTTATACACAGCAGTTTCTTCAAAATCTAATGGTTCCACCACTGTGATAACACCAGTGTGTTGATCCATGGCAAATTTCATTCCAGGACTATTATCATAAATAAAACCAAACTGAAGTGCTGGCCTCGAGTCCGCATCATTTGCTGACACCCGAGTCACTATAAAACCAGGTAGGGCATCTGAAACAACAATTTTCAGAGTAAGTCATAGCTAAAAGATGACGTTACAGTTTCTGAAGATTTTGCCAATTTTGTAATATTGAATCTTTGATATATGTAATCTTTCTGTATTAGCTTTTGGTGTATTTTGACTTTGTGTTTTAGAGTAACAGCAATATCCAGAAATGCTATGGAAACAGCAGTGGATTTCTTCAAATACATCTACTTTATCTCAATTTTAATTCAGGTCTTCTTCAGACTTTCGCAGATCCAGTGTAGCCATAACCAGCAACAGGCACTTGCATGGTCTTCCACAAGCATTTAGGTGATGTTAATTTATTGAACAGTGTTACAAACTTCCACAAGAATATTTAACTGGGGCCTCAGAGTCTCCTGGTCTGTGTAGAACCAGTGAATGCAATTCTTGAGCTTTTCCAAAGGAGAAAGCTGCCAGAGAGAAATGAGACCTCCAGTGAACCTATGTGGCACAAAAATTTTAGGAGCTCAAGGTATAGTCTTGGCTGAGAAACTGGATACAGACACCTTTTGTCGTGTGCCAAATTGACAGTACTAGGGATTGCAAACTGAACCTATTAGTGATCGTCTAAGAAACCCTGGAGCTAACAGAAACTGAACCATTTCTAATTTGAATGCCTGGGGCATTAAGCCTAAAACATGCTGTGCAATGTCCTACAGTGAGCATTCTTAAACAGAATACAAAAACCTGAATAAGTAGCCAATGGTTTAGAGTTGCCGTGCATCCATGACTCCCATACTTGTCATTACTTGTCATTGGGAGCTGAATTTAGGAAAGGCTAAAAAATATCAATAGAAAGATAGCCTTGATATCTTTTGTTAGCAGGAGTACTGGAATTTCAGCACCTAAATCTTTATAGAATTTCTGTGGTATATCTTAATGTATCACACGTATAATGCCTGTATTTAAAAATACTGGGCTTAAGACTCAAGGTCTGCAAAAGTTGAGCTACTGTCACACAACATACCAGATGTACGAGATGGGAACTCAGGAGGTGCTGGGTCCCCCTCTTTATGATCATCAACTGGATCAAGCTATATAACATTTTAATACTCCATTCAAATTTACAGAAATTATTTCTTTCATGACAATGAAGTTCAAAATGTCTAGTTTCTAGCAATGCTGGGTTTAACACCAAGTATTTTTATTGGAGAAAAGCAGAAACTGAAGACATCTGAAGAATATGACACAGAAGTCCAAAAAGAACAGATTACAGACATATTTTTGCAGAGTTTGTTTCCCTCTTTCTGAATTACCTATGGTTTTGTTCCAAACAATTCTTAAATACAATGTCTGAAGATTAAGAATAATGCCTCTGAGAACAAAAGCAGATATTTTGGTATCAATACGATCCATTATGCTTTTTACTACAGCTGCTTGGTTACACCAATCACTAAAAGCACTATCATCAGAGAAATCCCAGTCCTAACAAAACTTAGCTGTACTATCACCCTTACCTTCTGGGACCTCCACTTCACTTAGTGGTTGGAAAACTGGAGCATTGTCATTAACATCCAACACTTGTACCTGTACAATAGTTGTAGCAGAAAGTCTGGGGTTTCCTTTATCAGCAGCTTGCACAACCAACCTACAATTATAGGAAGCAGTAATTTTCACTACTGGTCAGAAATCACTGAATTATTCACTGATGCTATAAGCAGGGGAAAATTTACAAAACAAAAGGTTAGCCCTTTTTGCCTCTCATTGCAGCTCTTTAATTCCATCTTTCTGTGAGGTTGACTGTCTAGAGCTTTTTTTTTTTTCTTGCAGGAAAAATGTCCAGAAGATTATAGGTGGCAAGACCATGACAAAATAATACAAAGAAAAGAAAGTATTAATTTATATTCGTTTCACCCAATTTCATACCAAATGAAATAAACAAGCTATCAAGACCCCTTCAAATAAGACATATTTCTTCAGACTGTAATTCAGAGCAGGAATTGAAACTTTAGTACTAAATTGTCCTCTGGAGGAACCTGACTGTCATCATTACTTATAAAGGGACAAAAGGAATGTGAAAATTGGGTAACATGAAAACATGTAAAGTAATACTCAGCCAAAACGCCTGCAGAGATACAGAACAGTCCCCTTTTAAATTAAAAAATATAAGCAATAAAGTGAAAAAACAGGATACATACACCATTTGACAATTGCACAGTTCTCACTGATTTTAGTGGGACCACAATCTCACTGTCACATTGTGAGAGTTTGCCTGTACACTTCCATTTTACACCTGCATAAGGATGGGTTGTAGATTCTCTTAACAACCTTAAAATTTCCACAAACAGTGGAGCAAAAAAAGACGGTTAGTAATGACTGATAAATTTAGGTAAAAGGATGCTTACTCTCTGTGGGAACTATCCTCTGAACAGCAAAGAGAAAATGTGTATTGTAAGCAGGAATTTGTTGGAAGACCACTCTTCAGTATTAAAAATCATCCAGAAGGGAATTAAAAATTAAATCTAGCTCAACAGGCTCAATAAGTGGGCTAAACAAACCCCCAAACCAACCACCCAGCTATGCAAAAGGATATACAAGTCAGAGCTTGGCATCTTAATTAAGTATTTTGTGTACTAGCAAATGCCTGTATGTTGTATCACATTTTCTGTGTCTTTCTGCAAATATTCTGAATGCTTTGTATCTTCCTCTTTCCTCTAATTCAGTTTCTGTTTAAAGTGTCAAATAGATGTTACATCCTACATGTTCACAGGACAATACGGAATACCAAGGCAGTTACTTAAGTGGATTGCAGCACTTCCATTCCTGAATCACACTAGCTGTTGTTTGGTGTTTCCTCGTGGTTTCTGATGCCAACTGAACACATAACTCAAATTGCAGGCTACTATTCAAACAATGACCATGCATAAGTCCGTATAGAAAGTGTATTTTTTGTAGAATGAATATTGGTAAGGTATACATATGGAAATATTTTACTGAAAAAAATCACTTTCTAAGGTTTCGGGAAAAAACCCTCATAAAAACATCTCAGCCAAGGCATTAAAATTAAGGTTCTGTCAACACTTTCCTTATAACTCCTATATAAGGGACATAGAATTTATGGAGATGAAAATGTTCAATTTAGATAAAATAAACAACTCCTTGCAAGTCTGAAACATTTTTGTTTCATAACATTTTGAAATTAAACAGGAAAACGGTTTTGAAAGTTTCTGTTGCTGTTCACATTTCACCTAACAGTGTACAGATTAATAACAAATTAATAAAGAGAAGGAATATAAAGCTTAGAATTCCTTGAACAAACTGTCAATTTAAAAGGCTAGAATTCCAACCTAAACACTGAAATACATCAGGCACTCAGTTAAAGACAGATAGGAGAATTATTATGCTTACAAGTCCAATGTTTCACCAACAGTAAACATCCTTCCTTGAAAGATTTATTACAGGCATTCTTTTAAAGTACTGGTTACAAATAAAATTTATTACACTATTTAAATGACTAAAAATCAGAATGGATGCTTTTGAGTCAGTGAAAAACTGAAGAAATAAACTCCAAATGAAGTGTTCTGTATATCAAGTTAAAACAAAGTATTTCCTTTAGGACACTATTGTCAAATTACACTGATATTTAAAAAATCCCAACATATTCTGTTGAGCTTTTGATGTGGTTTTAGAAAAGTTATTCTGGTTCCTAAGAATTCCGATTGGATGTTTAAAACCTTGTGAGTCCAGAGGATAGGAAACCTTGCGAATACTTTAACTGATGCCACAACCACATGGAAAGAAAAAAAAGAAGGTAATTTCTACAGACACATACACAGAAATCTACTTTTTATATAAACTGCAGTAGATAAAAATATGAGTATGAATCCACATACTCATATTTTCTCTTCAAGGCATGATTTATTTGCTTCCTAATTCCAATTATGGCATGACCTGTACAGAAAAATTGCCATGTTCACTTGATCATATTTACTCAGAGTTTCTTGGAAACAGGAAAACCCCTAATACTTAGTACAAGACAGCTTCTAGATGGAAAGAGCTTTCAGAAGCATCTTTATCAGATTATGGAGAAGAAAGTTGGAACTATATTCTAATTAAAGAACAGAACATGTGTGTCTATTTATTGCATTCACTTTAACTGTTTTCCCTGTGTTTTTGCATATTTAAAAAAAAAGGTTCCAGACAGAGAATAGCTGTACAATTCTTAATCAACTAAAATCCAGTAACCGTGATCATTCCTATAGTGAATCATCACACTCACTTATATCAGTAACTGTTTCCATTGAGATTAAACAAGACCTTATTTCTTCCCCTAAATTTAAGAAGTATGCAAGAATTCATCATAGAAATGAGCAGCTTTAGTGCTGTTCTCAATGCTGTTTGGCTTGCACGCAGGATTTGTGGGTAACAGATATCAACAGAAAACTATAAAATATGTAACATAAGCAATCTCAAACTGAACCAAAAAATATATTTTTATAAGAACCTTGCATACAAACCTGTAAGACGAAGTGTTTTCATGATCTAGGACCGTATTAGTTGCTAAAATCCCTCGTGCTGAATCGATTAGAAATGCTGCATTTTCATTACCAGATAAAATTGAGTATTCAGTTTCTCCATTCAGCCCACTGTCAAGGTCAGTTGCAAATACCTGTTTGGGAGCAAAACTGAGATTTAATTCAAAATGGCAGAATGCAATTTCAGAAAGAAAACCCCTTTACTAAAGTCATGTATTTCTGGTTACTTTTGACTGCACAGATTTAAACAAATAATCATACTGGTCCCCAACATGAGTGTCATGTGAGGTCACAAAAATCTGCTCGTGATAGGAAGCACACGAATTTTTTCCCTGAGCAATCTGAAATTCAACTACGTAAAGCACTAGGGTTGAACATAATAATTGGAAACTGCTTATATTACTAACAAGCCCTTAAAGTATTACTGCTATACTAATAGAAAAAGGATAAAATAATTAGATGAAGTTTCCAGATACCTTTCATGGAATAGTTCATTAATTACTTTTTAAAATACAAACCAGAAAATGAAAAAAGGGCAGAGGCAAGCTACAAAACCAGCAGAATACGTAACATTCAGCAACAGTGAACAGGTTTCTCAAAGACTCCTCTGGCTGTTTGAAGAGCCGTCTTCACATTTTTCTGGTTGCTGAACAAGCATTATAATCAGCACAGGATCCAAACCATAGCAGAGGCAACAAGACAGACTGAATAAAGGAAATAGAATGTATTCTGTCATAAAATTTTGACTACACATCTGTGTTGACTGCTTTTTGATTTTTCTCCATTCCTGGACATATGTTTCTCTAAATACAATGTCCATCAGTTTCTAATCACTTCGCCCTGGAGGCATTTGTAGCTTTCCATTTATTTATTCTCTAGAGGAGGAATATCTTTAGTACCTAACATGACCCTCACTGTGACCTGACTTGCAATGCAAGAACATGAACTGAAGAAATAATGCGTTCTTCTAGTTCAACTGATGTCTTCTTTTGCTCTAACATGGCCAGCTGGAAACACTTTCAGAGAATAGATCCATTCAGAGGAAGAAATGTTTACACATTTAAATTGAGACAAGCTGCTCTTTAGGCATCAAGTTTTAAATTGAACACTTGGGCTGACTCTACTGTTCTGATGAGTTGAAAGTATTCTTTTTATTGCTATAGACCTTTCAGTAGATGCCTTAATGCAAGACCCAGCCTTATATTATAACCAGAACCACAGCTTTGAATGGTGTTTTTCAACTACTTGAAGAGAAAAACAGAAAATTAAAAACCAAAAAACCAAAAAAACACAACAACAACAACAAAAAATTTCAAGTCCAGCTGCACAACTATTAAGAAGATAAGAATTATATAAAAAATTATCTTTCAACTTAAATAAATCGAAATGTGGTCTAGAAAAAAAAAAATAATATTTTAGATATTTAATCAAAGTAGTAGCAACACCAAGAACCACACTTTCAGTTTTTAAGAGACAGTGATCCAGAACAGACTTATCAGGATTGTAATCATGAACAGATCAACCAAACTTCTTTTTAGCTACAGCACTGGGCTTGAGAAGGTGTATTTCCACTTACCTGTATGATGTCTGTTTTAGGACTTTGGCCTTCCCATACTGATGCTCTGTAATAGCTTTGCTCAAATTTAGGTACATTGTCATTCACATCTTGTATCAAAACTGTCACTCCACAGAGTGCTGAGTTTAAGCTATTTTCAGCCAAAACTGACAAATGTATTTTATTCTTAACTTCATAATCAAGAAACTTTGGCTCTTTTACTGTGATTGCACCTGGTTTATTAAAACAAAAAATAGAATAAAAAGGGAGATGTGATATATGTATTCAGGAAAAACCATGCACAAATGAAGTTATGGAGTACCTAACATATATGGTCTCCTTTACTGAACACATGACCAAATTTCAGCAAGCTCCCTTCCCACCATGTTGTTCTTCTTCTATGTAACATCACCCCACATGCTAATTACTGTACAAGTCTTGGATAGTGGATTTTTTGCTGAACAACTACCACATTGGCAATTTCCTAAAACAAAGCTGATTTACTTGTAGAGGAATAGACAGGAAGAAAGTGGCTGCATGATGTGTGCTTCTTGACATGTGACAGTGAGCCAGCTATGCCTCTTGAGTGATTCTTGTCCTTCATCTGAGAGTGGCTACATCCAACCCTCCATCTATATCCAAATTGGGCAACAGCTGTATCAATTTCCGCAATGTCTTTGAAAATCCATGGGCATTATTTTGATGTTCTAGGTAATACAGTAATGCACTCAAAATTCATCATTACCTCTAAACATCAAATATAGTTATTTGTATGTTAATTTCATTAGAATTGAAATTCAGGTTTGCATAGATTTTTCAATAATAATGCCATAAATATCTATATCCCAAGCTGTGATAGCAGAAGAACTCATCTACTGTGGCTCTCCAAGCTAGTGCTTTTTAGTTTTTGTTTTCTATGATAAGAAGCAATTATTGGCTACTCCTTATGGATCTGTCCAGTGTTCAAGAATTGCATCTTGAACATAAAGATTTCAAAGCTCTCAGGTACAACAAAGCTCTCCTCAGTATAACACTTAAAAATTATTTTATTCTATATACAGAAAAAGTAAAATAGACAGTGATAGAAGGAATACACTTCAAGATGACAGAGAGTAACTGGCAGATGATAGTGTAGAGTGGAGCAAATAACCAAGTTTGAGTTATACCACCTAGGAGGAACAAGTGAAAGAACCAGAGTTGCTCATTCTAGAGAAGTGCACATAAAAAAGAAACAGGGTAGCAGTCTCCAAATATCTAAAGACTAGGGGTTTTTTGTCTTTGTCTTACGTCTACTATTACTAGGTTAAGAAGTATTAAGTTTAAATAATTTCAACAAGCATTCAGATAAGTATGAATAAAAACTTTCCAACTGCTAAGACAGACTACTGAGGGGGTTTGCAGAATTTGTCTTTGGATCGCTTCCTACTATACTTTATATGATTCTACAATATAATGAATCCTCCTAGAATGGGAGAAAATCTCCAAAGTGCAGTTAATTAACATCAGTGCTTATAAAGATAAGTAGAGCAGACCTTTGGGTATTAAAAATACCTAACACAGAAACGGCATCAATATAGCTCAAAATATGTCTGCTGTAGAAACAATGGCTAGAGTTATTGGTGTCATAATTAATGCTTTTAAAATGTCCTGAAAGGCTGCACTTCAATTAACATTTTCTAAAAAACAAAAGAAAGAAACCAGAAGAAACCACAATGGCTCAAATTTCTCAAAAGAAGACTTATGACATGCACTGCTATAGAAATTCCGCTATTGTTTGTGAAGAGAGTGCTTCTGAGACTCTTAGATACATCATGTAACCACTTTTCAGCCTGGCTTGGTAAAAATAAAGGAAAATCCCATTTGAGAATCACTTTCTTGAGGATAAACTTATCTCAGTCTTTTAAGATTAATCTTAAAGATGTGCTTTAAAATTAATCTTTCTGACTTTATTTCAGTGAAAGAAAGACTTAGAGATCAAGTGTATGCACTTTAAGTGCCCTTCATCTAAACAAACCAAACCAATTTTAACTGTCCATCAGCATCAAACATGCTAGCTTTACAGGAGTAAAGCCACTTGATACCTGCAGACATCAGAATAATCAGAGACTAAAGCCTCCAGGAAGTCAGGGAGAAAGCCAATTGCTAAGAGTACAAACTATTTACACTATTTCTGAGGAAAACTGTTTACATTGTCTATGCAATCTCAGAAAGACTACAGCTATTCAGAAGGCAAATTCTTTTGTTGCAGATGTTTAGAAGATGAGAGGCAACCAGAGTAGCTATGCTCTCTTACATGCCTTAGATAAAAGCATGTAAATACACATGGGGAATGTGCTGCTCTCCTGCCATCCAAATTTCCTGACTGAAGAGCAGGTGAAGCAGATCTGCTGCAGAATGCAAATACAATTGCAAAAAAAGAAAGCACAAAATCGACTTTCAGACTTGTCAAGGTTTGCCTGAAACAAATAGCATCAAACTCAGCAAGGGTCCAATGCTTCTTATCTTAAGAGTGTTTTGAAGGATTATGTTTATTGAGTTTTTGGGCAGCTTGATGATGAGAAACAAAGTGGCATCTCAGCCTCGGATCACAAACCAGTAGTTTATCAACTCCCAGCATCTGGTGATCAATAGTTAATCAGAACTGAGTGTTTTAAACAGGTACACTGGTGTTCAACTTCTTTCCACATCGAGTTTACACTACTGCAGGTCTCTCCTGTAGTAAAACATTCCTGGTTTTACTAATGATTTATTCATTGTAACAGGACAGTTATACTCTTAAGGCATGTACCCCCTGCTCTTGCAGTAGGAGCTTGCTTTATTTTAGAGACTAAGCTACACACAGACACTTGAAGAAAAATATGCATTTATAAAAATGTACCTGTAATGGGGTGTATGGAAAATACGCTTTCCTTGTCACTGAAGATGCTGTATTTTATGCTTTCTCCTGTCAATTTGCGTTCATATGCTTTTATGGTTAGAAGCGATGTACCTATGAAAGCAATGCAACATTTTCATCATGTCCACTTTAGAAGGTTTTATTCTAATTTTGTATTACTGTGATTAATAGCAGGTGCACAGCCAAACATCTGTGTATTAGGTGAGATGGTTCTTCATGAATTAAAATAGTAGACAATAACAACAACTCTTCTATGAGTTTCAGGGCATTACAATTTCATAGACAGGGCACTGCCTATTCCTCCTTGCCCAGTAAATTACTCATCTGATCACAATTTCATCACCTGTCTAAATAAAATGATGAGTTTTAACTTCTCCTAACTGCAAAGATTTCCTAATTTTTCACACTACATGAATTATGACTTACCTGAGATCCTATGTATTCCTTTTATTCAGGTTATGCCATTTGTGGTCACTTAAATCCCACTTTTTCATTAATTCTTTTAAGAAAACTAGTCCTTTCTTCTTTTGTGCAGCATAGGAATGCATGATACCCCTGAATCACCATAAAAAGTTTATTTTCACTCATTTATGTGAATTCTATTGGGATTTCTAAACAATATTATAAATTAAATATTCTTTTCAATTAGCCATCTTTTAACAGAGGGAATCAAGAGATGAAACTACATGCATAATTATGTGTCAATTCAAGCAGAATCCAAATTCCATGAAAAGAGCGATAATTTAATATAGAATACAAGAGACATGAAATAAAAATCCTGTTTGAAATGGGATTAGAGGAAAAATGGGGAACAGAATACATTATCTTGTTTTAACAGAAATGCATCAAGTTTAAAAACCAAGATTTCCAAATAATTATTCCTTTCAAGTGAGTTACGAACTTTTTTAGCAGATATGACAACTTCTTTTAATGGATTTTAATTATGTAATTTAATTGTAATTGATTCCGTGCAACTGTGATGGAGTGAGGCTACTGTGCAACCTGAACTCTTCCAAACAGCATCACAGATAACTAGCTATTTTGTTATATTACAAAGGGCATGCTGTTCACGCTCAGTGTCCTGCATGTCAGAGGCAAGGACCTGTATCTTTAGTGTAAAAATGAGAGGGAGGAAACATTGCTGTTACAATTATCTATCTGCTATCCTTTCTTTTTTTTAGCATTGTTACTAATTTTTAAACACAGGAAATTTTGGTTTGTCACTTGCTCCCAAAATCTGACTATCAAAAGCAAAACCCTGCCACTTTTAACAGATGTAATTTTCTGTACTAGTCAGTATGTTTGTAAGCTATTTATAAAAATAAGTTCTGGAAGTAAAATAACCACACAATGGGTAAAGACTGCACTGTTGCTTTTTTTCTTTTTTTTTTTTAGGAACTAAAATAGGGAGTTGTAGGATGAATTTTCATTGCCAAGGAACTTTGATGTACTACAAGAGCCTGCAAGCACAATCATTCATAGCATCCTCAGAGCAGACTTTAAGATAAGAAAAAGGTTCAACTTTTGAAAAACATCACTATTTATCTTCTAATGCTTTCAACAGTCCTTCTGTTTGTTTGCTTGTGTGTTTAAGAACAAAACCTACCAGAAGTAAAGGAAGCAGCATCGTATCTTCTTGAATTCCTGTTTTTCAGGGTTTAGGTTAATAAACTGTTGCTTTAAGTCTTCAAACCCTAATCCTTTATGTTTCCTATTTTTCACATAGTTAAAATTGTTTACAATTCTTTTTGGCAGAGAACAAACTTCTCTGATTCTGATACTTTTCACAGAAAATTACTCCTTCAAATAGTGAATTTTATAGTTCATTGTCAAAAAAATATGACCCACCTGTGAGGTTTGTTGTGTTACCTATTGTAACACAAACAGGTCCCACACCAGTAAATAGCAAAAGGTAGTACCCATCTGATGAAGCTCACAATTTCAAATACACATGATTCAAATACTGCTTCAGGTAGAGGTCACAAAATATAACACTTAACCTGGAGAAAATTAAGACGAAAGTAGCTTTCTGGCTGTAAAGAAACAGCACGATGTGTATGAGATCAACACTGAAGCTAGTGCAAAGAAGGAGGTAGATCAGGATCATAGAAGAATGCAGAATGGCTTGAAACACTATGTAATTGACTTCTGAATTAGTTAAAAATGTTAAAGGAAGTGAAGAGTGATTTAAAATCTTTATCTTCAGGTTTTTTGGTTGTTTCCTTTTTTCAGTTCAATCACAGACAACCTAACTGCATTTGAAAGTACCTCAAACTGCTTTAAATAGCCTCACACCAACCTCTGCATTATGCCCACCTACTTGAAACTGAAGCATAGCAGCACAGACAGTATTTGCCTACCTGGCCAAGTACTGGCCATGGTGTTAGGCCATAACATATACACTAGAACTGAGCTAATGTATCACTATATCATTGTTTTCCTTCTCTCTTCAGTACCAATTATGGTAGTCTCTTTTCTCCTCCTCTGCCATCTAACCCCCTTTCATCCTTGTCATTATTTCTTGAAACCCCTTAATTGCTTATGAAAGGAAAAGCTAACTGAGCACAAAGAGTAAGAGATTAATTACAGAGAGGCTATATATTCGATATCTAATAGAAAAAAAATAGAGGAGTTAACAAGTTTTACTAGTGAATTTGTCTCCAGTGAAGCACAAGACCATTCAAGTAAAAGCTTGGAGAATAATAAAGGTTTCTTACCCTCTGGAGACTGCAGTGACTTGATTATTTATTGACTGGCTTCTAAGCACTTGTTGTACTGCAGTTTATAATATGTAAAGACATTAAATGTTCAATAATAAACAAAAAGTAGAAGAATGGGGTTTTCTGAAGGTCAAACTTGGAGGTCAAACACTTAAATTAAAATATGACCACAAGGACCAGCTCCTAAGGCACTCATGCAGTTGATGAGTTCAGACTAAATTAAGACCAGTTGACGAGTCCAGACTAAATTAAGACTAAGGACCCTTGGCTCTGGCTTTTGTTGATTATACTATTCAGATTTTTGATTATTTTAAAAATAAACTTTCTACTTTAACTCTATTAGTTAAGGTAGAAAAATAAAATTAGGAGAAAAAGTCACATTTATTAATACCAGGTCTACAAATAATCAGTGCACAATGTAAATCTCCCTGGACTAAATACACTGGTACCATTCATATTTATAGGGGTCCCAGGATCACATATATTCTATAAGCTAACTTCTATGAGAGTTTTAATTATAATCACACTTTTTCCCCTGAAATGTAAAATATTTGATGTTTATTTACGCTTATATAAATAAGAAAGTACTAAAAAAACAGCCAAAAAATTATTAGTGTTTAGTAAAATCTCTCATACTCTAAAAAGCATTTTATCTTCTTAACAAATAAACTTTTATTAAATAGACAAACTAATATTTTGGGATGAAACCTTCTTGTTTAGCTTGCAGCTTTGCTCAATTTCTTTTAATCAAAACATCTTAAATCAGGTATTATTTATATTTTCTACAGATTGAATGTGACAATATGTGCCTATGGCATTCTGATACCACAGTTCCTTGGGGCATCTTATAATTCCAGGGTGGATTCTCTAGCCTGACCTCAGATTTTATCTACACTTAGGAAAATTTAGGATCAGATCAGTTTATCTATTGCCATAAAGCCCTGATTTTAATTTTCTTTCTTTAAACCTAACAAAACCTATCTTCCCTCTTACTATTTTTCCTTAACTAGAACAAAATTTTAATGCAGGATTAATGCAGGTTAATCCCATCTCTCCTGAAAAGACTGAAACACCAGGACCTTGACTTTACTTTGCTGGGAAGCCTGACAAACAGGTTCTCAGGATATTTTCTGAACATACAAGCTGCTGCAGCAAGGGAGAGACAAAATTGAGAGCCTGGAGCTCACCGATGGAGCACCCTGGTTTCTCTGCTTCCCAGACATCTAGGATGGAGGGCCCCATACATCACCACAATTGACTCTCCATGGGTTTTATCAATGAAAAGGCAGAAGATGATAGATTTAACATACATTGCTGTGGCATCCAAACTGTAGCTTCTGGAAGCAGCAACTCCCCCAGGGCAGAATCTCATTTGCAAAGTGACACACAAGTGAACACTGTACAGGGCTGACTCTAGCAAAACAGGGCTTTGAGGCCTTGGGTTGTTGGTTATTTACACTCACAAAAAAAAAAAATCAGTTTTATGGTGTCAAAACTACCTGTAAATTGTGGTCAAATTAATGGAATAAAAGCAATTTTTTTTAAAATTGCAGGACAAATATGTTAAGGGATTTTCTTTTAATTTTGTTTCCGCATTTGTAATAGAAGCAATAAATGAAGCACACTAAAGAATTTATCCTGCAGGTTCCCTACTCAGAGGGTTCAGCATAGAGTGAAAGGGAAATAAATACTCCTCCGCCTAAGAAGACCTGAACCTACACCTTTCATATTTCAGTAGAGTGTTTTAACCACCCGTGTACTGCATGCTCTACTCTTCCCTGTTGGAAGCCTTCTGCTTTTTCCAAAATCCCACATTTTCTGACAAACAGGGAAAGAGCTAGAAGGATGCTCTAGTTCGGTGCTTTGATTGCTCACCGCAACTTTTTCAAGATAGCCTGAAAGCAAAATATTTCATCTATGGTTAAAAAAAAAAAAAAAAAGGTCATGGAATTAAAAAAAAAATCAAACCCCACCTTATTGCCTATTTTTGATGTGTTAATTGAAACATCAGTAATACTCACAGCATTATCTTTACCTTAAAATACACTGATGAAAATTAGGCTTTTAGTCCCAAACAGGCACAGAGGAAGGAATAGCTGAGTAACCACAGCAGTAATTACTGCAACAGCAGTCTTCACCTTTCATCCTTTTTTCTGTTTGTAATAATCTAAGAATATTGATTGGTTTTTCAAATTTATTAACATATTTCTTTTTTACGGGTTCCTAATCGAATATGTAGGTTATTAGTCAAGATCTAAGAATTCACTAGTCTCACAATAGCCTTAGGATATAAAAGAATATCGCTTTAGTTTTACTGAGGGAAATTTGAACTATAAAGAGGATAAATGACTTTTTCAAGGTCAGACTTATGAGGCAGTGTTTGAATCAAGAATACAGCGCAGGTCAGATCTCTAAATACTTCTGGTCAATTGTACAGTGGAATTTGTGGGCAGAAAAATGTGAAAGGGGCTCCTTTCTGCCTTTATTAGGATGAAGCAGGAAAAGGTACTTACCGTATATAACTGGCATGAGATACAACTACTAATAGTCTCAGAATGATAAAAAGTAGAGCAGTAATTCTTATTACTATATGGAGCAAAAATAAGTCTGTAAGCATCTTGTGATTGAAGCTGGTTTGTCTACAGGTAGCTTTCAACAGTGCAGACTCTACTTAGAGGTACACTGTAGAACCTGTCCAAGTTACAATGTTCCACAGCCTCCAAATTCCTCCTCCCTTCACCCCTCATATTCCCCATTCTCTTACTTTTGGAAAGTCCAGATTTTCAGTAAGGTTTTACAGTATCTCTGCGAGCTACTACCACTTATGAAGGGTTTTGCAAAACCATGAAATGTCATGTTGGAACTGGTAAACACCACTCATCTCATCTGAGCTTGTGTGCATTGAGAAGTGAAATGACAAGGTCACTAAAGTAATTTTGCTAAAAGAGTGAACCCACTGATGCTCAGGGCATCCCAGGCTGAGGAGTGGAAACGCACCACCTTTGACAAGGGAGCTTCTGTTTATTGTGAGCATTGCTGCTGTATGTGGGCAGCAAACTCAGGCGCTAAACAATGCCTCCAACTTCTTTTTCATGCTTGTGCACTGGAAAAGGGCAGACAGGTATTTGCTACATCCAAATTAACTTTTCCCCGCTGCTTCACAGGGAAAAGGCTTCCCTATACTATTCATTACAATTATGATTCCAAAATGAGGGGAGATGGGCAACTTCAAGAACACAAATTGGGATCTGATGCCCACCTGCTGCACTGTTCTCAGGCATGCTTGCTTCATACAGGCTATGGCTGAACGAAATCTCCTCCTTTTGTTCTTCTGTAAAGATAATGACCATAGCTGTGGCTGTTCGAGGTGAGACACCTTGATCCGAAGCCATCACTACCAGCTGGGTACTGAAGTCCTTGGAAGCCAAGGGCTCCTGAAGAATAATGTCACCGGTTTTCATGTCGATTTGAAATACGGTTTCTGCTATCATCAAACTAAAAACAACAGCTCCATTTGACCCCAGATCCATGTCTTCTGCTCTCACAGTGGCTACTGTCTCATTCACAGGGGTTTCAGCAGGCACAAAGGACCTGATAGGATTCTGCAAGAAAATGGGATCGTTGTCATTGACATCATCAACGTGCACCACAACACTGACAGTGGTGCTTCTTGGCAAATGTGTGCTACAGTCACTTGCCACAGCCCTAAATGTATACTGGGATTTGGTCTCCCGATCCAATGCCTTCATAGTAACTATAGACCCAGTTACACTGTCAATAGCAAATGCTCCAAAGGTGTCATCAATGAGGGAATATGTAACTTCACCATTCAGGCCATCATCTTCATCAGAAGCAGAGAGGTGCAGGATGGCTGAGCCTTCCTCTAGGTCTTCTCTCACGGAGATTTGATACTGGGTCTTTGCAAACAATGGGTTGTGGTCATTTTCATCCAAGACTGTTAGATAGAGCTGTGCAGTGGAGCTTCTTGAGGGACTCCCTAGGTCACGGCATTCAATTACAAGAGTGAAGCTGCTGACGTCTTCTCTGTCTAAGCTACGAGTGACAAGCAGTTTTCCTGAAGTGACATTTACTGTGAAGTATTCTCCAACATTTCCACCTTTCAAACACATTAAAAACAAACTGGTCACAAACAATTGCTTTTGAAAAAAGAATCCCTTGTGAACACTGCTATGTTAATTGCAATAACATGATGCAATTGCTCATACAGCTGGTGCGCTCATGTGCCTTTCACATTTTTTATTCCTCTTATATGAATTAAAACCTGCATTTCATTTAAATCAGTGGGTGGCAATGACAGCAAATACAGAATGTCATATCATTTTGCAGAATGGCTATTTTGCCAGATGCGTATCTTTTTATAAGGTGTGCTGCTTTGAGAAAAACCTCCTGCGACTACGCTGCCACATAAAGTGACCTCTTCCCAACCTTAGTTACAAATTCCAGAAACCTATAAAGCATTGCTGACAGTTGTAATTACTTGCTCTTTGTTCTCTTCTACAAACCTGTCTCTTGGAAGTGAATAGTTGTGCAAGATCTTGATTTGGGGGGCGTGGGAGAAGGAGGTAAATAGAAATAATAATATAAAATAAACTATATTTATTCAAGTATAAATAAATATAATAAAGCAGTCAACAGAAAAGTCAGGGTGTTTGGTAACAGTGAATGGCATACCTACTTTATAATACGTAGAAAGACAATTAAGGATCACAAAAGATTGTGAAATTAAACCCAAGAAAACATAAAGGAATTTATAACTGTTTCTTCAAAGAAAAATGTGTTGGCTATTACCACAGTAGCTATTTGCCTACATTTGAGATACTGTTGAGGGCCACAAACCAAAGTAAGTGCAGCAAACGTGTATTTGTGCAAAGATATTACAGGAGGCCTTGAATAGCTGTGGAGCTTACATTGGCACAGTAGACATGGGAAGAGCTTGACAATACGAAACCCAAGTATGACATTACTAATTGCTCGGTGAAAGCAGCTCTCATGAAATAAAACAGATAAAACTAATAAAATTAGATTATTGTACTCATTTGCAAGGACATATGACATTTAGAAATTCCACAACTATAACAAATGGACAAAATTATGCCCTCATGATTAATGACTCCTTCCAGCATTTGGTAGTCTTTTTGGTTTTCTTTTCTGTAGTATTTCAAATCCAGAAAGCAGACTGAAAGTATGCCTGGCAAGTGCTTATTAATGCTAACAAAGGGGTGAAGAATCTTTTTTTTCTTCCACATAAAATAAGCATATGGACAAGATGGGAGCTAGGGAGGCCTGGTAAAATCTGAATCTTGGATACTGCTGTTTATATACTTCCTGATTTATGCTAACAAAAATGATGGAGTATAACTTACCAATTATTTTGTATCTTAGAGCTCCATTATTGCCATCATCCATATCTACAGCCCGCATAATGTAAATGACAGAAGGCTCTTGATTCTCTGGAATACAAATCTCAGAGGTGGGTAGAAGAAATGTGGGAGAGTGATCGTTTTCATCCAGCACTGTGCAGATAACTGTTACTGTGCTCGAAAGCAATGGGTTTCCACTATCTCGAACCAAAACTAAGATAAATAAAAAGAAAGCAAATTTTATACAGTGGTTGCAGGTTCAGCAAGAGATGTTCCTTAATAATAGCAGATTAGGAGAGCTCTTTGTGCTATGCAAAAAGTGCTCTTCTGTACCTGAAAATCTTACCACTTCCATCTAATTCAGATGGCATGAAAAAGGGTAATGATGATAGTAACACCACACCCATCCTCACTTCTCATTTTAAAGGCACTCATAGACATTTCACACTGTTACCTTTAATATGGAAAACCTCCTGGGTTTCCCTGTCCAGTGATGCAGCTGTTACGAGTTCTCCACTGTCTGAGTTCATCTTGAAATTCTCATAATCAGGTCCTGGTAAGATTTCATATTGAAGCAGGGAATTCAATCCTTAAAAGCAGAATGGAAGTCTTAGTAGAACACAGCCACACATTCAGGCCTACAGATTTGTCTCTTTTTTTCTTCTCCTCCCAGGGAAATGGGTTAATGATGATCTTATTTTTAATACAGTAACTGCTTCTTCATTAGCACACAAGATACAAATTCAAAATCTGGTTCTTCAAAATCTTTGTCCAGATGCTGCTTTGTGCCTAGCTTTTCCAGCTACTCAAAGTGACCCCAACAACATTTCTAGGCACTCAGGGCACACCTTCCAACAAGCTGACATATTAACATGACACAAGAGAGCATAAACTTAGTGGAATCTATACATTTGTCTTCTGCTTTCCCAAAGTAGTTAGTTTATTTCTCAACAGGATGTCAGGCAGAGTATTGAGCTGCTCTGGTTCTCCACTTAACTTCACTCGGAGCCAACGCAAGTATTTCTATACAGTACAACACTGAATAGTATAAACATTCCGAAAAAACATCCACTTCTTGGCATGACCACCAGTTCTAAGCATTCATTATACTGAGCAGGCAGGTGTCTAAGCCCCACCAGGTCTCACAGGCTAGCCAGCTCCTAGCTGTCTTCAACAGAAAAGCCAATTTGGTGTGCTATGGGAATGTTCATCTCAGACCTTTTAGCCTGCTCCCACTTGTAGCGGTCTCTGAAATAATACTGCTTGGGTTTATAAAGTCATGCAGGATTTCCAGAAGGGAAGGCTTAAATAGTTCCTTCCGTCCAAGTTTTTCTGAATGCCAATTTCATTCATTTCTTAATCATACCTACCATTTGTACATAGCACAGGGATATTAGCTTTCCTGTCTTTCTCTAGGAAATAGGCTAAAACTGTACAGGCTTTTGAAAACCTCTCTTTCAAAGTTGCCTGAATTGAACAAGAAATATGATTCTACATTCTTACTTATTATGGTTATGAAATAATTTCTTTCATATTTCTTCTAGTTTCAACACCCTCCTGAGGAAAGTACAATGTCATCTCCATCACACTTAGGATATTATTAATTTTAGTGAGTTTAATCCTACATTATACTTGAAGGGCTTGTACTATTGTGCTTTTTATTTTTCTTTCAAATTTTTCTACGTTTCATTCAATCATTCTGTGTTTTCCCAACCAACAATCAGTCTTTTAGTAGGGCAGGGACAGTTGGTGCACCTGGAAAACTACACCACTTCTAGTCATGGGAAATGTGCTATTCAGTCAAACACTGTCTGCCTGTTCTCTGCTGCAGTCAAAACCAGGACAATCAGCGCTGGAATTGGTGGAGAAATACCAGCATGAGAGAAGAAACAGAGCCTACAGTTTTTAACATCCATGATTTCCTTTGTTTGTCTTTGAATAGCTTTGCTAAATAGTTGACAACACTACTCAAAATTTGATTAAGAGAATTACTACTGTAAATGCATTTGCACCTAAATGAAGTCAAGGGAAGGATATACTCATACAATACACAGCAGAAGGAAAAATGAGTTACAGAAATCCTTCCAGCTTTCCAGCAGGAAGGAGAAAAATCACAGCAGTAACGACAATCAAGGAGAATGTCTTGAAAGTTTCAGGTTACCAACTAACACTCCCTGATCTGCCCATACTGGATACCATTCAATTATTTTGATAAACATATTTACAACTCTGCCTGCATTTATCTATTCTTAATCACCAATATGCTACAGATGGGGGAAAAAAGGACACATGACATTGTAAAGCTGATATTAACTACTAGCCTTTGGTCTGCTGCAACTGAACTGCTTCCACCCAGCACCTTCACTGGCAGATTTCACAATGGCCATTATTTACAGACAGTGCCAAAAAACACATAGGTGCCATTCAAGTTGACTATTCACACGCCGCTGAAATTAAACTTTTAACCCTCCAAGGACACAGATATGTGACACCTTAATTAGATTTCTCTACCAAGCACTTACTGCCTTCTTTCTCATATTCAGCTGTTAGGAGCTTACACCTAGCAGCAGGAGAAAGCTGCACACCCTGCCCAAGAGAGGAGCATGACAACTCTATGCATTCATATAACACGGCACAACATCTGACAAGTCTGCACTTGATCCACCCTGTTGGTAAATGATTCAGTAATGCTAGTCACATTTGGGGGGCTAAAATTACACACTGAAATGAGAAACCAACAATTCTTATCCTGCATAACAAACTGGAAGAGGAGCTAAGCCCCTTCCTTGCAGGATCCCTTTCCTGCAGGCAAAATGGCAGGGTGGATGCACGGTGTCTGAGCAGCAGCCAGAGAAAAGCTTCAGCCCCTTTCCTGTTCCCTCGCCACAGCACCAGCAGCCTCTGTGCTCCCACAGCTTCTCAGAAGCAGCAGCTGTGGCATTACATTTTGCCAAGACCAGTGAAGAAGCAATGGGAGTAAGGTCTCCCCTGTCCCAAATCTAGGCTCAAGTCTCATAATACGAGTGTTGTTAAGAACATGCTAATCTATTAATCTGACCAAGACAAAATGTCTAGTGAATGGCAGCTTGCCCTGTCCCATAACTCTAAGTCAACAGTCCCTTTTAACGTTCTGAGACTTTCCTCCCAAGGTTCCAGACATAACTACTAAACCACAGAGGTCCACATCAGCTTAAAAGCAGACCTTGACAAATGCTAGTTCAGTCCATTCAGAGCTTCTGCAAAGACGTATCTCGAGACAACCCCCTGAACTATATTTAATACGCTGCAGGTATCTTTGTTTTCCCATGCATTTTTTTCCCCACCATTTACCTGTATTGCACAGCGATAGCACAAGGCTGATATTGTCAGTAAAAATGATTCCTCCCTGTGGTCAGTCAAGGAACATATGAAGTAAAAAACCCAGAAAGATCTGTGATAGCAGGAAAGTCATCCACCGAAACTATGCAAACATTACTGGGATGTGAACTGCAATTTAAAGAGCAAATAAAGTAAAAAATATGATGGAAAAAAAAATACAGACCACCATGAGAGGAGCCATCTCATTCAAAAATTCAGTTCCAAAAATATAAGAAAAGTGAGTAGCAATGTACTTATATGACACCTACCTAAATCCTATTTTCTTACCTTATGAGCATCACTTCAGCATTTGTTTAGAACTATGCGGTTACATGCACACGACAGGGGCCAAATCAGGCAAATGTGAACGAAAAAAGAGCCAACAGAAGGACTGTGGTTACTGAAAAATGTATTTAGAAAAAGGCAGGAAGGAGCCATCAGCCACAACAGTGCTGCACCCCAGAGCGTCTACGCAGGCAGGCGCACACTGTGCCACCCAGTACACTTGGAATGCCCTTCCTCTCCACCCAGCCAAGCCAGCCCTGCGACCTCCTCCTAGCGGCTGCCTAGATCTCCCTCTGCTGTATTTCCCATAGGATGTGCAATAAATAAATATAACGGACCGAGAAAGGAGGCAGAGGAAATAAAGCAAATTCCTACTTATTTTCTCTATTATCTTGCAAATTTTTACTTCAAACACTTTTTTTTTTTTTAATATATATATAGTGTGATCCACAAAAGAAAGAAAATACTTGGAAGAGCAAGGTCCAGAGGTAGACTGTAATGCTGCGCAGCTGTCACAAGGATTTTCATTGAAGAGCACTCCTCCCACATTCCCAATTTCCACATACTTTACATACTTGTGGGGAAACGTCTCTTCTGCACAGCACCTCCACTGAGCTCACATCAGCCTTTTGTAATCAATACATACTCTACATTAAAATGACAAATGTTACTGAATACAGAAAACTATTTTCCTAACAAGATCTGTTGTTTTACCTATTTCTTGGGTAGCACAACTGTAAACAATTATAAAGATGTGCAGAAAGTGAACACATAGCAAAAAGAAAGTAATTCACAGAGCTGAGACCACCTTTGGGCCCGCTGCAGCAGTACTGTAATATTTAATTATCTTTCCAGATTTTATCTTTCCTGCAAACCACAGACTCCATGTAACTGCTTCATGTTACACCAACTGTACGTGCCGTGCATGGTATTACTTAAGATAAGAGTCTCTCCAGCACATAGACTACCTGTAACATCATCTGCATTTTAGATATTTTGAAAGAGCAGGTAGTTGTAGAACTGGAGGGATTTTTTTCTTGCTTTGCAAAGACGCTCTCATGTTCAGCCATTACCTGTGATTCAAACAGCATATGAACCACCTCTTCTTACTCGTCTATTCTGCATATGTTTGAAAAGCAGTGCATTAACATTATTATGTATGTAAAATCCTATTTGAAATCCAGAGTGGTTCCACGATCCCCGGCACAGCGCAACTAGCTGGAAAATCTTGGATGACAGTGCCCCTCTCTGGTCAGAAAAGATTAGTGCATATTTGCGGGGTCTCTTACAAAACCTGAATTCGTCTCGCGAACCGTTTTATAACTACACAAAATGTTCTGATTGAGAGCAACAAAACGCTCAAATATTAACTTTAACTGAGCTGAGCATTGCTTGCTGATTTATAACCAGAGCACGCCGGCTACCTTCACATGAAAGGTATAGCACACTGAGTTACTCTGCATCAAGCAAGCGTGCATTTTATGTTTAATTTACCAGTCAGAGCTGAAACTACCCCAGTGTGCAAGTTAGAATACCCCCAAGACCTGAATAAAGGTTGAGGGTCTGAACCAAAAGCCATGTTTTGAGACTCAAAACTGATACATACCTTGGTTAAATCACAACAGCTGTATGCACAAGCAGAACAGGCAGCAAGATTTGATAGGTGTACTATGGTCCACAATGAAATTAATAGCAAAAGGACAGAAATTACCTGCATCTCTGTCCACAGCTTCCACCTTTATGACAAACTGCCCTGGATCCTGGTTTTCACGAACTGCAGTCTCGTAAAGTTGCTTCAGAAATATCGGGGTCTCATCATTAACATCAACAACAATGATGGTTAGAACTTGTGTGGCAGAAAGAGCTGGGCTGCCATCATCAAGAGCCATGACTGTCAAATTGTAGAACTCCTGAGTCTCACGGTCCAGAAATTGGGCTGTAGTTAAGAGTCCTATTATAAAGAAAGAAGTGATTTATAAAGTATTCTGAAGGTATTAAAAAAGTATTCTGATCCAGGTTAGGATCCCAGCTGTTCCAGCACTCACAGCTTCAATGGTAGCATCACTGTGCATGCCGTGCCACTGCAGCAAGGCTTCCAGACTTTGAAGTCAATCATTACATGTGATTAGGCTGACAATTTGCCCAGAAATGCTCATTTTGACGTCAAGGGAAACTCAGATTCATAGAACATTCAAGTGAAGATCAGAGATTCCTTTTTATTTAACTTTGGTCTCAACTTTTTAGCTTTAACTTACATATTTGTCTTCTTTAGCACGTAAGTTATGCAATTAGGAGCTGTACAAATCAGCGTCAGCTATATCCCCCTAATGTATTCAAAACCAGAGTAAGAACCAGAAAATACTGCATCCATTAGGGCGAGATCTGCATTTGCACGCAGATGGTATAATAGTTGCACAATTCATTCAGGAGTGAGAAAATTTCAGAGGGCTGATGAAATTCATCAGCTGCCACCAAGCATGTTCCACTACAGTGTAATGCACACTCCTTGATCTTGACTTTGCCTTTCCTTGTGTGTATGTATAGCAACATATGTGCGCATCATGCAAAAATGAGGATGAAGCATTTCACTGCACACACTTTCTTTCCACATTCCTTAATGTGCTATTTGGAAGATGCTCCAGTACATCTACAAAACACAGTAACAGTGTCATGTGGAAATTTTTGAGCTGAGCATCATCGAGCTTGACTACTGCACATAGTACTGCCATGCTTGTGTGGCTCTCTGCCCAAGGTTATCACCCCTGAGGACAGTAAGTACCATCAAAATGTGGTATTTCATGCACATTGCATTGTATGCACTCCCAAATATTACCATGAGAAGCACAAGACAAGAAACTCCAGAGAACAGAAGTTACAGTACCTGTGATTTTATCCAATACAAATGCTTTGTTTTCATTGCCTGAAACAATGTGATATGTAACTTGTCCATTTCTTCCCTCATCAGGATCCTTTGCAATTATGTGGTGCACAAGGAAGCCCACTTCCACATCCTCCATGACATAGGAAAGAGGTGAAGATGTAAAACCGGGACTGTTGTCATTGGTATCTAAAATAACAATTTTCACAGCCAGAGAATCAAGCCTGCGATCACTCAGGTTTATTGCCTGGTCTGTCGCAGACACTGTAAGGACTACAGAGTGAATAATCTCCCTGTCTATTGCAAAAGCTGTGGTCAAGGTGCCGTACAAAGGGTGAATATGAAATAGATTTTCATCCATGTTACTAATTTCTAAGGAATACTGTATTTTGCTGTTCAGAAAACTGCCATCTCCATCTTTTGCATTGAATGTGTAAACCAGAGTACCAATAGGTACATTTTCCTCTATGCCAATCACTACAAAGTCATCTTGAAAAAAAGGAGAATGATCATTCTGATCTTCTACATCAATACTTAGGAAAACAGTGTTATTCTGTGGAGGACTATTGTTATAATCCTTTATAATAACTTGCAAAAGGAAATGCGAAGCTGTTTCATAGTCAAGTTCCTTGGAAAGAAAAAGGTCTCCTGTCAAGCTGTCTATTTCAAAATGAACATCATCATCATCTCTAGCAATACTGAAATGCAGTTTCCCGTTGGCAGTTAGATGATTATCAGGCCACTTCAGAGCATTCAACACTTGCGCAGGTCTAAAATTTTCAGGTATGACAAGGTGCTTGAAATCTTGAGAGAAGGCAGATCTCCCATTGGGAAGTGGGATTACCTACAACAAAAGCACAAAGGCTGCAATACTTTCCCATTGTTATTACAAATAGTATAATTATTTCTTTTTCCTTAATAGTTTACTATTTGTGACTATATTTATCCTAAGTATGCCTCAAAGCCAGAAAACAAACTCGACATGCTCCACAGAAGTTCAAATTGTCCTTGGCCAGCCATTCCATAACTCTGTTTTTCATTCCTGCATTAAAAGAAGGAACAAGACTCTCTCACCCCCTGAATAACAGGGTCTGAAGACAAGATGACTTGAATATTGCTATCTCTGCCCCTACTCTGAAGCACTTCAGTTGCATTTGACAGAGGACAGCCTGAAAGGGATAGATGTGACAAAGAAAGCACGGTAGTTATGCAGTTTGCCAAACAGAGAGAGCTGGGGATTTTTGAGGGTTGTTTGTATCATTACAGGGTTTCACTCATTACAGATTGCTGCGGTGTTCCAAGTTAATGCTTTAAAATTAAAGAATCTCTTCCACTGTGGGAACTGCATTTGCTCTGTCTTGACTGAAGCTTTTTTTTTTCTTTTCCCAAGCTATCCAAAACTAACCAACTTTTGGGTGACATGAAAATAGCAGCCTCAGTGACATTCAACCTCTCATAAAGGAGTGCACAGGCATCCTGGACAAAGCAGCCTCACTACAGCTCAATGAACAGCAGGTGACTGGCTGTGGAAAGAGTACATGCTGGATTTCACACTCCCACGAAGAGCAGCCCTGTATAAACCAGCACAAAAGAATGAGCTATCCTTCTACCGGGTTACAGAGACAGAGTATTTTCCTTCTCTTTTCCAGTGTTCACAATGACCTCCTACTAAAGCACAAACATCATTTACTTGCAAGACAATCCAGAATGCTGTTGTGCATTCTTAACAAATCAAAATGAGTCAGCCCTCTCATTTTCTCCCTCAACAGAAAAATAGCTAAACTACCATGAGACAAGGTGCTTGTAATTTTTAACTTCTTCCTTTCTTCAGCTTTTTTCCCTAGCTTCTCCCCCCAAATTTTTGTTTTATTTTCAAAAAAACTAAGTATCTAACATAACTCTTCAATCTGTACAGCATAAATAAGTACCTGAACATAAACAGCAGCATGTCCTTGAAGCGAAGGCATCCCCTGGTCCGTGGCTGTGACCATCATTCTGTAGTCTGACCTCTCAGCATGTGACAGAGAGCGGGTTGTTCTTAACTCCCCACTGACAGCATCAATCTGGAAGTATCCTTTATCCTGTTCTAGGGGATAAAATGGGTATGAGTTACTGCAGATCTCTTCAGCTTGCCTCTATAGTGCTGAACACTGCAATTAACAGTAAGAAAGAGAAGGACACAGAGGAAAGGGAACCTGTTGCACTCATGGTAACTCTTTGTGGCTCATCTGGTTCACCTTTCTTCCTTCAAGTAAATAGTTATTATATAACACTCAGGATTTAGAGAGTTACAGAGAGAAACACTATGGAGTACTAAAGCAACTGTTCAGTTTTATACCATTGTTATTCATATCAGTGAGATCAGCAGCCACCTCAGGATTGGTACTCCGACTTCCAACATAAGTTGGCAGGCAGGGCCAGAATAAAAACTAAGTCTTAGTCTCTGCATTGGCATGAATGGTCAAGTAAGTAATACTGGGCATACAGCTGGCTCACGTCCCTCGTAGACTATGGGTCAGAAAAGAGCCCTAGCCACCTCTAAGACACCATAACTGCAAGGATGCCACCTGCCCTGCCTGTGCTCTGAACCGGGAGGTAACTGGTGGTAGCTAAAATCTTACAGTACATTGTTGCAGAGCAGCTTGCGAATTTCGGAAATTATGCTTACATCCTTCATCAAAGACTGGCTGCATGCTAATAACAAGCAACTTCTAATTAAAATTACTACTTGCAGGTACATCATATTATAGTTATGCTAGAGTTGCAAAGAAAAATTCTACCATAGAAGAGTAAATAGCTCTTTGTGACTTAGAATCATAGAATTGTTTAGGTTGGAACAGATCATTGAGTCCAACCTCAAACCTAACACTACCAAGTCTACCTTTAAACCATGTCCCAAAGTGCCACATCTACACGTCTTTTAAATGCCTCCAGGGATGGTGACTCAATCACTTCCCTGGGCAGCCTGTTCCAGTGCTTGACAACCCTTTACACAAAGAAATGTTTCTTAATATCCAATCTAAACCTCCCCTGGCAGAAATTGAGGCCATTTCCTCTCATCCTATCACTTGTTACTGGGGAAAGAGACTGACTCCCATCTCCCCCATTTTCAAGAAATGCAACACAAATTACTCTCCAATTTTTAGTGAAATGGGAAAGTATCTATTACCGGGTATACCTTACCAGAAACTGAGAAAATGGAATTTGTCATTACTACTTCTCTCTTAGAACACTATGCAAACACCCTTTTGTTATGTGGAGTTTTAATAAGGTGTGCTAGTGGGTTAAAGTCATGCAGCATAACAGCTGCAATTCTAATAAGCAGCTGTGGTAAAAATAAATTCAGTGCAGATGTAGTACACAAAACATCCATAAAGAACTTTATTTCCATAGGCACCTAAGTGAGCATGAAGCTGTTTATGTTCTCCAAATCTGCACATGCAAATTAGTTAGCTGCATATACAGATGTTGGTTTTTGTAGACAACCACCTCACCTGCAGCTGGAAAATATCTGCACCTGTACAATTCGAAAACAATACTGAGCATGCCAGCTACAAAACACGGGTTTCACAATCAACAAATAGGAGGGTTTTTTCAAATATTGTTCTGCTATTTTTGACTAACTATAGGTTCCTAATGCTCCATGAGTCCCTTCTGGGTTGACTCTTGCAGTCTGGAATGTAACAGGGAAATTGCTGACAAAGGAAATAATATGTAGACACAATCATATTGGATGAGACAGTCCGGCACTCTGCATTTTTCATGATAGTTTTGAAATATTAATGGTGCTATATTACTGTTTTCATAAATAGCTTTTGGTTACTTTCCTGGTTTGGGTCCCAACAGTATGTCTACATTCACAGATACGTTATTCTGTTCCATATAGAGTTTCACAGCACAAAATCCCAGCTAAGCAAAAGGCAGAGGAGATATGAAAAACAGAACACATAATGTGAATTGCATGCATAGAATTTTAACATTTTGCTAAAACTGATATTTAAAATAACCAACAGGGAGAACTAACAAGAACAAGAAAACAGTTCACAGATGACTATTCCCTTCATTTTTCTACCAAAATGAAGCTGCAGTTACCAAACTGAACCAAAAATAAAAAATAACTTAAAAACATAATAATCAGAGAACAAAAACATTCCCAGTATGCAATTGCAATCTGAGCATGAGGCTATGAGGATTCATCCTTGTTTCAGGAGTGACAAGGCTAGTCAGTACCTCTTAGCATAAAGACTAATACTTGTTTTGTTGTTTCATGTAGTAGAACAGAGCTAGAACTTCTAAATGGTTGAAGCTTATATGACAGCAAAAAGGAACGGTCAGAACCTACTTTTCTGAATAAAAGACAGCTGGTCAGGAATTACCAATAGTGTTATTTACCAGAGTCCACAACTCCATTAAAATTCTAATACTGCATGAAACAGTCAGTTTTGTGCATATTTTGGTGGCAACGAAAGTGACAGAAAAATCTGATAATGCTGGAACGAGATACTGCGTAAAACCAGAGCTCCTTGGGACTTCCACTGTGAAAGCATTTGCCGTTTTCTTCTTTTTTTTTGTCTGGCACTGCACTAAGGAGCTATGTCTCCCAAAGAGCTTGAACACCATGGGGCTGCTGCAGAAACACAGCCTTTTGCAAGTCTAGGAATGCTCTCTGCATGCTGCTTGCAAATCATCCTGGAGAATAAGTACTTGTCCACTGACATACGTTCAACACTTGTCAATTTTTGTGTGTTAGTAAGGCAAACAAGGCTTCTCCTAGCACTCTGGCAGTCAAGTACTAATGTATGAACAGAATTGGTCCAAATAAAACTGTAAAAGCCTCTACTTTGCCAGTGCCAGTCTTAACATACAAAGCAATAGTTTATGACACACTACAAATACAGAATGTTTTTTGTTATAAATGCTACAGTACAAGCTATTGAGAGTCATAACGAAGGCCAGACAAATCACTTTGCAATTGGCAGCGTCACTAAGGAATAATACGCATAGCTGGGATTCACCTCCCTCTGAATTCAGTTACTCTTTCAGTGATAACACAAAAGTGGAGGTATGGCCACTGATCATGCATTCCCATACACACGAATGTCTAAGGAGGATTTGGTTTAATTTTCTGGCAAGAGGGAGGGGCACTTTGAAGGAAACACTTTTTCTGTGAATGCTAAAATTCATCTGTTGTGGAAATCTCAGAGTTCTTTCACAGATTTTTTCCTTATGTCATTTGCTGGCATCAGTCATCAGCCCTCCTGCATAGCTTGATCTATTGCTGCTATCTTGGCATTTCTTTAAGGTCTCAAGAACATTAAGAATTACAGAGTGACTCTTACAAGCTTAACAGCTGACACTGATGCTCACAGCTCTTAGTCTTGTGGCAGTGCCTCAACTGTTGAAAAGAGCGCTGGGCTGCATGCAGTCCTCCAATTAACCTGCTGTCTCTGTGTTTAACAAATAAGGCTGTAAATCAGATCATATTTCTTCTTCATATATTAGTACTGAACAATGTCCCAGAACTTGAAAATACTATTTTAAATATAAACCAGGCAAGAACTTCACCATGAAACACAAGACCAGATGTTAAAGGCTGTGAGCCAACTCACAACAACAACAACAAAAATTAGTATCAGAGAAACTCAGCTGTTTCTGGATTTGTTTATCAGGAAAATATCTCATTCCAAGGCTGGGAGGGCTCTTCTAGTGGGGTTTTTTTGCTGCTGTTTTTATCCTTTTGTTCTTTCTAGAGACAGCATTTACAAGACCAGTCGTATTTTGTGTTGCTAGTCATTTTTATAATTTGAACTCTTACTTACTCCCCTCTGGGGCTCTACAGTGAAGCCAGTAAAAAACATCCAATGTGCTGTTTGAAGAAAGGGGATATAGTTAGATATACAGACAGGCAGAGACCCCTGAAGAACACTTCCCGTGTTGCCTGGCCACCATCCTTCAAACAAAGGATTGCACACTACTCATTCCCTTTTTCTTAAGGGGGATCATTTTGTGCAAAATATTGTTATTCACAATGCAGAAATGTGTAATTCTCTCCAGTTCTCTCTGGAAGAGGCAGTCACTTGTATCCAAATTAAGGGAATAATAGCACAGCCATAAACTGATCCTACAGTATTTTATTATCTAAATATTTTCAACTGCAAAATTTTCAATAGAGTTGTTAAATGTCTCAAATTTTAAGCATCTCGTGTTGGAAGACAGCAGAGTTAGCTCCCTGGCCCTTGTGGATTTGAATCTTAAAGTCCTTCCATTACTCCACAGAAGTCAAAAGGGTACATAAATATGCAGTATAACATAATCCATGGGATTCTTTTGGTAATTTCAGCCTTGGCAAGAAGAGACTACAGATACCCTTGCTCTTTAAGAGTGAGGAGTAATGTAGCTTTGCAGTATTTTGTTCTTTACCCTGCAGTGACAAATAACAGTAATGAGTTTAAACCAACTGAGCCCACAATTGAGCTCTGCCTACACGGAAAAGAACACTTGAGGAAATGCACTGAGTGGATGGAAATACTGGAAATGCTTTTTTGCTCTGATGAAACAGTATACTTTGTGAGCAAATTACCACAGACTACAAACACCAAGCCTAAAAGGTATTGATTACATTAAGCTGGTAAATAGAGCAGGTACCGAAATAAAATAAACAGTTCTGTTCTTGGCACCTCTTGCTGTCTTGAACCAATAGTGAAGCAGGGCAGAAGTAACAGACATGTTTTCCTCATTGGTTGCAGATGGAGATCTCTTGTGTAAAACTGTAGCAAGTGGTATGTGGCAAAACCAGAGATCACATCTATACCTCTTACCAGCATTAATGCCCCAGTCCCACTAATGTTCTAATTTAGGACTGCTCTGTTATCGATTCCACTGCACACAAAACTGGATACCACAGCTTACCTCAGAAGTGAACCAATATATGCAGCAATTACAGGGAAAACTATTGAGGAGAAGTGTTTTTAAGTGGCCACACTATGTCAGGCTAACACAGTGCTAAACAAAGGGTGAAACATGAGCTAAAAACCACAAGCCTCATTGTTTGCCCAGATTATCTGCTGATCCTTCCGATCCCTGTCTCAGACTGTCATGAACCATTCTTTTAGCAGGAAAATTGTCAATTGGTCATGGGAAAAGGGAGATTGTTTTTCCTTTAAGATGTTAACAACTGAAATACTAAACTGCACAGTACAAGATCATGGCCCTAATCTTTTCTAAGTGCTCTCTGGCCAGCTGGCAATCAAGCAATCAAACCCCAGGGAAGATGGAGCAGAGAGAAAAGGGAGAAAAGGTAACTGCTTGTACCTCTTTAAATACTTCGTGAGCCATATGATGTCCTGATTCCTATTTACAGAGCCACATTTATTCAAACAGACACAAAACAGACATAGCATCCTGTATGTATACATGGCACCTCTAAAACTCCAGTTTTAAAACTCTACTTCAATGTACCTTTTCTTATGGATAACACTTTAAATTCTTACCTGACCCTATTGAATATAACACAACACCGCTGTTTCCAGAATCAGGGTCTTTTGCGAAGACAGTGGTAATAAGTGTTCCTGGTGGCTGACCTTCCAAAACCTGTCATCAAGCAGTTTATAAATAATTTGGAAATACACACGGATAACAGTGAGTCTTAAAATAAATTCCTTGCCATAACACAAGAGTTTAGCTGTTGCTCTGTTTTCCATTTCATTAATATTTACAGTAATACAAAGAGCATTTCAGGAAGTGGTTAAATAACACAGCTCTAGCAATCTACAGTCTGCATATATTGCTAATTCAAAAGCCTTTAGTTCAGCAGACTCAGAGGTCAGAAATTAAAATTCTAACGCACACCTAAATAAAATTACATGTATATATCCGCTACATCTAACAGTATCAAATCTTTTGTAATCATTTTGTAATCATTAATTCATATTTTGAAATTTCCAAATATATCCGAATCTCAATGCAGGATTTCTGTTTCAGAGCACGGGGGATTTGGGCTCCTGCCACAGGGTGGTGCTCGGAGCAAGGCAGCGCATCCCGCCTGCAACACCCACCTTCAGGCGCAGCCCCTGTCCCAGCGCCGTCTGAGGGAAGAAGGGACTGTTGTCGTTGAGGTCCCTCACGGTGATGTATACGGCTGCTGTGGCACTGAGCCGCGGTGACCCGTGGTCGGTCACTAGCACGGTCAGCTGGTGGTGAGCTTGTTTTTCACGATCCAGTGCAACCCAGTTTATGATTTCACCTGATGAACAAACAAAATGAAGAAGAAAGGGAGTTGGGTATTTACTATATGCTAGCAGTCATCTTACTACGTGCAATTACATACTTAAGTTAACATGAAACAATGATAAATGTCTTCTGATATATCTTACTGCTGCCATTAAAACCTCAGCATTCCAAGCTCCATTCCACAGAAGCATCCTGTCAGTCAGTTTGCCCTTCTACTTTAGCACCATATTACTTTCTTTACTGCACAGTGGATGCCCCGGAGCAAAGGTATAAAACAGTACAAAACACCATGCTGACCTTCCAAAGAAATTCATCTGGCCTTTTTTCACCACACTTCAGGGCAGACCATATATCAGCACAGGGTTTTAACTGCTGACAAATGGCCTTTATTATGCCCCCAGGTTAGGAAGCTGTAAACACAATGTCTCTATACTAATCAGGAACCCTTATGACTCCTATATGTTCTAGAAAACCCAGTGAAAAAATCTGACCCAAACATCTTTCCATTTGCTCAGCCATCCTCAATATAGCTGTAGATTTGTGGTTGACCACAGTCCTTCACACAGATAACCATGTATTATTTTAAGATCTTTCAGATTAACTCCTAGTACTCTATTTGCCTTTAAGCTTCCATAAACATACTCAACAGGAACTTGCTTTGAAAGGGCAATTTTATTTTGAGATTCATACGGAGAAATTCTGGGAAAGCCTATTCCCCCCCCAAGGACAGGACATCTGCGAACAGGAATTTTAAATGGCATATCTTTGCTTGCTATGCATCATTTTGCTAAACAGGATTATTTACAGTGCCGGTGTTCCTTACAGGATTCCCTTCCTTTGGGCTCTCCATGCTGTGGTCAGTGGTGTTGAGCCATATGGACATAGTACCTATTACTAAGACATTTGGGATTCACTGCAGGGTACACCCTGTGCTCTGAAAAAATTTTCTCAGTCAATTTGATTTCTGCGGTGCCATGTACAACATGAACTTGGCTTTGAGGTAACTTATAGAACTTTCTGCAACTTTTAAATCACTGTAACTGTCAAATGTCACAGTTACCATTACAGTTATTTATGGCTGATTTGTACTTTTCAACTGTACTTGATCACAGGCAATTAAGTTCCTCATAAGAACTACTAAAGCTGTAACTCAAAACTCCTTCTTTTAATTTGTTACAGTCAAACACTAAAACTTACGACCAAGTCACCAGAATGGAGTAATGAAAAAATCAAATCCTAAGGGTTAGTTCATTACTCATGAACATGTATTAGATTTATTTCATTCCCCAAATTGTGAAGCTCTGAGTTAGGATATTCACACACCAACCCAAGAGATTCACAGCAGTTCCTGAAAGCTTTACACTTTACTTCAATTCCCTTAGGGAAGACTGCTTTCCAAAAGCATTATTAAGCAGATCACAAATCATAAAATGCTACCTGTGTTGGAATTCATCTTGAAATACTTTCCATCAGATACAAGGAAGTAGGAAAGTTGTCCATTTCTTCCCGAGTCTTTGTCAACAGCTGTAATGGTGCCAACCACACCCCTAGGAACTGGATTTTCCTCCATTTCAAAGAAGTAGCTCTCACGCGTAAACACAGGAGGATTATCGTTTTCATCCAGGACATTAACCATTACCGATGTACTTGCATTTTGCCTGAGGTTTTCATCCTCAGAGGTGCTCACCAGGGCTCTAAAACTTAGTATCTGTGTACATTCATAGTTCAAATGTTTCCGAAGATAAAGCCAACCAGTATCAGAGTTGATTCCAAATGCAATAGAATCTGTGCTAGGCTCTAACGAATATGTCAGCTTGGAGGTAACACTGTGTAGATCAAGTGAGTGGGCTTTAACCTGAAGGATTCTGGCACCTGGAGAGGTAGCTTCACTGATTTCTACTTGATATACCAAGTTTTGAAAAACCAAAGTAGGGCCCATCTTCTGCTCTTCAATAATCACTGTCAACATCAGGAAAGAAGTCAGAGGAGGACTTCCACAGTCTTCAGCTGCTATATGCAGAGTATATTCCTGCTGCTTATCTGCAAACACTGTCCTGGTGAGGTTTACCACTCCAAGGCTTGGATCAATGCTAAATGGATTTGACTGCTTGCCTGAAATACTATATTTGATAGCCCCATTTAAGCCACTGTCTTTGTCTTCTGCATGAGCAATGTAGACAGCAGTGCCAGGAGGCTGGGTATTTGAAATAGTTACCTTATCAGATCTGGTAAGAAATACTGGGTGGTTGTCATTAATATCAATTACAGATATGTTGACCTGGGTGCTACTGTAGACAGGGGAGTTACCCAGCTGTGACTGAACGGTGAGCACTGCAACAGACTGAGTTTCATGGTCGAGCTGTTTTTGGGTGCGGATGACACCAAAATGGGGGTCAATAGAGAATCTTCCATGTGGATCACCAGAGGAAATTCTGTAAGAAACCACTTCTAAAGAATCTAGAAAGAGAAATAACAACAAAAAAAGTAAAAAAAAAAAAAAAAGAAAGAGATAACATTAATATTGGTAAGAACATCTGTAAAGAATGCATGATGTTAAATTCAGTGGAATAAATACAAGTTACACAGATGTTTAACTTCTTTGGCCTTTTTATGTTTCCTTCTTCCTGTTGCTGGAGCTCTTCAGTGAAATATGACTGTATATAGTTTGTCCATTTATGTAGCATTTGATTTTCATCTCATTGGTATGATAAAACTCTATAGAGAAAATAGTATGATAGCCTCTTGGTTTTCTCCGATCTAAAATATAGAAAGTAACCCATTAGTCTTATGGGATTAATTTCACTACACACTTCACTATAGGACTATAGGAAGGAATGAAACAGCTGGCAGTTCTCTGAGCAAACTTAATTTTACTGAACTTACTGTTCATGGAAAACCATTGCTATTACCCTTATACATCAGATACTACCTAAAGCAAAAGCTGTTTAAAGGTTCAGGCTTATTACCAAGGCCTCTCTGCAGATGCTACCTCACCCTGAGGACAGTGGTCAATGCACTGTCCTTCCAAAAAGAAGAAAATTAGTGAGAAGGACCTGACTAATCAAACTTACATAAAACCTCTGCCTCTACCACCTTACATGTATAGATCCATCATTAAGTTGGTATGTGGACTTATGGTTCCCACTGTTCTGCACAGGAAACAAACATATATGGCTGTCAGGATTCTCTGAAACTTCTGAATACTTTCTAATCATGAGTATTGCTCTGAGATTTTTCTTGCATGGCTAATGATTTAACAGAAGCCACACCATCATACAGATCCTTCCTGACACTTTCACAACACGCTCCCAGTCTCCCCACTTGCAATTATAGAAATCCAACTGGAAGAAAATGGAGGCAGTTGCCAATCACCATGAACCACCAAGGAGAGTACCATGAATCTCAATCTGTTCAAAAGGGCCTCCTGATACAGCAGCAATTACACCAGTTGCTGTAAATATCAACAGTAAATATTATTTAATGCTTCACAGCCTGAATGAATAACATGAAAGTCTAAAAAAAATTATCTGCAGGTATTTACAGTTAATGGTCACAGAAAAAAATGAACTTCAATGTAATCTCTGACTGAGCGTGCAACTTACTTGGAGGCTCTCTGGCCTTTACAGTGCCAACTGAGCTGTCTTCAGGTGCATCTTCAGGAACAGAAAACGCATACCGGGATCTCTCAAATATGGCAGGGGCCAAAGTAGTCTGAAGGACGTTTACTGTGATGTCTGCATTGGTGGCAGAGGGAAGGCCACCCCCATCCCGTGCAGAAACAGCCAGGAAGAGCACAGAACGTGTCAGGTGGCCAAGAGCTGAGGTCAGGTAAACAGTTCCTGAAAGCACACAGAAATAAAAGAGCAATGAAATAAGTTAAAATTCAGCAGGCTGACAAAAGTTTCAACATGAACCTCTACCCTTAGAGAAGGCCAGACAATGGGCACTTTTTGTACGGCTTCTGGGAAGCAATCACTTGCTGTCTGATCACAAGTTTCTCATAAAATACCCTTAATAGTGAATCCTAACGTCTGTCGAATTTGCAAGCTGCTAACAATTACATTTTATATAAACTATAAGAGATAAGTAATTATTTGAAAATACAATGCTCTGTCCAGAAATACAGCACTTTGGATGTCCCTTCCTCAAGATAAATACATTTTTTCATCCTTTAACTGCAATGAATGAGACTAGCTGTCTCCAAGTACATTCTCTTCTGACTGCTAAAATAAGTCTTCAGTAATATTAGATAATTATGCCCAATTTTCAAATACTGTCCATATAACTCCAGAAACCCACATCTATTATTACCTAAGATGGTAGTATGAGTAGAAAGAATGAACATGGCAGGAATCCTGCCTGTCCCATTCTTCTTCTACGAGTAAAAATTGCATGAACTTCAAAGAAAGCTTTGAGTGAAGACTTTTGAGTGAAGACTTCAGCCTCAGCAATGAGAATTATATTCAAACCACAGGTCTCTATGGGATGTTCATAACAGTCCACAACAATTATCTAAAACTGATACTTGTTAATTGTTCTGTGACAGTCATTCACTGTCCTTTGCAAGCAAATTAAGGATTTATAAATGAAGATACAAACCCACAAATAAATCATTAGCCTTCATAGCACTACAAAAGGTCTGGTCCAGGTGAAGTAAACATAACTAGTTATGAATTTAGGGGTAAACACTAGGTCAAAGGGCAATACAGCAGATCACAGTATGTTTGTTATTTCATAAATGGTATAACTAAATTATAATCTAAATTATAAATTAATTTATAATTAAGTATTACAAATTATAACATGAGGCACACAGCTGAAGACCAGGTGTTTACAGCCAGGTAAAAGACGGAATAAGGAAATGTAATTATGCCCTAGAGAGCATTAATATTGGTTTATCTTATCCATTCCAGCATCTTCCCTATCACTCACCAGAAGGAAGAACACTTGCACATTATTTGAGGTGGGAAAAATCCATCAATATTCTTTGGTGGTCATAAATTTTGCAGTACAAAGAACTATTTGTAAAGTAAGGTTTTGAACACGAAAATTAAGATCAGTGGTGACCAAATGTAAGAAAATTCTCAGCAATGACTGAGTTTAACTGAATACACACTAAATACTAAAATTGCAGTATGCTAAGTAGTAAAATCACAGTAAACTCAAGTGGTTCAATAGAGACAATTTCTACATACCAACAGGTATTTTTAAGAAATCACCTAGTCTTTTTCCTACAGTTCATACAGTTTTGCAGACACTGGTGAAGACACAAAACTTCTAGCAGCTCAGTAAAACCCAACCTTTAAACTTTGAACTACCTTTGTAATTTCCTGGCTCCTGAGACAGGTTTAGTAGGAATGCTGTTTGGTATTCAAGTCAGACATTTTATTGTCCTATTTGTCAGACAGGGTAAAAATTTGATTTAACTCAAAAGTACCTTAGGAGAATCAGTGCATTATTCAACTACAATACATCTTCTCAAAATTTTGGTGAAGCCACAACACTAATTTGCTACAATACATTCTTAAGCAGGATAATGGAGAATATATAAAATCCTTATAAATATTCAAATATGCATGTGGCATACTTTCCAATTACACTGCCAGGACATTATGATAACAAACTGTGTCTTGACATCCTTAAAATGCATTCAAAGGGTCTTCTGGATGAAGGAAGAATACTTTCCACTAACAACAAATGTCTCATTCCAGTGTGACAAACCACAGTAAAAAAACAACAGAGCTACAGATGGATGCAGAATTCATTGCTGATCCAGCTCCTATGCCAATAACTGATGCACTTCCAAGACTCAACCTTATTTTGGCCTTTTTTTAATATTTTATTTTTTGTCTTTTGATGATTGGGTTTTACAGTTAGTTAGACATATACTTTGGCATTTCCTGAGGTAATCTGGGCAACAGTAGCTTGAAGTAAAAAGGGTTTTAACATTTTCTTTTCCAGAGGTTAAACATATAAACATGGAATTCAAACACTGTTGCTGTCAAATCAAGTGAAACCAATCAAATGGATTGTATTTTACTAACTTGACTAATTGGGCATTTTTCTATTAACAAGGCAAAAAATATCTCATTCCCATTTTGGATACTTCAAGATGTGAAGAGTGGGAAATCTTCTACGGAAAAGCATCATGTTGGAATTCTTACTCTCAAAGCAGTTAACTAACAACTTCAGAATACCCCTTAGCAAAGAGGGGAGCAAATAGTGCTCCATTCCAGGAACCCTGATGACCTGGTGGAACAGACGTATTTCAGAATCAAGATTCCTTCTCTGCTCATCTAGACATATTACAGCACAGCCCATGCCAGATCAGCTAAGAAAGGAGACACGGAAAAAACTGGTAAAAGATTCATTCTTTTTCTGTGTCCTAGGGAGGAAAGGGAATAGTCAAGTACATCTCACCAACTCAGCCCTCTCTTGCATGATCAGGGATGCCCTAAGAACAGTGGCAGATGCCAGTAAAAAGTACCTGTCTTCCATATGGTTCTTTCCAGCCTCAAAACTGTAGTAGGCAGGAGATTTTATAACCCAGTTTGACTTTTAATTATATATATCCTGTTTCTTTCAGCATTTGTAGGACTGCGCACTAGCTTTGTATCTGGCAATATATAACCTATACAGACATTTGAGACACCTCTACCGTATGCTGAGGAACATGACACATTAGGCTCTATTATGGCACTATATGACAGGAAAGAAGCTGTAGAACTAAGCAGCATCTGGGATCCCACTTTCTACGTGGTTAGGTAAAAATGTCAGACTATGACTAAAATGAACAGCCATGACTGCTTGGGTCCAAAGTAGCTGCCAGTATACCTCAGAGCAGGCTGGCTAGGTCTATTTGATCTGCTGAAGTACAGTGTAGGAGACCCCCAGTACTACATTGCAAAGGCAGGAACAGAGGGCTAACCGCAAGAAGCATGGGGCAGGAACTAGCTGTGCAAGTCACACACTTGGTGTGCAAAAACTTGAGGTATGCCTTGCTAAATAAAAGGCTGAAGATGAGTCACAGTTTTTCTTTCTTTCCTGTTCTGTAATTAAGAAAATACAGTGTCTTATTATTGTTATTACCATGGTCATTTGCAGCCTGCAATCTGTGGCTTCAGGAAATTTAAATGACAATTAGGTTGCTGTGGTACAGAATATATTCTTCCATTATGAACAACAGTTCATACAACAGTTTCTAGAAATGCTGACAATGTAAAGGGAATAATGAGATGGCTCCTCTGTGAGGAACGTTTTACCAAGACCAAAGCTCTCAGCAGGAGACCACACAGACACAAGCGTGGTTCCACTTTAAGAAGTCACTGTGTGAAAAATGCCACTTCCTTTCTTATAGCTTGTCTCCCCATATATATATATATGGACAGTCTTATCTGCTGCCTTTAATAACATTTAATTCCCTTTTTCAAAATCTATGGTTTATATTACTGCAGTGCCTTGAAGATGTAATTTCAAGTAATTTCTCATTGCGCACAAGAGAGCTGGAATCACTTGTGCTTCACAGGTGAACAATCATATAATTACATACCAGACAAAGCATTAACATCCAGCCTCATTTGCACCTTGGCAATCTCATTTTCTTGACTAGATCTGCATTCGTATAACTAACTGCAGATTCCAATCTTTACAAATAAAAAACATGACACAGAGACTGCCCATCATGATTCACATACACATTTTAGATCGAATCTGCAATGCTTGTTGAAACTGCCACTGCAGGCCTTGCTCCAGGGCAGGTTAGCTCAGCACAGCCATGCTGGAATTTACAGATGTTTTGCTGCAGAACAATCTGTGCTCACTGGCTAGCATAAATCATTACAACGGTTTCAGGGATTCAGTGTACGGTGAGAGCTAGTACTAATAAAGGGCAAAATCATTACTGCCTAATCTTTGATCTCCTTCATGCTTTCTCACTCACTGTTACATGCTACTGTACTAACTTCCAAGAAGCTCTTGCTCTCCACTTTGTACCTATTAACAATGAAAGATAAAACAAGCCAATGCTTGTGCAGAACATGCAAACGCATTAGTGAAAGACAGGATTCTGCAGCACCTGCCATCTCCCGGTAATTCTGATGGGATTTGTTGTTCTTATTTTTGTGGAAATGCACCCTACTCCACAGGTGGGTCAGCTGCTAAGGGCTGTTTCTCAAGAGTTACGAACAGGAGACAGGTGTACACATCTAATGATTCTCTTAAAATATATATCTGATCATCTTCATGATCTTGTGTTCAGTCCTACCATTACAACGGCATCTATCACCAAAGTAGGTTCACTCACCAAAAGCACTTTTTGTACAGCAGACATAATGCTGGTTATCTCAATAGGATTTCTGCACATAACCTCTAGCTGACCAATTTGAAAACCTGTTTTTCCACAGGGTCCTCATGTAAGCAAAGCAAAAACCAGACCTACATTTATAGCTATTTGTAGGTAAACAAAACGTTTTCCACTAGTCAAGCACTGCAGAGGCAAAGATAAAAATCAGGACACACTAACTTCAGGACACTGGATTGCATAGAAATGTGTTCTTGCTTAAAAAGCTTCCAATATTTTCTCATTGTTCATGAAATAAGAAGGCAATTCAGAACAAAGCAAGAAGAACAAAATCAGCAACTATCAACAGTGTCCCCTAAGACCACGAAACTGAACACCCTAACAACTTTAAATAACATCAGTGTTTCTTCACCAAATATCTTAGGATGGGTCAGCTGACATGACCTGACACAGCTCAGACAGTAAGCAGATGGCAAAAGGTAGGCACAGTTCATCACCGCAATTCACCTTCAAAGCTGGCCGCTGGACCTGCTGTTTAATACTGCATATCTGAGAGCTGCATGCAGTTAGGAGGTGTAGACTTTGCATGAACATTAAAACCAGCATTGTTCTAGGGAAGAAACGACAGTGTTTCTACTTGACATATCTGACTCATTGCCTACACTCTAATCTTAGGTTGCCATGTAGGTTCCTGTTTTAGCTATTTACCCGTATTTAAAATGCACCTTTTTAAGTGAAGTTGCATTCTTGAAGGTAACCATAACAACACTCTGCCAAATGCACTGTTTGAAGGGCTGATTTAATAACTGTCAGGGGAAAGGAAAGAATTAATGAGGAATTACGTTCTTATTTACAGTCTAGCTGCTGTAATACACACAGCTTCAGCTCATAACAAAAAGCTTTAAAAAGCTTAATCTTGATGGCATAAACACTGTTTTGCATTTCAGTGAATAAGAGGACCATTTCAAGTCCAAAAGTATTCGGCATTTGAATGTTTTTCTAGTAATTTAATGATTCAACTGGTATCGATCTCTTGTCTACATTTGTATTTTACAAAAGCCTCATACCTTGCACCAGGGATGCTTTTGATAGTGGCCCATCGCTAGCAGATTTCTCTGCTAAACTCAGTTTTCATCTTAGAAAAGGAAACATAAATAAAAGAGCTTAGTGTCTATAATCAATACTATATAAAGATATCGTATTTAAGCACAAGACTTTGCTTAGCATATGAAAGTCTGTTCGAGAGTAATTCATCCAAATCTCACCAGGTTGGTAATCTGCAATATAAGGAACCAGTACCTGGATCTGTAAGCTAATGTACAATTTTAACACTCCGCTCTCTACTGTTAGAACATTTTTTATTATTTTAAATACTACAGGTTAGAGATAACTTTTGTGAGCGAAGAAATATTCATCAACACACAAAATATTAATTTCTAATTAAGGCAACTCCATTATTCACAAGCAGAATATCCACCTGAGCATCAGCCTCTCATGTTGAATGGTTTTGTATTATCATAGAATCATAGATGGTTAGGGTTGGAAAGGACCTTAAGGTCATCAAGTTCCAGCCCCCCTGCCATGGGCAGGGACACCTCACACTAAACCAGGTCACCAAAGGCCTCATCCAACCTGTCCTTGAACACCGCCAGGGATGGAGCATTCACAACTTCCCTGGGCAACCCCTTCCAGTGCCTCAGCACCCTAACAGTAGAGAACTTCTTCCTTATATCTAATCCAAACTTCCCTTGGTTTAGTTTATACCCATTACCCAAGACTAGGTTGGACACGGCTTTGAGCAACCTGCCTGCCTTTGGCAGAGAGATTGGGACTAGGTGGTCTTTAAGGTCCCTTCCAACCCAGACCCTTTTATCAACTCAACTGGGTCTTCCTGGTCACCACAACAATTGTTAAACTGAGGGATTTCAGTTTCTCGCTTACTTTGTAAACCTATTGCTTCATTTCCTTTATTTTTAACATTCAAGACAAATTAAATATTTTGCTTGATCCTCTTCCTCCCATTTTAAATTTCAACATAAAATCACCTCAGACTCTGAATGAATTTGTATTTGCTACATATCCTTCAGAATACTGTCAAATCTAACAGCTTCCCAAAAACTAATTTTCCACAGTACATATTTAAAGAAACCTGGAGATGCTGAACCAACTGATTGTCATACTAATCCATTGTTGTCTCATTATTTCAGCCTACCATAAAACTCACAGGACAGGACTAGGGTTTGGTGGAGTTTTTTTGCTTAGTAGAATGCTAATGTTAGTACAACAGAGGTTTTATGGCTCACCATAGGACATCAAAATTAAAACTTAATACAGAAAAAACAAGTATTACTTTGATGTAGCTTCCTCTATATTGCCTATTACATGTTTAAATAATTCTTCCCTAACAAAAAAAAAACAACACACCACCCAAAATGCTAATTTGTCAGTAAAGCAGCATATAACCAAAGAAACATAATTTGTGTTTCCTTTTGTTTTGTTTCCTTTAATCTGACATAATAGTAATGCAGAGCATGTTTGCTGTCTGACTGCATACAAAGAGAATGCTTCCACATAAAACATGAGTTTCAAAAAATCCCCCACCAAAAATCAAAGCATGCACCAATAAGTGGGCATGACTCTGGTCTGCTGAACTGCTGTATTTTCAAAGACAAAGGCAGAGCTTTCATTACACAATCTACACTGCCGCAGCATCCCACTAGGTCACCTTTGCTTGCTTAGCTTATTGAAGTTTTCCCAAAACATCTTTTTAACCAAGGACCTTTTCAATCAAGCTGCCAGCCTGCAGATCCAAAAATAGCTCAGTGCACAATTCAACTGCCAATGTAACTGGAAATGCTGTTTCTTTGAAGGCACAGTACCAAAAGATGCACGTTTCCAGCACAGATACAGAATGAAGCCTAATATAAGACCAGCAAGATATATTTGCTGTTCTTATATTAAGAGCATCACAAAACAGATGCTCATCTTAATCCTCATGAATTGATCTTCTGCCACTCCCTATTACATTCATTTTAACAGTCCAACAGTGTGAAGGCATTTTGCCAAGGCTGTCTGCTCTCTTTGTGTGACCTGCCGCTTTATTCTTTTCTTTATGTTAACTGAGAACATGAAGTACATTAAATACATCTGTATTTGAGACTCATATAGTCTCCATCCAAGGAAAGTGTTGATTGTCTGAACTTTACTGTACAAACCTCACATTACTCGTCTCCTACAAAAGGGGAGGTTTGGGCATTTTTTTTTTTTTGCTTGTTTCCATTTTTCTTGTTAGCAGCCCACATCATCTGTGCAATGCCAAAGGAGTTCACTCTCTGTCTCATCTGGTGTGTTCCTGTGTTCCTGAGATCTGACATTGACTATAAGAAAAGGGGGTGAGCTAGAGTATTTTTGTAAATAATTTGCACTGTATCATGTACAATGAAACTCAAGTACACGTGTCACCACACTATTGTATGGTTGAGTTTTTGGCACATAGCTTGTAGGAATTCTTCTCTTTGTAGGTGGTCAATTCTATTGGATTTTCTTCATAAAAGGAAAAGGAGATGCATACATTAAGAGCTGGCACTATGGGTGTTTTTTCATGCTGTTCCCCTACACAACTTACTTTCAGGGCCAAAATCTGCACTCCAGCACTTAATACAGCAAATTTTGTGTGCTTCAAGGAGAACATTCTGTTTCCTGTATTCTTTATGTTAGGTTTTTCATTAGATGAGATCTCAGTGAAGGTAAATGCCCACAAATTACTCAGCTGAGACCACTAATTTTTCCTTCGTGACTTAACTCAAACAAAATCCTTCAAAGGTGAAAACTTAGTGAGTGAAACCAATGTCTCAGACATATTCCCCTGATTTGCAGCATTCTGAATATGCTATCCATTTCATATGAAAGATCAGAAATACAGTAATTGAAGAAACTGCATTTTTTTTAAAAAAACGGCCTCAAAACATTAAAAAATAAAACACTCTTAATTTTAAATGTTATTTATGCAAACCTCTTCATATGTTTAGCAAATGTAGTACATGCTGTATGAAAATGTCAAAAATAGTTTAAAAATAAACTATTTTTTCCTACAATACTATACAAGAACATCATAAATCATCATAAAAATTGCCTTGTTTTCTTTAGAAAGGATGCATCCCCATTTTACTTTGATGCACATTACAATCTGCTATATATTACGTTCTATAATACATGGAATTAAGCAAAGTTTGGAATTAAGCAAAGTTTGGATTTTTTTTTTTTTCCCAAGAAGAAATTTTGGTATTTCAGCTTTTGTTTTCAACCTGTATTGTACTAAAAAAAGACAAAACTTTATCATGCATGGAAAATCTCCTAAGATATGACTGCTAAACAACATTTCTATTTTCTTCAATATAACAAAACTTGTCAACATCTTTAACTAGAATGAATCTATTCTGGTGCTCTGAACCAAAATGTTTATTTTAAGTCAGTTTGACATTAAATCACATTTACATATGGTGCCACAGTGCAGTAATGGAAGCAGTACAGTACTAAACTGCACGCTGCCAAAGCAAGAAAAACGTATCAATGGAACGACTGTTCTGCACAAGCTCTACACTTAATCTGTCTTTTTATATCCATTGTCAGACACTGTTAAAGATGAGATGCTGGACTTAAATCTGTGTTTTGGCTAATTATGTTAATAATTCTGATATTCTTAAATTTGTATGTCCGTCAGATATATTCCTCACTTCATTTTTCTCCAATGGACTAAGCTCCTAGACTGCTCTATATCTCTTACAGGACATTTTAGTTGCATGATACCGTATGCTATTTGGTTAAAAAGAAATCAGTATGCATCTTAAAGGAAATAAATTATTTTTTAGCAAGTTAAAGTTTCCTCAGGGGGATGTTCATTTTGTAGAAAAAGCTGTACTTCTGTGTCAAAAATATTTTTCTAATGCTAAAAATGCTAATTTTTTTTTTAATTAAAAATTTAATGCATTGAAAATGCTCTTGCTAAACCAGCTCTTGTAACAAGGCTTGTCTGTTGTACTCAATATGTATTTTTTGGTATAAAAAAGTAACAGATGTATTATGACAAAAGGTTGATCCAAGTATCTTCAAGTCACTAGAAGGATCTCCAAATTCCTGTACTGGGTTTGTGTAGGTTTTGGTAGTAGGGGACTGGCTTCTATGAGAAGCTGCCTGAAGCTTCCTTCATATGCAGTACAGCCAATGCCAGACAGCTCCAAGACAGACCTGATGCTGGCCAAGGCCAAGTAGTAAGTCAAGTGGTAATGGATATAAACTAAACCAGGGGAAGTTTAGATTAGATATAAGGAAGAAGTTCTTTACTGTGAGGGTGGTGAGGCACTGGATCAGGTTGCCCAAAGAAGTGGTAAACGCTCCATCCCTGGCAGTGTTCAAGGCCAGGTTGGACAGAGTCTTGGGTGACACGGTTTAGTGTGAGGTGCCCCTGCCCATGGCAGCGGGGTTGGAACTTGATGATCTTAAGGTCCTTTCCAACCATAACCTTTCTATGATTCTAAGCTAAGCCTGGAAAGAAGGGAAGGGTGGGAAAAAGATGTTTTTAAGATCTGGTTTTATTTCTCATTATCCTACTCTGATTTAATTGGTAATAAACTAAATCAATCTCTTCGAGTTGAGTCTGTTTGTCTGTGAAGTGAATGATCTCTCTCTGTCCCCATCCTGACCCATGAGCCTTTCATTATAATTTTTCTCTCCTGGTCTGCTGAGGAGAAGAGTGATAGAGCAGCTTTGGTGGGCACCTGGTGTCCAGCCACAGTCAACCCACCATGCTCAAAGGAACATTCTCATTAAAATACAAAGAAGGAAGGGTATAGCATTTAATTTAGATAGGATTCACAGAAACACAAGCCTAAATATCTTACATAGTCAAAAGAAACAGAGAAGCTAAATTAAAGGCTTATACTGCTGTAACACGCACTATGTGAATGCTACCTTCTCCACATCGTTTTCATACAAGGTTTAAATCAACAACACCTTCAAACAAACATAAACCAATGGCTCCTGCCTTTTACTTAGCCTTCAGAGGAATTTCCTCTGCACACAGTGGCTAGCTAGGGGACTTGCTCTAAGAATATGAAGCAGACCATTTACCTGAAGACTGACACATGAAGTCACACTGGCCTAAAATAATTTTCAAAGACTATTATTAGTTTTGTGGAGGTAAAACAGCTTCCTTGAACCAGGGCTACAATAAGATAATAACCATCTTTTTTATCCAGCTCTCATGAAGGCCTTCATTAAGATAAATGTAAAAACGAATTATATGCCTTTGGGTGAAGGAAAATATTAATGCCTGTAACATAATAAAAGTTTATAAATTCAGCTGTTAATCCCAAATTCTTAAAGTTAGGCACTGCATAGGTTTTCTGCCACACTTGTGACTGTATCCTGTGACCTACATTTTTAATTACCTGCTGAGCCATAACTATAAATAGTTATAAAAATCTGTCTTTCAGATAGCTTTTTAGGTAACAACGGGAAAATAAACAAACATAGCTCAAACAGTTTCTTAGCCAGAACAGCTCTTCAACTTGCTCTGTTCTAATCAATTCATGAGTGCTGTTCATAGATCATGCATGGATCAGATATCTACAAAAGGAAACATAACGAAGCCAAGATGTTGTTTACACCAACACTAGAAACAAACGATAGCAAGAGTCACGAACTAGCAGAGGAACTGGTTTAGTTTCCTATCCATACATTTTTCTAGTTACACAGTTCTTAAAGTGGTTTTTCTTGTGGACAGTCAATCATTAATCAAATTAAAAAGACTTCATTTCAATTTTTTTTCTCAAGGGAAAATGCAATAAATGTTATTTACTTGTACAAGTGAATATAAAAATAATAAATGCATGATATGAAAGCTAAAATAGCAAACAAATATTACTAATAAAGACTTGTTTAGAATTCAAAACACTTTTAAATGGAATATTTATTTGCTTTATGAAAGGCTCTTTCTTCCCACTCCCACTGAATTTATCTATATACGATATCTACATCACAGGGCTTGAAACAAAAGATGCAGCCCCTTCAAGGAGCCTGAACGTGGCTTGACCTCATAATATTTCTGTATCAAAAGTACCACTGATATATTCTGTACAGTCAGTGCTTGACCAGCTGATATATCCTGTACTTTGAACTTAGTTCACCTTGCAAAGCTAAAAGCTTTCTTGCTACATCCATACAATTGCTTTAACAAAACAAATGCCAGAAGCAAGCCACAGCAGTGAAAAATTTGTGTTCAGTTTTTTACTTTTTTATCCATTTCTCTTTTAAAAATTAAAATGTTAATGAGGCAAAAAAGTGAATTATAAGTGCAGAACTCCAAAAACACCCACAAAGAAAACTACAGTGACACAAGTCTTCAAATCCACAACCTGGATGCCATAAAATAGAAATTACATACGCCATGGAGTACAGCATCAACTTGCATATGATTTTAATGTATCATAGTGTAATGTGACAAACAGTTAGCTACTGATTGATTTATATCTCATAATACTGAAAATGTCTCTGTCCACTTCTATGTATAATGCTAAGTGCTATAGAGAACATAAGTCAAAAAAGACCGATGCACTGGATTTCATTGCTCGTTTCTAAATGCTCTATCAGTGAGAAAAATTAATCGTTTAAAAAATAAAACTTAGCAGTAAGGCAAGTTCATGGAAGACTCCAACACCATCATGTCCTTTTAGGTCCTGTAATAATGAAAAAGCAGATAAACCACAATATGTCATAATGCAAACAAACCCCCCCTGCAGAACACATCAGTAACAAACTGCACATCCACAAGATCAGAAAACCAAAGACAAAAGCTGTAATATGATCTTATTTAGCTTATGGGTTTGGGGATCCGTGTCCTGAAGAATTCCTGTTGCTTGTCATTCTTGTTCGTTGTCCTGTGTTCACAAAATGCAGCCCACATAATTAGATAAAGTTCCTCACATAACCTTCAGATTGGAGACACCTTTAAATTAGGCCATATATCAGAGCATATGAAGACAGCTTTAGCACAACAAAAACTGGGAAATGCCACTGTCGTAGCATGAAGTAAGGAGGAAGAGCTCAAAATCTCTGTTCCATAAGAGCGAGACACTTGTTTCACCTCACTATGAATACTGAACTGGTTTTGCAGCTATTTAACCCACAAAGATGGCAGAACTTCTGTGTGACAAATAGGCAGTTTTAATGTTTATAACGTGTATTTTTCTAAGAGTTAAAAATCACTCTGCTCACCAGTGACTGAGCATAAGCACTACTGCAGGTAGATGCGGAAGAATATAAAAGGAAACAGTGTATTCTTCAGAAAAAAATCCTCCACACCATTAATATTAATAAGTTAAAAAAAATAGACACAGTCTGACCTCATGAATTACCCCGGAGATCTGAATAAATGCAATCAGATTCCAAGCACTATGATGTCGGGAATAGTCTCTGACCTAAATGCTCTTCTCATCACGAACTGTCAGCAGTAATGACCTCAAGCAACTTCACCCTGAATTTGGCCTGCCTTTGATAAAATACCATGATTGATCCACAGATGATAGTAACTTATAAACGTATATGGTCTTCATGATTAAGCATGACATTTTTTCCTATACAAAGTGTCAAAACTGGAAAAAAAGGCCATAAGGTCACAGTCTGAGGAAGAAGCCTTTGAAAAGAGAGGACTGATGCAAAGCCAGCACTGCCAGCATGACCCACAGGGGCTTTCTTTGACAAGTCTGCTGGGGCAGTTTTAAAATGACCAGTTAAATGCCTGTGGAGATCCAGATCCCTAATTATTGATTGACCTATATATTTTTGGCATCAGTTATGCCCCTGAGAATCTGATTTGACAAGTAGTTAAAAGTCCACAATTAAGTAACTTCTGAAATAGCCAAGACAAGCAGAGCAACTTCCTAAGAAGATTAGTTTCTTCTGTTCATCAGAATATTTTGGGGACCATGTAAGAAAGTGAAAATAGACACCATTTTGAAAGAATAGAGCCTTCCAACATTTCGTATGCCAAACAGCTAATACATACACAAGTACTACAGCCCTAAAAATTCTTAAAACATATAAAATAATCCCCTGTACCATTACCATCACAAAGGAAAACCACTGATCAGGACACATTCATATGGAAAGGCTGGCTCTCAAGTAAAATGGTAGCTGCAGTTTAGATACCCCCTCTCTGAAAGACGTGGTGGACATTTGCAAATACACTGCTCATGTTCTTTCTAGCTGATCTTGATAACTATCTTAAGGTTAGAAAGCAGACTACAGAGGCTGCTTTGTGGCCATGGGAAAAATAATTCAATCTGTGAGATTCACCTGTCTTCAAAAACATTCACCCAGATTTGCTTTTGCCATAGTTGTTTTCTCGCTCTCTTCATCACTCCTTCATAGAACTTCTCCAGACACCGGAAGGACAAAGGGTCACATTATGAAGCAAAACACAGAAAAAGATATTTACAAAGCTAATCACTGAGTCAAGCAGGGAGGCAGCTGGACATTATTACTGTGAGCAGAAAGGGGACTTATTCCAGTACAGTGGGGGGAAAGAAGATTATGACAGAAACAGAGATGAAAGGAAAAGCATCTTGAAAGGTCTTCCATTGCTCTTCAAGAGTAAGACCTAAACACTTCAGGAATTCAAATGTTATTGCAAAAAAGTAAATTTTTTATTATTTCTTACAATTATGAATACATTTACTGCTGAAAATAGAAGATAAGTGGCATACTGCTTGGTCTGTGTTGTAATGGCATGTACTATGTTTCCCATTCTCCTGTTTGTTTCAGTGAATGAAGTTAAACCTAAAGCCTCCAACTTCCTCTAGAATTATTTTCCATTAGGATGTAAGTTTCAACTATATGACGTGACTCCAAAAAAAAAAGCATCATCAAGGAAGAGATACATGCTGTATATTTATAGACTTCCTGAATCGTAGACTCATACAATACCTGTGGATGCATCCACTGTGAAAAAAGAAGAAAATTCTCCCGGGACCAGTTCGTACATGACAGCACCATATATTCCCGAATCTCTGTCTGTAGCAACAACATTGATGATCTCTGTTCCTGGCTGTGTGTGACTGCTGATGCTTGTTACATAGACAGCTTGTTCAAAAACAGGACGATTATCATTAATATCTTCTATCTCAATGCGAACAAAAGCCTGGGCACTCAGCCCACCCTGTTGGATAAATCAGATGAGATAAAACAAAAAAAACAAGGTCAATTTTAAAAGTGTACACAATAAGATGATGCACATCTGGCTTCAGCCCATCATTAGCAACAGAACATGCTACAATACTAAGCAATGAAAATGTCTGTTAAAAACAACTTCTGGTATTTATAATACCCCAAAATACTACATTTAGGCAAGCTAAATGCTCAGAACAACTCCAGTGGGCTGACAGACTACACTAAATTCAAATTCTTATATTTTGAGGCCTGAACACAAAGTTATTTTTGTTAATATTAATGAGCAGCACACATGTCAAACCCTTACTAGTCTGACTTCACTTGTTTTTATTGTAGTCACCTACACATCGCTTATTCTTTCACAGATAAAAGTCAGGGCTTTCTGCCCAAGAAACACATGCCCCTCAGGTGATTGTGGTCCTCCAGTAAAGTGGGAATAACTTCTATCTTTAAGTCTTTCTGATTTAAAAGCATGAGCATCATGACAGCAAATATGAGGCATTTTCAACTGTTGGTTGGGAACACAGAGAGAGCAGAACAGCCAAAAGCTGATCTGTCAGGCTCCTGCCTGCAAGAGCTAGCCTCAAGTTACCACCCTGGCACGTTCAAGCAGTACTGCTCACACAATGTGTGTGTCTATACATATATGTTTATTTCCTTACACTAAGTGTGTGCATATATATTTCTCTCTATATGCACATATGCTTGTCTATATACCCACATTCATTTTGTGTACACAGAGACAAAACAAATACCAAATTCACCTAAAGTACATAGCTGAAACCAGTTTGTTAATGTAAAATTCATAACTGATTCCATAAAATTATTTCCAGCACATTTGTGATTTCACAGGGAAAGAGATCTCACCACCACACTTTCTAGGGGGCCTGGCTCAACTTCCATGCTCTTGTTTCTTTTCCTTACACAAAGAGCTGGGAAAACAGCAAGGCCTTGGTCACAGCTTCAGCACTGTATCTCTTTACAGTCTCAGCCCAGCCACTGAGCTGCTCTCCACACAGCTAAAGCTCCTACTAAAGATGCCCACCAAGAGCACACTAAAATACCACCTGGGCAGCCACAAGGATGATACTTACCTTTGGTCTGCAGTGAAACCGGAGAAACGAGGAGCAACTCCAAGTTGGCTTATCAAACTATGCTACAGCAAAATCACAGTTTGCCATGGCAAAGCACTGAAACAGCAATTTACTTCTCAGAGGCACTACCTCATACTCCCTCCATCAGTTTCAAAGGTCTGGTATTTCCAAGGTTATTTTACAGCCATAACTACCAACATTTTTAGAAGAAATCAGCTCCATTGTGGCACAGCTAATGTAGTGGGGCACTGACATGTACAACGGAGGCACAAAACTGCACATGTATATATAGCCTGCACGTGCTGCATGCAGTACATTAAGATACAGATGGAGGAAGAATCCTGTGTTCTTCAAAGTCACGCTGAGCATGCTGTACTCATGCCAATTAGTCAGTTACAGAAATCGCTGACACAGATTGGATGTTGGTGTGTACACATAACAAGTTATGCTGAGCTAGCCCAAACTTAATTTTGCAGTCACAGGAGTTATGATATGAGAAGAATAACTAGGCTGCATATTTCTTCAATCTAATTGTTCATATCAGTTATTTTCAAAGCTGACCTTCAGGAAACTATCCAACGATTCAGATGGACGCTACTCCTTTAGACTTGCTTTATAAACATGACAATCCTCCCCAAAACTACTTTTGAGGGTTTCGTTATTACGTCCTCAGGTTCAGACTTACTTTGGGGCTAAAAATACTATCAGCATTCTCTTCCACATTTCCATGCGGATTTTTGTTTTGTTCTGGTTTGGGTTTTTTATTCCATATAGTCATATTTTATCTGCTGGGTGGCAGTGACATGCCCATGAAGGCTCAAGTATATGGAAAATTAAGATGATCCTGTGCATCACATATCTGTGCTTCAACTGCAAACTAAGAGTTTTCCCAGATCCTCCTGGCATGCTTCCATGCATGTGAGCAGAGCTCACCCTGCTGCGGAGGCATCCAGCAGCCAGGACACGTGCCTGGGGACCAGGGCTACCTTCAGCTTCAGAACTACTGAAACAGCCATAAAATCCTGAACCCTGCACTAATATGGAGATGTGCAGACATAGCAGGCTCACGGCCAACACATCAACCCCACTTCATTGTAAGTCCCTTACCCAATACCTTGATTTCCACAGGAAGGAAATCCCTGCACAGGAGCTAAGGGGTGGGAGTGAGGGAGTGCTTTGTTAACTGCCAGAGTGGCTCCACAGCATTTTTAAGGGAACAGGGGCAAGGAAGAAGTGAGGTCAAGAGTATAAAGCTTCTAAAAAGATGGTTGGAACAGCATGAAACCAATTTGCAAAAGCTCATGAGAATTTGTGTTAAACTGCCTCTTCCAAGTTTCATTATGCTACACAGACATTAAAAAAACAAACCAAATCAAACAAACCCCACCTACCATTCACCAGCCAATTTGTATTTATCCTATGAGTTACGCAAAGACTGCAAAGTCTTCAGAAATTGATTAATTCTAAGTGTATGGGGGGAACCAAATCTCTCAGAAGACAGACCAAATTCTATTATGGAGACAGAACATCCTTTCCTGAAGCAGCAGCGTATTCCCTCACATGAGTCAAATATAGTATTAAAATGGGAAGAACGCCCTGAATGTGTTCTGCAGTTTTTGGAACTTCTTGCCCCACTGATGGAAACGGTTGGTACACTGGCACACGTACTGTGTTACGTACAGAGGTGTTTGTTGCTGGCATTGGTCCATAACTGGCAGAAGAAGCTCTCATAGGCTTAGGTCATCTAATTTTGCCCAGCCTGTGAAAAAAACCTGTGTGCGGCAGCTCCCAGAGGCAAGGTGGAACTCTCCTGATCACTCCTTACTGTTCACCAGCATCAAGATTGTGCAATTCAGATTTTGGCTTTGAAGGCCAGACAAGTGTTGTCTGTAAGCAGGTAGTATAGTATAGATGCTCCTAGACAGAATATATATTAGCATTATTCCAATTAAACTTCTCTAGATTATGACAGATTCACACCTGCAGTCTACTTTTTATTTGGTTGAAAGAAAAAGAGAGGTGATGGGCATCATAAAAAAATGCAAATGAATAAACAAGATGATTGAATTATGCACAATACATAGCAATAAAACTTGCTGCCACCCAGCAGCAAAAATATGTTGTTAAAAAAAAGTTTCCTATATGAAAATGAATTCACATTAAGCCTCACTAAGACAGAAATACATAAAATAAGCATAAAAGGAAGCATGAATTTATGTATGTCATGGTTTGGAGACCCCCAAACAAATAGGGAAGAACACACAATGAAGTGCCCATTTCAGTCATGTTGTGAAGGCAAACAAAAGAAGCCGAACAGAGGACTTAGAACACACAAGACCTAATTTGAACATATTCAAGAACAAAATAAGTACTGCATTTGTCCTCCATAGTGCTTTCAAAACATGCAAACACTTTTACTGCAATCCCTGGTTTTCTATATTTTCCTTTCACAGGTCTTTATTTCACAGTACATCTGATCTAAACCCCTGTCAACCGCTTGTGGAGGTTCCCCAAGCAATGTACCTTCTTCTGACTGTTTTTTCCAGAGAAAGCAAGCAAAATTACAACTTTAACATCTTTACAAGAAATTTTCGGCTGACTGTAAATTCAAAAACTCCCCAAATACCAAGTGAAACTCCTTCTGATCTGTCACAAGTGCACCAGGGTGCAGTTTGAATGTTGGGTCTCCCAGGCTGAGGTGGCATGTGGATCACCAAAGGGTCACCCTCCCTACTGGAACAGCTCTCAGTCTGCCACAGTTCAGAGAGCCAAGGAGAAGGCTAGATGCAGAAGCTGTGGGATTCAGTGCAAACACCCTTCTATAAACCTAGCCACATAATTTATTTTCATATAAAAGCATTTCAAGGAGGAACACTAAATATGCACGTAAAGTGACTTTAGGACCAAAACTGGTGCTGCCAACTGAAAAGGCTAATGCTAATATTATCATCAGTTGTATCCCACTTAATCACTGAGGGTGCTCCCACAAGCTCTCATTGGGATGTTTATTTTACACCAGTTTAACAGAATCTTGCCTCTCCGTGGGCTCTTGTGTGCAATTTTAGTTCTCCCATTACACTTTCTATACAATGCATAAAAGACATGACTGACAAGTTCCAAAACCATGTAATGGAGTAGGCATGAACAGGTGGAGGAAACTGACAGTTTTGCTGTAAGAGAAACTGAGCACCACCTGGAAAACACTTCCTTTTCCTCCTCATTTCTAATTAACTTCATTATTTAGTTTCCTTTCCATCTCTCCCCCCTGCTTTGTCAACAGTGACCCTTCAACTCGTCCTCTGTCTTTTCCATACACATTTCTCCCCTGATCATAGAATCTAATTTGAACCCACCACCTAACTTCTTTAACCCATCAAAATCAGCACGGGAATGCCAGGAGGCAAAATATCTCACTAAAATACCTACTAAAGGTGGAAAGTGGCTCTACAGAAATTCAGATATATTGAAAATTTTGGAAAGCTAATACTGAATTTAGGTGCTTTGGTATTTAAGTGTCAGATAAGCAAATTTTTAGAAAGAAATCAATGGGATCTATGAAGTACTGACTTCCAATAAAAGATTAAGTCCTGCCTGTCACAAACAAGGCAACTGAAAATTGAACCCCTCTCCCTATTATTGAGCTGCTGAAAACACAAGGTCTCTAAATGAAGATAAATGACAGATCAGTTTATAAAATAAATACTCTATAGTATTTAATGCGTATACGATTTAATACGCATTGGCTGTTTTTCTTTGGTTTTTGACATAACATTTATCTCTAGAGCAATAATTTAACCAAAAACTGCACCAAGCTTTCTTCATGTGAACCTCTTTTCTTTCACATTTTCAAAATAATTTTCTGTCCCAGACCAGATATCTTAGAAACTTGTCAGAATTTGACTGCATTTTCCAGCTCTCACACAGCCTTTATTAATAAGACTAATCTGGATATTCCAGATACATGTACGTGTTCGTCATGTTAATACAGCTTCAAAACATGTGGATGAGAGAAAAAATGAAGGGATCAAGTATAGCAGAATACATAATTTTCTGTTGTCATACACTGTAATACTGTTTTACTCTTCAAGGCTTCAGTATCTGTACTAAGGTGTATGCTACAAAATTTTGCCTAGAAAGGAATTTTGAAGACAAAAATCACAAATTAGAGAAATTCTAAAATGGTCACATAGACTTACTTCTACTGTAAAGATTACAGACATGTCTGTACCATGAATACCTACTTCCAAGCACCAGATCTTGTAAAGTCGGAAAACTCAGACACGCCATTGCAGGTAGGCTGCACTCAGCCACAGCAGCAGCAATGGCACCAGCTAGCTAGAAAGGACAAGGAATTTATCCAGGAGAATCACTGGCAGCCATGCAGCTCTAGGACAAGACACTGGTTTATTACTGCTGCAGTCATCTTGAAAGCAGAGGGCAGAGATTACCTGGAGCCCACCAGTCCTGAGAAGGGGAGAAAAATCCACACATCCTAGAAATGGTTTTCAACAACTTGTTTAGAAGTAAATGTGGATTTCACAGCCAATTTTCTCAATTTGGGTAGATAAAAATTTATGGTTCACTAAGTATCACTTTCTGTCCTCTGCAACGATGAGAAATTTTATTCAAATTCACGCAACGTTCACATACTCATTACATTCTCATTTGAAAGTATACAGTCCATCCAAATTTGCAAATGCATTCACAAGTCTGGCAGTGTGGAAAGGTTAAACTTACCCCATCTGTAGCTTTTACTAAGAGATCATAAGTGGTTGGATCTCCTTCTCTGTCAATGTCTTGAGAAACACAGATCTGACCAGTACGTGGGTCAATCTGGAAGGCTTTGGATTTCTCATAATAATGAAATCCATCATAAAGGAAATACTCAATTTCACCAAACCGGTCGGCATCTGCATCTGTTGCCTTGACCTGCAGGTTAACAAGAGAGATAAAAAATGAATACAGTGAAACCATTACTCATTCATTTAAAAAATCACAGATACTTTGTTTTAAAGTTACCTGTTTGTGTTATAAATGTGCATACACAAAAGAAATACAAACACACTGCTACCTCAGCTGTCTGCAGTTTACAAAATAATGAGTCAGCTACTGACAGCATATTTATTGCAACAAGCACACAAGATCGATTAGACCTGTCTGTAACATGATTTGTTTATCTGTCAATAATTATCTGTCAAGTGAACTTCCCATGACTGGAAAAGCCCCACATATTAAACCATATCAGGAGGCCATACCTTAAGCTACTTTCCCTTCACATTATTTCTACCTGTGGAGGTACATCTTACAAAAACCATGTCACACTTAGGTCAGAAAAGTGCTGCGGGACATTCTTACCTTTCTTATTCTTTCTAAAAGACTTAACTTAGTTTTCATTTGAAAGAGGGCTTGGTGGCACAGTGATCCATACAAGTTAAGGACTGGAGGGGGTGTTTTAATTTTCAGTCATCTCTCCAAGGAGCCTTCTACCAACACAGCTAAACGTGACTGTTACATATATGCACAGAACAAAGCAAGAGATGCACAGACTGGAGCAAGTCCCTGTGAGAGACAATTACCTTGCCAGCATAGGCTTGCATGTAGCTGTATCTGCTGACTAACAAACAAGCCTAACACCTTTTCTTTTCAGCTATACTAAGTACATCCATAAAGCAGCATAAATTCTGCTATAAATCCCAAACAAGACATGAAAACTCAGAGTCACTTTCAAGATGCTGCATCGCCTTCCTTCAGCTGAGTTTTGAAGGACTCATACAGCGTTACATGAACAATACGAGGTCATGCTCTTTAACTGAATAAGGCACTGACTACTCTAGAAAGTACAAAACCCCAACAATATAAAACCATCAAGTGATTATAAATTTTACTACAGAACTTACCCAAAAGATTTTTTTCTAACACAAATATTTTTCTTTTTACATTCATGGGGGGAAACAGAAATCAACATACCTCTTAGATAGCTTAATAAATGTTTACCATAGCAATACATCTTGCCAATACCATACATATGTGCCCTGCATGAGGAGAGGCTGAGATTTGGGCTTGTTCAGGCTGGAGAAGGTTTGGGATGAGGGATTTGATAAGTGCCCTCCTATGCCCCAGAGGAGATTATCAAAAAGACAACACTAGGCTCTGTCCTCAGGGACTGTCTGTCTGCAGGGCAGGAGATGAGGAAACAGTGGTCACAAGTTTAAGCTGCAGAGGTACCAGCTAGACCTAAGGCAATATTTACTGTGAAGATGATTCAGCACTAGAAAAGGCTCCCTGCGCAGAGAGGCTGGGGTCTCCATCCTTGGAGTTCTGAAACCAAAGGTAACACAACCCTGACCAGCCAGGGTTGTGGCAAAGACCTCCTGCTGACCCCTACATCCCCAGCAGGGCCAAGGAATAAAATGCTGCCCAGCTGCATTAGCACTGCAACACAACAGTGCTGCTTCACCAGCCACCAAAAGTCAAGTCAGCAGGATGTTTGAGTGTGAAACTTGCTCTTTGGCCAAGGGGTGGATTGGTTAAATACGTACTTGACAAACAGAATAGTTATGTATATTGTGCCCTCACTTTTATTGCTCTAAGATCTCTGATAACAAAACATTTTGTGCTGAGTTTGGCTCTTCTCTCGCATGTTCTATGATGAAAGCTTTCATTTACATTTGCAAACAACTTGGAAGAAAATAATTTATAAAAATATGCATATATTAAGAGAAACAGTATTTTTAGTTCTGTAATTTGGAGATACTTAAAGGCTTTCTCCTTCTCGGTTTTATTTTCTACTTATTCTTTGATGATAAATCCTGTGTTTTTTCCATCAGCCTACTTGTACAAAGTACTGAAGTACAATGCCTTAAGAGAGCTTTGGAAACCTTACTGCCACAAAGCCCAAGAGTTGAACCGCCAGGAGTTCACAGAGGAGACCTGTGCCAGCCATCGCATGCACATAGTCTGGTAAGGCAAGACTCACAGCTATCTACCACGGACAGGGCAAAGGTAGAGGTCTGCACATGACTGCCCATACAGATTAGCATCTGGCATGGTTTTAGGCATGGTTTCAAAAAAGACCAAGCAGGACAGGCCAGGGACTATTGCTAGCAATAAGTTTGGATGAGGTCATCTTGTTTTGGGATGTAAATTAATTTAGCTACACGGACACAAGCTGTTCCTGGTCATATGGTCTTAGTGCCCCAGAACATCCTTTGTCTGCTTCTCCTACTAGTACAAACATGGACTTAAAGAGCAGTCAGTGCCTTCATCGCACACTTGCTTTTTTGCCCACAGAGGAATTGTTTTGGCACCAAGATACTGAACAGGGACTGAATTAAAACCAAATGAATGAAACATGCCTTGGAAGTCTGAAAATCATAGAAGTGGGAAAAGGGAAACCATGTAAAAAGTGCCAAGGCAAATTATAAAGCTAAATCTTACTCTAGACTAGTTACTTCAGTCAGAATTTAAAAATGACAGCTAGCCCAAAAGATGCACATGTTATTTCAATTATTTTTTTGCTTGTTGTGGTTTACTATTTGTTTATTTTTAAGCACCCTGTGGACTTCTCCACTTCTGCATGGGATGCTTAAGATTTGCTGTGTTTCAGAAGAGGTATCATTGGGACTGTAATTGCAGCACATAGTCCAATGCTTCCTTCCCCCATGAAAAAAATGTCTTCTCATAGCACTGAGGGCCATTATAGCAGAGTTGCTGCTGCTGCAAATAGAAAGCTCCTCCAGGGGAGCCCTGAGCTTACAGAGCTCTTCATGTCCCTTTCACACCATTGCAGCATGCATCCCATGGCTTCAGCACAGTGTGAAACATGCAGCCACTACTGACACCAGTCCAACCACTTGTTCTGGGTAAGTCAAAGGCAGAACTCACGCTCAAGTTCAGCGGAACAAAGATTTGGCCCTAAAAATAGCTGTATACAAATCAAGTCTACAACACACTTATTTCACCAGCCTTGTACTTTGTTATTTCTATCATAAAAAATAATAAACCATAAATCTGGTGTGCTCTTGGTACTCTGCCACTTGGACCTTAAAAAGTATTGCAATTTATTTCTCATGTATGAAATATAATGTGGGTGACAATACTGAAAGGTTCTTTCTCCCTGTGCCTGCACATGTTTACGTATGCTAACATTTACATCTGCAACTGAGCATGACTGATTAATTACAGGTGTGAAATTCAAGGGTATTGTTAGAAGTTTAGGCCATCAACTTGTTTTATTTCTTGTCAATTACGCAGTGCCCAGACATTGAACAGCACATGCAAAGGCATAATGAATAACAAATTTAAATAACAATGCTATAGTTCAAAGCAATACAAATTTGAGGGTCTAATTGTGTTCAACTTCAACTACTTTAATCACCTCTCAGGCAGCAGAACAAAGTGGCATCAATTTTCGCATTATAAAAATATGATCTTTCTCCCTGTAAAAGTCCTTCACATCCGTTCAATTTCCACCAACTTAATAGTCCTTTTTTAATCACTCATCATGCAACCTTTGATCTGAAGAGGGAAGAATCTGGAATTAAAAGTGAATGAAAAGTTTACAGTAGCAGACAGAGCTGATGTTGAATGGCACTACACTTGAGGTCAGGGGAACAATTAACTGTTATCATTGAATCACACAATCATTTAGGTGGAAAAGACCCTCAAGATCATCAAAGCTGTTTTAGAAGGTGAAAATGTGTAACAAATTCAAGTTTTCTGATACAGCTAAGAGACCAAGTCATCACAGATTTTAGAAATTACAGCACACAGTAGTCACTGTCCAGAACACATCAGGTAATCACAGCATACTGCAAGAAGTACCAAGCCTACAGAGCATTACAGTAGTTAAATGCCAAAGAGCTGTGAATTATAGCAGTTCAAACAGGAGGAAATGAAGGAAGAAGCAGGAATTTTCACAGTGGATTAATCAAGGGTGTTGTATGTCAGCAACATCACAGAGGTGATAGAGCTGAAAGGACTTATATGCCTTGGAGATGTGGGAGGCAAGAGAGCACCAAATCTGTAACACCTCTTTTCTGACAGGCTGAATATGAGATTGAGATCTAGGACAAAAGAAAGTGGGTAAAAGAGAGGGCTATGCTCACAGGACCTTTCTCATTCTTTCAATATGCTAAGTTGAAGATTATATTATTAAAGAGTGTAAACTTAGGAATAAGTAACTACAGGACAAAGTATTTCCCAAAGAATCATTTTTAAAAGCCAACAAAAGTAACGGTATGGCTAGCTACTGGCTGGACTTCTGTCATGCTTTTGGTAGCCTACATCCTTTAGACAGTTTTTACACTGTCTAGACTGCAAATTCATTAGAGAAAAGAAAGTTTCTTCTGTCCTGCTGACACCACCAATAAAGTAGTAAATGGTCAGAATGCAGACATGCTCCCAGGAGAAGGAAAAAGGGGGACCTAGAGAAATCCCATGGAAAACAATTGAAAAAAAAGCTGATCCATCTATGTGATGCTCAAACAGACCAGCCCATGAGAAGAATAAATGGTAGAAACTGGTAGACACCAAAGGTTGTAAGAAGATAAGGAGAGAAAGAAAATTAGTGCTGGAAGTGCAGAAATAACCTTCCATTTGCATATGGCAAAAGGGGCTGATCTCAGAGAAAAGAAAATAAAGGGAATCACTGTATAATTAAGGATAATTAACATCACCTAAATGTACATTTAATCCTATAATACCTGTACAGGTTTGAATGGTGAACAAAATGCTGACAATACACTTAAAATAGGAGGGGACAGAAATACATTTTTTCAGTGCTATGCTAAGGAAGGAGAGACTTTAGAGCTTGTAGAAAGCAAACATTTGGCAGATGTTCAGCTGGTTCCCTTCACTTCGGCAGAACAATGACAACTCAGCAATGGGCAATATGTCCTCATATTTTACATGCATGAAACAGTGTTACCAATAAATGATTAGTAAACAAGATCATAAAGAATTATATCAGCTCCTAAAGCCCAGATTCCCTTAAAATGGTTTAGCGTTTAAAACAAAGTCATTCCCCCTCCCTTTTAAATTTATTTTTCATTTCCACTGTTTAAAAGTCCTCAAGCATATATTGAACTGGGTCACTTCAGTATCAACAGATTAAAATAAAGTTCCTGTCTACAGATTTTACTTTCTTTCCTTTATTTTCTAGGCATTGTTTCCTGGTTTATATTAGCTGAGCATATGCTGAAGAGCCGAGCAAATATTTTGTATTATATGCAAAATGGAGAGAACACTTGCGCACACAAAACCACATCAGAAAAAACAATCTTATTAACTGTGCAGATCAAAAATTAAGGATCTATAGACAGACCATTTCTAGGATTTAGAGTATGCAGCCTGAAAGATGACTGCTCTGCAATGCTGAATTTCACATGTGAGTGACCAGAATTAATTTTATGGCTTTCAGCTAGACAGCATAAAAGTAGGCTATGATGGGAAAGAGCAGTTTGCCGAATAACTGATGACAGTGGTCATCTCAGATAGCAATTAAATGAGACTAAAAAAAAATATTAGACCAATTTTTTATGACTTAAGAATTGCTCCCATAACACATTTTTGTCAAGTTTACTCCACTTAATTTCAGCTAACCAATATGCAGCTTTTATAGCTCATAAAATCTGTTTGGAGGGACTCAGTGTCAGAGCGTAAGACAGACTTCTATTTTGTGCATAAAAAGTGTGTTTAATTCTGTCAGTTGTACCAATAACATGAAAAACAAGTTAATCTCCAGCACTCAGTTTCAAAGAAAATTGGAATGCAAGGTAAACAAAAAGCATACTCCTCTACTCCAAAATATTCATCATCAGAATGAAAGAAAGGACAAAATACATGGATGAAGACATAGGGAAACTATCAGGCAACTGAAAGGAGACTGTTCAATGATAGAGTTACGTTGCTGATGAACAGTGTAAGCATAGTCCTGCCTGCAGACATGACTAACACAAAATCCAACATCCTTCCAATCAAAGGGTCAAAGGACAGCAGGCCTGTTCATGGCAATACAGTAATGCCCGATCGCAGACCCTTACCAGATAAGCACTGCAATTTCACATGCAGCCAATTCAAACACAACCTGAATGGCTAACAACCATATTGTGGAATTATCTGCTATGCCAGATCTTCGTGCCAAGTCCATGGCCACAGGGAAGGAGGGGAACAACCTGCTTTTGTGGCATGCTGTCAGTAAAATGAGACTGCAGAAATACCAACAGTAAAACTACTGGTAATCAATATTCCTCAAGAGTCATCCAGGTGCAACTGCACCTGTGAGATTAGCACATGAGCAGCCAGAACACACATCATCAGATGTCTTCAATTTAGCGTCCTCACTTATAACCCTGGTTGGCAAGAAAATAGTATATAAAATACAGTCCAAATGATCTTGACCTCATAGCTTCCTGAGGCAGTAAGGACTACTCATTAGGGACTGCAGTGACAGGACAAGGGGTAACGGGTTCAAACTTAAACAGGGGAAGTTTAGATTGGATATAAGGAAGAAATTCTTTACTGAGAGGGTGCTGAGGCACTGGAATGGGTTGCCCAGGAAGGTTGTGAATGCTCCATCCCTGGCGGTGTTCAAGGACAGGTTGGATGAGGCCTTGGATGACACGGTTTAGTGTGAGGTGTCCCTGCCCATGGCAGGGGGGTTGGAACTAGATGATCTTAAGGTCCTTTCCAACCCTAACTATTCTATGATTCTATGATTCTAATAATGCCAACACCAAACCTGAAGACTTTAATAAATACATTACGTCTCTGGATTATTATTTGTCTGTCTCAATATGTATCCTCAGTCATCATCTCCCTTGTATGGGAGGTTTAATGTACAGAAACAGGAATAAAGCCTCAGAACTACTTGCTGAAGTCCTAAGGGCATAAGCTTTGACTTCAACAACAGGAACTGTTTGTCTGAGGACTTAACAGCCTGTACTTGAAAGACAACTTGCACTGACAACACAAAAAGCCCCACTCCTCATCCTCAAACTGGGCCCCATCTAGAAAGCCACAAGCCAAAATAATAATTGGAATTTAAGCTGAACGTTCAACTGGCATTGTTGATTGCTTTGCCAACCACTACAGGTACCGCATACTCCAGAAAACAAACAGTAAAATTGACTGCACTCATCTTTGCTCTGATGCAAAATATCTCCACTTTACTAATGTTAATCTTTCTGCATTCTTTTCATCTACTATAGCATGGAGACTACTACAGCTGAACCACTGACACTAAGCACAACACATACACGACCTAAATAACCTCGCCTGCAGCAGAAGCTGACTTCCCCAGGTCACTCCAGAATTGTTGTCAGTTTTCCAAAGGTGTTCATAACCTTTTCAGTCAAGTCCCACCTACATCTGAACAGCCTTTAAAGTGAAAGTACAGAAGCTTAAACTCAAGAAGAAAAAGAGGGTGGACATACTCTGTACTCAGTGACAAGAATGTGCAACGTGCGATTCACTGTAACCTCAAGTAAGCATCACATTTTTCAATTAGGATACGGCTTTTGGTTTTGGCCTTTCAAACAGTTATTAAATGGTTCAGCAAATGCATTTTGTGTGCTACCTGCTTTTTTATTTTTGCATGTGGGTGGCCCATTAGTTGCACAGAAATTCCCAATAAACTACAAGGTTTTAAAATGAGGTAAGAATAATCTCATTTGACATATGAATCTCTTATAAAAGATCCCACTGATTTTTATCTTTTTAATAACACATTGATTTTTTTTTAACATTCTGTATCTTCCCTGAGACAAGTAACTGAAAGTAAACATATTTTACTTGATGAATGATTATGATATTTTAGCTTTTAGCCTTCTCTGAGCTTCTAAGTATATAACTGATGACAATAAACAAACCTGCCAACAGAAATATTGACGTATCTTTGATTTACTGCTTTCAGTTAGTCTCCAAAAAGAAAGAAAGATTAAAATCACCAAAGGAGAAAACAGCATTAGTATATTACAGCATTATGCTTTCATTCTGGAAACCAGACATCATCCAGCAAGCCAAGCCCAGATCCAGGAAGAACTGGCCAATTCAGTCTTCATAGTAATCTGTAATTCCTGCTCTGATGCTATCCAGAGCCTGAATTCTCTCCTATTTAACCAAAAAGTTCCTGACATGCCTTCAGTTTTGTTGCTATGCCTCCTGCAAAACAGCACGAGCAGCTAAATCCCCTTGATGATAGCCAGGATCCAGAAGTGTGGGAGGCAGGTCCAATCTGGAAGGCATGTCCTTATCACTCCTAACACACCAACAGGATCTGGACCACTACAAAATAACTAACAGTTGTTGATGTCTGAGCGCATAGCAAGCAGCAATGCTGCTGAGGCCTACTTATACGGTAGAGCAGTGGTTAAAAAATGTGTCTTGGGAGCAGGAAGCTTAGGTTCCAGCATCAAAAATGTCTACTAAAAGGACCAATTACTCTGTCAGTCTATTTGGTCCACATTGCCTTCCTTCTTACCATGCAAATATAACCAAGTAGAGCAGCATTTGTTTTTACTGCCTACATAAACCAGAAGAACAGAAATTAAAAGAGAACATATTTTTGAAGAAGGAAAACTGATTTTTGTAGCAACTAGCAAATATTTGCAGGACTAAAGCTTTGTTTAATCATCAAAGTTAAGACCCTACTTTTTAGTAAAAGCAGCTCCATCCATTCATTAATAGTACTCATATACCCTGCTATAATTTTAAATTTTATAACATCCTACAACCTTGCAATGCACTGTGAATAGTTTAAGTACAAATCCATTTTTTTTCATTAACTTGAGTAAGCTACAGAGCTCCAAGACTGAATATCTCTGCCAAGCAAGAGCAGAGCACAAAAATTTCCCTATTCTGTGCTAATTGCACAAAGCAAGGAGTCATGGGTTTAATAATCTAAAATGTCTATCTCACAAAGGAATATTTGGTATAGAACATGTTATTTTCATGATCTTGCAGTGGCACGGATTTAAGACAGGCTCAAACTGCACACATATACATGTTCATGTAAACATTTTCCAAGCTCCCAAACCAATTTTTATCTGCTAATTCCTGCTCATGAACTACAATGCTCCAACCAGTGCTTCTGGCTAGACTGATACAACTATTTATGGAACCACATTGTGAACAAGATGTCTAAGAGCACAGCTTAATCCCTCCATTTAAAGAAAGAGAATACAGAATAAAACCCAAGAAGTTATTTGCCTATAGTCACATTACCTAAATAAATTATTTTCTTAGTTTACTCCAGGGTCAGACTAGCAAGGATCAATGAACAGCCAGGGTACAAATCTCTTAAATTGATTTTGCTGTCAGAGTAAAAAGGTTTGTTAATCACCTTTATATTAAACAAAGATGATGGGTGGGCTGCCTAAATTGGCACTTACAAATACACTCGTAAATTGCTGCACTTGTTGGGTAAATGTGGTGGCTTAACATAGGGGAAAGGGTAGTATGGCAAGCCAACTGTGACCGGAGAAGCAACCTTTGAGTTATCATTACCAGCCCAAAGAGCCTTAGCAGGTTACCTCAGAGACTGTGCAGCTTGCACAAGCCCAGAGAAGGCTTCAGAGAGGGTCCACCGAGAGCCTAATCCCTCCTCTTCCTGTATTACAGCTGTGGCTATTCTATGCATTGCACCTGGGTGTTTGCTGAAGCAGTGAGTTGGCTGGTCATCACCTTTCCATAAATCAGGAGGGAGTCCTCCTCAAAAAAATCCCAAAACAAGCAAGTTGATCAAAGCTAAACAAGTTCTTTTGCATTCTTTGCGACATCAGATTTTGACCTACTATTTCAGCTTATTTATTTCCTCAATTAGTGGTGGGCTTCCTTTTAGCCATACTTCTTTTACAAGTATTTGTCCTTTTGACCGCTGCCTGAACCAGTGTGTTAAGTGACAATGGATTTGTTTACTTTACCTACTCTCACCCACACACACTTGTAAAGCAGGTATTTTTATTACATCCATTAAAAATCTGATTTTGTAATGACTGTAGCCCATGGTACTAATGTAGGTCAGATAACAGCAATATCATTATCATCATCCTGTTTGTCTCATTTTGTTTTGATCAGCAAGGTAAGGTTCAACAGCACTAGTTGAAGACAGGCTTTTCAGGTCACATCAGCACAGTTAGGCAAAGGTTCCTATCACTTTGCACCTCTAACACTCAGAATCTGAATGCTCATTCAAACAGTCAAATATTAACAAATATGAAATGCCTTCCAGTCTTTAGACACTGCTCATTTACATGCTGCAGTACTTTCAGTTATTCCTGTAGAAGTTGCGTCCCTAAGCATTAAAAAGAATAAACTCTCTCCTAAGGGAAACATACATTTTGAGTGACTGGAGTCTTATAAATCATAGCCAATTTATATTTGGAACTAAGCAGATAAGGGCTCTCTTAGTTCACTTCTGCCTTTATGGAAAATTTAAAACATGGCCAAACTCACAGCTTGAATAATCATATAATTTGAAAAAAAAAAAAAAATTTGTATTTTGTTCATCGCAGACAGAAATATTAGCATTATCTCCTAATAACTGGTGCAGAAATGAAGCCTGACACAAAGTGTAGAGACATTTCTCCCCTCCTTCCTTCTAAATGAACTTTTCATATACACACAAATTTTGTTTTCTTACTCTCCAACACTACATGTCTACATTTCTAGCTATATTTCCCCTATAGAGTCTCCACTCACAATTTAGAGGCTAGCAGACTACAGTGTGCAAAAATAAGCAATCATCAGAAAGATCAAAAGACACAGAACATGCAAGATCTTAACCTCAACTGCACGACATGAAGCAATACCTGGGATACTGTCTAACAAAAGCATAAGTCTTTAGTACTTTATTTGATCTGAAATACAAAACCCACTGAGTGCACAATAAATGTGTGTAACTAAACAAGCAATTTTTTCAATTCAAGTTAGCTATAAATTTTACAAATATAATTTAGATGGCCCAGTTTTGGATATGTGGAGGTGGCAGAGCCACCCCCAAAAATTTAAAGAATATCACCTATAAGCCATGATGTCTAAGCAATGATATGCAGAAGCACCACAAAGTCACCACCACTCGACAGTTAACACAAGCTGTTCTAAAAATACTCCCAATATCTAAACCAGAGCTTTCCATAAATTACTTCCTGTTCCTAAACTACAAATCCTAATTAGGATTATGAGAATTGCACTTACGTGTACAACGAAAACTCCATTCAGTGAAGAGTAAGCAAAAATTACCCAATACATATCATGCCAACTAAGCCATACATATCAATAATTAAAACCCTTTTAAATGCTACAGATCTTCAAATGAACCCAGTAACACCACTAACTATACCATCTCAGAATTATGTGGCTAGAAGTACCTCCATCCCCTTTCTGACCAGGCTAGATGTCTGAATGACATGAGGTGCACCAACCTTCCTTCTCCCTCGATCCATCTCTGTTCATACAGCTTCCGTGCACAACCCCAATTACATGATGACCACGAAACCAGCATATCATATGCATGCAAGTCAGGATACACAGCCAGATAGTGCATTACATGCTTGTTTCATTTGACAGTATGATGGATGCACCTTTATCGTATGGGAACCCAGGAGCAGACTCTCCTGCTTCACAGCTGAGAAGTTGAGAATTGCTGAGTTACAGAAGTTTGCATGCCAGAAGAGTCCAGAGCCAACTAACAGTCAAATCAAAGAGGAAGGGGAGAGAATAACAGTACTATAGCCACGAACCTGCAGCACAAGTGGATCACGGCCCATCACATCTGATGTATTATAAACTCCATATACTCTATACAGCAATACCTTTAGCTGCATGCGTTGAGAGCTTTTAAATAGCATGATCTAATACCTGAAGAACCTTAAGCCTTTGCAAAATACATCGCATAACAAAAGGAACATCATACATGGGTGTAGCTTAAGCACATCTACAAGCACAGAATGAGGCTGAGTTTTATAGTAAAACATCCAAGGAAAGCTCACTGTGTACTAGCAGCAAATTTTAATTAGTAAAAGCAACAGATGGATTAAGTTCCAGGAAGGAAATGAGAAGGGCTGACAGGGTATAAATTGGCCACATCAGTGATACAGACGGAAGCATCACTTTTTTTCTGATAAGGAATTCTCCCATAAACAGGACACTGGAGTCCACAGTTCCTACACTTCTTGCAGAGCGTTAGAGCTCTTTTGAAGTGGGAGATGATGAAAATCAGATGGCTAGGTCCATTTGCTCAGCTCCAGAATTCTCTGAAGTCTTTTGTTTTCTCTTAGGAAAAGGAAATACTGTGTTCTGGGGACTTGTTCTGAACATGTTGGATGTAACCCTTTCAGTGATCAAAACAGTTAACTGGAATGAATTTCAGCTTCAGTGATCAGAAGATGGTGCTGGCAAGTAGAGGCATTCTTCAGTATCTGCTCAGCAGAAACAAAAATTGAAAACATAGCAACCCCAAAAAGAAGTGTATGTCCAACTTTGTGTATGCAGAATTTGTGCATCCATATGTTTAGGAAGGATTGAGGCCTCCCTGGATATTCAGACAGTGTGTCTCTAATACTAAATCACTTTATCACATGTGCTACTTTTAGACAGTCCATTCCCTATTTCCTCATTACATTTTACTCAAACTAATGTACGAGGCCATTTGTAGCACGGTATTTAAACTATAAACAGATCAGATAATCTTATTAAGCCAAAAGCATCCCAGCAGTTTTGTCACATCTATGTGCTAAATTTGTAGCTGTAATTTTCATTGTTGTGTAATGTTCCTCCATTTTCTGGAGAAGCTAGAAAGACACATTAGAATAGGGAACTGCTGAATATAGAGATTCTGCTCTCAAGTGCTTCCATCTCTCATGTGTATTAGTGTTACCTGTCCATGATGTTAGTTAGTCTCGGCTGCCTTTATTTGAGCTTTTCACCATCTGGCCGAAAAAATAAGTTTGTTTTTCCCAGTCACTGCCATGTCATTCCATTCCTAGCTCTGGTCCCACCCTTCCCATATCTCCACAGAGAGGGGCAGCTCCCCCTCAGCAGCAGCTATAGCGCAAACACATAGCAACACATAGTCTTTTCATTTAACTTTTTAAACAAACAGTTTCTTAAAGAGACCTGGCTCCTGTTAAACTACACAAATGGGAATCACAGCAGCTAAGATTTCACAACAGAGCTATTATAATTCAGCCACACAAGAGACACTAGAGAGCATTCAGTAGAGAGATGGGGATATCTGGGCTACAGTATGTGCTCTTTCCACTTTGCACCACTGGTTTCCACTTCACTTGTAAATACACCAGCAGATTTTATTCTCAAGATCTTGTTCCACTGCACAGAATCAGAGCTTGTTTTCTAGTTTATCCTGCCACATTAAAACCTCATTTATTTCTTCCCCAGCCTTCCTTCTTTCCCAAGTGAAACTGTAGCTTTTGAAGGAATATTATAAAGATATAAAACTTCCAGACTGTAGCAGAACGACTGAGTCTTTAGTCCAGGACCTTGCTCCCAAACAATGGCCAGTGCCAGAGCCTGATGATTGAGATGCAAGAACCCCACAATCAGTAAAACTACTCTGTACCTCTCTCCCTTCTTCTCCTTCTTCCTCTCCCTGAAAGGATTCAACATAATAGTTAAATAGGCTAATAACCAAGACAAGTCATGGCTACAAATTCCCTACTCAGTAAGAATTTTATCTCATTTTTTTCAATTTATGCCTTTTCAATTTAATGGAATATTTCATGCTGTTAGACAAGGAATGAAAAGCTCCTGATATCTACTCTGAACTATTCATTATTTCATAATTACTCTAATGTGCCCCTTTGTTAATTTTCAGGCCAAGAGAAACAATACTATTTTTTCCTTTCTATTCCCATTTCTCAAATGAGAAACATTTGACATTAAGTCACAGCTTGCACTGTGAAGCTGGGCAAATGGATCTGCAGATGCCCATCATTCAGCACTAGAAAAGCCCCATCCCCTTGACCGAGTATGAAGCTGGCATTGGTCAGCACTGTAGTAAAGGAAAACCTTAGCCTCTGACAATGTCCTAGAAAATGGTGGAGCAGTGCCAGTAAAGATCTTTCTCCACTAATCCTTGGTGTCCATTGATGCTTCTGTCCACAGGAATTGAGGTCTCTTGAGGTAGTGGGAACACTGGTGATGACTAATAACTAATCATTACTAATGATCACTTACACATGAAAGGTGAAAAGGCATGAGGTGGTCTCTTAAAATTTACCCCAATAAGTGTGCCAGAGTCCTCCACCAAGAAGGAACATGGAGCTGGTTGATCCGTCTTCTTCAGACCTTTATCATCATGGGAGCTGCCATCAAAACACACCACCATGGTATACCTCCACAACAAATTCTGACATGGAGATTGACTTCACCATAAAGTATTGAACTTGCTTACTTGGCAGATGTTTCAAATTTGGAAATATACCACTTCCTGTAATGCTAGATGCGTTCAGTATGCAGAAGTAAAGGTAGGCTGCAATAATGATGCACAGAGCAGGACTGAAATCAGCTGATAGAAAGGCTAAAGAATACAAACAGACAATAGGGAATAATGGAAGAACATGTGGCCTAAGCTGTGGAGGTATGGTTAGCAAGCAAAGGTCATGTTCCCATGTCTGAGCTTAATTAAGCACAGATTCTGTGAAAGTGAGAAAAAACACCAGTTGTGTACAGTTGCCAGCAGTGGAAAAACCCTGGAAGTTAACCAATAGAGATAGAAGACCAGCCGGCCAACCTTGTAGCTAAAAATTGTCTGTGAACTAGGAGCAGAGACCTTGAGAGGAGGATGTGTATATGAGCAGGGAAATCACCGAAATGCACCTGGAATGTACCCAATGCTGTATATGCCAACCAATCACTACGGGAAGCTGTGTGTACGTGGCAGTTTGACACTATATATACCCATTATTTGAGCACAATAAACGGATCACTTTTATCAATCATATTGATTGTGCATGTGTTCCCTCCGTGCGCGATGACACTAAGCAAGCACCTGTGCAGCTCAAATTAACTCTAGCAGAGAAGTGATGGGCAGTGGAAGGGGAGAAATGCAGTTGGAGGAAACACAGTGCAAAAGTTAAAATTAAAAATAGACATTTTTAAAACACCAGGTGGGGGAGTGGAGAGAGGAGATGGGACAAACAACAACAAAACAAAAACCCATCAAGGAACCGGACTTTGCAGAGAGAGGTGAAAACTAAGAATAAAAAGAGAGGAGAGCAATCTGAGCAGGATTTTTAAATGTGACTCTTCTTATGAGGTGTTAAAAAAGACACTTCAACTATTTATGAAAGAATTAATTATGCTGATAGCGATGGGGTTTGGTGGGAAAGCACTGGCTCTACCACAGAGTAAGTGTAGTCCATCTGGCCCACCAGCTCTTCTACACATACAGTTAGAGAAGCCCGCACACTTTAGCAGTCAACTGCCGTGTTTTGCAGACAGTTTTTTGTGACAGGAAACAGAAACACGATCCCCACATAGCCACCATGCTCTGTGCACCATTAAGACTCACAATTCTGCCATTTGAGCTGCTTTCACATCTGTAATCTAACGCTCCAGCAGTCCTGCCTGAACATACATCTGGTAGTGTCATGCACCAGGAGCACAGGTGGGATGACATAAAATCAGTGTGCTTTGAAGTGAATGCAGAATGGATTGGAAGTGTATCTACAAATAATTGAATACAGTGACCATGTCAGTAGCTGCCAAAGCTCATGAACAGTGAGCTGTCTTTAATAATTCTTGGTAGAGCTACTTTACCATTAACATACACTCATAAGTAGCCTACATGAAAAAAAGAGACTGACAGGGCTGTCACACAGCAGAGGATGTTTGCCAAGTACTTGATTACAGTAATTACCTGCTAGGCTGTGCAATACGCTCCAAAATATTTGTAAGCAAGGTAAAGAGATTTATAGGAAAAAAAGAAACCAAACAATAAAAATTATACTTTTTGTTCCTATGAAGAGGCAAAACTTTCTTTGAAGTTACAATGCATTCTCCATCTGCCAGAGATGCGATCTCCACAGACACTGTAAGATAGAACAGTAAGATTTACAATTATTTTCTCTCAGTACTGACAATTTAAAATGGTTTTTCTCTGTCTCAAACTGTCCATAGGAACTGTACTATTCTTTACTCAGAAAAAATTGCCTTTTTATCATTTATCACCTCCTATTATCAGGAGAAAATATCAGGAAAATAATCGCTTCATACATGCACTGCTACTGCTACTATACTTGCAATACAAAATCCAAGCTGATAAATAAGGCTATGACACAAGAGGGGTGGGAACGACTGGTGACCCAAAAATCGCTGCATGCAGTGCGCTAGTGCTGTCACTGAGAGTTGCACAGCCAGTGTTGCAAACCTTTACTCTGTGGCTAACTGTGGAGAAGCAAACTGAATCCTGCAGAGGAGGAGTGGGTGAAAGGGAGAAGGCTATGAGACATGAGATCATGATATTGGCATTGGACAAGTGACAGAAGAACCAAGAGATGTTGTGAAGGGTCTTTCAAGGTTAGTTATGTTTAACTAACCAATTTATCTCCTTTAGCTTTACTGGAAATGGCTTAAGTAGTTTGCTAGAGTTGATGCTTCCATCAACTGATGGAGTCAGCTTCCATCAGCTGTAATTGTGTGTTCCCACCACAACTAGGAGAAAGCTCTAGGTGCTTCCTAGCCTCAGCTAGAGACCAAAGAAAGGACATAAAGAAAACTCTAGAAACTCTCTGAAGAAAAAAAAAAAATCCACCAAAACGATTTCTAAAGCCATGAGACAGGATAGGACAGAAAAACTGTTTAAGGTAGGAGTTTTTTTCCATCAATTCAAAAAAAGGTCAGGAAAGAAGTTACAAAATTCCACTATAAAATGAATATAAAATTATACTACAGAGATAAAAATTATAAAATAACATGGTAGTTTCTGTGCTAAAGACAAAACCCCACAGCAACATTGTCATGAATTCCTATTGCTCTATAACACAAGGAATCACGAGTTTAGTAACACTGTCACAGTAGCACACAAAGGCATTTGCAAAATGTATGTCAAAATCCATTTCCCAGCATAGGCAGCATTCTCTATTACAGCATGAAATCCTGAGGGACTGATTTGAACTGACCATGAATGCACTCCAACACATTTTGAAACTAACCCCACTGTCACCACCTGTGGGTTCCAGACAAAAGAAAAGCCCTTTATGCAGGCCAGCATGCAGAAAAAGTTCTCTCTCTCAGCATTATATTCCTCCAATAAAGTGTTTGCTTTCTGTCCTGCCATTTAATCTGTAACATCCACAACATGACTACTAGTTGCTCTACCTTCCCTCCAGTCTCAATGACTCCTTGAATTACAGGAGAATTGCATCTTCAGTGTTTCAAAATGCTTAAACTAAATAAGCTTATCACAAATAAGCACTCTGATACCATTTCTCATTTATGGAATTAATAAAAACATATTTAATACCAAATTCAAAGTGAACTGTGCCATGGCATATTTACCCTCCTTTAATAATCTTTCCCCTTGCAAAGAATTCTACTCTATTTTAATATGCTAGCAATAGACTGGGAAATTTCAGACAAATTATCATTAGCTTTATAATGTCATCACCTTGGCATTTAAAGGAAAAGGAATGCTGACTCTATGCCCTTTTTCAAGGCTCATTTCACACCTAGTATAGAAAATAACATCACTCCACAGCACTAGTAGCAGTGATAAAATGTGAGCAGTCATGCTGGCATGCATTCATCTGATATCCATGCCCAAATCAATAGCACCAAGATAACTTTCCCAAAGACAATGAAAATAAATACTAAATATTGACAATGTTTTGCAAAATAAACGGTTAAAGACAAATTATGGGAAGCCTGTAACAACCAGGTGTTTTGGACTGCAACTTCATGACAGCCCTCTGCTTACAGGCAGCTGCAAGCAGGCGCGACTGCTGCTATGGGTGATAACACTATAGATAAAGAGCCCTGCCCACAGCTCAGATTACCAATGCCCAAATTTGGAATGCAACAGGGGAAAAAAAATGCATTTCAGGAATTAAACAAGGTGTAGGATTCATGCATTAAGTGTAAAAACTCCCCCTGTAAAAGTCAATTCTATCATTATTTATTTCTGGACTTCATCAATAAAAGCAAAGAGGTTATGCCAATACCAAATGGGACAATTTCATGACTGACATGATGTCTCTTGCAAAATACAGTGGTTAAAAGCCTCTTCAAAGCAAACAAAATTAGGACTGAACTCAGCAGAAAAATTAAATCCTTAATGAATACCTGATCATCACATACGCATGTCTGTCACCACGAAAACAAACTCATCAATTCAGAAAGCAAGAATTACATGACAGCAAATTACACAACTCAAAAGATCAAGTGTAGAAAAGCACAGTCATTAGTGCACAAATCTTGTGATGAATGAATTTGCAGTATGTCTGCCTGCTTTAGTTTACATGCAGCTCCTCAGCAGTCTTGAGGAATTCGTACTACTACTACAAAGATCATCTGCCTTCATCCATGGGCATATTGCACACTGATAAGACACCTTGGTAATCTTGACAAGCTTCTCATCTTCAAATGTGTTACTTACTGCAGTTAGGCAAGTAAGCTGTTTCTGCTGATTTGCAGGTAATAAGCATCTACAAGTTTGACCTTTGAAGCAGTGGAAATAAGAAAAAGCTGCAGTGAGATACAACTTACTGCTTGCTTAGTGCCAAGACGACAAAGTTGTGCAGTGAAACAGCATTTTTCTACAACACTTTCAAGTATGAATAGTACTAAAGCCTCTCTCTTGCATGCAAACCCAGTTCATGTGGTCTTCATCTCTGTACAAAGCTGCAGCAGCTGTCTCACATTAACATACTTAAGCACATAAATACAGCTACAATATAGATGTAAAATTATAAATGTTGAATTAATTTTAAGCTAGTATATAGTTGATATAAGCCCTTTTCTTCAGCGAGCATCAGAATCCCATAAATCTCAGCTACTGCTGAGGTCTCAGTTCTTATTTTCTTTGGCTGGGCAATATCTAAACAGATATATTTTTTCTCTTTTGGGGGCTTTAATCACTCAGTAAAGTAACTATTATTATTTTGTCTATTGGATTAACCTGTCCACAATTACATACTACTTTTATCTAATTTAAAAGGTCACACAGCAGTCACTTTGTGTGCGACCAGATAATGTCATGTGAAAAGCTGCATTTGGACCTTTTAATGTAAACAAGTGTAATAAGACTTCATGAATTTTGTGATAAACTCTCAGATATTTCCATAGGATACATTTGGTTCCCATAAAGCCCCAAACCAACAGCACTGGCAAAATGAAACCCCTTCTCTCCTCTGACAGGATAAGTTCCTGTTGATGTGAATAAGCACCAACCACAAAGAAACACACTTTTAGTACAAAGATTTCACTATCTGTACATGTTTGGATTTTCTGGTTTTTTTGCTTGCCTGCCAAAAGGAGCAGCTTCTTTCACAGTAGTTTCTGTGATAAAGACAAACGAAGCAGTAGTAACCAGGGCAAGACATTCAGTCTCATTCCTGAAGGCTAAGGAATAAAGAGTAAGAATATTCCTTAGTCACATGCTACAGAGCTGTTCCTAATAATCAGGGTTTGTAGGATAAGGACAAACAAATTCTTCACTGTTTTTCAATTATGATATATTCCCTTTTAAAACTCTTATGAGAAGGGTCTCCTTTGAAGCACACCGTATTTGGCTCTCCATTTATTCAACTCCTCTATTTATTTACCATCTGTAACATAACGTCCCAACTGCTGAGGAAGACAAATAAGAGACTTGACAAGAATTGCCTCCAAGTTCATGCAGGAACTGCCAAGAAGCGGAATTCCTCCCGACTGGGGATGTTACTGCCATAAACACCTCACAGGGGTTATGGAGATTACACTGAGCTGGTTTCAGAGCTCTTCTCAGAAAATCCTAAAACGTCCTGCTCTTCCTCTCCACAAAACCACTGGGGAAAATTCAATATAATGGCTTATGTACTGGGATGTATGCTATGTATGCTAACATCCCTCTCTGCTATCAAACATTAGAGTTATTTCCTAGGTATCCAAGACATAAATAAGATTTGCACGTGGATACTAGACAGCTGGCTGAACCCTAGCATTCCTAAACTGGCTCTGGTGAAAAAGAAGAGTTGTTAAAAAAATTTATCACCATTCAAGTATCACCAGCATCAAATATAATCTCCCTGCAGAACATTAGATAACCTATTTTAATATTCATCTGAATTCATCATCCTTCCCAAACACTCACAAGGCCAGAGCAGCTCAGAGGGTCCCATTCCTGTCACTGTTGGACTTAAACACAATGATCACAAGTTTTTTCACCTTTAGGCCTCACCACTTCAAATGGAGCAGATAACTGAACACACTACGACTTCAAGGCTCCAACCAGACTGAAAGACAAGGCCACAGTCACTCACCACATCTCCTCTTACTTTGTCTTCCTTTGGCTAACTCTCCATTAAATAACAGGTCAAACTCAACACTCCAATCCTCACCTTTAGAACTCTTCAGTGGAAATGACTTACCTACAGGAGAAACTGCTTTTCTAAAGTGACAGAACCATCAGTTTCAAGTTACATGTTCAAATGCTTTTTTCCACAATGGACGCAAAAAATTCAGAGACCATTTCCATAAGGGATGAGGACAACAAAAAGCTTAGCTTTATCAAAACAGAAAGCAAAACCCCTTTCCTTAAACTACTTATCTGACAAAACCAACTAAACCAAAATCCTCCTCCCTCCCCAAGTAAGCAGCATGTGGTCAGCACCATCAAAAGAAAGGAGAAAGAAACAAATCTGTGTTCTCTTAGGCAACCAAGCACCATGGCCAAAGGCACCACTAGTTTCTGAAAGAGACAGACATGCAAGACTTTCCCTTGAACAAAATTAAATTCCTTCCAGATGATTACAGAAATTCCCTTCTCAACAAAGCAATGAACACTGAAGTAGCCGTCCAAGCGGGAAGGATCTACAGCTGTGATTCAATCAGGTCCTACAATGCAAGGCTGAAGGCTCCCAGAAGCACTGGGAGATTCTGGAGAGTCTGAGGGACGCTCAGGGGTAACACAAGAACATAAACAAGGAGAGGGAAAGGAAAAAACAGAATTGGAGAATTACAGCCAAAGAAAGAATTACTGTTATTTGGGGTCTAAAGAAAAAGATGTTGCTAACATCTGTTATCACAGTATCACAGTATGTTAGAGACTGGAAGGGACCTCAAAAGATCATCTAGTCCAATCCCCCTGCCAGAGCAGGAACACCTAGATAAGGTTACATAGGAATGTGTCCAGGCGGCTTTTGAATGTCTCCAGAGAAGGAGACTCCACAACCCCCCTGGGCAGCCTGTTCCAATGTTCCGTTACCCTCACTGAGAAATTTCTTCTCAAGTTTAAGTGGAACTTCTTGTGTTCCCGTTTGTATCCATTACCCCTTGTCCTATCATTGTTTGCCACTGAGAAGAGCCTGGCTCCATCCTCGTGACACTCCCCCTTTATACGTTTATATACACTCATAAGGTCACCCCTCAGTCTCCAATTCTCCAAACTGTAGAGACCCAGCTCCCTCAGCCTTTCCTCATAAGGGAGATGCTCCACTCCCTTAATCATCTTAGTTGCCCTGCGCTGGACTCTCTCCAGCAGGTCCCTGTCCCTCTTGAACTGAGGGGCCCAGAACTGGACACAATATTCCAGATGCGGTCTCACCAGGTGTCCTGGGTTCAGCAGCAGCAGTCATTTTTTTCTCCTTCTTAGTAGCTGGTGCAGTGCTGTGGTTTTGACTTTCGGCCTGGGAATAATACTGATAAAGCCGATGTTTTCAGTTGCTGGTCAGAATGTTTACCCTGACCAAGGACTTTGTGAGTCTCATGCTCTACCAGGGAGGAGGGGAAGCCGGGAGGAAGCAGAGACAGGACACCTGACCCAAACTAGCCAAAGAGGTATTCCATACCACAGCATGTCATGCCCAGGATGTAGAACTGAGAGTCCCCGGAAGGGCTGGATCACTGCGGGGTGGGGGTAAGGTACCGGTTGGTGAGCAGTTGTATTCTCTTCCTTGTTATTTCCTTTATCATTATTATTATTGGTGGTAGCAGTAGTGATTTGTGTTATACCTTAGTTATTAAACTGTTCTTATCTCAACCCATGGGAGTTACATTCTTTTGATTCTCCTCCCCATCCCTCCAGGAGCGGAGGGAAGGAAGGTGGGGGGGGGAGTAGAAAGTGCGTGGTTCTAATTTACGGCCTGGGCTTAAACCACGACACCAGGGCAGAGTAGAGAGGAAGGAGGACCTCTCTCGACCTACTGACCACCCCCCTTCTAATACACCCTAGGATGCCATTGGCCTTCTTGGCCACAAGGGCACAGTGCTGGCTCATGGTCATCCTGCCATCCACTAGGACCCTCAGGTCCCTCTCCCCTACACTACTCTCTAACAGGTCATTCCCCAACCTATACTGGAACCTGGGGTTGTTCCTGCCCAGATGCAAGACTCTACACTTTCCCTTGTTATATTTCATCAAGTTTCTCCCTGCCCAACTCTCCAGCCTGTCCAGGTCCTGCTGGATAGCAGCACAGCCTTCTGGTGTGTCAGCCACTCCTCCCAGCTTAGTGTCATCAGCAAACTTGCTGATAGTACACTCAATTCCCTCATCTAAATCGTTGATGAATATATTAAATAATACTGGTCCCAGTACTGACCCTTGAGGCACTCCACTAGATACAGGCCTCCAACTAGACTCCACCCCATAGACTACAACTCTCTGGCTTCTCTCCTTCAGCCAGTTTGCAGTCCACCTCACTACCTGATCATCCAGGCCACACTTCCTCAGTTTAGCTATGAGGATGCTGTGGGAGACTGTGTCAAATGCTTTGCTGAAGTCAAGGTAGACCACGTCCACCGCTCTGCCATCATCCATCCACAATGTTATTTCCTCATAAAAGGCTATGAGGTTGGTCAAGCATGACGTCCCCTTGGTAAAGCCATGTTGACTGCCCCTCATAACCCTCTTATCCTTGATATACCTTAAGATGGCACCAAGGATAAGGTGTTCCATCAGTTTCCCAGAGATGGAAGTGAGGCTGACCAGTCTATAGTTACCTGGGTCCTCCTTCTTGCCCTTTTTGAAGACTGGAGTGACATTTGCTTTCCTCCAGTCCTCAGGCACCTCTCCCGTTTCCCAAGACTTGGTAAAGATGATGGAGAGTAGTCTAGCAATGATTTCCGCCAGTTCCCTCAGCACCCGCGAGTGCATCCCATCTGGACCCATGGATTTATGGATGTCCAGATTGTTCAACTGGTCTCTAACCCATTCCTCATCGACTAAGGCAAACTGCTCCGTTGACCTGACTTCATCTGAGGTCTCAGGGGTACAGGGCTGTTCAGGACTGCCTCTGGCAGAGTAGACAGAGACAAAGAAGGCATTCAGTAACTCTGCTATCTCTGTATCTTCTGCCACCAGGAAGACAAAAAAGAAAGGAAAAAGAAGGAAATCTGACATAATGTTGAGGAGTTGGAAGAGAATTCTCACATTTTCAACACTTTACCCTACTCTGTCTGCCTATGTCATGTATTCTTACTGACAGACATAAAAAAATCCCTTGATTATTTTGAAACCACATTGAACATAGTTGATACGAAGATCTTACAGCTGATTAAGACATACTTCACTACACAGAAGGTAAGAAGTGCATCTTTTCAATTGGGCCATTTCAACAAGCTAAGCATTTATGTAACTACTAAATCAAAATTTCACAAGGATGTATTAGAAAAACAATATTTTTATAGTATCATTATTCAATATGCTTAGGAAAAATGGAGATTTTTTTCTTACACTAACAAAACCCCAGTACATTGACAAGTTTTATAAATTAGACTTTATGTGCTCCTTCTCTGGTCATTAATATCACACAATAATGCCTTATTTTACACTTCAATAACTTCTTTGTGTATGTCATCTGGCAGGGCCAAGCTTCCAGTCCAAGAGTCTGAAAAGGGAGGTGGCACCAGAGCTCTGTCATGCTCCATGAAGAGTTTCTACTCCTGAGAAGAAGCAGGTCAGCTACACTGGCTTCTTTTGTCCCAGAAGATAAAGCTTACACAATTCTTTCCTTCCTGTAACTGCATCTGTCACACATCCAGCGCCTTGTGGAGTTTTCTTTCCTCCAAGAAAGCCATAACTGCTTTTGTCATGTCGCTTCAACTACAAAGGTGCTTGTGAAAACAAGTCTACTCGCATCTATATATCTATCCAACCTCTACAGTCAGAGCTGAGGATAAGCAGCCATGAAAACAGCCATCACCCAGGCACAGAGAATAACATCCAGGCAAGTGGAAGGAATGAGAGTATTTTCAAGCAGTCAGGTTTCTTGCTGCCTACGGATGCAAGCCTTGTGGAAGCATGTGAGCCTTCTCAGAATAAACTAAAAGCAGCTGTTAGATTTCTCATTCTCCTGTGAGCCCTGATTTCACAGTAAGGAGTCAGTATCCTGTTTTACAAATAAAAGTGTGTGGTTGGTTTCTTTTTCACAACAGGACCTGATCTGTTGGTTCTGGAGCTGCTCAGATGAAGGCAGTTGGATACACTACAGCTGCTCAGCTCCGGAAGAGAGTAACAAAATGCTGCCCACAGTCATTCTGAAGGCATAAAATGTGTGGCTTTAAATTTGTTTTAGGACAGTAGTTGACAAACTATCTGTGAAATGTGTAGGAACTGTACACAGCTGGGGTGGAATTTTTCTGCAGTAAAGAAATTTGGGAAATTTGACAGTCACTGTCAACTAAAATAACCTCACGAGGTTTTTCAATTACTGCTGAAAATCCTGCTATCAAAGAATTCAAGCTTTGATTCTTGAGTTAAAAGTCCTTGGACTCAGACAGCGAAATCCAGCTGCTCATATATATGCATCTAAAGACAAGCTGCAATGAATCAGAAAGTTCATTCAAAGTAACTTTCTTCACAATATCACAGAAATACAGACAAAAAAAAAATCACAATAGCAAGTAGAAAACCTCGGAAAGGTCATCCACAATTATAAGGAATTTATATTATAATACTAATGAAAATAGTGCCATCAAGTTCCAGAAACAAATAGAAATCTAAATAGCAGAGAGAAGGACTTTGAATTTTGCACTTTTTCATGGCTAGGACCACTGTAGTCAATGACACAGCTTAAGTTGCTATACAAGTACACTATCCAAAGCTAGATCTAAATAAGCAGGAACAGTAGTATTATTACAGACATCAGAGAACAGAGAGTGAAAAAATTAAAACTGGTCTTCCTGTTTACACTTACATGCTAGATGACTATGTAACTACAGGTACTTAAATGTATTGGTAAAGCCCTGGGTACCATATATTTTCAAGGCCTTAAGACACGACTAGACTGCAAGAGAGATTTCTTTTAGTCTAAGACTTTGGACATCATTGTCCAAGAAGGATAATCAACAGTTTTGAAAGAAGACACTTGCTCTTTTCAACTCAGACAGTACTAAAAGGGAAAATGAAGAATGACAGCAGGAAGAGGAGCAAATGGCTGAGAAACCATCCCTGAATGCTTATTTTCACGCCACTTTTCTCAATTAAGGCTTTCAACTTCAGTGGACAAGGAATTCAGAAATAGGACTATATACTAAACTCCACAATTACTGAACTAGAAGTGAAGACTCATAATGACCAGGAATACAGGAGAAAATGTACCTTTTGATATAAAAGTATAACAACACAGACAAGAACTACTGAAGTATGATGGTTAACAGACTAAGCTTTGATGTTCAGAAAAGCTTGCTGATACATGTCAGCAGTTCTCTGCAGGAATGAAACAGACTGACCACTATCTTGGGTAAGACTGGGACTTACCAACCACACTGCAGAAAGAGACAAAGTTAAAAAAAAGGTCTTTGGTTGCATAGTTGACTTAATTGACTTAATTAGAAAAAGACGAACTCTGCCACACACCAAAAATACATGACAGGACTCAATGTTCTGCATTTGTCACATTGATGTTACTAAATGCTCCTGACTGTTAAAGCATGAAAATGCAAATGTTGCTGACAAACATAAAAGCTTCTTCAATAATCTACTGCCATCTGTATTATTAAAAGCACATTTTTCATATAAGCAAGTTTCTGAGCAGCAGACAGAACAAGTCGCCATCCTGGCTCATGCTATGAAAAATTTTAAGATAATTCTATTGAGCTGATGAATACTATAATTATAATGCAAAAGTTTCACATGATCAATTAGAAAGAAACCCAACGCAACTAAAAATACACAAGAAACAAGATTAGGTTTTGTAGTTTGTATAGACGACTGGGAGCAAAGAACCTTCCCTCCCATTCCAATTTAAGCACTATCAATTATCCCGCTCACTGCTCAGAAACACTAGTTTATCTGAAAACACAACTGCAGAAAAGCCTTGGTAAGCTGGATACACTCCATGCTCTGTATTGCTGGGTTTAGAGGCCCAAAGCTTTGCATGAATCTAGATATGGGTCAGAGCTGGACCCTGGCATAGGTAGGAGTGGGAAAGGTAAACTAATTGTTATTTTTAATTCCCTTTATTACAAAATCAGTGCCAGAGAAAAAAAAAAAAAGTGTACCTTTTTGCACAATTTTTACAGAAAATATCAATGTCTAAAATTCACCAAAAGATCTGTTTTAATTATCTGCTGGACTTCCAGAAGATTTCTAGGTAGTACCTCTACTAAGATGTAAAAAATCCTAACTTTTTGCTGTGCAGGCTCCCCACAACCTGGTATTTATAGTTAAAGATGACTTTCAAATCAAATAATAAAGCTTGTGAACAGCAGAATACTTGACCACTTCTATGTGGTAGCAGGGTAACTATAATTCATTGTCCTAGTGATCTCAATAGCCTAACCTGGGGATTTTAAATCGGGCATGCACTTACCACATCTCAGTATCTTGAAAATACTTTCCAGGCACTATCAAAATAGCAAAAGACAAAAATAAAACAAAAAGACATCTACTACTAACTTATTAAACCCATCCATTTCTAACCACAGGGAACAGCAACATGAATTCTGGTTGAGTTCACTAAAATACAATCCTTATCAAAGTCTCAGTCTGTGAGACTTACAAATACCTTAAGTTACTGAAGTTTTTTCCTATATGCAGCTAACAAAACAAAATGTTGTGATCAACAGACATTCAGGACACTATCTAAACTTACTAAGGTTTTAATTGCAATACACAGGTTTAAGTTTCCAGTAATCCATTTTTCCTGCTCACAACACATACTAACCAAAGAAAGACTAACATATTACACAAGGGTCAGTGGTACTCCACTAAATGGCTATCAAAGGCAATGAGCACATTAAATGCTGAACAGGTGAAATTTCTACAGAATGGGAATGAATACATTAATAATCTCTCCTGAGGAATTGTATGTTAGGCAATTAACTGCCTAAAGTGTTACACTACATCCCACTACAGTGAATGCAGCTGAGGCTTTCCCCTTTGTTAACACCTGTACAAAGCAATTAAGCTCCAAAGTAACTCATTACCATTCCCAGCAAGTACTCCTGCAGAAGCATTCCTGAAGACTCACTTTTATGCCATTTTTACAACTTCAGTGCAGGTCCTTCCCAAGTCTCCTCTGCTTTATATTTAACTCATTAATTCAAGATAATTAAGTCCGGCTTTCAGTATCAAAGAGACCTCTGGGGGAAATAAACCAACAGCAATGCCAGAGTGGGAGTGAAAACAAAGAAAACTGAAAATTCATGGCAACCTCTCCTTCCTGAAAGAGAACCTTGCCTTAGTTTCCAGGACTTTTCTTTCTCTTTTGACTTTCTTTTCTTATGTCTCATTTCTGCGGGATGAATTCCATGTTCTGGTTTTCTTATCATCAGTTCCCTGGGAAACATCCTGGTATGCTACAGCATCTCACCAGAATAATATCAGTGATTAAGAACACCTTCAAGACTATAAATGTTTTCCAAGCACACATCTGCATCTGTGATTGTGGAAAATACAGTCTGAATTGTGACTATTTTGAGTAATCAGGAAAAGCCTTCGCTTATAGATATCACACACCTCCTTCCAGAAAATGGGAAAGGGAAGCTTGATTTCTGCCTCAGGCCCTATATGAGTGAATTAACAGCTGAGACAAAAATGAGAGAACATTTACTTTGTTAATTTCTTTGCTTTCCTTGAAGAATCAAAAAAACTTGCTTTTTTGCCAAAGAATGTCAATGTTTCATTCTGCCTGCAACACCTTGTTAATTTCATATTTAATTTGAAATAGGAAAAAGCAATAAATTTCAGATTCATTCTGATTGAAAGCCTGTACTCATTTTTCAGCTCAGACAAGGCATGATAAGATCTGAAGCACTGAGTCAGAACAAGTGTGATAAAAGAGCTATCAGAAGCCAAACCTCTGGGGATGTGACCCAGAGAAGATATCAATAACAGCTTAATCTTGCTACTACTTATTCTGTGCTGCTAGTCGAAATGTCAAAACCATATTGATGATCCAAAAAATTCACTATTCTGACTGATGGTGCTAGAGTTACTGAAAATTGATAAATTATCCCAAAACACATAGCCTGAAAAACAAATTAATGATGGCTCTACCAAATTAATGTTTGTATTTGAAGTTTTTGACTAATTTATCACATAAAGATTATCCATATTATCAATGCTGTAGCTAGAAGAGATTAATATCCTTACAGCCTACTAACTCGCTGAAGACATAAAATCCTCCTGGAATTGTCACAAACACACACCATGTTCCTAATATCTAAATCTGTGTACTACATTACAGTTTGCAAGAAGGTCTACAACGACTATACACATGAGGAGGACATTCCAGCAAGCTGAATAACTCTAGAGGAGTTACACGCGAAGAAGTATTCCTGAAGTTCACTTTTTAAACGAGAGTATCCAAATTACTAGAGCTTAATTTATGCTTCTCTACCTGACTGAAGCCCATCTTTATTATCTTTTAAAGAAGTAACACTACCACTTTATTTTTATTTTTTCAAAAGGATATGACAAGAATCTTGAATGGACAAATTACTGTATACTTGGTAAAAAGCACACAGATATCTAAACAGAAGAAATTGTTCTAGATATATATGGTATTGAAAGGGACTATCAGTTTAACATCTAGCTCTGGAAACAGGCCTTTTTACAGCAAGAAACAAAAATAGGCCAGCCTGCCTATCACTTTATCAGCATGTCCCCTTCTATGATTTGAGACAAAAAATATGTACTACCTTACAGGAAATCTCTTCCTTAAATTCTCCTTCTCCCTGAAGAATTTGTTTTTAGATGACAGTTCCACAATGGAAATTTGTATGGAACAGAAGTCTCATATACCTACGCTCTTACATTATTGCGTTTTAAACAACCGGAAAATACTGAGCACACAAACTGCCTGTAACTGCAACTCTCTCCCAAACATGCTGCTGCAACCAATGCTCAGTCCCTGCTTCACAGCTAGGAGGCTATTCCTGTAGATCAGTCTGGAGACCAGCATATGTAACACTAATCATATGTAGCTTCACCTCATTACAAAACTATTTGCACAAATCCTTAACTTTGTAACACAACTGTTCTATTTGTAACACAACTTTGACAGCGTTCAATTACATACAAAAGGAAAACTGACACATTGTTTTGCTTTGAAAGCTTAAGTGAATTTCTGGCAGTTTGTAGAGCTCCACTTCAACCCTATCAACCATGTGAAACTTGCACAACAGCATTCATCCCCAAACTAAAATGCTTTCTTTTCTGCTTTCAAGTATTTTAAGCACAGTAATCACAAAACATTTGCAACACTACCCACACAAACCTAAACACTCTGCAGGACTCTTTTCATTCCCCTTGGCTCTCGCCATCTTTCTCTTCTGAATACCAAGTCATGATAAAGACAAAATACCTTTTTTTTTTTCCTGGCTGATGGCAGCTTAGTATTCCAGTCTCATCTCTGTCTCTATTAGTCTGCCTCCCTCTCATACTTTACAACTGGTTTTATCATCCATCAATACTTTAATGACTTGAGTATTCTTCTTTCCTCCCATTTGGTACATGCAACAGCAAACTTATCAACAAAAGTAGGCTGAATTACAGCCATCAAAGATCTCATACTCAGAAACTTCACAGATGCAAGAGGAATAGAACTATGATGATTATTCTCCCCAATCACAGTTCCTATTTCTTGCTTTTTAGGAATGCATCTTATTTAATTTAATAATTATTACCTCTAAAAGGGATTACAGATATTCTAAATATTCAGAAGTCCTGAATTTTCTAGAGCATTTTTAAAAATAGGACGAGGAACATGACAAATGACTGTATGACTCTTGAGGCTCTCTGAAGGCTTCATTAACAATTCCACACAAGAAAAGCAGTTTTAGTACTGCACAGCGAGAATATCCAGGAATCTTCACTGTAAATGACCCATGAGCTTTGTCTGACGTTTGGAAATTGTTTTATAAATATTGTTTATTCATTGAGTAACTCTCATACACACCATTTCCAGCCACACCACTCCAACCAGACAGAATAGCTGGCCATTAAGAATAACTACGGCTTCATTGGGTGAGGCTGATGAAAGCCAGAAATGAGTTTTCTCCTGCTTGTCCACAAGGAGAAAGTGGAGAGACCAGAGGATATCTAAACAAGGAATATTCACTGAGAGTGGATAAAACACGAGCTTAAAAAGACTTGAAAGAAGAGCCTTCACAGGGGGCAATCTCAGTAATTTTCTGAGAGAAGAAAGAAGATGAGTGCTTAGTTGGAGACACGTAACATTCGCTGAGAACAAAATGTGAGAAAAGCTTTGTTAAGAAGAGCTGGAAGGTGCAGAAGCCAAGAGGAGCTGGGTTGAATCCCAACAATCACTTGGAAGATTTATGGTGTCTCCAGAAGGTACTCAGAGACCCCACAGAGGTTCAGATTCCAGGGGCTTAAAGAATGAATGGCCTAACAAAATAAATCCCTAACACATCAGCCAGCAAAATATCCTACCAGAGGAGGAACTCTACTTGCAACCCCAGTTAACCTGTATGTTATGAAAAAAACTCCACAAAAACCCAAAAACACAGAATGAATTCACATGCAAGCCTGTAAGCCAAGAGAAACAGAGATGGTTGGTCCTCAGAGCAAGAAGATGAAATTTTAACAGCTGCTAAGTGCTGTTAAGGGCTCAGAGGCAATGTTGTTCAGTGTTGTTTTTTTTTTTCCCAAGAATCACATGGAATAAAGCTGAGTATCTGCCATAGGGCTCCTCAGCTCCACGGTTACACTTAAAGATAGACAGAATTATAATGTTCTTGGAGAAGGAATATCACCAGGAATCATTTATTTATGAGGAGCTTTAACTTCTCAGAGACTCACCAATCAATGAAAGTAATAAAGCTATTTGACATGAATACTTCAGACCATATAACTTTAACTTAAATTAAATGACAAATACAAATAAATACAAAGAATAAAAAAACCAGAATAAACAACAGTTAGTCTGCATTTCAGTATTTTAAAGTGATAAATATATAATGCTAAAAATGAACAGTTAACAAAGACTGTAAATAAAAAAGGGGGGTTGGAAACGAAAGAAGTCTGGGGCTTCAGTCAATCATGATAAAGATATATAGGTGTTCATGAACAGAAGAAAAGCAGAAATGGGTGTGCTGAGAAGGTAGCACACTGTTAAAATTGGAGTACCTTCCTCACTTCTTCCATCAGCAATGATAGTTGCCATCATAACAATACAGGAATGGAAGTTATGCAGCTTAAAGTTAAAACTCAAACACCATTCAAAGTGGGAGGAATAAACCTAGAACTATTAAAGAACTGACAAAGAAAACTGCAAGTTTGCAGCCACAACCACTCTAGACCTTAACAAAACCATCTGTCTTGAAAACATAAAATGAAGGGACTACATTTAGAAAAGGAGAACAACTGAATGTGGACACTACAATCCTGGCAGCCTGACCTAAACAGATACAAAATAAAGAGAAGACAGAAAAGAACATAAAACATTTTGCAAAGTACCAGAGTACCCTTTCAACAATGGATATTTCTAGACACACAAGTCAGTCAATCTGGATTTAGTAAAGCGAACAATATAAATGACATTTCTTTACATTTTATTTAGTAGACAATGCAGCTACTAGTAAAAAAATCATACGGGTAAAGGTAAAGAAGAAATTAAAACATGCCTAGGGAAGTAACAAATAGGTTGATTGTATTGATAACCAGTTTGTTAAGTCTATCCATTAACCAGAAAAAAATAACATAAGCACTTCAACGAACATTCACCAGTTCTTGAAACTAGGCAGCACTGTCGATGTAGCAGATCCAGAAGATCTTTATATAGAAAAGCTAGAAGACTGAAGTAATAAATATAGAATGACAAAATATGCAATTACATACAAACAAAGTAGTATTTTTTCTGCAATCTGGGAATGTATTCCTTGGAAACTGAAGAGGATAAAAAAAAAAAAAGAAATACATGGGTGACTGAATCAAAGTGATCCAGCCTAAAACAAAGACAAATGCAAACTGATTTAGGTGAGATATTACCAGCTAAGTATTACCATTCCTGTGCAAACTGAGCACAAATGATGCAGCAGAGAGGTCCAGTAGTCCAGCTAGAGCCAGAGACTTGATGAAAACACCTGCCTGCCTGCCCATGTGTTTTAGAAGGTGCAGCAGTTCTGCTTTGCTTCCTAGAGATGTGGTGTTTGCAAGGGGAGGTGCAGTCACTGGGAGCCCTCGAGGATGGCATTACTGAGATTTGTACCTGGTAATGCCCAGCAATATTTCTAACTTTCATCCACACTTTCTAGGAAAAACAACCACAGTTTAGTGCATGCTCACAGGCCTAAAACATGGCTTCCATTATGAGCAACTAGTAAGAATAATGCCATAGCAAAAAATCAGTCTTAAAAAGCAAGCTCTAAGTTGCCTCCAGTAAGATACAACACACAACAGAAATATGCCAGGAAACACAAACATTTTTCAACATGGCATTTCAACAACAGCTTCAGAAACCGCAGGACAACTTGTGTCCCATGACCACAGGATTTTGCAAATGTATTACATGTTCTGGTCTAACTCCCAAATATTGGCTTGGGTTCTCCCTTCAGACAAACATTTCTGACAATTAAAAGCAGTCAGCCTTTCAAAAAGTGTGTTTCGACTGTCAGATCCTTCGCCCCCCCCCCGCCCCCCCCAGATTACAGGCACAAATGGAGATTAAAATTAAACCAAAAAAAAAAAAAAAAAAAGGAGGACAGTAATTACTGATTAGTTCCATGAAATTCAAACCTTACTTCTTGAACTGTGAATTACAAACCTAAGAGATTTGGGGCTTTTTCAATGGAAAGGGAACACAAAAGCAGCCTTGTATCAGAGCAAAATCATTGTAAGGCTGCAGCACTGCCAAAATTCTTGCTAAAAACATCAACTTCAAAGACACTAAAAAAAGAAAAGCAGAAACAAATTCCAAAATATGGAGTTTTACTTTATAGTAACAGAAGAGAGCAAACAAAAAAACAAGAGAGGCCAAATATATGAGGTTTGCCTTCCTTTTTTCTTCTTAAAACCAGCGTGAAATGCTCTTAGATCCTTTAGAAAGTACACAAATGTAAGTCTAAGGGAAAAAGAATTTTCCAAGTTGTGACTTTGTTATCAAATTAAACTTGTGGTGGAAATAACGACTATAGTATTACTACGGATGGCAGCACATATTGTTTTAAAATACGTTACATTAAAAAGTTCTGTGCTCTGGGAAAGCAGGTCACATTTGTATTGGAGTTTATTTCATTCCCTTGCTCCTACAGCATCATGCGCACCTCTCTTCCCCTCAGAAACCCACAGACACACATTAAATTAGTTGGGATTTTCAAAATCCAGAGAACGTGAAAGCCCCTCAGAGAACAAGTCATGGCTGATTTCATTGCAGCTTAGGTTCCTAAGCTCCCTGCACACTTGTGCAACAAAAGCTTGTCTGAAAAGACCCTCCCAGTTCCCCACTGCCTCACTTTGCAGCCATCAACTGGTGTGATGTTGTTGTATAGCACTCTTATAGATCTACACAAAGCAGAAAGCAGGCAGGAATTACAGGTTTGGTCATTTTTAAAATCCAGCATTACTGAATCTTGTATTCCAAGTTAAATAGCCAATCTTCAATTTAGGCAACTTTTGGCCCATCCTAATTTTGCACCCTGAGCTGGAGACTGGATCCTGATGGGGCTCCAAACATCAACTGACCCTTGTTACTAAGGGTGCTAAAAGGCTACCCCACAGCCACACTAGAGTAGCTACAAGGGGGAGCACAGCATCCCCCAAGAAATCTGAAGTCCTCTCAGTGATTTCATTTCTCAAAGTGCTGTAAAATGAAATTCCAGTCGATGTTTTCATGAGCCAGGGTACACACACGAAACACTCAAAACAGGAACCAACCTGCTGAAAACTGAGCAAGCACTGAGGTGGCACATTCAGGTCACTGCTCCCCTTTCCCCCAGTATCACTGCAAATTTTAAGGTTTAAATTCTGTGTTGATATATTCTTGAGAATGTTTCTAATATTTTCTAATAGTACAGCAAAAAAAAAATCTATACAGCATGCACTTATGATACAATGTACAACATCAGCATTAACAAAGGGATAATCCTTGCCTCAAAGAGCTTATTCACCTCCATTCCAAAGCATCTTAAGACAACTGAAAATCTTTTCAGCACAATGGACATGTTTTATTGAGTCCATGCCCACGTAAGTGAACATCATTCCTACAGAAATCTTATTAAGCACCATACTGATAAAAGTACCAAACTGAAACGCATCTCTAAAATTAGCTAATTAAAAATGTTGGGATTTCTTACAGAATCAAACTGGGTAAATATCCAAGGCAATAGCCTATCAAAAGAATAATAATGTATCCCTAAGTAAAAATAATGAGGTGCCTATGCATCTACGGAGAATGTTTAGTACCTAACTCCATTTGTGTACGGAAGCAGAGATAACTGTGACTAACAACAGTCTAAGAGAAAACACAGTTTTGTACAAACAACAGGTCTATTATCAATGCCGCCACACCACAGAAGGACACCTGGGAGAAAATGCTTTGTAAGTCACTACTCTGGTATGCCTGCACATAAGTTCAGAATTCAAAGCACCAACAAAACATAGCAGGAAAAACTGAATATGTAGTAAAAAATTGTATTTATTGGGGTTTTACACATTTGAAAACAAAAGGTCACATAGAAGGTAATGTACCAGAGGCTGACTGCAGCAACTTCCAGCAACTACTCTGACTGGTAAGACACATCAGCTCCTTGGACTGCATTAAACCATATGTGTTTGTTTATAACTGTTAAAAAATCAGGGCATACACAAGTTGTTTCGCATATGTTTAGTCAGGCATTAGTTAAAAAATTGCCCTTCCTGTTACCCCTTTCCCAGTACCAGATGTAGGCACAAGCTAGTGGAAGTGGAGCAGACATAAACATGACAACCTAATTCTCTGCATGAGGGAGGTAGCTGGGGACAGGGAGGGGGCAGGGCAGACAAAAACACTTTACACAAGGTCAGTGCAGGGGATTGAGACATCTGTCAAGGCTGGAAGGTAGTACATTTGCTTTTATTACAGCAAATACTGTGGGTACTGCAACAGTTTTATGCTTAAAGCACTGCAGCCTGTGAGCACAAGTAAATAGGCATGACAGTATCCTGACTTTTATTTTAAGTCATATCCAGCAGGAAATGGAGCTAGTAAAGTCTGGCATAAATGTAATGCTTGTTTTCATTTAGTGCAAAGGAGAGGAAGAGACAGAACCTAAAGCTGCCTCTCTAATGCTGTACTTTCAGTTACAGAACAAAAACCTTTGTTCTGTACAATAGTGTTTCTAAACAAAGCACTATTTCAAAGTCTATAGATTTGACCCATTTAAAGTGACCAGCGTATCAATGGAAGTGAAGGAAGTAAGGAAGTAAGGAAATAGGCACAAGAAGAGACTGCAACAAAAGCATTGTCCCTTAAACCCTGTGTGGCTAACTCTCACTGTCAGATGAGAGAGGCTTTGAGTTGCAACTGTCAAGTTTACCCACATAAAAAAAGCCTAGCTAAAATTTTCTTTACAATACTTGATTTAAATGGGACTAAGTGAGGAATGGGAACTGACTTCATCCACAGCACAATTTCATCAGTAATCATCCTACTTTCACACATAGTTCCTGCACCTACCCTGAAAACCATAACCAAGTGTCTGGGTTCAGCAGTAGCAGTCATTTTTCTCCTTCTTAGTAGCTGGTACAGTGCTGTGTTTTTGACTTTCAGCCTGGGAACAGTGCTGATAACACCGATGTTTTTAGTTGCTGCTCAGTAATGTTTAGTCTGACCAAGGACTTTGTGAGTCTCATGCTCTGCCAGAGAGGAGGGGAAGCCGGGAGGAAGCAGAGACAGGACACCTGACCCAAAATTGCCAAAGAGGTATTCCATACCACAGCACGTCATGCCCAGTATATAAACTGGGGGCAGTAACCCAGAAGGGCTAGATCACTGCTGGGTCAGCAGGTGGTGAGTGGTTGTATTCTCTTCCTTGTTATTTCCCTTATCATCATTATTATTGGTGGTAGCAGTAGTGATTTGTGTTATACCTTAGTTATTAAACTGTTCTTATCTCAACCCGTGGGAGTTGCATTCTTTCGATTCTCCTCCCCATCCCTCCAGGAGTGGGGGGAGGAAGGGGAGGGGGTGAGCAAATGGCTGCGTGGTTTCTGAGTGACAGGCTGGGCTTAAACCACAACGCCAAGTAATTATCAAGAGGACTCAGCAGACAGTTTGCATCCAAGCATGGCCAGCCAGCACACAGATCTTTACAAACATCCTCTCTGCATTAGCAGTTACTGTAAATGCTGATAGTTACTACATTTGGCCATGTATGTGACAGAATACAACAGTTCAATCTGCTGCACATTTTATATATATATATATATAAAATTATACATGCAAATTTATACATGACAGCAGTTCAGTACAAAAAGGTCAGAAATAGCTGCACAACTTCTGTTGCAATGCTAAATATACCACTGCTGGCCATGCTCTCCAGGCATGATGTAAATCCCTCATAATTCAACATTGAACAGAGAAGAATGATTTCACCTAAGTGCCAATGCTCCTGATTTTGTACAACTTCTTACAGAAGAGTCTCATAGAGCTTAGAACCGATTGAATGAACTGTGATTTGTAAGTAGTATCTTGAAAATTACTTCTCCCAAAACAAATGCCTTTTTACACAGATTAGTAAACTTTCTTCATAGACTGAGAGCTAGGATACTATTTTCAATTAATTCTATAAAATGTGAACTTTCTGCTGCTGTATCACCTTTGCAAACAAAGCTTAATTTTCTGTTTTCACCAGTGGCACATTTCAGCATTTGGCATTCAAGAGTTGCTGCTGTCCAAATGCTATTTTTTTATTTTTCAGCTAACAAGAATGAATACTGGAAATGAGGTGGAGAAGTGATACAACAAATGCGTGAAATCATTAGTAGTCAGGACTGATCACTCTTCTTTCTTCAGGTTCAAAGCAAAAGGTCAATTCGTCATGGAGCAGGTGCCTGATCAGCACACCCCTTGACACAGTACGTTGTGGCTGATGATACTTGAGAAAAGCTGAGGGCTAGGTATGTTTTCACTGAAAAAAAAAAAAAAATCATTTGGGGTTGCAAATCATAGAATAGTTAGGGTTGGAAAGGACCTTGAGATCATCAAGTTCCAACCCCCCTGCCATGGGCAGGGACACCTCACACTAAACCATGCCACCCAAGGCCTCATTCAACCTGGTGCTGAACACCGCCAGGGATGGAGCATTCACAACTTCCGCAGGCAACCCATTCCAGTGCCTCACCACCCTAACAGTAAAGAATTTCTTCCTTATATCCAATCTAAACTTCCCCTGTTTAAGTTTGAAACCATTACCTCTTGTCCTATCACTACAGTCCCTGATGAAGAGTCCCTCCCCAGCATCCTTGTAGGCCCCCTTCAGATCCTGGAAGGCTGCTAGGAGGTCTCCACGCAGCCTTCTCTTCTCCAGGCTGAACAGCCCCAACTTTCTCAGCCTGTCTTCATACAGGAGGTGCTCCAGTCCCCTGATCATCCTCGTGGCCCTCCTCTGCACTTGTTCCAACAGTTCCATGTCCTTTTTATGTTGAGGACACCAGAACTGCACACAATATTCCAAGTGAGGTCTCATGAGAGCAGAGTAGAGGGGCAGGATCACCTCCTTCGACCTGCTGGTCACGCTGCTTTTGATGCAGCCCAGGATACGGTTGGCTTTCTGGGCTGTGAGCGCACACTGCAGCCGGCTCATGTTCATTTTTTCATCGACTAACACCCCCAAGTCCCTCTCTGCAGGGCTGCTCTGAATCTCTTCTCTGCCCAACCTGTAGCTGTGCCCGGGATTGCTCCAACCCAGGTGTAGAACCTTGCACTTGACATGGTTAAACTTCATAAGGTTGGCATCAGCCTACCTCACAAGCGTGTCAAGGTCCCTCTGGATGGCATCCCTTCCCTCCAGTGTATCAACCGAACCACACAGCTTGGTGTCATGGGCAAACTTGCTGAGGGCGCACTCAATCCCACTGTCCATGTCACCAACAAAGATGTTGAACAAGACCGGTCCCAACACCGATCCCTGAGGGACACCACTCGTTACCAGTCTCCAGCCGGACATCGAGCCATTGACCACAACTCTTTGCGTGCGGCCATCCAGCCAGTTCTTTATCCACCGAGTGGTCCACTCATCAAATTGATGTCTCTCCAATTTAGAGACAAGGATGTCATGTGGGACAGTGTCGAAATCTTTGCACAAGTCCAGGTAGATGACGTCAACTGCTCTGCCCCTGTCCATCAGTTCTGTAGACCCATCATAGAAGGCCACCAAATTGGTCAGGCAGGACTTCCTCTTAGTGAAGCCATGCTGGCTGTCACCAAGCACCTTGTTGTTTTTCATGTGCCTTAGCATGCCTTTGTCCTGGTTTAGCAGTAGCAGTTATTTTTTCTACTTCTTAGTAGCTGGTGCAGTGCTGTGGTTTTGACTTTCGGCCTGGGAATAATACTGATAAAGGCGATGTTTTCAGTTAATGGTCAGAATGTTTACCCTGACCAAGGACTTTGTGAGTCTCATGCTCTGCCAGGGAGGAGGAGAAGCCGGGAGGAAGCAGAGACAGGACACCTGACCCAAACTAGCCAAAGAGGTATTCCATACCACAGCATGTCATGCCCAGGATGTAGAACTGAGAGTGCCGGAAGGGCTAGAACGCTGTGGGGTGGGGGCAAGGTACCGGTCGGTGAGCAGTTGTATTCTCTTCCTTGTTATTTCCTTTATCATTATTTTTATTGGTGGTAGCAGTAGTGATTTGTGTTATACCTTAGTTATTAAACTGTTCTTATCTCAACCCGTGGGAGTTGCATTCTTTCAATTCTCCTCCCTGTCCCTCCAGGAGCGGAGGGAAGAAAGGTGGGGGGGGAAGTAGACTGCGTGGTTCTGATTTACGGCCTGGGCTTAAACCACAACAGCCTTCCAGGACAATCTGCTCCAAGACTTTGCCAGGCACGGAGGTGACACTGACTGGTCTGTAATTCCCTGGATCATCCATTTTCCCTTTCTTGAAAATGGGGGTTATATTTCCCTTTTTCCAGTCATTGGGAACTTCACCTGACTGCCATGATTGTTCAAATATGATGGACAAAATACATAGACCCTGTCATGCTTGGGGTGTCCTTCAGCTGAAAACAGCTTAACACCAAGAATCCATGAGGGAAAGACTTACGTGTTTGCCCTGTTCTTACACTCATCTGCATACAGTGTTAGCAACTATGAGAAAAAAGATATGGGAGTAGGAGGGATATTGGTGTGATACAATACATACAAAGGCTTTTGGATTTGGATAGTCAGTTTGACAGACAGCCCCAGTCTGTCACTGCTCACTACAGCAGTGTTCTTATTACTTACTGTTTTGCACTGAATGTGGAGTAAGGGTTGCTCAGACAAACTCTATCATTAATGCACTGCACAAGTTTTCCAAGCTATCTACAGGCACATTGAAGCCCATAAAGCTCCTGATGTGGTTCTAAACCAAATTCATGCATTTTAAAAGAGAAATGAAGAATGTGTAAATCATTGATGTTTTTTCAGCATGCAATTAGAAGTTTGTTTTCAAGAATGAATCAAGCAGTGACGTAAAATAAAAGGGCTCATTCTGCAGCATGTCAATCTGATTGCACAGTAGGCTGGAACTTAAAAGATTCCTAACTCATCTGTTTCCCAACGCTTTAAAGACTTCCAGGAAAGACTAAGTATTCTGCTGACCTAGCAATTTATGAAAATCTATACATATGATAAACTGACATTAATATTTGATAAAGGAACAGACAGGCTGTACCCAGCCATTTACAACTTATAATACACTTGAACAAATCACTAATAAGACAAGTGCTGAAGTCAGCAGTTTTTATATAAAGGTGAACACCAGCAAAACCACTGCATTTCTGAATTGGAATGTTTCCATCTGAAAGGGTCATTCACAATCATTACTCCAAAAGGTCAGTGGCTATAAAGGAACATTTGCTGGACACATAACTGAATTTGTTATGCTGCATAAAATTCTACAAACTTAGCAGCCAAAGGTATTCAAGGACTCTGTTTCCCGCTTGTCTTTCAGCTTATATTCTAACACAGAGATATAAAGCACATAATTAAGACTATTTATATCATTACTCCTCTTCCATTACTCCAAAGCTAGGGATACATCTGATTTCTCTAACAATACCTTTATCATGCATGTCTCTTTTCTCATCATGGCTACAGATCAAAGTATACACAGAATTTCAGACTCAGTCACGCACAAGCCTTCAAACTTTCCCTCTTTACAGACCCAGCTTGCTGACATCAATTAAAAGACTTCTCTTAGAACTGGGAAAAAAGGTCATTTTCTGCAGTAATTTTAAAAACGTTTTTGTTCTCAAACTTTCACATAATTTTTAATTGTCAAATAAAAAACAAATGTTTCCATGTCAATGTTTTTGATGTTTCCATGTTTCATGTGTTCTCTAAGTGGTGGGCTTAGTTAGCAAACAGCTGTACATTCGGTACACGGACAAGGAGGAATTACTTACCTCCAGAGATCTGGGTTTTTTTCCAGGTGTTGAATACTGAAAATTTAACACTTGCCATGTTTAAGAGTAACTACAAACTAAGAGCAGCAAAAGTCAAAGGCTTCCACCTCCCACTTCTCACATCCTTTCACTTTCAGGATCAGAGTTTTTACATCTGCAAGCATCCATTCAGTGTTGGATGCTGGTACTGAAAGGATTGCATCAAAGAACAGACTCACTCTTAGAAACATTGCAATTATTAAATGTAAGGGTTTGCCTATTGTTAAAAACCTAGCAGGGCACCATAATTAGTATTCTTAAGCAAAAGAATATGTAGAAATTCCATTCATGCAAAGCTACTTAAAAATAATTATTAAAATAGTATATTTCATTTTCTGATTTTTTCAATTTTTGCCCTGTCCTGCAATCAGCAGCTACTGCACACATTCAAAGAGACATTTATTTATCTCTGAGCCCAGACCATCTGCACTTCCAAAACTACATATTAACAGACTGCAAAAAGTTGTGCACAGCTATAACAAGCAATTTTATAGCCACAAAGGTATTAGAATCTACTGAGAATCTACTGAATGGCTTCCGGAGTGGAAAGGGAAATTTGTTGTGAATTTAGAAAGCAATAATTGTTACAAGATTATAAATGTATACATATACCTAACAGATAAATGACGACATGTTAACTGCTTTCAGACTCAGTAAGATAATAACATGAATTGGATGAACAAATAAATAACTTTGCATTATAGTTACAGGTTAAGTGATAAATTTCTTTGCTGTAACTGTAGTTCAGCCTCGTGTTTGGTCTTACTGTTGTCAATTGCATTGGCTTTAAACCACAGTAGCATTCTAAGTCAACAAACAAAATGTGTCTTTTTCTGCAGCTGACTTCTTTAAATCAGATGCAGTGAACATTAGACCTGGAAATGTCAAGCCAACAGAGGAATGGATAGATTGATCTCTTCTGGCTTCTTGTCTTAATTCTAAGTAGGATGAGTTGGATTTTATAGCTTTTTATAACTTACATGAACCTAGTTTCCTGGCTTCATTTCTGATTTCAGAAATTGCAGTGTGGACTAAATGATCCAGTATCATAACCATCAGAGAAAAAACTATCCTTTTAGCTCCTGGCTTCAACTTTCAGTGAGAGAAAAGGAAGAAAAATGCAGTCTCCAACCAACGCTGCTTCCTGCTCAGCAGCTCAGTAACAAATGAGTCTCTGAGTCTCTATCCCTCACAGTAGGGACATCAGTATTAGCAGGATCCTCCATCACGTTTTATCCTCTTAGTTTCCTTTTTACTTCTGCAGAAGGCAGAGAAAAATTCGGAAAATATGGATGTTAAAATGTCTTACTTAGAACACTCTCATGCTGCAAGTACCTCTTGGAAATATGCATTTCAGGTAAGAATGAAGAACTTCTCTCAAATATGCTAAGCACTTATGAAGTCCTCAGAACCCATGCATCCTTCTTACATATGTTATACCTTTAAATATTATCTTCTAAACCCACACAGGTCTGTTATTCCATGATTTCTGATATACGTAAGTTAGCTTTAAGAGCTTTAAACAAAATGTTTCTTTGCTGGCATTGCATTTACAAACCCCTCACAATCTCAGCATCAGAAAGTCTGTGATTTTAAAATAAAAGGAACTGAGGAGCTCTAACCAGTGAGTTAAAACAGCCTCCTTAATGGACCTGAAAAGTGCAAGTTATCTTAACAGTGAAATGTATATGGGTCTTTATCATTTGACAGATAACATATGCTTTTCCACTTCCTCTGCTCTGTCAGAGATGACTCTAAAGCAAATAAAAATGTATTTTCTAATAAACCATAAAATAAATTTAGTAAAAAACTGCAGACATGACTGTCACTAATTCATGACAATTAGTGTTCTCTTCCAAGATGCAGTTACAGGTAAACAAGTTGTTATAGTTTTCATAAGAACACATGCGGAGGATACAGTGAACAACATTTATGCCACAGAGTACCTTACATGCTACAGCATACCCCAGCAGTGGAAGTAAGTTTAACCTACAAGCCCCAGACAGATATAGGAGTACTATGCTGTATAACACAAAATAGACACCTTCATTAAGTCAAAAATCTGAGTTCAGCTGAGAGCTGCCTCAGTCACCCAATCTCTAACTATGAACTCTGCATAGCCCAATAAGGGAGAAAAATTCTTTTATGCAGGAATCCCTGGAGGATACGAAACAGAATGGGGTTTCACCCCATCAAGGTGAAAGGTGCCACACAAGGAAAGCTGGTGCCAACCTGCTGTGCTGAATTATTTCTCTTTATGTCAAGTTTTAGCCTGCTGCATTGGGGAGGTGGGGGGAGGGAGGAGGAGAGGAGGATAGAAATACAATATATTGCTGCTTCAGCTACAATACTGAAAATCCTGACAAACCTGGCAAGTCAATACTATAATTTGCAGACATATTGTACAGTGAGTATTAAGCAGCACTGCTATCACCAAAAAAAGCTTGAAAATAAAATCTGTAATCAGAATTCAATCTATGTTAGCAAGAAGTTTCTATAGAAGAGCTTTATTCCTTAATTTACTCATAGGATTAAGGGAATGGCTCAGAAGAGAGACACTGTCACACTCATCACTCTTAGGTCATAGAGGTGCAATCATCACAGAGGTATGTGATCATCATCATATGCTAAATGCACCTGGATTTCCCAAGCTGACAGCAAGGAGTGCAGAAATAGGACATAACTGTCACCATCAATCAACAGTCCACAGGCATTTGTAATCATGTTGGTCCTTGAGAATGTGGTGAAAGGTGTAGTAAGAAAAACAGAGGAAAGCCCAAGGTGCTCTCATACATTCCTCCATCTTATTGCCTTTTTAGGTCATGCTGAAGATCTTCAGGAAACAGATACATACTATGATGAAAGTTTGTTATAATAATTGAATAAGTAATGTCATCCGTAAGGCCAATGACCACTCAAAACCAACATACAGTATCTCTTACATGAAGAAACAGGGTGTTGATGTATCTGCAAAAATCAAAGCATTACTAAAACATCTGCTAACATCACATCACACAGAGTGCTTCTGCTGCTTCCACTTTAGTTACTGCAAATTGCCTTGGTCTACGATTTCTCTCCAGCTGTGTTCATCTTTTCCTCCCTGTGCCTGTATCTTTTTTTCATTTGCTGCTTTTTAATCCTCCCACCAGTAAAGCCTAAATCTTAAGAAAGGTGTGTCTGTAAAGACCAGCAATAAACCACAAGTTTAGCATCCAAAGATGGACAAAAACGTGAAAAATGCTCTCGGTGTCTTCAAAAATCTGCTTATGTGTTTCACACCTGTGCTCTAGTTTCTAATGTTCGATAACCCATTACTTTCCCATTGATTTTCCCTTTTCTTCATTTAGACTTTCTCCGATTTGTCTGCTCAGGTTTCTGATCTCCACCTGCGTTATTTTCCCCACTAATGCAATTATTATATTGCCACATTTCTTCCTTATATTAGCTGATCCAAACAAATTACACTTATTTTTTTCAAGATGCAGATTCTCACTTACTGGTCAATCTGCGCCGGAAAGAAGAGCTTTTGTCAACACAGAAAAGTACATGTATATGCCTGGAATAAAGTAGTATTTCCAGAAGTGCCGAAAACTATGTCCCATAAATGCACAGTTAGTGCTCCTCATCAGTGAATTCCTACAGATTAGGAGAAACCGGTAAAAGACAGACAAATGCATATCGATCCACTTCACAAATCTAGCCCTATATGGGGAGGGGGGGGGGGGGGAGGTGGAGGTAAACTGAATAATAATCACAGCAGGGGTAAAAGATTTCCCAGAAGGAAAGAAATCTATTATAAACATGCAGTCAAGAGCATGACTGAATAAACTGTGGCTAGGCAGAGCTACATCAAAAGCACTACGACAGAAAGCTCTAGACACACCATCTATGAAGCATTGGTTTGTCATCAGCTGGTCCCCGAGCAAAGGTTATTCATGAACAAGACCCCAGTGATGCACTAGTGCAAAGAGTCCCTCCACTTATGGAAGGGAAAGACTGAAAGCTTTAGAATACATCCAGCTACTATAACTGCAATCCAAACACTGACCAGAGCAGAAGCGTTTATCACAAATGTGTGATAACAACCTCAGACCTCTTCCGACACCCTCCAGGTTGTGGAGCAGAGGAAGCTAAGAGACATGAGTAGCCTCCTTTGGTGTCTTGGTTCATTTCCAGTTCTCTAGGAGCATCATTAACACAGTCCATGATTAGCTCCCGTCCACGCTAGCTTTTAAGTTCAAGAGCACAGTTAGAGACAGGACTCATACCACAGACCCTGAATATGACTTGGCAGGACCAAAACTTATTCTCTTCATTCTTATCACTAGCTGCAGCTCCTGACGCCACACAAATGAAAACACCTGCTTCATGATAGCTTTTCTTGCTTACAGTGAGAGCAATCAACCATTGGAATAATCTCTCCAGGGAAGTGGGCATTATCCAGGTGGATTCCCCAACACTGGACACTTTTAAATGCAGCTGGACAGCATGATGGGATATCTAGTTTAGGTCACGCTTTGCGTAGAAAGATTGGACCAGATGATCCTCAAGGTCCCTTCCAACCTGGCATGTGATCCTATTATAGGTTTAAATCTTAAAAGGTGGGTTTGTTTAAAACTTAAGCCTACTATATCATGCAGTATAAAACCTGGATATCACTCTGATGATCCAGGATTAACCTGCAAGTAGAAACACCAGCTTCCTTCCCTGTCAGTCCATGGGGTGCTCATTCACTCTTTGTCTACACGTCTCCAGTTCATTTTTTGTTCACCTTTGGCCTTAATTCATTCAGCCACCAGGACCTAACTATTTCTTTCTACTCTCTAAACAGGATTACAGCAGCACAGTGACACTTTCAAAACCCAGTACATCGTCGATGATATCCATAGTTTATGACACCTTTAACCTGATAGAAAATCCGCATTATTAGTGTATCAAAACCTACAAGAAAAAGTAAAGCCACAGTCACGGTTTATTTTCTTTAAAATGCTCTAGGAATCCTTCAGGATGCTTCCATCTGATTAAATCACAAGCAAAAGAAATCACTATTCACCAACCCCAGCCGTGCATTAGGCTGCGGCAGTGCACCCCCATGGCTTCCATCCTGCTGCATTTCAGCACCACGGACACTCACGCCTGCGCACGTTTACACCCACACCACCGTGATCTAAAACAAATTAAGCTGGCCACCCAGAGATAAAGAGAGAAAGAATTTTCTTCAAAAGCACTGAGAAAACACAGTGCAGCCCTCCCGAGGTCTCGTTAAACATGCTTCTCCCCCAGATCCATGTAAATTTCTGCACAAACTCTGAAACACTGGCACCTCCACCTAGGATCAACTGCTGGGAATTTGCTACTGGTGGAAAAGACTTTGCTCAGTTTACAGGTATAAATTCCAAAATGCCCTCACAAGGTAAAAGCAACAGGGCTATCTGGCAACTCCTGGCCCTGCAAAGCCTCTATTCAACTGCACCTGCAAAGAATAAAGGGGTTTTTTAATGTACAAGTAGGAAGTCTTTCTATTAATCAATTTCTGTGAAGGCGGAGTGAATTGATTCTCTTTATCAATAAGTTCTTCACTGTGTGGGTGGTGAGGCACTGGCACAGGTTGCTCAGAGAAGTTGTGGATGCCCCACCGCTGCAAGTTGTCAAAGCCAGGTTGGACTGGGCTTTAAGAAACCTGGTCGACTGGAAGGTGTCCTTGACCATGGCAGGGGGGTTGGAACCAGGTGATTTTTAAGATCCCTTCCAACTCTAAGCATTCGATGATTCTATGATTAGCAGAAAGCTCTGGAAATACTGCAAAGTCCCAGAAGCACTTGAAATTTAGGAAGAAGAAATCCCAACCAACCAAACAAAAAACCCCATCCAGGTCCCTCTGTGTTAACTTGCTTGGCCTCCTCCCTCTTCCTATGTGGATCACACTGACCCTCAGAGGTGGATCTTACTGGTTTTGCTCCGAGGACTATCTCAGGTCCTCAAACCCTGAGGAGCACAGGAGTTTAACTCCCTGGGGCAGCCAACACTTGAGTCCCTCTGAAGACCCGAGTTTCTTTGCCACTACCCGCTCTACAAGTTTTCCGGGATACGGAACACGGTTTTAGCGGCACTTCCGGAGGTTACAGCCCTGCAAGAGCAGCAACCGACTGCGCGCATCGACTGCGCTCACCAGCCCGCACCACACGAAGGCTCCGTGCCACCCCGCCGCGTCATCCTGCCGGGCCCGGGGCGGAGCTCACCTGGAGGAGGCAGCGGCCGGGCGCGGCGTGTTCGGGCAGCCGCCCGCGGTAGACCTGGCGCTCGAAGCGCGGCTCGTTGTCGTTGGCGTCCTCGACCTGGACGCTGAGGCGGCAGGCGGCGGCGCGCTGCGGATGCCCGCCGTCCCGCGCCACCACGCGCAGCTCCAGCGCCGCCTGCCGCTCCCGGTCCAGGCGGGCGCGCGTGCTGACGGCGCCGCTCCGCGCGTCGATGCGCAGCAGGGCCAGCGCGGCTGGGTCCCCCTCCAGCGCGTACCGCACCTCCGCGTTGGGCGAGCCCGGCTCGTCCGCGTCCGAAGCGCTGAGGCGCAGCACGGCGGTGCCGGGAGAGGCGGCTTCGGAGACGGCGGCTCGGTAGTGGGGCTGCGGGAAAGCGGGCGCCTCGTCGTTGAGGTCGGCGACGCGCAGCAGCAGCGGCTCCTCGGCGGAGAGCGGCGGCGCGCCGCCGTCCGTGGCCACCAGTCGCAGCTCGTACAGGTCGCGGCTCTCGCGGTCCAGCGGCCCCGCCACGCAGAGGAAGAAGATGCCTACGCCCGACGGCCGCAGCGCGAAGGCCCCGTCGCCGCCCAGCAGGGCCAGCGCGATGCCCCCGCCGCCCTCTTCCTCACCCTCCTCGTCCGCGTCCGAGACGGAGACGCGGGCCACATAGTCGCCAGGGCGCGCCCCCTCGGAGACCCACGGGCCGCCGCTCTCGGTGAGGTAGAGCAGGCGGATAACAGGGCGGTTATCGTTCACGTCCAACACGGACACGGAGACGAGCGCGCTGGAGACCTCGGGCTGGGCACCGCCGTCCCGTGCCTCCACGACCAGGCGGTGCAGAGACCGCGCCTCGCGGTCCAGAGGGCGGCGGAGGCGCAGCACGCCGCTGCGCTCCTCCACCGCGAAGTAGCCGTCGGGGTCGCTCTGCCGGCGGTTGATAGAGTAGCGCACCTCGCCGTTGGGGCCCAGGTCGGAGTCGGTGGCCCGCAGGCGGCAAACGGAGGTTCCCGGCGGCGCGTCTTCCCGCAGCCGCGCCCAATACTCGCTGCGGCTGAAGGCGGGTGCATTATCGTTCTCGTCCAGCACCCGCACCGAAACCCGCAGGCGGCCACGGCGCCGCGGGCTGCCTCCGTCCCACGCCTCCACCACCAACCGGTGCGCGTCCGCCCGCTCGCGGTCCAGCCGCCGCAGCAGCACCAGCTCCAGCGGTTCCGGCCGCCCGTAGCGCAGCTGGAAGAGCGGCGGCTCCCCCGCCGCGCTGCCTTCCTCCAGCAGCGCATAGCCCTGCGTACCGAAGCGGCCGGCGTCGGGGTCGCGGGCTGCCGGGAGGCGGAAGGCGGTGCCGGGCGGGCTGAGCTCGGAGATGTTGAGCTGCAGGTAGTCCCGCGGGAAGCGCGGCTGGTGGTCGTTCACGTCGGTGACCGCAATCTCCACCTGCACCACCTCGCCGTGCAGAGTAGCCGCCGCGAAGCTGTAACGCGCCCGCCGCTCCCGGTCCAGCCGCCGCGCCGTGCGGATAACGCCCGTCTCCGGCTGGACGTGGAAGTCCGCTAGTACCGCCGACTCGCCGCTCCCCTCCGACAGCAAGAACCCGCCCGGCGGCCCCGCGCCCGGCGGCAGCCCCGCGCGGATGTCCCCCACCAGCGTCTCGGCCGGCAGCCCCTCGTCCACCGCCAGGCTGAGGTTGTACACCGGCGCCGTACCGCCGCACGCCGCGCACAGCCACAGCGGCACCAGCAGCGCCAGCGCCCGCCCCGTCGGGGGACCGCCGCCCCGGCACCTGCAGCCCCGCTGCCGCCGCGCCATGCCTCGCCGCTAAGCCGGCATCGCGGGCAGTCCGCGCCGCCCCGCTCCCCGCGGCCGGGCAGGTGGCTTCGCCCTGCTGCAGCGCTAGGAAATCCCGCACGCCGCTGCTGGTGCCGGAAAGGACAAGCCTGTGCGAGGAGGCGGGGAGGGCGGCTCCCACCGCTACCGCCCGGCGCAGCCCCCGCCCCGCCGCCTCCCGCTGCGCTGCCGGGACCTCGCCCGTCCCGCCCCTTCCCCGCGCCGGAGCTGGCGACCCCACGCGTGGACGTGTCGCGCAGCGTTTGGAAGACTCGGAGGAGTCTTCGCCGATGTTGATTCCTCGGAGAATCAGCTGCTGAGGGTGGGAAAGCGGTGGCCAGCGCAGGTGGCATGCCTCATGAAGGTGGGGACTTTTAAGTGGGACAGAAATGTGTGAGGATTAACGGGGATGCCCAATTGAGCAAGGAATTTTCTCACCTTAACGTGGTCCTCGTTTTCCATGTAAAAGCTTGCTTGCTAGCCTAGCATTAGGTCAGTAAATAGTGCTTGGTATGGCAGGGAAGCATTTACTATAAATAAGCTTTAAGCAGAAACTCCATCAGCTTCAGGAAGACCAGAATTTCTTTCCTTTTTCACTATTCCTGACTCCCATATCTAATTGGGAATGGTCTGAGGATGAATTATTGTTTCTTCAGTGACAGTGAGAATATACAGCATCGTATAAATGCTAAGTACCAACCATCCATCTTTCCGTGAAAGCTAAGTATGGTGCTTCAGCATTTACCAGTCTCTTGCTGTTCCCACTGGTCCTTTGCCAAACTTAATTTCACCTTTATGGCAAAAATCTGGCAGTTGGTCATAGAAAAGTAAATTCATCCTAGGACAGACAAGGAAAATCAAGGCAAAGACAATAATGTAGCAGCAGAAGTTGCTGTAGCTTGGTCCTCTCTTACAAAGGGGCACTAGTGTAGTACTAGTAGTACTAGTGTAGGTGCAGCTAGTTTGCTGTTTGCCATTTTTCAAGTCATGGAAGATCTACCCAAGTCCCACTGCCAGAGCACTGGTTCCACCGAGGAGGGGACAAAGCCACTGTAACAGTCCTTGATGTATCCACACAGGGGAGAAGTATTTTTTCCAACACTGTTGGGACCCAAGAATTCCATGGATCCAAGTAAGAGGGAGAATTGGGTCCTAAAGTAAGGCTTAAGCCTTAAGTAAGTCTTAGCGCATGTGTGTGCCTGCATGCACAGGAGAGGAGACACACAAGATCTTATCCACTGTATCTGACTTGCCTCCCTTATAAGACAGACAGGGCTGAGCAAAAGATAGGTTTTGTAAAACCTTCTTAGACACATTCTGAGAAAGTCTCTGTATATTTATATACTATGATAATTACCAGCATAGAAGCAAGAAGAAAACACTGAAGACCTTGCCAGTTTCATTCATATTCATTGAGAAAACACATGGATCCTCCCCAAGTCACAGATGTTCAGCATGAAAATGCCTGAATTCCATTGAATCACAGCAAGTTTGGAAAAACAGCCATGTCCCATGCAGCCCATGCAGTCACTAAGAAAACATGTGAATCATGTTCAATCAGGCACATTCACTGGAACACTAAGCAAAACCTTCTGTTGCCAAGGTCAGGCAGTGCCTAAAGAGCAAAGTTCTGTATTCAGATACAGCATGCATGGAGATAGTGAGGAAAAAGTAAGACGAATGCAGTTATCTGTGATTCTGGCAGTACTCGTGTGTTTTGTGAGACCAGGATGCTTTAGCAGTTTTATAACAAGTGAAGTCAAAAGCACTGCCCAGCTACAAGATGTTTCCAGAAATACCACATCTATGGGACACTATAGATGTTCTGTCTACTGTGCGTGTGAGCCTTGCCTTGTAAGTGTTCTTCCACCTTCTTTGTTTTTCTGCCTTCTCTGAGCCTTTTCTTCTTTCTGTTGTTCCCTTCTTAAGCTTTTTCACTCCCTCTCTTTTGCCATGTTCATAACCTCATTTCTTCCACAAACCGCAACCAGAAGTTTCTAAATCTTGAGGAGATGTTTGCGGTCTCCTTTATATATTTAGCTACCCCTGCTGTTGCCTTTTTTCTCTGTGACATGGTGACCTACACAAAAAAGACAAGTGGCATCACGTAAGACTTGGAGGGAAGCTGCCACAATGACATTATCCCAAAGGCAGCAAGGGTGCAAAGTTCTAGTGCGCTAGCTACCTCCTTGCATCCTTAAGCAGTCTCTTTCTTAGTGAAGACACTTGCTAACTCCTCAGATCTACCAAGTCTTTTAGTGTAAAAAAGTGGACAGCACAACCTTGTTTGAAGGAAAGGGACGTGTGTTAGAGTGTGCTAAATGCCTGTGCACACCAGCTTAGATGGGATCATCTGTGAGCCAGCATGCTTAGTCAGATAGCAGTCACCATTACTTCTCCCATCCCTTTCCTAAAGATGGCCACGTCTGACTTAGTAGGCAGGTGAACCGCATGTGAATCCACTTTCAAACCACTGAAGTTTCCAGCCCTTCCTCTTTGCTCTGCTCCATGTGCAAAGCAGCGAACTGATGCTCCCAGAGCAGCTCTGAATGCCAGTTCAGCTGTCCTTGTGGCACAGACCGTCCTTGTGGCACAGACCCAACCTCTAGGAAAGGAGAAAGGAAGGAAACTGGAAGGCGATAACTGCATCATCTGATCAATTTTAATCATCCCATATTTGTAAATCAATATTTTCTGTAGCTTGATCCTCCCTGGATTAACAGGAAATTCTTTTTCCTTTAAGGAGAATTAAACTGTAGGAAACTAAAGCTGTGGTACAATTCTAGCGCACAAAAAATCACTGAAACAGAGATAGTGTTGTTCTAACCATGAAGGTGCATCATTATTACGGTTAATTCTACCTACAAACATTGCCTTGCCCACGCAACAGCTGTGGCAGCTTAAGATGTGACCTTCCCACACTGAAGACAGAGATGGCTGAGGTGGTAAAGCAGCATGACTGCTTCCTTCTTCTGCAGCTCCCTGGCTCACTGCACATCGTCTTCAGCAGCAGCAGCAGCAGTTCAAGCCAAACCAGCTGACTCGGGTTTGACGCAGGGTGGGAGCGTGACAGGATGCATTCCAGCACTCATCGGATGGGTGGTAGCAGCCAGCTGAGGGCAGAGAGTGGCTGAACTGCTCCAGACAGAGCTGAAGCAAATAACATGAAATAAAAAATAAGTCTTTCCATGAAGTTATTTCCTGTGCTGTTTGAAGGCAGTATGGGCTCAGCTGCTGGTTACCGCCTTTCAGCCAGCAGGCACCACGCTTCCATTTCTGCCTACCAGGTGGTGTTCCCTGATCTTCCTTGGGTTTACTTTAAAGGTCAAAGATTAGTTTAAGCAACACTGGAACAATTATTTCTGTTAACCCCAGTGATTTTTTTTTTTCCCCGTGCTGGATTACAGAGATCCCGTATAAATCAGTTTTCTGGCAAAACTGTGGGGTGAGGAAACACTAATATCTTCAACTGTTGCAGCTGGATCTAAGAACGGATGTCTGCCCACAGCCTTACTGGTTGGGGTCACAACATTTATTCAGCCTGGAATACATGATGTATGGAGAAAGCGTTAACTTTGCAGAGCATCAGGTGTTTCATTATTTATAGCTCCCCAGGCACACGTATATTGATTTCAGCAACACCTCTTTGAAGGAGTGTCAGCTGCACAAAAGATTTGCTGGTGACCAAATGAAGCCTGGTCACAGTTGCTATAATAGAAAGCTATGTGTAGGACTGGTTTCCTTATAGACGCAGTGAGATGTAGTTAAGAGGTTTTTTGTTTGGTTTTGTTTGGTTTTTCTGGTAGCCATCCCTTCACTCTTGATCACAAACTAATTTGCAGAACTCATTTTGCTGTGGAGCAGATGCTTGGCCTTCACTGATGAAGAATCATGTTATTGCCAGAATCTGGCTGGAAATAATGTACTGAGTCTGTCCTCAAAGGTAGGAAAGACTTCCAGGAAAGACTGGTTTGAGAGTTATGAAGCTATAGGACAGGTAGTAATAATGGCTTCTTTTTCCTTTTGTTCTGGATGTATTTTGGATGCCTTTGCCCCTCCTGTGGAGTGGATGTTGCTGCTGCCTTCTGTGGCTAATCATTTCAGAATTTGTCGCTCAGATATAACTGCCTAAGTAGGGCTACCCAGATCAATACTTTCAGATTAACCTTATTTCTAGTTCGCTTATCTCATATGCTATCACCCAGGCCTAATCATCTGTCCTGATGTTGTGCTTCCGCCTTATGGATCTTCATTAGCCTCTTTGCCGTCAATTCTGTTCAGCTTCAAATTGAGTGTCACATCACTTGTCCGGATCACTACTCAAATATATTTGTATCTGCCTGGAAAATTTGAATATGTTCTTCAACTCATACCATTTTAATTCCACTATCCCCTGCAGGTTGAAGACATTTCTTGTTATGCATAAAACAAAACTGATACCTTTTTATTAATAAAGTTTCTAGAAAATTTGAAATAAAATAAAAAAATAAATACTAACAGAATTTAATTAGATACTACTAGATAAGATAGGGCTTTTGAGCTACCTTGATTAGTGGAAGGTGTCCCTGCCCATGGCAGAGGGTTTGGAACTAGATGAGCTTTAAAGCCCCTTCCAACCCAAACCATTCTATTTATACTTTACACTTTAGTGTGGGGTGTCCCTGCCCATGGCAGGGGAATTGGAACTAGATGATCTTAAGGTCCTTTCCAACCCTAATTATTCTATGATTCTATAATAGGTGTGCATTCAGATTTTGGCATTCTAACCATTTTTTAATATATATCTACATTTAGTTTGTGAACTTAGCCACGGATCTTACTACTCTAGCAATGGGATTTATACAAAAGTAGAAGACCCTATTTTCGATTGTTGTTGACTTCCTCGTGATTTGCAATCTATATCACTATTCACATATTGTGAATTTATCTTTAAAACATAAGGAAGACTTCTTTCTTTTGCTGTCTATCATTCTGACAAGCTGATGCAGATTTGAAACAATCCCTTTAGGACAGCAAATGGTTCACGCTTTTCGGACAGAAATAAACACACAAGAACTTTCCACTACATGGGTTACAATCACATAAAGCTGTCTTTTGCCATCTGCTTGCCACCACTGAATCCAGAGCTTAGTGGTCTCTCTACAGCTCAGAGGTGAGGTCCAGAAAGCTTGATAAAACATAATCCCAGGTTGAATTTAATACTCCCTTAATAAAATACCTCCCTTGACTACTGTGTTGAGTTTTCACACGAAATGTATAAAATTATCTATATGATCAACTCTTCTCACACAGTAATAGATCACAACTTGCAATCACATCCAGTAGTTAAATTCTATGTGCATATAAGAACAGATGTGAGAAACAAAACAGGACCAAATTCTGTTATCTGATATATTTGTCTGAACTGCAGATGATACCAAAAGTATGCAGTGACCAGATACAGTTGCAGGAGCTCTAAATCCACAGATAATTTTCATCCAGATGCAGCCTCTTAACTCAGGGATGCAGCATTAGGAAAGTTATTCTGCATCTACAGAATATGATACCATGGCGTTTCCTACACTTCCAAAATCTTTCTTTCTAAACTTTGAAGCTTTGCAAAACAAGAGTTGGCTGAGAGCAAGCAAAACAAAATGATTACAACCATATCTGAATACATAAGAAATCATCCAGTAGAGGGTTGATCTGAATTCACTCTTCCCAGATTTCCCCTCAGGGATGTCAGTTAGCTGATGTTAACATTGCCGAACACTGTGCAAAGCACTGCTGGTGCCAGCAAGCCAAAATACAGTGGCTGGAAGCTGAAAGCCTGTTAAAAGAGCTCAAGCTGCAAACAAGATGCAAATAGCAAGAACAATCGCAATGGCATGACTTGGGATAGAATGCATTTTCTGTCACTTGCGATCTTTAAAATAAGGCAAAAAGGCATGTTCTGTTTCAGCCACAAATGACAGGGCTTTAGGCAGGAATTACAAGTAGAACGAAGTCAGGCTATATGATTACACTGTTCCTTTCTGGCTTTCACATCCATGAAAATCCAGTTTCCCCGGGCAGCTGCCCTCATCACGGAAGAGTAGCCCACACAGCAGGCTTAAGATCTGGAAACCTGCTGCTATCACTTCATCAGTCAAAGTCCCTGCTGAGGGCTCAAGCTTGTGGCACTGAGAAGAGAGAGGGTCTACACATAAAGCTGGATCTTAATAGGCTAAGCCACTATGCCTAAGTAATTATTTAAAATAGCTGTAAATCAGAAAATGGCTTTGCTTTTCAAAGTAAAATATACTGTAATTCACATGTGAATTAAGGCCCCCGGCTATTTTCTTCTTCTCTCACATGCACACAAATTCTAAAAGCAACTAATTCACCAGCAGTTTTTGAGCCTTTCCACTCCTTTTCCAGATGATAATTTCATAAGGAGTTTGGATACCTGAGTCTTGGCTCCCATGCTCCAACTGACGCTACTACAATTACGATCCTAAAAGGTTCTCCTGTTTTCTTAGAGAGCCTGTTAAGACAAGGCTATAAATACATAAGAACAAAGCACTCCTCCTTGTCCCAGTGCACAAGTGCCCTGACCTGCTGATTTTCAGGGCACACGTATTATGCAATACTATGCCTTTCTTCAGTGAGGTGTCAGCTGGAGGTGCAGCTGGACAGGGTGAAACCACATAGAAGCCATAGGGGAGCAGATGCTTGCATTACCTCCCATAGCAGGTTTGTTTTTGTTGGCAGCTGGCAGTAAACTGCTGCTGGCTAATTCTACTCATTTAATTTCAGTAAGTGGTAGTGGAGCACCTAGCAGCTTTCAGATAGGCACCCGTTTTTACTATGTGTGAAAACACATTTGTGCAGATCCTAACTAATGGATCCTATTTTCTTGAAAGTAAGCCAAATTGAGTGCTGGAGACAGAAGTTGATTGCCTATTTTAATTTAGGAAGTACAAGCTGTATCTAAAAGCAGTTCTGCCAGCTTCCTCCAGCCACTCCATGTCTGCAGGGGGAAACCTTATTTTTACAGTGTTCTCACTGAATTATCCAATGTCCTCATCCTTTTTTACAGAGTTTATCTTTACAGAATCTTTATGGGGCTGGGAAAGTCCATTACCACCATTCCACAGACGACCACACACAGATATTAAGTTATGTGTCCATAGGGTACATTTTGCATCCTACAATGGACAGAGTCCTTCGGTAATTCCAACCTTGCTCTTCAGCTGGAGATGTCATAGCACCACCCTCAGGTCCCCAGCCTGAAATAACAGACCAAAGGGGAGAGTTATATGCCAGAAAAGCCCCAACTATTTCACCATCATAATCCCTAGAGCCAAACTAGTGTCTTAGAGCATCAGGTGTTTCATTATTTATAGTTCCCCAGGCACATATGTGTTGATTTCAGCAACACCTCTTTGAAGGACTCTCAGCTGAACAAAAGATTTGCTAGGCAGGTGAACAGCACATGAATACATTGGGGTGAAGAGCTCCATGCTGCACACTAGCTCAGTTTGTGTGCACTCCCATAGGGAGTCAGCAATGCAAGAGATACCCCTCCTGAATCCTTCAGGCTTGTTTTTTGCTGCTTGCTTTCCCCAACCTGCTCTACTGTATTTGAACTGCTGACCTTTTTTCCCCCATGTGCTCAAGCATAAAATAACACAGGCTTTTACCAGTTTCAGCTATGTATCTTCCGCTCTGGTAGCTGGAATGCCAACTATGAGATGCTTGAGATCAGTGTCACAGCAGTGGTTTTACAGTTTCAGACACTGAGATTGCACTGTTACCCAAAGCAGATTGTTTCCCAACATAGAACTGCCAATGAAATCTCTTTTTAAGTGTCTTTTCATTACTCCTAGTCATATTCCTGGATATTCACCTTTGTTACCTTTAACTGCTTATGGGTTGCAATGCTTTCAGGTATCGTTCAGCAGTAAATACAGAAATCAGTGTTTGTTTTTCAGAATGAACTCAGCCAAAAAAGGATAGGAAGGAGAAGCTTCTCAAACCTTTAAGTGAGGCTTAATATAAACTTCTGTCATACATTTATAGGGAAAAGGAACACTGCTGGGTATTTGTAAAAGGAAAGTAGGTCTTCTAATCCCTATACACAGATACCTTAGAATGTGGCTACTACAGGAACAAGAAAGTATCACAGGAAGACTAAATTCATACAGCTAATTTTAGGCAAGAACTGTCTGTACGCCTAGCTCACTATTTCAATTGCACTTGCCACGTGTCTGTGCCTGGCTTGATCCCATTGTTCCCAAATTCCTGCATCAAAGGCTTTACAACTGCTTTTTTCAGAATAACACAAAATGCATCCCTTTGCTGAAAAATGCCATCAGGAAAATGAGGCCAGATTCCTAAACCCGCTGGTCGCAGGAGGTGTCTTGGGGCTAGTGCAGCTGGGGACAGGCCCTCCCAAAGCTGGGTTTCCCCCAGGTGTCCATCGTACTCTAAAACTGGGCAGTCACACTTTTCGGATCGGAAGACTGCACCTATTTTTAAATACATTCTTCGTAACAAAACTTACAGTCTTGTTTAGTAGACCAAGGGAAAGAATCATTGCTGTGCTTTTCAGATTTTGCTAGGAAGAAAGATATAACAGTCTTAAAAGGAATTGTATGGTGTTTAGGTATAGAAATGGATGAGCACTGGACTATACTCTGCTGGAAGCAGACCTCAGGCACAGGGAGGAACATGTTTATACCAGCAACCCCAGTGTTGCTCACAACTAGAAGGAAAAAACCAGCAATGAGAAAGGCATAAAATATCCCATTGAATTTGAATGCTATCATCCCTGTGCAGCACAGTAATTACTTGGCTGACAATTCAGAGTACAGAGAAATTGGGCACTCTGCTGACTTTGGGTGGCGTCCAGGGCATCGTTTTCCATTCACAAAAACCAGAGAAAGATCATTTCTGCAGCTGGACTCTGGGCTGGCCCCTAAGAGGGGACCTTCCTCAGGGATGCCACGGCCACCCCAGGGCCCTTGCTCTGCAAGGGAAGAGCTGCTGATGGAATGACACATATGGACTCCCTGATGACGTGCAGGATGAGGGAAACCAGGCCCCATGCTGTGCCCACCTAGCATGGGACTCAATCTGCTTTTCAGCTTCCAAGCCTTGATCACCATGTCCCTGTCCACCGCATCCCTACATCTGCCCACCACGTCTCCAATGAACATGGGCAAGACTCTTGAACCACCACACAAGCTCAAATAGTTATGCAGGGCAAAATGGTTTTGCCCCCCCAGTAAAATCCGTATGTTTTATCTCTGCCTCCATCTTCAGCTTATTGGTGCATGGTGGCGAGGAAAGGGGAGGAAACCATCTGGCAGTGGGACTTGCTGGGGGCTTACAGAATTTTTCTAGATCTGGGAGCAGTTCACAACTTCCTCATGATGCTAAGGAAAACAACACTCATGAAAGTGCTCCTGCGAGGCTCAATATAGGGTCTCTCTCAGGCTCAACTCTCAGCTTACACCCATAGAAAAAACCACATTGCCAGCATGAGCTCATGACATGGTGATCTCTCTCTGAACGCTCATTTTGGCTTACACTTTTGGAACAGGCTGTTTTCTCTGTAGCTCAGTTGTGCGATATTTCACCTCACTCTTCATCAAGAGCCAGGAGGGGTCCGTATTGCGATGGAATCTAAAAAATAACAGCAGTTTTAATTTAATGTGCATTTCTTTTATGAGAGGCCTTTTGAAATGACAGGATTTTTATTTTCATACACAAAGACATTCTCTGTGAGGGGAAGAGTTCAGGTCTGCCTTTACTCTTTTTCCTCTGTCATGAAAGAGCTGCTTTCAGTAGTTGACAGAGGCTGTCAGGATTTCACTGCACTAAACAGATTGTTGACAGCTGATGGGAAGGTAAACTGAATTAATCTACGCTGAAATAACAGTTTGTACTTTGAAAGTGGTGTTCATTTGTGAGTCCTAAAGCTCTCTACAGATGTGAATGGATGAATGAAGCTTTACAGCGATCTTGTCAGAGGCGTAAGCAGAGCATGCACATTTGATTCTCAAGCACAGAAGGCACCTGAGTTGTCCAAGGTTAGACTGAATGCACCTGATCCAAAATCTACTGAAATCAGTGCAAGTTTTTCTGTGATTTCAAGGCATTCTGAGCTAAAACCTAAACTAGTGACAGAAATAGAAAATAATTCATGACCCTCAAACCTCTATTCTAATTGCTATTTTAGGCTACTTTCCTTCCTTCTGTTTTAGAGCAGACTTAAACCAGAACATCAGCCAAACCATGATAATTTATTATAACACAATGTGATATAAGAGAACTTGTGGTAAAGCTTTCCAGAAAATTTCACATTGCAAGGGCAAATAACAGTACTTTGTGGCCAAGATAATCTTTACAGGAAATCAGAATGGGTTGAAATACCCTCATGGGCTTCTTTGCTTGATCACTAAAGCACTTATTTGAAATGCTTTATTTACTACAATAATTTCATGTCATTACTGCCTAGATTAATTGCCCGACAGAAGTATAGCACAAGTACCACCTAGAAGTCAGGACTCAATAGTGTACCAGGGAAATGAAAAACCCAGACCACTCAGAATTGCACACTGTTAGTCTAATAACAGATGTCTTCCTCAATGAGCAATTAAATCTTCTTGATAATTTTAAAGACACTTTCTTAACTACATAAATAACAGCTATGTAATCCTAACTGTGGGATCAATTTGGAAATACAGATTGCTCCCAGTTACGTGGAGGTAAATTATTGTGGTTGGGAATTAATCATACCACAGGTATGGAAGACACCCCAGTTGCTCTGAAAAAACAAGCTTATTTACTTGCTTATGGTAGCACTCAAACAGCCTTACTCCTTCCACACCTGAGCTGGGCAACATGGACTTGTCAGCGAAGGCTAGGGACCTCTGCACTCTGCAGTCATCAGCGTTTTCCTCCTACCGGTTGTTTGTAATACCTTCTCACACTCTGATTTACTTAGGCTTTATATTAGCTGTAGTTTTATTTTCTCTGGGTGGCCACTTCCTACTTCACTGGATATTTAAACCAATTGCTGTTACAATAATAGAGGATTCCTCCAACTGCCTGCTAACAAGAGTCTCGCAACAGAAAATAGCACGACATTAGCTTCAGCCTTTTCCTCTCCTCTAAACTTCAAACCACTTAATTCACCCCACTCAAGGCATTCTGACCAAGAAGAGAAAGCACGTTTCCAAGTCAAAGATCTTGAACAGAAAATGACTCTCCAGCTACCCCTTTTCTCTCTCACATTAGCAGCTTTCCAGGCCGAGGGCCAGCACTAGCTGGTGGCTGGGCCAGGAAGGGACAAGCTCCCTTGGACTGCTGGAGCTTGCTGGGCCAAAACTAACATGTTCAAACCAAGGCAAGAGGTGGCCAAAGTAGACTGTGGAGCACAGGCTCACAGGGGGATAAAACCGGCTCATAATCTCCATGGGTATTGCTTTCTGATCCGATGGAAGATGCATCTTTGTAAGGAGCATGTTGAACAAACCCGCAGCTGGGAGGCAAAGGCCTGGATGAAATGGCAAGGTCTGTTTCCAAAAGGATTCATCAGAATCAATCCTGGCCAGGCAACAAACAAAAACAACAGAAAATATTTGTCCTGGCTACTAACATGGTTCTGAGTATTTAGAAATCCAGCCAGAACAAGACTGGAAACCCAACCAGGCCTTTGGATCATAGACTTGGAACAACCTGAGACAGACTTGCTCAAAGGGCAAGATACTCTCTTTGCTTTCTCCTCATGTTACAACCCCCATCCAGACAACATCACCTCAGCCCCTTCAGATCTGGTTTCAGACATTTTCTTGCCATCTGTGCTCCTTTCTCAGGTAACCTCTGTGTAACTCTGCCATTAATGGATTGTACAAAAGAGAGATAAAAGATAAAGTACGTATTGTTAATGTAGTAAAGGCTCTCCCATCCACATTTCTTTCTGAGAACTCACAGACCCATATAATAAGCCACAAGTGAAGATTGCTCCCCCCAAGGTAGAGAAGAGCAGTCCTCATATATTCTCTACAGGAATTGTTTTAGTTCATTCATGAATTATCATAACATATAAAAACATACGTAAAAAGTATCAGGTGAAATTCTGGCCTGACTGAAGTCAATGGCAAATCTCCCATCTACTCCACAGGGACTAGACTTTTTCCACTAAGTTCCAAAATAAACCTTTTTTGCGTACATTTCCTTGGATATGCGTAATGCCTATAAGGCAGATGCTCTGTATTTGCTCAACAGCTAAAGAAAGTTGTTCTTTTCTCCCAAAACACGAAAATACACTTGGAACAATTGCTTCAGAAAATGATACCAAATTGTCAGAGTTTGTACTGTCTAATCTGGGTTTGGCATAGCCAAGTGAACCCACTGGCTGCTAGCCCTGCTGCTAATAGTGTGCAGCAGCGCAGTTTAAGACCCGTCCTTCACTTTTCTGCCCGTACATGTCTCCATGTCCAATTTCAAACACAATCAATCATGAAACAAGGAACAAACAGTGAAGTGGAATGTTTAAGGACATGGAAACGCATTGAAGCACCTCTCAATGAGTACAAGGGCAATTACCCACACACCAGGGAGAGTAAGCTGAGCAGAGAAAAGTATTCAGAGAAGATGCATAACCATCACAGCAGTGGCACACAACCTACCTCCCGCTGCCCTCTGCCACTCCTCTGCAATGATTGCTGCCCCACAGTCACAGAACCAAGACCCAGGTCAGCATTTCAACTCCAGTTCACACTCCCATGAGTTAACCTTAAGTACCTCAATTTGTATTAACACATGGGGCAGCAAATTGCAACTGCTGGGACGGAGGCAGGCCCCTGCTGCCAGCTGCCTTAGGCCAGGGCACCACGGCCAGCCAGGTACAGGGTGATGACCCAGGGACTGCAACCCATTCTTATGTACACCCCAACATAAGCAGCAATATGGGGTACCTGAGGATATCAAACTGTTGCAGATAACAGGTAAGCAACTCCCCAGGAGGAGAGAGATCTTTGGAAAAATAAGTGTCTCTTGGGGAAGGAGAAAACATTAAGATTCTCTCTTGGGAGGCTTTGATTTCCTACTAAATTGGTGTTCTGTGAACTCTTGCCTGGCTTTCCCCCGCACATCAATTCAGGTATTAAAAAGCCTCAACAGAGCTCTGGGAGACGCAATTCTCTCTTCAAAACATAGATCTAACACAGCCATTTGATGCAGGGAGTTTTTGTATGCCCAAGTTCAGAAACCACTTAATGTTATTTGACCTTCCTGTTAGAAAGACAAAACACTCGTGCTGATATCCCAGCCTGGGGATTTTTCCCTCTTTGAAGAAACATACGGAAAAGGCAAAGGCACAAAAATAAGAAAATGGTTCAAAGTGGTGTTTTAAACAGGTGTTTAGACAGAACAAATATTGATCCTATGATTTATCACTTTCTGAGCTGGGGAAGGACATGAAAGAAAGAAGCAGCACGTTAATGCTGTTAGAACATTTTAAAAGGAATGAAAACGTCCCATCTCAGCATGCCTAGATTACCCTCTCTGTCTGCCTCACCTCAATTAGCATTAACTGATTGTAACTGAATATACTTTGAGAAAGGAAACCACTCAGTATGGTAGAAATCAACTCCCCTGGTATTGCTAGTACAGCTTCAAGGCACAAACATAACTGCAGAATTTGCTGCAAAGGGCTTATGACCAGAAGCACTAGCAGAGAAAAACATCATAGAAAATGCAGCCATGAGGGCAATGTAACTTTTTTATTTCTCCATAGGTGTATGTTGGGTGGATTTATTGACCTTTGGGTTATGAGGCAAGGCTTATCTGTTGGCTTAAATCTTTGCAAGGGGAGAAAAAAGGAAAAATTAAGGATTTGATGGAGGAAGCTTTACAGTATGAAATTTGGAAGGCTTGATCCTATGGTTCTACTGGTGGTGGGTTTATAGGACACAAAGAGCATATGAAAGATCTCACTTCAGCATTATTTCTCAATACTCTAGCGCACTCTTTCTTAATCTTTTTTTCCCCTACTTCCTTTTAAAGGAAGCAAAACCCCTGAACAGATATGGAACACGTAGAGGTAGACGGAAAGTGAGTCAGGCAGCCAGCTGAGACAGGTATTTAAAGTAATGCTGCTACTTAACCACACCATGCTCTTTTCGCTTGTCATCATCTTGTCCTTGGTACCTCCAGTGTCCTGTTCCCAGCACACAGGTCAGCTGGGCTCTCCCTGACATGGGCAGACAGCTGGAGTTTGTGTGTGCAGCACAATGTACATGGAAACACATTAAACTCAGTGTGTGGGTGAGCAAGGCTGGCTCAAAGAAAAGGAGTGAAACAAAGGAAAAATAGGAAAATGAGTGAAGAGCATGAGGAAAATAGAGCAAACAGTCTTCCAACGATTTATCAGGCCATTGAACGAGTGTGTTATTTTTTCACTTAAAAAGCAATATTTAAGAATAACAAGAAAGAAACTCATCATTTTAACTGAGGCAACTAATGGGAAACAAATGCATGGCTCCAATGAGCCAGATAGGGAGAAAACGCCAATGAAGAGATTTTGGCAAGGCAAAGACCACTTCAGAGCAGAGCATATACAAGCAACTCTTCCTCTCCTCCTCCCATTATGAGATGCAGCAGCAAGGATTGCCACACACACACAATGCAACTCACAGCATTGCTGTCTTGATGCTTCATGTAAAACGAGATGAAAAGAACATGAAATAGGAGCTGCAAACTTAGCTTCCCAAATTTTATGTGTTCAGGAATGTGCATATGCTTTAGTTCTCTTGCTTAATGTCCATCATGCAACATAGATGGTTAAGTTGTGAAGCACACTTGGTCTGGCATAAAGATCTCACATTGTTAATAACAAGGGAGATAAGGCTGAGCTTTCTGAGTGGAAGCCTATCTCCCCCACCAAGTCTGGCAGCACAGGCCACAGCAGTGCCCTTATGGATCTAGCATGCATTTTAGTGGCCTACTGCCTCTTTCCCAGAGAAGACAGGGAATGGATGAGGCAGCAGCAAACAGCCTGAACAGCTGGGCATGCTTGCAAATAGCTGACACTGCACTGCCAAAGCTGCTGTCACTGCCATTCATCCCTAGGAAAGGGAGGCAAGAGGTGGAACACGTATGGAGAGCACAGGTGGGACCTACCTCTGTACCTATGAGGAAACCTCCAAACTGGGACATGGCCCCCAGGGCTGATAGGACTACATCACCCTGAGTCCAGTGGGAAACATTTTATGGGCTTTTTAACAGCAAAAATATATCAGCACTAGCATCTTGGATCAGAGGCCTAGATCAAAACCATCCAAGCAACCACAGGAGATAGTGCAATTTGTGAGGAACAAGCTTTACAAGTAACTATAGTCATACAGTCCTATCATCATAGCTGTAGGAGCAGGAACCCATTCTGCCATGCTCAGTTACTGCTCAGGCTGCATGGTTGCTAGGGACAATGATTGCTGTAGTGAAGCAGTGAGCAAAGCCAGCTATGTTTTATATTCATCTGTACAGTTTCTTTTCGCTAAACCATGTTGATCTCACCAAACAAAATCTAGAAATCCAATGGAGTGAATCAGTGATGCTGCCCAGTCCCATTTCAAAGACGAAATTAAAAAGAAGATAAACTCTTTGGAGAAAAGCGTATGAAAATGTAACTCCACACTCAGTGCTCATTGTGGTAAATGATAGATCACCAGCATTATTTTTATCCTTGTGATGCTTTCAGACAAGAGAAAGCTGGAGATCCCTTTCTCATCTCTAAGTATCAAAGCGGAAAAAAAAAATTCATTCCCTGTTTTCCCTGTAATACACTCGCCTTCATGATGGTCTCTGATGCACATGAAGGAAATAACAGATTACTCTTTTGTTGTGCTCATGAACAAGTAAGAGGCAAAGAAGCTTTGGGTATGACTGGAGGAAGGGGCAGAGCTCTGGGTTGGGAGCAGAGGCTTGTGGCTGGATTTCTGCTCACCACCTCCCTGGGACAGGCAGGCTGAAGATGAGGAAGGAGGAAAGCAAAATTTCACTCTGCTGCGCTGGTACCCTTATCAGCCTTGGCACACGGCAAAATTACAGCAGCCTAAGGAAATCTGAAAGCACTGAAAGTGCCTTCTAAGAGCTGAGACATCAAACGCATTTTTGCAAGAGGCTTAGCTGACTGTATCTACTTTATATCTGCTTATCAACAGAAAAAAAGGGAAGCTAAAACTTTTTAATCTTTCCCAGGTAAAGTCTCAGAGAACTTTACTTTTACCCTCTCTTGCTTAATACTGATTCGGTTCCCATTCCATTAAGGAAGAGAAATTACTTTACATGAACTGCATGTGAGAAAGTGCAGGAAAACCTTTCAACAAAAACCATGGGAGACAAAAGATGAAAGAGGATGAGGTTTCCTGTTCTTGGCAAAGCGTATCCTCCGTACGGGAATGTTTCTAAATTCCACCACATATTCCTCTCATCCTGTCTACACCAGAGAAACACACAAAGTTAAAAAAAGTGTGAACTGATACGTCTTAAAACTGGGACAGCATGAAAGCATGCTATTGCCCTGAGGTATGAGTTACAACAGCTGTGTTATTTTAACATGTGCTGGCTCCTGGTGGTTAATTGTAAGGTGTCCCCCACAGATAATCACCAGTTTTGTTTTTCACATGCAAGGTTCGCCTCTCCACACAGATATCAGTTTCAAATGAACTGCCTCACTATAAACAGGGTGTAAAGCATACATTTACAGAACAGCACACAGACATTTATACTCCGGCCATTCCATTTCTAAACACGCACACACACACACACACCCCACCACCCCTTCTGACATTCAGGCTTTTCTCTTTTTTGGAGATGTGGATTCTAAGGAGCAGAAAGTTCTTCCATTTCCTAATTGTGACCATAATTGATAGTGGCTTCTTGGCTGTTGTTTTCTAATAGTAAGAGTTATTGCGAGCCTTACATGTCCTGGGATATTCTGGTGCCCACAATCTTAAGACCATTTTGAAATTCAGTCCATAATTTAGAGACCTGTATTACCTGCAACACTAGGTCTTTTTACTACACTATTCATAGCAACTATTTATGGTGTTTAAGAAATGACGAGCACTTTGTGAAACAGAGAAAAGCTAGACACTGTCCCCTCACAAGGAGGACAGCCTTTCACTAGCAGAGATTTGGGCATTTCTCCACCTCATCTTCCCCCACTCAGCTTAACCAATAAAAAGCATTTGCTGGGACAGTCTCAGCTCAGTCAGCCTGAACTTATCCTAGAGTAAGCTGAGACCAATAAACTGGAACTGAGCACGATGCTGAGCAGAACAAGAGGCTAAAGAGAAGAAGCCTACAGACATGATTTACTTGAACATCTTCTGACTTTGGTTTAGGTTTCCATGGCATGCGTCTCATTCAGTCTTAGCTTTTACCATTTGCCTTTATTCTGCCAAGAATGTGAAAATTGTCAAATTTTGCTAGGAAAACCAGTGTGAGGCGTTGCTAGCAACCACTGGCATATGTTATACACAGTGTGCTGTATCAATAGAAGGATCCCTCGAGAAAAATCAAGTGGGGTGAGAAGAACTGGGAGGATAGAGGGACAACAGTCATCTCTTGACATCAGGTTGTGTATCAGGAGAGAAAATAAGATTTTATCCAGTCAATATTTTCCCCATCTCCAAGAACAACTTCTCACAAAATATTCCCAACCACATAGCTCAGTCTCCATGGTTGATACAGTGAGGCAGAGCCATGTGGAAACCTGGAAGAGCAATCCATAGCACTGCACACTGCAACTGGACAGTGTGAAGCTCTCCAGAACAGCTGAGGATCTTGCAGGCTCCATGGGGATGCTGTTGATGGAAGAAGGCCAGAATAAGCTTGGGTAAAGGAATAAAAGGAGTTACCAGGTCATAATTAATCAGGCTGGAGATACAGGCTACAGATAGCTTCCAATTTCTTAGCAGTGTTTTCCCCATTAAAGGCTACATTCACCTTAAAAAACAAAAATCAAGTAGAAATTGAAACCTGTGGGAGAGAACACAACACTACAAAACACACTGCCATAGACCACAGGGCTATGTTACTACAAAGCATCTGGAACTTTTCTTCAGCGTGCAAAAGTCTGAAACACATTGTGCTGTTTTAAGCACAGTCATCCCATTTTAATGGCTGGAGAAAAACTGCATCATTGACCTGGCAACTGCATGTACCTACACAGCTAAAGCTGGAGAAACAACAGAAGCAGTTTTCTTTCCCCTTATGTGATTAAAGGACATTTAAAAGCTCACCTACAAATTAAGAAATAAATTAACAAAATAGACTTGCTCAGGAAGGGAAACACACTGCATTTCACTACATTCATTTTAATTAGAAGCAAGCATTTTTATCTATTTCATTTAGCTACCATGATGACTCCAAGTTGCTAGTTACTTTTGAATTTCCTGTTACACATTGATTTTGAGCAACATGGAATAATAAAACTCCTTCACTGGGATTTTCAGTTCCAAAATAGAACAAAGCCATTAACAGAACTGATTGATCCCTGTAGGTTTGCACTGCCAAGCTTTCTTTGAAAGAAGCATGTTCATTACCATGTTTCATGGGAAGAAAATAAATTGAATGAGCAGGAAAGAATTAATATACTTTGAGATGAAATTTGATTCATCTGGCAGCTGAAGCCATGTTCAAATTTTTGTATGGAATTTTTCTATTCATACTCTATATTGCTGCTTTATTGAGAGCAGATCTCTAGTTGTCAATGCAGGAAGCTTGCTTGTCAAGGGGATTTACTTGGAAATAGTTAAGTCATGTTACAATTCATAGTGTCTTTTCCTATTTAAGAAAAGCACTGCTGGATGCAGCACAAAAGTTTTTCTGATTGCATACACTACGCCCTTATTTATCACATGATAGTCTCCCAACAGCAATGCATCCTGTCAGCATGATACCTCCATGGCTATAAAGTCACGTCTCATTCTAAAGCACACCACTGGCATGTCAGAAAAGCAAACTCAAGTGTTGTAAGGCAATCCTTACACTCAATCAGCTGTGAAAATCAGTCTCACCATATTTTAAGCTATTCACAATGCAAACTTTGGCTTCACTCTTCACGCTTTACTCTTTGGTCTTGTTTAGAATTGCACTTGCGAGTGTTTCCTTTATAAAAATCCCATTGCTACAGCAAAACCCTCCAGACTCCTCACTGCATTGCTCTGCAATTTTTCATGTGCCACAGAATTTTCTAAGGTATCTTGTAAGTTATACTTCAGAGCACGAGGGTACTGGACCATGCAGATACATGCAGTGCCAGCACTTCTCAGAAATGCATTTGCAAGTTGCTGTCAAATGAATTTGCATTCAGGTGCTCACGTTTTCACTTTCACCACTGCCTGCACCCACACTAGCACACTATTTTCTCCCATTCTTTCATTTATACCCATGCAGCATTCATCTAATCCAGAAATATCTCCTTTCCTCCAGCCTCCCAGGTAAATGCAGCATGTTTTCAAATACTTTCTTTCAGATGTCATAGCTCTGGTCTCCTCTAGTCCTAGTTTTTCCACTGTCCTTTTCACCTCCCCGAGAGATTTCCATTAATTACAGCTCTTTCTTATCGGGTCTCTAGGAGGTCTCTCTCTTCTCCGGGCGTAGCCCTTGGTATCTGTAATTCATACTGATCTTGCATTGATTCTTCCTTGCTCTGGAGGGCTTAACCCTTCAGCCCTCCTCTTAGCAATGCATCAGCTGAAAAAAACCCAACCCAAACCCACAAACATTTGCAGCATCCAAAAGCTCAAGAGTTGTTACTGCAGCAGGAGTAAAGGTGATGTGTCTTACAGGGACACTTACTCTTCCTAAAAATAAAGTAAAAAAGTTCGATCAGAAACAAGTGTTTCACGTACATTACCTGCATTTCTCAAGCACAAGTGCAAGGTGTGGTTTTTTTTTAAAGAAAATAAAAATCCCAGCACCATAGAGTTTTTCCAAGCCTGTGCAAACTTAAGATTTCTCTTTTTCAACTGTAGTTTTCTTGTCAGTGATTTCAGTCTTCCTTACCTGGAGACAAACAATTAGCTCAGTTATTGTGTGTACTGTTGAGGTCTAATTTGCACGAAAGTGCCCCAATTAATCCATGCTTCAGATACACATTTGAGGCTTGTGTACTTATTATATTCAAAGCAAAAACCTAAAGAAAGGCTATTAAAAGCCTGGTGATAACATGCACCTAAGGAAGTTAACATGTTACTGACTTCAAAGTTCAAAACTAAACCTTACAAAGCTAATACTACAGTTTCAATGCAAGCAGCAATAGGAAAATAGTTAACACCTAAGGGCTGACCCTGCAAATCCCTAAAGTCAAAATCATTGAAAAGATTTTCAAGAGAACATTTTGAAAAAAGCAAGTCCACACCTAGCAATTTCACAGTTCCCATATAAAGCAAATCCCATGGAGTTTTCCACACATCTTTAAAAATACCCAAGCATTGCTTCACAGGAATTTGTAAATACATACTAATTAATGACAAAATTATGCTGATTAGATCATTTTACCAGAAAACATCTCAAGTAATCTCCAACATCAAAATTTGTGAGTGTTTGTTTGACTTGAAAAATGCTGATACTTTTCTTGGAAGGATCATCTTTAGACGGGGATGGCCATGCATTTTTTATTCAACATCTTTTTGCCAGTTTTCAGACAATTTCTGTCCTACTAAGCCAGAAAGCTGCTTTTTAGCTGCTGTCATTAAAGCAGCATCAGATGGAGTTTCCAGAAGTGACAAGATGTACCCAAATGACCACCAGCGAAATCCAGCTCCCTGCCTGCCAAGTTTTCAAACCACAGACAAAAAAAGAAGTCAAGAAGCGTTTCTCCCTCTTCATGCAGTCTCCAAGCTCATTTTAGCTGTTTGCCTGCTTTCAAAGGAATGAAGTGATTCACCACCTGCATATTCTGCTTATGGAACAGCTTCCACAGAAAGTCATATTTACACTAGTTTCAAGTCCTGCTAATCTAGTATTAAATTTTAAAGAAGAAGACTGCAAGTTGACGTTTTTCAGCTGATCAGGCTTACTGGCATTTATCAGTTTCCAAATCCTCACCATTTCTTTGGTATACTAATAATTTTGAAGCCTCACCTAAAAAAGAATGATGCATCTTGTGCACAAATCAAAACCCTGCACCTTGTGCGGATACTTACGTACATGACTCATTTGGACTTGATGGTTTCTCCAACTCGCTTGAGGAAAACAACAAAACCAAAACCAAAGCACTCCACTGAGTGAAATCTTGACTTGGGAAAAAAAAAAAAAAAATCAATGCTAAGCTCCCATTGATTTCACTGCAACAAAATTTTCAGTTATGTGCCACAGACAGAAATACCCCTTTGTTCCCCATAAACACATCAAAATTAAACATGATAGAGAAAAATTAATGAATACTGCATTTGTTTCGCTAATCCTTTCATGAAGATAGGAAGTTCTGCATAAAACAGCTGTCAATACTCTCTCCATTACACCTGATCTGCAAGAGTATTTGTTACTGTACTATGGGAAACAGTCCATTTCAATCCTAAATAACTTTAACTTTCAATACACAGTTATTTTCTGTTCTTCTAGCTACAAAAACCCAAATAGAAGAAAAAGACATCATATTGTATTGAAGGCTTTATTGATGGCTAAATTGCTGTCACTTAAATCTGGCATAGCACTTTCAATTTTTATCTAACAGGACTAAAAAGAAACTGGCTATTAAAGATTTACTTCTGTAGGTCTTTAAGGTGCCAAACACATACTCTTCTGCAAAATTTTCATGCTGCCAGCAAATGGCAGCATTCTAGCTCCATAGTTTACATTGTATGCTTCAGTATACAGCAAAGAGTGATCTTAGAAACTCTCAATTTTACCAGTTACACTTTTTGAATTATGTTACAAACAAAAAACCATTTTCTTCTCTGCAATTATGTACAGTATACAACAAAACTCAGGGTTTGTGGCAGAAATGTGTATGATTTAATCATATACAGAAGATGACATAAAATTTTATGAAATAAATTACAACTGTTTTCTGAGATTAGGCTCCTATTAACTGACATTAAAGTGTGACATTTTCCAGAATCATGGACAATACATCCAATGGACCAGACCCTCCTATTTTGCTTTACCTTGTGACTTACATGGACAAATCTAATGTCACCGTGTATCCTATGCAAACAGATATACGTGTATAAATTCACTAGAGGCATACTTTGCGCTAGAGAAGCACTTAAATGAAATCCAATAATTTTGACGTGTCATGAATACTACATATGTGATGCTATTCACATTACTGTCAAGTGGAAGAAAAACACTCCTGGGATGGGAAATGAACATGCAAATCAAATGTTAAAGAATACAATTAAAAAAAAAAAAAAAAAGAGACAGACATTTAGAACTGGGACAGCATATTACAGAACCAAAAAGGAGAAGTGTCATTCTAAATAATAGTGAGTAGCCTTTTTTGCAAACCAAGTATTTACCCAGGGCACAGGTTCTGCAGGAGACTTTCTGATCAGTCTTCAAAGTGATAATGGAATAAATGTAGTTTTTAAAGGAGAGGAGATGTGCTGGAACTTTAAGCCAAAATCTCTGATTTCCCCTTCCTGACTCCAAATTGTCACAAGAAATAGACACTAAAAAAAACCTCCAACAAAACACCCCCCCAAAACCCCAAACCAAAAAAACTTCACAACAATCCCACCCCTTTTCAAGTGCATTATTCCTCTCCACTCTGGTTACCTTCAAGGGATTTCACTGTGAGCAAGAAACTTCTGTGTAATGCCAGTAATTCATCGATTTCTGGAATGAAGCATTAGCAGTAATACAAAATACATCTAAGTCACAATCTGTGTTTTCCCGTTATGTTAGTTAAAATTATAACAGCTGTAATAAAGATCTACAAAAAATCAAATTATCAAAATAAAAGATGTTTAATCCAACTTGTAAATACCAAATACTCCCCTCTCTCTTTTGTAAAGATGCTTCAGACAATAGCTGTCAACCAAATATCAGGTATTCAAGCAGTATGGACTCCCTTAAAATGATACTGTCAAACATTCAAATTATAAGTACAAGACTTCCTGAGTACCACAAAAAAGACAAAAATTCTCGTAATTTAATCAACACTTGGTTTTACTAGCTTTTTGTAAGTTACATTGCAAATAACTGTCATTTCTCTAACATAAGTTCTAGGCTTGAAAAAGGTCAGGCTGACAGAGAACAGAAATAATTATTGTGAACTGCTTGCAATCAATGCTGCGGCCACAGAAAAATTCTCAGCACCTACCCAGCATGAAACTTGCCACTGCACCTATTAAAATTGCTAGCAAAGTTGCCAACAACTGAATGGCTTGATGTCTTAAACACTTTTCTCCCCCATGATGAGAAAGTGCTTTAGAGCACCCCATACATCACAGAAAAGTTGCAGCATGGAGGCTTTTATGTTTACTGCGTGTTACGTGATTGTTTGTAAACACAATGGAAGATCTGTCCCTTCAGGAGTACAAATATCTTTCAGAAATGTTTATTTTAAATTCCTTCAGAAGATCACGGGGAGACAGCAACATGTAAAATTAAGGCTGGAATGACTTAAGAGCTTTTCCTCTTAGACCTCAGTTTTAAAGGTTAACTGTACTCTAATGTCATATATACTTTAGATAACTGAAAAAACAAACAGGTGGTTTACAAAGAAAGTCAACTGATCCTAACACTATGGTGATGGTGAACAGTATGATTTGACAGTGGTCCTTCCTATAGGAGGTCCACTCTGAAATGAAGTAAGATGAGTAGTTACATATGAAAGCTTTCCTAAGGAAAGAAACTTTGAAGATCTATTTCATTCAATAATACAGCACTGGCAATGCTCAGTGGCTGCGTTTATAAAGTAAACTACATCATTATTATACTGTCCTGCTCCCTTCTTGATTACAGTTACTCTGTAATTTAGTATATATACCGTTCCATTGCAGTATACAATTAGCATATGTACAGTAAGCTATACTGGTCTAAAATCTAAAAGTGTCAATCAAGAAATTCCCAGTACATGGCTTCTATGCATGAACTTGCAATTAACTTCTGGAGTCAAGCAAGGGTCTTTCAGAAAACCTGGCTCATCAAAATATTTTTAGACCTACACTCAGTAGATTCATACAAAAAAGTAAACACCTGCACATCTATCCTTTTCATGAACTATACATGCTCCACAAAGAGTAAGTTAACAGCTGCAACAGGTTTGCTGGGATCACACCAAAAAAAAGACAAAAGGGAAGAGAAATAAAATTTATTATAAAACATGTTGAAATAGCAATGACTTAGCTGACTTCCTGCTCTGCTGTTCTAGGCAGAACAAAATGTGACTGAATGCTCTCAGGAAAGCCAAAACAAAATTACAGTGTAAGTATCCTGCTGCACTAAAATCGCTTTCTCTTGATAATTTCTGGCTTCCAGCTGACAGGATGAGTTTCTTCAGTCTAAAGGGAAAAAAGAAAAATCTCATAAGGTTTTTTTTTTTTAAGACAAAATTCACCTGTAATTAGGGTTTAGTTTAAAATGTTACTCACACAGCATATATACTGTATGACATACGTAACATTGTAATTACCTAATCTACTATAGAATTAATTTACCCATATGGAACTTTATATCATCCCAATGTCTGAAATACATGACAAAACTTATTCTGTGGGGGTTTTTTTGCAACAAGGACAAAAATCAGGTTGCCAGTGGCATTTCAGAACAACACTGTAGTGATCAAAGCATAAGAACACAAATTCCAGAGACAGTCCTTCCAGCGATATTAACATCAGTACTGCCTGATGCCACAGAGTCTACATTCTGCCCAGTCACAAAATGGATAAAATATTCCTTATTCCTTCAGACCTAAGAGTTGTTCCAAGTCTAATTCAATGCAAAAATCCTAAGGTTTAATGAAAATCCTTATATCCTTTATATCGAAGACATGCGCTGATAAACTATACAATAATCTATTGTCTTATCCATTAGTAAATGGATCTGGATTTGAGAATAACAGCTTAAAAATAGACTATTTACTCTGAATTCTAAAATCTGCCTAAGCAAATGACTAATCTAAATCATGTGCAGAAGTACAATAAATCTTTCAAACGTAATCTTTTTGCAAATTCCCATGTTTTAATCAATACAACCACACACAGTCCCCTACTGGCTTTAAAACGCATTATGCATCATTGTATCAAGATTTCTTCAAACCTCATCACAAAGGACTTCTGCAGAAGAGTTGACAGGCCTGACACTTATTTGTACTATACCATATAATAAAAAATTAGGAGTGCAGAAACTAGCTACTGTCGTCTTTTAATATTATTGAAACATACTGCTTCCAAACTTCAATAAAATTGTTTACACAAGTTTGTGCATGTCTCTTATCGATCTGCGTAACATTAAAAAGCCAGTTTGACATACCGCAGTATCATCTTCTTTGTATACTTTGATGGTCTTATCAGCTTCAGCAGTTAGCAGTCTGCTCTCTGACTGGTCAAAAACACAAGCAAATATTCCTGATTCACTGTCCAAAGAGCCTGGCTGCACAGCTGCATGTACTCTCTGGAAATTGTATCCAGTTCTCCAGTCCCAAAGATGCATTGTACCATTGTCAGCTAAAACAAAGAAACAGTATTTTTTAACCAGTTAATTTCTATTAGTTTTCTAAAAACAGTATCATGAACAAGTAATTAATACATCAGGAATACATCAGCTATAACATTCATGTAGAATAGCTCAGTAGAGCTTACAAGGTTTCCTATTTTCTACTGGTTTCCTTCTTAGTTAAGAAAGGCTGATCTTGTTTAAGGCTGATAGAAGCTTCCTCAGAATGTCATCCAGTTTTGTATTAGATAACCCAGAGAGATGACACACTACATCACATGGCAACTGAAGCAAGGTGCTTTGGAAGCACAGCAAGGACTGGCATTCTCAGTATCAAGCTCCACTAAAGTTGAACAGACATCATCCTGTCAAACAGATTACAGATATTAAGGAGTCGGTAATGGGAAATAGCTTACTGTTTGCAGAGGTTCTATTTCAAATCCAGTTCAAACCACTGCCAGTATTACTGCTACTGGCATCAGCTACAGGGTATTCATAGCAATCTGAACTCTGCATTCACAAGGATGCATTCACAAAGCAATTTTTCAGTTACAAAAAAACACCTCTCCTCCCAAAGCATTATCTAGCCAAAACAGATCTATTAAAAAATGTTCCACAGCTACCAGCTAGAAAAAAAAACCAAAACCAAGAAGGGTGTTTTTACAGTTCCTAAGGTAACCTCAACTTATTTTAATTCAGCATCAACTTATTTATACATACTTGAAAACATAATCAGGGTAAATTGACTTACTATCAGCTATCTTCCAACTCCTGCTTAGCACATTTCCATCTTACTCCACATCCCTAGCCTACAGGACATACTGTATCTAATGGGACCAAGAGGGACCAAATGCATTTCCATGGTGTAGCTTCATTGTTACTTTCTTTATTCTCTGATTACAAACACATAAATGTTTTTTGTACTTATCATGCGAACTCAGCCCAAGTGGCCCTACTGACTATGAAGTTGCAAGCTGTAGCAGGTTTATAGGCCCAGATAAAGGACATCTCAGCTAGCATCTTTGTCTAAGGACCTCCAGCCATTGTAGAGGAGTGTAAAGGGGAAATACAAACACTTATTTCTCATTTTTACCTCCTGAGACCAGAACACCGTCGGAATTTACAGCCAGTGTGTTGATAATAGCATTGTGACCAGACAGGTTCTGAATGAAATTTCCATCTGGGAATTTCCACTGCTTAATATTATCTGGAGAACCAGATGCAAATGTGTAACTGAAAGACAATAAGCACAGTACGTTAAAGTTCAAAACAGCTGTAGGTATAGCAGACATCCTTCACTGAAACTGCTGTCAAATGCTAGCTTCAAAGTTACTTAATACTAAAACTGCTTTTCTGACATTTTTACTTCACATAAAATGAAGCAAATTTATGACATCATGAATTACCTATATCTGTTTTCTTTCTGTTCCATAAACTACATAAAATTTATAAATCCTATGCCAGATAGAGTGTTAATATGCCAACAAATATTAAAAATGCACACTAAGTTCTTCTCAATTGTTATTCTGGCAAATTTTCAGGTTTAAGTGCACCATCAGCAAAGGTACCAGAGGAAAAAAAAGCAGCAAACCCCAAACAAAAAACCCCACTATTGGTTAGTCATTCAAAACTATACAACCAAAGATAAAGAACTGCAAAAAAGAGAACTATGAAAGAAAACTTGTTTTACTGAGTTACCCTAAAACAAGCAATCCCCTCATTTTAACACATGCAAGAAGTTACAAGGTTATTTGGGTAGCACATACAAAATCCTGTAGGAATATTTTCAATTGACACAATGTCTAAGCCATTTGCTGTCTATTTAATATACCCTTCAATTAAAAAAAAATAACTAGGAAAAAAACTAGACCCTTTAAAAAAAAAAGAAATGCTGAAATATAAAAAAATACTAGGCTGACAGTTGCTATAGCTTGATGAAAACAGTTCAAGTTTAGTTTCAAAGAGGTACAACTGATGAATCTGAAACCAGGTTATTTTTCAGAATGTAAGTAAAATTAGGGTTTTTCTCTGGCACAGTTAACAGGCATAGCATAAGACCGTCACAATTTTTAAGACACAGAGATTGGTCAGAATTTATTCATATTAAAGATTCTGAACTTCTGCACTGACAGAATTTTTTAAAATATTAGAGGTGAAGAAGTATTATAGTTCTATGCGAATTCCTTTTCTGCATTGTTTTAATGTGTATTTATCCAAACAAGCAACTGCTGATGCATCAAAATATAGCATCTAAATTGAGAACACTTCCAACAACACCTGCTTCAAAGACTAAGTACAAGAAGTTTCTTTTTAAGATCAATTAGACTGAAATGTTTTGTGCAGAGAACCACGTATTCAAAACCCCCACTTTGTATTAATCCCTGTCTTCTTTAGCATTATCCACACGTGCAACATTCTACAAATCGACTTCACTTTCTGCTAACAATCATTCAGTTACATCTTTATCATTAGCCTTACTGTGTCACTGATTTCAATGACTTCAAAGGCACATACATAAGAAATTCTGTGGGATGTAACACATTCTCAGGATTGCTAATGTACACCAATGCCTGGGGAGCACGATCAGTGTAGTAAAAGGTATTTGAGAACTGATATACGTACTTTTTACAGCATTCTAAGCTCACTAGTTTTTCACATTATTATGCCCTACCATTCTAAATCATCACTCACATTGGCTTTCTGTCACCACACAATGTTCTGAACTGTGAAAGTGTGAAAGAATGAGGAAAACTTACTGTCTTGGGTGTAGCACTACTGCTCTAACAGATTTCTTGTGATTTGTTAAAGTAACACGTGTTTTTCCTGCCACTAAATCCCAGAGCCGTATGGTAGTATCATGACTGCCTACAATGAAAATAAGAAGTAGTAGAAACCATCATATTGATTCTATCATCATTATTACTTTGATAAGGTAGCCAAAACTTTATATGCAAAAAAGACAAAAATACTATGCTTATTACACAAATATGCTATTAAATGCCTCTCCAGATGAGGAAGATGCTGGGTTGTAATTGTCTTTTTACACAGTTTGAAATTTAACAGCTAAGCTACACAGCAAAGCCAAATTTTTACGCAATGGGAAAGAAGATAAACAATATTTAACCATGGTACTGGACACTTCTTAACTGAATTTGGGAGAACTGTGATATATCACAGCGAAGGCAAGTCTCAATTCATAGTACAACAGAAAATGTAAACACCAGAAACAAAGTGCAGAAAAATATTCAAGCAGTGTACATCTATATTTGCTTAGACATACCATTAACAGTATGAAATAACCACGGCATTGACTATTTTCAACAGAAAACTAATAAGAGAAACTAAGTAAATTAACAAGGATTGCATTATGAACCACACATAATTAATGAACACATACCATAATTATTAGGTTTTTCAATCATGTTACTTGTGAAGCCACACCCACCATACCTGTAATAATTTGTGGTTCTGCAGCTTGGCACTTCACTGTCGCTACTGCATTTGTGTGTCCTGATAGTGTGTGCACACTGGCTTTTGTCCTTACATCCCAGATCTATGAATTCATAGTTAGTATGTCAGAGGTCAGTAAGAGGTGCACATTCAATGTATCTTAGGCACTGTCATTGATTACATGAATTCCTTGCCATAGTTCTAGAGATTAAACAGTATTTAGGTTGTATTTTTAAATCCAACAGTTCATCACACATTTGCTTTAGCTGGAAAATTGCAAGGGGAGCAGGAAGCCTGCCACTGAATTTCTAGACATACAAATAACTTGAAGTCACCTTAAAGCCATACTACCCTTCTAAATACTAAGAAATCCTACATACACACTATGAGGTCTATCCACTAAATTAAGAAATAAAACCTTATCTTGAAGTGACACTGCATTTTTGTGTATTCAAGCTTGAGTTTTATGAACAATGGAAGACAAAGCTAAAATAAATCATCTTAGTATTTTCATCTTGATTTCATGCTAACTTTTACAAATGGAAGATGCTGAAACACTGACATACCAAGATATTAAAAAGTAACAATGCTGTACTTACTCGTGCTGTTGAATCTCTGCTACACGTTACCAGTACATCTATTGTTGGATGCAGGTCTAAACCATACACAGCACTGAGATGACCATGGTAATGCCTAATAACCTAGATGAGTACAAAAAATGCATACACATGAACTTGATATTGGAAAGAATTTTCTAAATGCTTTGATTTTCATATTTGACACCACCAATTAATACAAATTAAAGAAACTAGCTTACCTTATTGTATTCAAGATCCCAGCATTTCACTTGTTTGTCTTCTCCACAAGAAAAGAGGTATGGACTTCTTGCACTTACTATCACCCCTCGCACAGTACTGATGTGTCCCGTCAAAGACAATTTCAATTTGCCACTAGCAAGGTCCCAGATCTGCACCAAAATAGGGATTTTGAGGTAGACAGGTAAAAGCTACCCAGTAACACTCTGGGTAAACAGCCCAGATGTACGTCATCCTGCTGCACTGTAAATCAAAACTTACAGTAACATAGACATTTGCCCTCCAGCTACTACCATGTAATAAATGAAATCTCAAGAAGTAGTAGTACTCCACAAATCCTTTATGACTAGGTTATAAATTAAAAAAACCTGTTTTGCAGTTAATTATTCTGCAAGCAGTTATGCTACAAGGAGTTGCAAGAGTTGTTTCCAAGGGCTGAAGATATTTTTAAATAACAAGACAACAAAAAACTAACACCCCCCACACCACCTTTGTCAGTGATTTCTTCCAGCCTCTTACCTTTATGGTTCTGTCAGCAGAGCCAGTAACAAACCACTGATTTCCTGGTTCTACTGCAATACATCTCACCCAGCCCAGGTGACCACTGATAACCTTTAGAAAGAATAATTTTTTCTTTTTAAATCAGAAATAATACATGTACATCTGCCAATATAACTTTAATTTCTCAACACTGGAATTCGTTCATACTCACCAGGAAATGTATACTCCCACAAAAGTCAAATTTAAAATTAGATCTGAAGAGAGCTTGATTTCTACTTTAGTTAAATGAAGAAACTACCAAAAATTCAGAAGTCATGTAGACTTTGGGAACTTGCAATACAGAAAGACCCTGTTCCTATATGCAACTTTTTCAAATCCCTTGACAGTCCATAATGCTGTGGCTCAACACTTGAGGCTTTGCAGATAAAGACTGGACTTAAGCACAAGTTCCTTTTGCTGCTTCATATCACTTACACAAAAATGAAGAACAATTATTGGCTATTAAATCATGTTGCCATATAAGAACTTCTTAAAGCATACCACCACCTCCTTTTCCCCAAATAAGGGGTAATATGTCAAACTTTCTGGTAACAAAATGCTGGAGACAGATCTCATAAGGAAAGCTCTACCAACACAGGGCTTGTTTACAGCAGCCTGTCTCTTTAATTTCTCTGAAGTCAAACAGATAAACATCAAACCCCGTATTTGGTTTCATTGGATGTTGTATTTCATGTACTGTTACACAGTTTATTTTAAAAAAATCTAAAACAACAAAAGTCCTTAGATAGAAATACTTTGGAAAGCTAAAGTGGATTCTTCTGACCAGATACGACCACAGCCACATTTGAGATAGCTGTCTAGATTTCTTCCTAGTCTAGAAACAGGCATTTCCAGGGGAGAAATCTAAGAAATAGTTTATCTGACCTATTTGAGGTCCTTACCTTTCACAAGCTTAGGGAGATCAGTTGAAATGCAACAGACAAGATGAAACCCACATTTAACATTCTAGATATGCTTTATTTCTGAAAAAGCTTTTCATGCTGAGCAAGGATTTTGACAGCAAGCTTCCACTAAAACTGTTTATATGTAGAATTAATACAGTGACTTGAATTGTATCACAGTATGCCAGAGATTGGAAGGGACCTCAAAAGATCATCTAGTCCAATCTCCCTGCCGGAGCAGGAACACCTAGATAAGGTTACATAGGAATGTGTCCAGGCGGGTTTTGAATGTCTCCAGAGAAGGAGAATCCACAACCTCCCTGGGCAGCCTGTTCCAGTGTTCCGTCACCCTCACTGAGAAGAAGTTTCTTCTCAAGTTTAAGTGGAACCTCTTGTGTTCCAGTTTGTACCCATTACCCCTTGTCCTATCATTGTTTGCCACTGAGAAGAGCCTGGCTCCATCCTCGTGACACTCCCCCTTTATATGTTTATATACACTAATAAGATCACCCCTCAGTCTCCAATTCTCCAAACTATAGAGACCCAGCTCCCTCAGTCTTTCCTCATAAGGGAGATGCTCCACTCCCTTAATCATCTTAGTTGCTCTGCGCTGGACTCTCTCCAGCAGGTATTTACAGTCTCTCTGAAAAGGAAGTGTTCCTTAACAAGTACGCATTTTTCACTTATTTACCTTAAATCTTTCATGGGTTTATTTTGGTGCCATTTTTTTCAAATGGCATTTGCTTTGATTTTTATGGAGAGCACATTCCACTACTATCACATTTAGAAAACCTAGGTATTCCTTTGAGCTGAAGTGTTTTTTTCAAAAAGACTAATCTCAAAAAGTAATTTAAGATTCATGACTAATGCAGCACTCAGGACTCTTCTGAAGATCTAAATGCCGACATATGGTGCTACATTCAGATGAACATTGCTAATGCAGTTCTGAGACCAGAGCATAAGATTTTTCAGTGTCAGGAAAGCCTAACATTCATAATGTTGACCCTCTCTTAGACAAAATATGAAATTGCTTGAATTTCATAGTAAGAATCAGACCCTTAAGAAAAAAAGGTACATGCTCAAACAGATGCACCTGAAAAGTTAAAAAGATCTGAACAAATAGACATGCTTAGAGATTTTTCTCTTCAACTCGGCTCCTTTGCCATACTTATCACCAAAATGTTTGAAGATGGCATCAGATTTGGGGGAAATGGCTAAGAAAATTAAAAGGCAAATTAGAGTAATTAAAAAAACAAGACTAGAAGTCAAGCAATCTAAATCACAGAGATAATTTGTAATTTAAGTATTCAGCTCTTATCCCCATTTTCGTATCAAGTAAAAGAAGTCTGGCTGACTCAGTGACTGCCTTTAAGTGTTTCTGGAGACAATTTTATTGCATTAACAGTATTTTTTGAACACGTTATTAGTTTCAAATTTTGCACCTCGCCTTTGAGTTCCTCTATCAAAGAATCAGACTAGAAAAAACAAACTCTGTAACAAATTTAGAAAAAACAAACTCTGTAACAAATTTATCACAATACAGCTACACCTACGTAAGCATAAGGGTAAGATTCACAATGTTCACAAAATAATTTACCATAAAGAATGATGTTTGTAATCTAACCTGTTTGTTATTTAAGGAAGTGTACATATGCAACCTAGTTGTGATCACTTTTCATTTGATTTAATTTTTGTGAATGAGAAGGAAAATTATGCTTTGAGGTCTTCATAGAACATAAAATACTCATTTACTTTTATGTGCATGTTCATATCACACATTTGTAACTTACTCTGTACAATTTCCAAGGTGGATGCCACTGAGGTTTGGGCATGGTTGGAGCCTTCTTTGCCATTAATGCAGAATTTTTGTTTCCACCAGCTTCCACCATAGCCTGTAAGTTAGAAGGAAGGTTACTCTTAAGTTTTACAACTTATCTCCTTACCTAGAACCTAAACCCTTCTTGCTGTGACATCTCAACACTGATTAAGTTTAGTCAAGTCAGGAGATCTCCACAAAACACACAAATGTATCCAGAAGCAACCTGGTGGACACTACATACTTTTCACATTAGATGTGCAACTCACCACAGACATCCCAGGAGGCTGTGAACGCTCAGATATTCCAGCATGCCTGTAAATATCACCCACACCAGCAGCTGTCCGACTTGCTTCCAACCTAGGTTGAATGAAAACGATTGATGAATTGGAATCAACTTTCTTTTACTAAACAATAAGTTATCGCAGGGCTACATCCAGTTGAGCGTTGTACACCTCAAAGAATGGAAACTCCACAACCTCTCTGGGCAACCTGTTCCTGTGACTGACCACCTAAAGGTAAAAGACACCCAAAAACAAAGCCTCATTTTTTATTTTCCATGTAAACAGTAGTGCACAGAAAAATGACGCCTGACCACACTGGAAGTAGGTTCTTTAATCATTTCATAAATGAGATCATACAAAACACTCAAAGCAGCTCCTATCCTGACTTCAGCATTTTGCCTTGAAATCCCCGTAGAAAAGTGCTAATGAAGTAACACATCAGTACCTGGATTGAGAAGCAGGAAGTGCCACAGCTAAGGATTGTGCTGCAGATTCACTAGGCATCCTCTGTACCTTAGTATCTGCTGTCAGAGCCACACCTTGAAAAAGTAAAACAGTAGTGACAATTAGCAATGGCCAACGTAACAACACAGAAACATGACCCTTCCAAGCACAGACAAAACCAAATGACAAATTATTAGACCCTAATGTCTCTTTCTCAGGGAAAAGTCTTCCAGAGAAAGGGGACCACAATATCAAAGAGGAGATTTCTAAAACATTTTTGTCATAATGTTACCACAGAAGGTGAAATCTCCTAGAAATGAATGACCACCTCACAGCAAGCTTATATTCACTGAGGCTCAGTGAGAAGACACAGCATCTGTACCTAAATCCTCCTCCTTCCTATCAGTCACAAAACTATCTGCATCAATACCATGAAAGTCTTAAATTGCATTTCCCACTACTATGAGACACGGATTCACAGCAAGAGGAAGACTGCTCCTGCTAGGATGGAGGATACTGTGTTGTTACGGGAAGCCAAAAAACCCAGGCACACACTCAAAGAATTTTACTTACCAGGCCCGGGTGGGTATGGATGTGTGCCAGTTATCAAATACTCAAGTTCTTGTCCTGAAGAGCAACAAAATGTTGTATTAATAATTACATTTCATACTGCACTGCAAATGATGTACTCAAACAGGAAATAGAGCAAAACAGCAGCAAAAGAAACTAACAATCACTTCTAGTGTACTACACAAACATTTTTTAATTTTAATTTCATTTGTTCCAATTATCTCTGTTTTCTAAAACTCAATAGTAAAAAAAAAAAAAATCAAAAAATTTTTAAAATGGTGAGGATACCCGTTATCAAGAGGGACTCTCAAGAGAAAAATCTTCATACTGTCAAAGATGCCTTTTGTAGTAGCTATCATAGAAAACGATTCAAGTACACAAATAGCACTGGTGTCTGAAATGTAAGGTAATAAAGACAACTGCTTGTCTGTGGTATCAGAAAAGAAAAAGGTTTTTCTTTTTCTTTAAAGATTTTTCATTATCTCTCAACATATTTCAGACTACTCCCAAATAAAGTACCTTGAGAAAAAAGCAACAACAGAAATCTTAACTAAAATAAGGTGGCATTTGGCACTCTTTAGAAGAGAAGTTTCCATATGGGATCTACTTATTACATACAGATTTTATATATAACCAAACATAGATGAAAAAAGCCTACAGATTTAATATAATTTTCTGGTTTCATAGTTGCAGAGCTAAAGGAAGCAGGAAAAAATGTTACAAAACAAAATAAAAACCAAACCAAAACAAACCCCAACCAAATAAACACATCCTTGACCATCATGAACATGTAAAAAGAAGAAAGACATTACTCATCTTTCTAACACCCAAGTACAGCTTACACTAATCCATTCCAATGGATTAACACTGGACTGCATTCTTTGGATTTTACATCAGTGAGGCTGTTACAAAAGAAAGGATAAATATACTCTTAAGAGCAAACTAACCTTGATTTCCAGAGTACTGTTTGTGTCCGTAAGGATCCCTGGTGTTTGGACCTCCTTTCTCTCTCAAGTTTTCTTTAAGAGTAGGCATGTGTAATACTGAGCCATACTCCGTACGTAACTTGACTGCCATCTTTACTTTGTGACTGTTGGGAGAGTAAAGCATATCCCTGAATAAACCCTGATTTTTGTTGTTACTAAGTTTTGAAATATCTGAGAGATTTTATACAACTTACTTTATGGTATTTTTCTTCCCTCAAGACTACTTTGTTAACTCTACAGAAGCTTCTGAACTTCTGACTTGGATGGAGCAATCACTAACACAGGTTAAAACTTGACTGACTGCAGTACTTACCTTTCGTCATCTAACGGGATAGGCTTGGCATTATCAGCTACAAACATATCATGAGTCCTCTTCAAAGATCTGAACACAAGTGTGTGCACAGAATGCTTTTGGACTTCCTAACAGGAAAGAAAAGAATATTTAAATACATTTGATTATAATTGCATGAAAAACTGAAACATAAGATTAAACCCAGTAGCAATTTCCAGACTTCACTCCCATTAGATAACATAGCACTGTTTAGTTCACAGAAAACACTACTCTTCACAGAATCACAGAATCCCGAGGGTTGGAAGGGACCTCAAAAGATCATCTAGTCCAACCCCCCTGCAAGAGCAGGGTAACCTACAATACATCACACAGGAACTTGTCCAGCCGGGCCTTGAATATCTCCAATGTAGGAGACTCCACAACCCCCCTGGAAAACCTCTTGTTGAAAACCAGAAAATTATGCTTATCTGTTAATTGTTGTAATTTAGTGTTTACTCAAAATAACGATCCCTTTCTTGGAAACTGCCAAAAGCTTTGATCAGGCTTTCTGCACTGGTATCTACAAGACAACTCCATGAGTGTACAAGCTTTTTCCCCTCCTCCTTTCACATTCTGTTTTTGTAAGTAGGCAATAAAGTAACGAACTCTGAAAACACTTCTGTGAGTTTTATTTCACTACCACCAGAAAAAGAACAAGAGCAATCACCAGTTTCTGTGACACTTTACATAAGCACGGCAGTTTACTAAGAGAAAACTTGGGGTAAAACCTGACAAAACTTGTTTTCCTTTTATAATTTTTATTAGTTACTATGAGCAAAACATACTTACAATTCCCATCCAGGAGCAAACAAGCAGAGTTAAAAAGCTATTAACTTATAGATGCTTTTTACTTATTAACAGCACAAGTAATTTCTTATTAATATTTTCCTCCCAATGGAAAAAAAACCACCACCACATTGTAAATCTGACCCTGCTTGCTTAGGTACAAAGACAAAACTGTTCGCATGACTGCACGTTCTGTATGTCACACAAAAAACGGCAACAAATGGGAAGCTACATGAATAACTTCTGGCACTGCCCAGCCTTCCATCCTTTACACAAGTGCTTTCCCTATTTAGTTATCTGTAGGTTTTGTTTTCCTGCCTTCGAAGTTGTTTGTCCGCTTACCAACCCATTTTGCAGTGGCTATTAGCTTCCTAACTAAGTAGCACCTACACAAAGTTTTCTGCTCTGGCTCAATACTTTTCTACAAGCTCCAGGTATTAAATAGGAGAAGAAAATTCAAACCAAAACATTTACAGTAGGATTAGGACTTTTATACATCTGAAGAAAGAGGTTAGAATAATAGCAGCTAATTACTATTCAACAACAGCAACTGTTGAAAGCAACATGAGTAGTAGGTAACACAACACCTCCCCAGTAGAGAAAAAGCATTTACAAATATTTCCTGACAAATACCCTTCTGTAAAAAGCCCGGCTAGTGTTACATACAGCAGCAATGTCTGCATCTTCTTACATGCTCCTGACAACATTACTTGCTTTTAGAAGTGCATGATGTTCACTCCACAGTAACTATTCCAAGGCCTGTAAAAACAGTGGCTTTCTCCATAGTTTCACTTCCAAGCCCTCACAGGCCGGATTCCGTTTCTTTAGCTAGCTGACAAAGCCAGTAAGTCACTGGAGGCTGGGAATCACAACACCATCTCCCAGATCCCAGCACAAATACCGCATCAGGCGTAAGTCTTTCAAACCAAAACTGCTGCATGCTGCTTACTCCCGCCCCAGATCCGCACCCTGCAGCCTTCACACCGGTGCCCCACTCGCTGTCCCCGCGGCAGAGTGGGCAGGGGCTGGGAAGGCAGAGGGACCGCCGTGGTCTATCACCACAGCGGCGTTTTCGCACCGACGTCGAAGTGGGGGTGCGCTGAGGTGCTCGGTGGTCCCCGCCGGCTTCCTCCCCCATCACAGGCCCAAGCCGCCCCGACAGCGCTCCCTAGTCCCTCCCGGCGCGCCTCAACGGCAAGGCACGGACGACACAAGGTGCCCAATGGAGGGAATCGAAGCCCCTCCCGCCCCTCACCTCCACCATGGCGCCGAGGAGCTCCTATCACCACCACCACCACACTCCCAGACCGCTATGGAGACACTTCCGGCACCTGCCCCGCACCGCAACGGAAGTGACGCACCGCGAAGGCGCAGGCACAGGCTCGCGCTCGAGGGGCGGAGCAGATAAAGGCTCGGGGGCGGGACCGTATGGGGGTGGATTTTACGGCACTCGTTGGGTGCCTTAGGTCGTGGGTTCGAGACCCGCAGGGGCTGTGCGGTCCCGCGGATGCGTGGAGCAGGGGCGGCGAGAGGACTGCAGTGAGGGGTTCCGTCCAGGAGAGAGCAATGTTCAGCTTTGTGAAAGGCACCTGGAGTTTCATAAACCAGGGTGGTGAAGTCGGTGCCGTTTATGCAACGGTTCCCCGCGCTGAGGGGTTGGGTGCCCTCTGGTCAGCCTGGTTTTACAGAAATCTTTGGCCTTTGCCGTTGTTTTGGGTCGTGCAGCTACAGCTTTTAGGTGTCATGTTCATTGTGGGTTCCCAGGGTTAAATTCAGTTCAGGGAACTACACAGCATTTGAGGGATGCGGCAAATAGTCCCAGACCTGAAATGCAACCTCAAAACAGAGCAAAGGGGATGCCAGCTATTATACCTGGCATTTTGGAGAAAGTATCTTTACTGTAGGTCTACAGGATCTCCTTTTAGTGAAGACTGAAGCTCACTAATAATCTGGCAATCCCTACACCTAATGGCATGTATGCTATGTAAGTGCCTGTAGTTCTTTTCCAAATGTACCTGGATACTCCATTTGATTTTTCATTTGCCTTCATAGGCAGAATAACCAAATGCGTATGTGCAAATTGGCATCTACTTTCTTCACATACACTCACTTGCTCTTAAACTTAGGAAGCCTTAACCTCCCAAACGAGAGCTGGAATTTGGCAAACACGTCTTCTGCAACCCTACCATCACATTGCTTTTCTTTACCACTATACCTGCCATTTACTACATTTGTGTGCCTGAGCTGTGAGCAGTTTGCAAACTGATTTGGTTTAAATGTAATCCAGTGCAACACCACTCAGCTCAAACCTGTGCTCTTGATTAGCCACAGGATGGAATTAACCTGAGATTATTTCTGGCACACGAACTGCCTGCTTGACATAATGATAATCTCTTCTCTTTTTTGGAGTTGGTGGTCATTTCTGGTGGTGGCACTGATGGTTTGTATTTAGTTATTTAAGATACAGTGACAGCTAGACATGTGCCTCAAATGGCTTTGACTCCCAGTTCCTGGTCTGGGGTTGAGGTGTGGGAGAGGTGTCAGTTATGTTGTGCCACTAACAGCAGAGGAGCATTGCCAGTTCAGTTTCAAGACAAGCCAATCAGGTTTCGCGTTTAATAAGAGGACCTATTTTGGTAGTCTCCCTGGTGATCCCTGTTAGGTTTTGGAGCCTTGGGTAAAGGCCAGCACAGCACCTTGAGGAGGAGGAGCATCATCTGTCAAGTCTTAAAGTGCAAACTCCACAGGGTGGTGTGTCAAAATGGGGCAAGTCTGTTGCATCCTCCTGGGCTGGTGAGGCTGGACCGAAGATACACAAGGTTTAAAAGGAGATTTTGGGGACAGGGGATTTCAAACAGGTTTGTTGGTTTTTAAGTTTAGACAGAGTAGTCTGTGCCTGTTGATTGGTCAGTGGATTTGACATGTGGAAATGGTGTAAGGGCTAATCTTGTTTCCTTTCTATTGTCTGTTGAAAGAAATCAGGCTTATTTTTACTGCCTTTTTAAAGGAAACTAAATTTGAAATACAGACTCTTGTAGCAGTCCAAAAAAAAAAAAAAAATTATCCATTTATATTTTCCAAGAAATTTCTCTCCTATGTGCTGTTTATTGCTATTATTGCTAGTGTGCACATGGCCCTGTAGTTGCTCTCGGGTTTTTTTTACAAATAAACATTCCCCTCATAAATTTATAATCTCAGCTTATTTCCTGGTGTCCTTGGAAAGCTTTAGAAAATCAGGGGACAACTTAATCTCTATAATAATTTAATTTTTTGACAGAAGATGTAGTCCAAGGTGAAATTTAGCCCCAGAACTTCAATAAATTAATGTCAGCAGTATCAATTAGGATATGCACTTTATTAGGTTTTTTCATTATATGTCTTCTTGCATGCCAGCTGCAGTTGCCAGCTGTAATTCTGGAAATAATAAACTATATAATTTTTTATAAATTGCTACTTAGAAGAAGGTGACTAGTAAGTTGCATGTGCTTTTAGTGCTTTTTTAAGTTCAAAGTGAGCAGCCCCACTCATTAATGTTTAAGAACTTGTTTGCTTCCAGAACATGAATAAAGCATTAATTCTCATTTGTGAAAAACCTTTGAAGTAATATTTGTTACTGGTAAAAGCAAGAAACGGGGATGTTCATCTCAGCAGAGACCAACATCTAAGTTTACAGTATTCTTTTCATAGTATGACACTATGACACTACACTATTTGAACTAGTTGTTCAAAAGGACATTTCTAAATGAACCGCTACTTTAAAGTTTAATTTAGTCAACACTACATCTCATCGTGGCACAAGAAGGTTCTGTTCCCCCACCCCAAGAACACCTCAGAAGGCACATTCAGCTCTGAAAAGCTGTGATCCAGTGACCATGACTTGCCTGACAGGGGTTTGTGTAAAGAGGGTTCCACTGCTGCCAGACACGTCGGCACAACAAACACAAGGGGCAGCAAGCAAATAGTAATTCCTCCAAACATACACATACGCCTCTGCCAGTAAGTGCCTTTTCAGTACAAAAATACTGTACAAAGGGATGTCCTGGAACACCATCAGGTCCATGTTGTATTATTGCAGTTCCTAATAGCAGGTGTGTTGTGGTAGCACTGCCACGTTAACTCTGGGAACAGCTTCTCATTAACCACATGAGTTGGAGGAGGGCATATGAAGGAATAAAGATTAGGTGTCCTGTTTTGAAGAGAAAGCCTTTTTGATATTTTTAGAAGAAATTTAAGCCATGGCTATGGTTGTTAATAAGGCTTCATTCAGTCCTTAGAAAGTGTCAACCAAACTGTATTTGGTTGCAAGCATGAGAGAAAAATCACATCTCATAACCAGCATGCTAATGTAGATTAAATTCTGTTGCCAAAATGTTTTTCTGTATACACGTTTGCCAGTGTAGGTTACTCCGCATGCAGTTCAAATTTGGACCATTTTTTGCTGATAAAACTCTCCAGGCAAAATCTTTGCAGTGTAGACAAGGCCTCAGCTCACCAGCTGGGCAGTTGTAGGATCCCTGCACTGTGGCATCTGCTCCTTTGACACAAACCAGATGTGGTATGACACGTGTATTGTTCACAGTAAATCCCCAGAGAGACACAACTGCCCAACTCTCTTGGGGAAACCAAAGAAAAGTCCTGGAGCTGGGAGGGTCAAAGGACAAGTTTCAAAGAGGAAATCCCATCTGAAGGCAGATGAAGCCTGGGAAGTCCCCGTCTCGGACTCTACATCAAGCCTGGGGGCTTCTGTGCTGTGACAGGGGTCATCTGGTCCCTGACATTCTCTGCACAGGCACAGCCATGCTTCTTCATAGAGGGGTGAAGCGTACTTAATGCCTGAAGAAGGACACCATAAGTTACTGCAGAACATGGCTATGGGTTCAGAATAGATTTAGGACATATATCATACATTTAATTAAGTTTTGTTTGGACTGAGCCAGGATAATTTAGTAGCAAGTATCTAGGTCAGGACTAGTGAGACCTTCTTTTAGTTCTGCTGTACTGCAAGCTACCCCTAATCCAGCATTGCTATGTCCCTTCCTTATATGTAAGATGAGGGTGACAGAACTTCCCTCAGAGATACCTGGGGGGAAGACTGCATTTAAGGTTGGGACATGCCCAGAATCAGTGATAATATCTTGGAAATTGTATGTTAATGATGTCAGTTTTGGCTTTAGGCAGAATTCTTTAATGCCTGAGAGGAGAAGTTTGTGTTCTTCCAAATCTAAGTGTTGATGTCCTCCTGCAAGGGATCAAATTCAGTGGAGTTAGAGCTCCTTGAGCCACAGCTGATGTTGGTCCAAGCTGTTTAATAGTTAAACCGGTCAGGTTAAATAGTTTTCATATTTCAGGAATCTCCGTAGTTTACAAGAATTCTGACAACAGCACAAATACAGGAAAAAGGCCTAAACCAAGTAATTTTAGCTGCTCTCATCTTTACGTACCATAAAATCTCCCGCTCTATCAAGTTGATCTTTGAAATGGAACCTCAGCCCGTGGTTTGCATCTCTTTGTGTCTTCAGACACCAAAATGAATTACTTTTGAAAAGTGTGCTATGGTCATTTATAATGCATGAGAAAATCACATTATATAAAGACACTAAAATGTTGAAAGCCTGCTAATATGAGAGCAGTGATATGTTATATTCGTATAAAGCATCAGAAAACATGTTTGAGTATTCCACTATGATTACAGATAACTTAATGCTGTATTCTTTTAAAAGATTATTAAAAACCTGTAAATAATATTCAACAGATACACTTTTTGTATTAAAAAAAATAAACCCAGCAAATTCATATGTAAAATTTATTTACTGTAGTTAATTTACAATACTAAAGTGATGGAATAACTTACAATATTCATCTGGTCTTTAATGTTTTCATTCAAAATTATTTACGTAATAAACATAATATACTTCTTTTTTGCTTTTGTACTTAAAGAGACCTAAAGACTTGCATACCTATCAGGCACTAGAAGAATGTAGCAATCTGTAGGATGTGAGTTTAGTTCAACTTTAAATGATATTTCTGAAATGCGCAAATTTTCAGCAGAGAGAAAAAAAGGAGACATCACAGTGAAATCTGATGATGTGGGGTTTTTTAATTTTGATGTTCACCTTCTCAGCTGTTTTGAAAGACTTGTGATTTTTGAGAGAATTGTAACCTTGTGTAATCTGAGCAGGAGGTACTTTTAAGGATTTAAACATCTATTTGATGCCAGCACCAACAGAGGTCTCTGGGACATGTAGATAAGATTTGTCCAAAGAAATTGCTCAACAGCAAATGCATTCCGGCACCCAGTGAAGAGAAAGGTTGAATATTAACAGACATACAGTGATTGCTCAGAAGGGTTGGTCCTATCACTGTGAAGCTGGAAATGAGGATTGCCTCCTATATATATAGGAACAGAGAGGACCTCTCCCTGTCAGAGCTGCTGGTGGGAGAAGATCACTGAACTGCTCAAGCAAGCCAGCACCATGAAACTGCTCCTGCTGTTCCTGCTCTGTGTTTCCTCTGTTAAATCCCAGGCCTCTACAGACTATGATGATGAGGTTGTAATACTGGTCATCAATAATAATAAGAGCAATAATAATAATTATAATTATGATAATGATAATTAATAATAATTAATTTAATTGCATGCATGACTCAGCTTATATGAGTTTACTAAGTTTGAAGCTGTAGGAAAAACTGATCCAGTGTATATGCTTTATGCCCACTTGAAGTGTTAAAAGAAATGACCTTTGTATTATATCTTCATATATATGTAACTGCATGATAGTTCTTCTCTCAATTTGGATGTTTACTTCCTATTTATTTTATTCTTCTATAGGGAATGAAACATGTCCAATGGTAAGATTAATTATTTAGCTGAATTTAGTTAAAGATATTAATTTAGCAGTTGATGTATGATGTTACAGACAAGTAGTATCAGGTGCAAATGAGTAGAATTAATGTGTAATTAATCATGTCCTGTCTCAAAGACAGTAAAAACTTCCCTATGGATTCAGTAGACATCGGGAAAAAAAAATCAACTGCCAGTTCATATAGCTTTACATTAGAAATGGAGAGGTAGCAATCGTTAAACAAAAAGGCAAGCAGTGAGGATCAATCCAAAATAACAGTTTAACCCGTATGTAATTTTAAGTAAAATGTTTAATGGGAAATATAATTTAGAATCTCAGTATATTCTTTTATATTTTGAAAATCTCTGCAAAAAATTACATAGGTCAGGGTAATCAAAAATGTGTTGATTTTCTGTTATACAATCTAAACATTTGTGTCTGTATGTTTACTACTGATAACACTACCATGCTAAGGAATGCTAATTCAGGAATTTTGTGACTTGTATGCTGCCTACTTTTGAAACCACTTGAAGTTTCTGATCCTCATTTCCTACAAATGTTTATTATTTGTAGCTAAGTTGAGGTGGAATCTGAGATTGTTGAAGATTTTGATTCAGTAGTTCAAACAACTATTAATTCAAATGGTTTAATTTCAACAATTTTTCAGGGCCTGTTTTCCTTCCCAGCTTCTTAGACTTTCCCATTTCTGGCAGAGATGGGGACCGTATGCATCAGAGCAAGCTCTAAAAACCTAGCCCGAGAGATGGCATTGAATGCTTTTCCTAATTTCATCAGTTAATAGCTGGCATGTGGCCTGAGACCTGATGATGTATTTGACTGTGGTTTGATTTTCTGAAAACTTACAAATTTTCCTGTAGCCTGATGAAAAATTGGGACACTGATAACATAATGCTGAATATTCTTGTTAAGCCCAAGAATGTGTTGGGGTTTGGTTTTGTATCCTACTACCTGGACTCATGGTGCTTAGTGGCTCTGAACTATATAAACTTTATTCTGGATCAGAATGAGCTACTGAAATATTGTTTTGCTTTGGTTTGAAGACTTTTTAGTTTGTCTATATTGGGGTAGAGAGAGTGTGACTAGTCTTACAAGAGAGGGCATAGCAATGACTTTTAGATAATGTCAGCATAATATTTCCATTATTGCTTTTTTTGCATTCCATTCCATGGTTCTCCTTGCTGTTAAAAATACTAAAGAGTGCTGAATGGATGCCTCTACCCTGTGCATCACATTTTACAACAACAATCCCAGATTCAGTTTCCTCTCCCCTTGGCTTTGCAGGATGACAGCCCTCAGCTTGGGGTTCGAGGCCACCGACCCCTGGACAAAAGGCGGGAAGTGGCTCCCACACTCCGGCCCGTGGCACCTCCCATCAGTGGAATCGGATACCAGCCCCGGCCCCCAAAAAGGGGGAAGCCAGGAGACAAGAAAGAACGTATCATCTACCCCGATGCAGGTGGCTGCAAGCATCCTTTAGAAGAGCTGGTAGGTGTCTGCCTGCTGATAAGAGACTGTCCTTTTCTTCTAGTGCACCCAACATGGAGTTTTCTTTGCCACACAAGGAACAGTCGTCCATTTAAAGCATCCCAATTTTGCTTCATTTTATTTGAGTTTGGTAGGACTGCATTCAGAAAAGTAGTGACACAGAGCTCATAGGATTAGTCACAGAGTCAGACAGCCAATGAGATTTGAACTGCAAATGAGGAAAGGAAGTACCTGTGGGTTAGCCTGCACTTTCCATATGATTTTGCACAGGTAACTGTTAAGAAGGACAAAAAGAAACAAACACTGCAGAAGCACTGGCTTGAATTTCAGATAATCTCAAGGGACCTAGGGACCAAAAAAGTAACCTCCCATTTGTGTCAAACTAATTAGTCTACCCTCAGTCACGGCCCCAGTAGTTATGTAGAAGTGTGCAAGCATGCTGAGACCTAGTATACTCCTTGCACCCTTGCAGTAGTCCCTGCTGTTCTCTGCCGGAAAATGCAAGCTGTGACAGTGCTGAGACACTTTGTTGTCTGAGAGCAAATTTGAGTGTGGAGGTTGCCAACAAATGAAGTCTGTTAAAGCTTAATGAATACATGGTTGTGATAAGTCACACTGCTGCCTGGGTATTTTGGTTCTCACAGGAACTCAGAATTTCCCACCTCTTTTTAAAACATTGCTGTCCGGGACGGTGCAGCACTTGTTGCAGAAGCAATGGTGCCTAGTTTCTTGAGATGGTAATTTTTAAATGAATCATGTGGCTGTTTCACAAGAGATATATATAACAAGGTATGGATAACATGGTTGATTCTCTGAGGATAGAGAAAGAGGGGAGGGGTAGGTATAAACATGGCACAGGCACTAGGTAGTTCCTGATAGGCTTTAATCATAGTTCAGGTGGCCTAACACTGAACATTTAGCAGGGCAGAAAAGTGAAAAGCAGATAGTGGACCAAAAAAGTATGAAAAGAGAGGGCTTTTCCTAAGATCTTCTACAAAAGAAACCTTATGGAGAATTCAGGGCTCCTTCCTGACCTTCAGCTGCAGCTGCTTTGCAAAAGTTTAACGTCTTGAGTCCTTATCTAGATGGTTAAATATCTGGTCTCACATTGCTAACTATTCAGTGCATTCAAAGGTGTGGTCATACACTAATGGAAGTAGAAACTTTTTATATTGACTTTATTGATTGTTTGTTGTTTTTAAGGGAGTGCTATGTCCAACTGGATGTGAGCTGCAAACTACACTGGTAAAACAGGAAAAAACTGTGAAATCAGTTGTTCGTGATCTAAAGGACAAAGTGAGCAAGCTGTCTGAAACCTCTGCAACTTTCTATGAATACGTGAATGTTCTAGATGATAAATTGGTAAACAGGCAAAAACAAAGAAGAGGTATGTTATTTCTATGAATTACTAGTGTAAATGCTATTTCAGTTCTATTGATATTGCTGCTGTTACTTGTTAATGTAACTTCTTTAAAAAATTAAAAATACAATGGAATATCTAGCAAAGCAGGGTTCCATAACCATGTCCTCTTAAATCTTAAAAGAAGAATCATTTGAGAGAGTCAAAGGAATGGATCTCATACCAAGGCAAGATTCATATGATGCCCCTAAACATAAAGGTCATGTGTTCTCCCTTACCTGCTTTCCTATGTCCATCCAATCCCTTTATGCCCAGCACCTGGCTTGGCACCATGGCTCTCTGGAGAGAAGCTCATTATAGTTCTCTGGCAGAATATAGCCCCACCGATAAACCTACTAGCTAGCAAAGAAATAACAATACATATGCACCACTTTCCTGAGAATCTCTGCATACTTTTTTGCATTGTGGAAATGTAAGCAAAAGAAATGCATATCCTTCCTCCCTGCTAAGGAAAGAAGTGGCTTCTTAAGTTGTGGTTACAGATTGCTCTTTATTATTCCATAACTGGAAAACATGTTGAAAACTAATCTGCTTTTCATCTCTTTGCTTTTCTAGACAATGATGATGTACTTTCTCAGTACAACACAGAAGTGGAATTGCATTATAATTATATAAAGGATAATCTGGACAATACCATCCCATCTAGCCTCAGAGTCCTTCGTTCAGTTGTGGATACTTTACACAAAAAGATACAAAAACTAGAAAATGCCATTGCAACCCAGACGGACTACTGCCGTTCCCCATGTGTTGTTTCCTGCAATATTCCAGTGGTTTCAGGCAAAGGTACTTATTCAACTATAATGAACTATAATTCACTTCTCCCATTTCACTGTGCGAATAGATAGATGTATCATTCAATTGGTTTGAATGTGCTCTGAAGTCTTGTCATTGGTTAGGATAGCAGAAAAAATGGAAGGTGATCCTAAATGCAAAAAATCTTTCACAGATGTCTATACTGGTCAGACCAAAGATCTTCTTACCCAAGATCAGTCTTTGTTAGTGGCCAGTGGCATTTGAAAGAAATAGGTGCTTCAGGGTTTTGTAAGGTGGAGGTGATGCATTTGTGACCCTTGATTTTTTTTTTAATCGGGAAAGGTTCTTTCACAAGTTTGTCTAGTTCAAAAAGTCGTTGGAAAATATACAGTATTCCATCACTCAGTTTGAACTTTTAGAAATTCCTATTTGGAAAAGTAGAACAACGCAAGTGAGCTGTTCTTTTTTCCCTCACTCTTTCACGTCATGTATCACAGAAATGAAAAGCAAAGTAGAATTATATGTATATTTAAAATTGTTCTCTTATAATCATCAAACAAAAGGATAAGAAGATTGTTGAAGAAGTTCATAGCTTTTTCAGTAACAGTCTCCGGTTTATTCTCTCAGAATGTGAGGATATTATCAGAAAAGGAGGCGAGACATCTGAAATGTACCTCATCCAGCCAGATCCTTTCGTCAAACCATACAGAGTATACTGTGACATGGAAACAGATAACGGAGGTTAGTGTGAAATAACTGTGGTGTTAAAATGTTAATTAATATGGATGTTTCAAAAATCATTTGAGTAATTTGCATTTTATAAAAACTAATATGGAGTTATCACTTTTGTAATTACTTGAGATTTAAGTCTGATTAACTCATTCTGAAAAGTCTTCTTGATCTTCTTCAGATGCACAGTAGGATACTTCTATAATGAAACTGGAGATAAATTGTTGGTATAGGGTTGGTGAATAAAAACGTATCTTACTGTGACTAGAATAGACGAATAGACAATATCTGAGTGGGCAGACAAGGACAGCCTGTCTCATGCCTTACCCTGCTACTATATGCTAGACAAAAGACCAGGGCAGTCCTTCAAGTTCTGCTTTTCCCACCTTTCCTTATAAAGCAAGGCACTACTTAAGTGTGAATAAGAATGGTAAGGCTGAGCTTGAAAATTCAGACCTGCTGCAATATGCTCCACTTGTCTTGAGATGAAGATCAAAGGACTGTATCTTAATATTTCATGTTCCTTTCTTAATGGCAATTTAATCTAAAAACTGTTGCTCCTGCAGGCTGGACTTTGATTCAGAACCGCCAGGATGGCAGTGTTAACTTCGGAAGAGTATGGGATCAGTATAAAAAAGGATTTGGCAATGTTGCAAAGAGTGGAGGAAAGAACTACTGTGATACACCAGGTAAAACACCGAGCATGAAACTGTTTTATTTTATTTCTTTAAGCTCTTGATTTTTTTTTTCTTTTAATTAACTAATCCACTTTTAGGCAGACCTATAGGCAAATAATGAATTTGCCTTGAAGTATATTTGAAGTCTATTTCACAGATCTCTCACTTGTTGCTTCTCAGGTGAATATTGGCTTGGAAATGACAAAATCAGCCAGCTTACCAAAATAGGTCCCACTGAAGTTTTAATTGAAATGGAAGACTGGAATGGCAATAAAGTGTCAGCTCATTATGGAGGTTTCACCATACAGAATGAAGGAAACAAGTACCAGCTTTCAGTTAGTAACTACAAAGGCAATGCAGGCAATGCGCTAATGGAAGGAGCTTCACAGATGCATGGAGAAAACAGGACAATGACAATTCACAACGGCATGTTCTTCAGTACTTTTGACAGAGACAATGATGGATGGTATGTACTTGTGTTAGATGTTTAAAATAAAAATAGAGCTGAGTATATAATATTTCTCTAGTTTGCTGTTAGTTTTCACAGGATTTTGTAGTATACTAAAATGTGCTTTATCTCTGCAAGTTACCAGCCAAACGTCCATGCAGTTCTTTTGACATAGCCAAGGGCAGGTAAAACTATATAACATGTTAGTGCTGCTCTACAAACAAGTAAGAAGCAAGCACACTGAATTTTATTGATTCCATGAATGATGTTACCATAGGCAAATCAGCAAATCTGGATGCAGTATATATATTGTTCTATGTGCTGACGACACCATCTTGCTTAAGTAGGAATATTGTTATTCACTCCAATAACATATACTGGGTCATAGAATCATAGAATCATAGAATGTTTTGGGTTGGAAGGGACCTTAAAGATCACCTAGTTCCAACCCCGTGCCACAGGCAGGGACACCTTCCACCAGACCAAGTTGCTCAAAGCCCCATCCAGCCTGCCTTGAACACTGCCAGGGACGGGGTATCCCCAGCTTCTTTGGGCAACTTGTGAGGGTGTCTCACCACCCTCATAGTGAAGATTTTTTTCCTAACATCTAATCTTAAATCTCCCCTCTGTCATCTCAAAGCCATTCCCCTTGTCCTGTCACTACATATTTATTACGGTTTGAAAATTTCAGTGCAGGGGCAGGTATATGTACTCTGTTGATCTGCTTGCTTCCCGTTCATTTGTCGTTCTTAACACTTTATTTTTAACTTCATCAGGTTAACTACAGATCCAAGAAAACAGTGCTCCAAAGAAGATGGTGGTGGATGGTGGTACAACCGCTGCCACTCAGCCAACCCCAATGGCAGATACTACTGGGGAGGGGCCTACAGCTGGGATATGGCAAAACATGGTACAGATGATGGTGTTGTATGGATGAACTGGAAAGGGTCATGGTATTCAATGAAAAAGATGAGCATGAAAATCAGGCCGTACTTTCCACATTAACCGTTACCAAAATGTACGGAATCAGGGATTTTCTTTTAATATTTGTACATGGTTATCTTTTTAGGCACGGTATTCAGGCTTGTTTTTATGTATGAGAGCCAAATATGTATGTATGAGCATATTGTGACCTAAAGTGAAAAGCAATGTCAACTGTAAATCAAAATCTGACTGATGAAAATAACTCAAGTGTATTTTGTTCCGTTTTTCACTTGTTCACAAGACAGTGGTAGCTAGTATAGAATAGCACTGATAAAAAAAGAACAATCCCAACTTGTTTCACTCTTTTACAAAGGACTTCTGTACCACATTTGAAGAGGGAGAGGATTATTCTGTTTTCTGAAGACCAAATAAAGCCTTAAAACTAAAGTTTTATTCACATGATTCCTACATATTTATGAATTATCTGGGAAGGAGCGAACACATTCCACTAAATAAGGGACAGTAATTTTCTTTTATATTATAAAGATAATGACAACTACCTGTGTAACAAGTTGAGAAGGAATAAAGTGAAAAGACATTATCTAACAAATGGGTAGGTCACCAGTCACTTAGTTCAGACCCTGTATGCTGGATAAATTATGCCCTTTCCTGGGACCTGGCTCACATACTGTGCCTCTCAATATCTCTTCCACCATCCCACACCATAGAATCATAGAATCATAGAATCATAGAATAGTTTGGGTCAGAAAGGACCTTCAAAGGTCATCTAGTCCAAGCCCTTTCCAGTGAGCAGGGTCATCTTCAACTAGATTGGGTTGCCCAGAGCCACCTTCAGCCTGGCCTTGAATGTCCCCAGGGGTGGTGCATCCACCATCTCCCTGGACAACCTGTGCCAGTGTTTTACCACCCTCCATGTAAAAATTTCTTTCCTCATGTCCAGCCTGAATCTCCCCTCTTTTAGTTTAAAAACATTACCCGTTGTCCTATCGCAAGAAGCCCTACTACAAAGTCCTTCCCCCATCTTTCTTATAGGCCTCTTTAAAGAACTGAAAGTCTGCAATTAGGTCTCCATAGAGCCTTCTCTTCTCCAGGCTGAACAAGCCCATCTCTCTCAGATGTTCCTTATAGGAGAGCTGTTCCATAGCTCTGATCATTTTTGTGGCCCTCCTCTGTACCTTCTCCAGCAGGTCCATGTCTTTCCTAGACTGAGGACTCCAGAGCTGGATGCAGTACTCTAGGCGAGGTCTCACCAAAGCAGAGTTGAGGGGCATAATTACCTCTCTTGACCTTCTGGCCACACTTTGGATGCAGCCCAAGATAGGATTGGCCTCCTGGGCTGCAAACACACGTTGCCAGGTCATATCCAATCTTTCATCCACCAGCACCCCCAGGGCCTTCTCCTCAGGGATTCTCTCAACCTCTTCATCCCCCAGCCTGTATTGATGCTGGAGGTTGCCCCTACTCAGGTTCAGGACCCTGCACATGGCCCTGTTGAACCTCATGAGTTTCGCATGGGCCCACCTCTCGAGCCTGTCCAAGTCCTGCTAGATATCTTCCTGTCCCTTGAGTGTGTCAACCGCACCAACTCACCTTGGTGTGATCTGCAAACTTGCTGACGATGCACTCAATCCCACTGTCTGTGTTGTTGATGAAGATATTAAACTTCTTTTTAGCACAGAATGAAGTACAGCAATAGAAGACCTGGCTGATATGTTTTTCATGCAACCACTTTTGTGGGACTAGAGCACTTAGTGACTCCAGTCATAGGGGAGATTGTGCGTTTCATTGAAGTTGGTAGTCTGTGCTTCCCTATGTAGCCAGGAGCAAAAGCTGTCCCAGAGACAGGACTTCCCAAGCCTGGTAGGCAGGATCGAACATCTTTCAGAGGCGACTGCCTTCCTCCATAGAGGAAGTGACCCAGATCGCTAGTAGTAGATGGATCCCATCTGTAACCTCTTGTGTTAATCTATGGAGTCCGAGAGGGCAAGGAGGAGATATAATGGCATCATCTCAATAAGTGAGTGCAAATGTGCAGCATTCCTACAGGCAAGCTTCCACTGAGGTTAGGGAACAAGAAAACAAGGCGTAAAGCAGAAGCCCATTTTCCAACAGTACAGATGCTTCTCTGCACTTGGCTGTAAAGATGTCTTTGCTCTTCAGCAAACTCTTCAAAAAATGTTAGACAGAGGCTGTGTTTGAGAAGCACTGGGAAAAATCTCAAAGTGAGCTGTTTTGCCAGTATTTAGTGATACTGTTAAATGGTATGAAACATGCTGGCCAGTGAGGTTGGAGGCCAGAAAGTTTGCTCATGCTTGTTTCTCAACAGAAGCACAGAAATATTAAACAGAGTAAATACTTGTATAATTTTATGTCAGCATGTTCTTGTGCAGTTGTGTAATTGATATAATTGTTTTTCCATGCACCAGTTTTTGCTAAAAAATCCTTACCATACACTGGCAGTAAGTTGCTGATTTAAACACCTTATCTGTAGAAGAATCCTTGCTTGACACATGTGCCGAGAAACATTCTAAACCAAGGAAAAATACTTGGTTTATAGGCTACATACTATTGCCATCCAGATGATGCACATCTTGCTTGTGCTGGTTATAGTCATAAACTTTTAGTGGTCACTAGAAAATAATTGCCTGTTCTGAGAAGTTGTATTTTGGTGATTTATCATGAACTGTCTTACTTTGATGCTATGGTATGCATGGTAATCTGCCTAAAATTCATCAAAGGGATGGGAGGTCTATGTCCATATTTGTAAAACCACAGCTTAGGATATCCTGAAAAGTCAGTCCTAAAATGGATGCACCATTTATCGGAGTGTACTCCATGTTAGGTCTGTGGCAAAAGCGAGAATCCAAACCATCTGCGGCTCTGCCTGAGAACTGACTCCTCTGACATTGTTATGCTGCCCTCAAAATGGAAATGCAAAGGGACACCCAGAAGTGTGACTGTTGAACTTGATCAGACTTTCACGGTTGGTGGTAGTGGAGGCAGGACTTCGTGGTGAACATACTTCTAAATTATTTTATTTCTTTAACACTTTTAAACAAAATAAATAATTCAAATTATAAATATTTTTAGCTCCAGCTTAGGTGTGACCTGTCAAAGACAGAACCGTGGATGACATTGTGTAGGGTGAGGTGTCCCTGCCCATGGCAGGGGGGTTGGAACTGGATGATCTTAAGGTCCTTTCCAACCCTAACTATTCTGTGATTCTATTATTGTGAAAGACAGAGACAAAGTTCATATAAAAATGGGTTTAAAATCAATATTTCCTTGAAAAGTTTTGGCAATTGCAAATAAGATGAAAGAACTGTTTTGTTGATTATTAATCAATGTTTATTTTTTAAGCCACAGATGTGCCCAGTTGCCTTCAAATTCACAGAGTAAAGGTACATCATGCACATTCATATAAAAAAAATCTTTTCAACTTACAGTTGTAACATACATTAAAAGCCTGTCTTTCTACATGGTTTCTATGGGCCTGATTTTCATTCTAACAATTTTGAGGGAATAGTCAGAGGCTCTAAATGGCAGCCAGACCACACCATTTTCAATCTCATAAGGAACGTTGTACCTGGGGTCATAGTGGCCCCCCAGGTAGTAAATGCCATTGAGGTTGGCTGCCTGGCAGCTGTTGTACCACCAGCCACCACCGTACATCTCTGCACAGCTCTCCTCCCAGCGGTCCTGGTCCCGGTCGAAGGTGCTAAACCGCATCTGGGCATGGGATGTGTATTCGGTGCCGTCTTCCAGCCAGCCCTCTATCAGCGCATCCCCAGCAGTCCCCTCGTAGGAGGACACGGCAAGCGCATACCCTTCTGCTTCAGATCCTACCTGTATGATATACTCTGCATACTCAGCATTTCCATCCCAGTCCTCTAACTCCACCCGAAGGAGAGTGTCGTTCTGAGTCAGCAAGTGTATGTTTTCATTGCCCAGCCAGAACTCTCCTTGCCCTTTGCTGTCCACGCTGCCGAAACCTCTCTTGTAGTCTTGCCAGGTCCGGTTAAAATTCACTGATCCATCCATTCTCTGTTGGATCAATAGCCATCCTCCCAAAGTTGTCTCTTGGTCGCAATAAACTGACAAAACCTTATTCGATCCCGCTGGCTTGATTTTGAAAATGCCACTTTTGGCACCAAAAGTGTGTTTCTGGCGGATATCATCACAGTCTAAAAAAAAAAGTTGATCTGGTTTGACAGGAGTTATCACCAAAATTTAATAAAAGGTTCAGAGGAATCCAAGTACCAATAGCTCTGAGGAAAATTGTTAAACGTGTCTTGAAATACATTAGGTATAGGGACAGGCAACATTAAAAAGGATTCAGAAAAGAAAACTGCATACATCTTAAATTGTGAATTGTCTATGTAATACCCGAGTATCAATGAAATATTTTCCTTTTTGTTTCCAAGGAGGCAATAAATGGACACAGTGTTCATATTTTAACATCACACTGTTGTACTATGGTATCTGAAACCAATGCGTCAGTTTGGTTATTGATGGAGTTTGGCTCCACTACCTCAATTAACTACTTCTGTGATGCCTGTGTACCTTTCCCAGTGCTGGCTCTCCTTTGCTTCATTCCTGATGGTCTGATGCTGCGTGCCTGAAAGTCTGGGGTATCCTCTGCACTCTGATCATGTTGCACCCCACCTAGCTCCTCAGTTATTTCACGGGTCTTTAGTGATTTGGTTTCAAAAGTGGAGCCTCCCTTGTTGAAACTAGAAGAGGCGCTGGTCACTACAGTCTTGGAGTGACTTGCGCTGCCAGATGGGAATCCAGATGGCTGAAGGTGAAGTCCTCCAAAGTCATCTTCTTCCTCCTCTCCTAAGTCTGTAAATTTGCCTTTCCCCCCATAAGTCCCTGAATGACTAGATACTTCAGTACGTAAGTGGCTACTGCCTGTACCAGTTGTGTGGCTGCTAGATGAAACGCTGCTTGATCCACCAAAGTGCTTACTAGCAGTGGATGCAGAGTCAGGAGTGAAAAAGGACTCTAGCTCAGGGAATAACCTCTCTAGCTTGTGAAAGCCATCTGTACCACCAACATGGTATATGCTCCCTTCCTCTCTAACATTTCCTGCCCCTTGCAAATAGGAGCAGTCTGAGCCATCAGAAGAAACTGTTTTTTCAACTACTTCTTCTCTAGGGCCGTCGGGGCCAGTGACAACTCTTTTGGTGGTAGTTTTGGTGCACCTACGGACAGTGGAGGAGGTTTTGTCTCCCAGACTAATAGTTTCTCTCCCGTGAGTAGGAGTAACTAATTTGCTGGTGTGTGAAGGTCCATCCCCCCTTGATTCTGCCGCGAGATACACACTGTCGCCCCGGGAGGGCTTTGTGTCTGTTTCTGATCTTTCTAATACCACTTGCATCTGCTTGATGTTATTAATTATATTCAGAGCTTGCATTTCTGGCAGAGGCTTATGCTTAAAATGCTCAGGAACATTTGAGTCCTTAATTGGCCTCATTTTCAGTGTGCTCAAGGTGGTTGTTTGAAGCTCTGGGTGCAAGTTGATGGAGTTGGCTTGGGTAAGCTGTTTCTGGATATTGTCATAGCTTTCTTTGTCCACCTGGTAATCAAAACTTCTATCACAGGTTCCTTTGCAAGCTCGTATCTTAATATCAATATCCACCTATGTAAACAGAGAGAAATAATTTGGTTAGGGACCTTTCCTGACTTTCTCAAGCAAGTGTATTCTTTAATTGGACTGGGGGAAAGGTGAGAGCTGTCCTGGCACCTCCTACCTACAGCAGAGCTTTGCCAAAGCTCAGTTTTGAAATCATCCCTGAGTTCCTTTCCAATAAATACGACACATGCAACAGCAGAGTGCATGTGAGCTCCATAGAAAAGTACATTGTAGCAGGTTCCCAATCTCTGCTCCTTTTGTTCTTGGTGCATAGGGGTGCCTTCCTCGGTCTGGAGGGAGTGCTGTAGACCTGGGCAACTCTCTGGGGACCAGGGCAGAAATGGGTCCTCCAAGGAGAGGGAAAGCCACTGGGCTTGTCCCAAAGCCTGTCATGGCCCTGCTGTGAAGCCTGCCATACTGAGGCTACTACTGCTTTCCTACATGATCCAAAAGATGGATCTCTGATCTGGGGATCAAAACAGACTTTTGAGCAAAACCACTGTTTGTGCCAGGACTTTTGCTTTCATTATTGTCAAAAGGATTGGCTGCAGCTTGGGAACATGGGCTCTAGTTCCAGCACTGGCTTGGGCAGCAGTGGCAGCACTAGGGAAGGACAGGGTACACCCCTCTCATCCTAGCTGCTCAGCAGCTCCTCATAGGAGGAGAAACACCTTATGCAGAGCCAGTTATCAGTAGATATAAGATCTTTGCTACTTGTCTGAGTGAAGTGAGAAATGGGACCAGGAGTCCTCCTGAGCTCATACTTGTTCCCACATCTACCTGCACAGAAAACAACTCATTTGGGGATTTGCTTCAGCAAATCAGGTCCTGTGAGAGTTGCATCAAGTTTTCTTCTAGAGGGGACACTGCTCACCATGTACAGTGTAATGGGTAGACCCTCTTTCTGTAGCTAAGGCCTAAAAAGAATGGAAACTACATAGCATCTACCCACCTCTAAGCGCTTCATCTCTGTCACCTGATCCTGGATGCTGCTCTGCAGAGCTTTAATTCTGTTTACTTGAGTGACAACTCTCTGCTTTAATGTCACAATTCTCTGTCTCAGTTCTCCTGACACGCGACCATAATCATCATCAATCTCTGAAACAGAAATGCACCACAGTCAGCTATGCACGTGTGATTTTCTTTCCTAAAAGGGTAGTGTTTTTTAAAATAAGTAATTAAACCATGTAATTAAGCACATACTTCTCACAGTACTCGACAGGTAAAAAAATACATTCGTTTTTACTAGCTAGCAGTTAAGAGTCTTAATTACTATGTTTATTCTGGCTCTTGTTAATAAGGTCCAGTGCAGCATATCCTTTCCAACCCTAACTATTCTATGATAGATTTTCACTACATGTTTCTTATGCACAAAAAAACCCCAGTAATTCAGCAATGGATAATAAAACTGAGTGCAAGATACTCACTCTGAGCACTGTCCAGGTTTGGTTTCAGTACATTTACAGTTTCCACAACTATTCGATTTGATTTTTTATAGTTGTTTTGATTTTCTAAGAGCAGCTTCCTGATTTTATCTATTCTGTGACTATAATCCTGGTCTGTTTCATCAATCAGTCCTTGCATTCTGCAGCCTGATGGACATTTTGTACCCTAAAATCAGAAGATGGAAATAATTGTGTTAAAATCTTCATGAGTAAACCTTTTTTTAGCATTAAATTTTCAGACTTTTGGCCAACACTGTAAACACATAAAAAATTAAAAATAAAAAAAATAAGTTAGGGCAAGATTCTGCAAGTTTTCTTCAGATGTCCATTTTTATATATATGTATGTATTTCCCAAAAGGCTGCTGTAAGAAGTCTGTTTTCTGGTTTGAGCAAGGATGTTAGAGGCCAACTTATATAAGCAAAATTTTCCTTGGAAAAGCTTAATGTATTTACAGACTAAAGCTCTTAGCCAAGATTTCATCAAATAAATGTAGCATAGAGATGGACTAAGACGTATGAGGCAGAAGAGAGACAAATGAACAGTTTATACACAAAGACATCCAGTCAGTCATTATGAAACCATTTACTGAATGTTTTGTCATCTGGCATCCTAAAAAGCAAGTAGTGAAGATGAAGTTATTTCTAGCTATTTATTTTCTTTGTCACACATCTTTCTGGTGCCTTTTTCTTACCAACTACAAAAGTTGCAATATCCAAATTATAAAAAAAAATCCTTCTTATTTTTTTCTAGGTATAACCTTCTTTTATTTCATCTTTCTTTTCTAGACTTACATTCTCTTCTGATTCTGCACCCTGGCAAACTTCCACCTCTTTCTTTCTCCTAATTATTTCCTTTCTTGCTTTCCTGCAGGAGATCTCTCCAGGCTGCCCTGACATGAAGTATTACCCATCCTTCCTAAGACCCAAGTCCCATCTGCACGCTGGCTGCATGGCGCCCATCATAGCAGTCTGGCTGAGGTCCATGAGCACTCTATTGATAGGCCCTCTTTTGCCCCCAGAGCTCATTGCTCACCCAGTCATCGTCTGCACAGATGGGCCAGTTCTTCTCATACTGGCAGGTGGTCTGGGACATGTGCTCCACAATCCTGGGACCACGCACTCCTCCACCCTCCTTTTCAAAGGTACTTTCTCCATCTTGTGCCTGCCAGGAGGAAAAACAGCAAAAGCAAAACCAAGATTAACCAAACAGCTGCCAAGAGAACAGAAACACAATGTTGATGTCCTCAGACACTCAGTGGCACAGCTGACGTGTGGCAGTTACAGCCATCTGGAAAGCATCACACTGAGCAGTGCCCTTGCACTGTTTTATTCCTGATATTTCTTGGAAGATACGATTTTGTTTGTTTTGTCAGAATAAAGCTTTTAATCTCTTAGAATTAATGCTGCTATGTAGAGAGCTGGTGATGCTCAAGATATATTATGGTAATATAATTCCATAAAAATCTTTTGTTCTGTGTGTAAATATAAAATTAACTTGAAATCAGATTGAAACTGGTTAAGTTAAAGCAAATACTTAAAAAATCCTATGTTCTATTTTCACTTGCTGCAATATTGCTATATTTGTATTTTCATTCTGCCACCTTCAGTCTACACAAAACTGGCTTAAATATATATATATATATATATATATGAAGAGAGTTTTCCCATTAGTGTTTCTGATTTTAATTGCAGTTGCTACGTGTAAGCTTGTAGCCATGTTTTGCCTGGCATAAAGAGCAAGAAAGCTAATAACATCGTAATAAAAATAATAACGTCAGTGATGGGTGGATTCCACTGTGCTAATGGAAAGAAGAGAAATAAATACACTGAGATCTTCTTCAAACCTGAGGAGAAGTGCATCTATACAAGCTAATTCTAAGCCAAAATAATGTAAGGATTTCTACTGTATTACTTATATTTATGTATGTTATATATAGTTACATTATACTGTTGTTAAGACCTGGGAAACTGGAATGTCATTATTAAAATTGTCAGATTCACTCTGGTTTGATTAATCCTGAGGATCTGGCCTTTTAAAAGCAACAGATAAAAACTTTACTTTTAGGTGGTTTGTGCCCCTTCAGCATTGACAGCTCCAATACGACTGCTTCTGGTTTGCCCCATTGGCTTTCTGTAATTTCTGTCATTTGTTAAAATATGCATATTCTTCAAAAGAGAGTCATAAAGAGAAATGTGAAGAATCTAACATAAAGTTATGGCCTGAGACCTCAATAAGAAAAACAAGTTTATATTAACATAGCTGAAAATCAAGTCTATCTGTTTCCTTATCTAAACATTGTTTCTTACTTAGCCCTAGTTTAACCTGATATTGCTGCTACAGGAATCCTTGGGGCTTAATGTGTATTTTATAATAAAGGTATTGCGAATCATTTGTAGGTGTAAAACACTGCTGAAGTACCATACAAATGAGAGCAGAATTCACCCTAATAAACATGAAAATTCCTGGCTGGCTGGAGCCACAGGCATCCACAGACTTACAGCATCACATATGAATCTATAAATTCAACTTAATGTATATGCTGCTTGTGAATCCAGGCAGACTCAGCAAAACCAAATTAAGCGAAACTAGAGAGCTGGATGCTCAAGAACCGTTCATGAAAGTCCAGCAGTGAAATGGTTACAGTAGGCTTGTGTATATGGGTGTGCATTGAATTTTACAAGCTAGATGACAGTCAAAATTTATCTATCTAATAAACACTCTTCAAAACAGAAAGATATGAAAAGAATCAAATTCATACCCAGGCTAAGTAGAGGCACAGCAACACACAGAGGATCCTCATTGATATCATCTTCAGGAGAAGAGCAAGCAGAACTTTGACTGAAAGGATACTCTTCCCCCATCTCTGGGTGCAATTTAAACCTTAGCGTGAAGCTGAGATTAATGATTATGCTCCCTTCTGTTTGGAGACAAAACATGCCAGATATCCCCCTCCCCCTTAGGTGATTACTTAAGGCCTGTTGCACAAGTTTGAGCTGTTATTTGCTCCAGGTAAGTTTGTACAACACCAACATGTGGACAACACCGTGTATTCCAGGAAAATAAAAATCTGTCTGAAGCTTGATTTCTTGTAACTGGATGTTTAGCTTAGATGTACACAGGACCTAGTGGGATCCAGCAATACTTACCTCCTGGAAGACACACGCTGTGCAATGGGAACTTAGTTAGCATAATCTAAGAGCTGATATTTGAAACAGGAAGTCATTGGTTTGCCCTTTCTCTGTAACTCTGTCCTACTGCTGTAAAATTCACTGGCCTTTCCAAGGCAAGTACTGGTCTAAGAAAGTGTACCTGTGACTGCATGGTCATCAAGTGAAATTAATTCCTGAGGAGTCCAGAGCCCAATTTACAACAGTTTTTACAGCTGGACCTTACTGGTATTTGTATGATGCATGATGTGTTCAACATTATGCTGTCTCTTACACAAATGGTATATTATAACTTTTATCAAGCAGGATTTGTTTGAAATGAACAAAAATTTATGAAGAGTATCACAGTAGAGCGGTACTTGAAAATGTCCCAGAACAGATGTTAAGCATAATAAAATACTCCTAAAGAGTCGTGCCTCCTTAACTGTTTACATAATGGGTATAGTTTGTATGTGGTAACTGATGATAATAATGTGAGCTCTATAACTAGCCTTACTATTACTGGGGGATGATGCACATGGCTGTCAGACACTTGAGAGATGCTGCCCATCTCAAAAGTTGCCACCACAGTGATCAGGAATGAGCAAGAAAATCTTTGCTTAGAGCACATGTTGACCTCATCAGTCAAAAGAACAAAATTCTCTCTTGGCCTTTTAAAACCACATGACATTCGAAAAACTCATCGTCTACAGGCTGCAACATCTTACTGTGTTCTGCTTTAGAGAGATGTGAATGAGACCCCTTTTTTCCTCCCAATTCTGGCCTTGTATTTTATGCTTCTCTTATCTAGGGAACCCCTCTTAAATCTAACACATACCAATATCAGAGCACCATAGAATGGTTTGGGTTGGAAGGGACCTTAAAGATCACCTAGTTCCCCCCCTGCCATGGGCAGGGACGCCTTCCACTAGACCAGGTTGCTCAAAGTCCCATTCAACCTGGCCTTGAACACTGCCAAGGATGGGGCACCCACAACTTCTTTGGGTAACCTGTGCCAATGTCTCATCACCTTCACAGTGAAGATTTTTTTCCTAATATATAATCTAAATCTACCCAAGTCATATTCTCATGTAGCAGAAGAGCTCATTAAGATGGTGTTAAATTGATTAACACCTACACCACCAAGACCTAGTTTTGCATGAAAAAGGGTTTCTATTATATTTAAGGCTTAGTGTTATTTTATCTGAGCGCATTCTGAAACAAGATGTTTCATTCATATAAACTCCCTGCAACATGCTCTGTAAAGTCTTCTGTTGAATCTCAGTGCTAGTAATCCACTGCTAGTGCAGTGCTAGTAATGCTGTGATTCAACAGACTTCTATTTCAGCAACAAGACAGCCTAAATAACTTCAGCAACAAATGTCCAAACAGACCACGTATTACCTTTGCTCAATTTGAAGATCAACCAGCCGTTGCTGTGTTCTTTGGTTGATAAATGTCCATAAGGCAGCTCCTAAATTCAAAGCAGATAATCAATATTCTTACACACCAAAACCCTCAGGTGCTAACTTCAGCTGGGATAAAATTGGTGATGCTTCCCCACTCCAAGTCCTACACAGTTCTGTTCATTCTGTTGCAGCAATTCTGTGGAAGACTTATTAAAAGCTTGTCAGACAATAAAATGCTTAAAGGAGGAAAAGACAGCAAGCAGCTGCTTAGAGCTGTACATTCTTTTCGTTGTATGATGATGCTCTGCAGACTGTTTAAAACTTCACATATTTTCCTATGGTGCTCATCACCGAGCTACCGCAGTGCTTTACCTGAGTGTCTTGCTTCTGATCCCACACGAACTGGGTGATGAGGGCAGGAATAGCACCTGATTTCGCAGGGTAACATCTGTAAGTAAGAGACAACTATGTCCCACCTGCTTTTATTCCCCACCTGCATTACAACCTACGCAACAACTAAAGCATCCTTCATAATTCAGATGTGATGTGACATGGCACCTTAGTTCTGGCTTTTTCCAATTTGTAAGGGCTTGATTTTGTGATCCTCAATAACGCTTGAACATTATTTTGGTAATTTAGTAGGCCTTAAAAATCGACAGTAGTCAGAGCACACCAAGCAGAAGATTTTCTGCCTTTCCAACTGTGCTCACAGAGGGTGCAACAATTTGCTAGGTGGTGACCCAGATACCAGCAACCAGTGTAAAACTGGACACAACACAAAGCATGTGCCAGGCCTCCACAAACCCTGATGGAGGACAAAGCTCTCTGGTGACCTTCAAATGCACAAAACTAAAGCTCTGGTCAAAGTAAACCTTGGCCACCATGGCTAAAAGGACTGGAAAAAGCTGATAACAAACCATAACCATTAGGTAAACTAAGTGGTGTTTCCTGTTTCATGTGAAGGGGTTTCTGGGTGAAGCTGAGGTGAAGGAATATCTCCTTGGGATTTCCAGTTGAGGACTGAATCTAGGCCTGACCTTCAGCCTGTACCTTTGCTTTCCTGTTGCAATCATCCAATCACTTCTCCCTGTGTTTGTTTGAAAGGCTAAAGGCCAAGAGCTGGATAAACTTTGGATTTAACTTTAATTCATCATCAAAGGAGAGACTTCAGCTGCCCTGCTCTTGGCAGGTTGCCACAGTAATAGCTGGGAATCTGGGGTTTAACTCTGGCTTGTGCACCCTAGATGTGAGCCAGCCCTTGTTTGCCCAGCACTGCCCCTGTCTCCTGTACTACCACAAGTCCTCACCATCAGTTCCCAAGCACTGCCTTCTCCTCCTCTTGCCTGCTCAATTCATGTCCCTCCTCCAGATACCTTGTCTTAGATTCCAGTCTCCTTCAGCTCCAGCTCTCAGCTCCACTTTCTCTTCATATGTTCCTAAGGCTACTTAACTCTTGAATTTGTCACTAGCCAGTCCCAGCATCTGGTTCCACATTGTCTCCATGCAATGTCTCAAGGACTGAGGGACCCAGCAAGTCCTCCAGTCCATCCACCTTACTTGTTTTTTTTCTACCTCTACCCTTTCCTCATCCACTTTCTTCAGTTTTGTGCTACAGTGGTCTTTGGAAGAGTGACTGCAAGCACAAAGTATGAGAGAAAGGCAAACTCATCATAGCCACCAAATCCTATAATGAACTTTGATAAACTCAGAGTGGGGCAGGCTTGCCCAAATACAGACAACTTTCACTATAGATAATATAGCTAATAGTTTAAGGGTCATGTATGATAAAAACTGATTTAGAAAAGAGAAATATGGCCTCCCAGTATAGAATCATAGAATCACCTAGGTTGGAAAAGACCTTTAAGATCAAGTCCAACCATTACCCCAGGACTGCCAAGACCACCACTATTGTCACATATTGACACATGGTTGTCACTGAAGGCCTCATCTACATGGTTTTCAAACACTTCCAGGGATGGTGATTCCACCACTGCTACAGAATAAGGGCATTAATTCAAACTGAAATATATTTCCTTGCAAAAAAATAATACCCAGAGTATTATTATTTAAGAGTCAGAAGAAATATGAGACCTTTTCAGGCCCCTTTCTGATAGTTAGATGGTTGGAAACAATAGAAAGAAGTGCCAAAAGGCATGAGTGTTTCCAGTCTTCTTTCAGGACCCAGAGAATGTAACTGCAGACTGGGATCCTGCAGACTCCCTGATGAACTCTGGCACAGAACTTTTTTGAGTTCTTGGATTTGATAGCTCTGACCCTCCTGACCACTGGAGCAGATGTTCCTCTCCAAAGACGTGAAAATGAGTTGTAAAAACTTAGGGCACCAATCAACAAATCAACTAGAAGAATAAGGCAATCTTAGTTCTGGTGAGCAACCTACAAAATGCCAGCTCACAACACTGAAATGTGTGCAGACACAGCAAATTCTCATCTAATAAATCATGGTGTCCGAAAGATAAATCAGGAGAGCTAAATCACAATTCAGACCTAGCAGAGTGTGGATACAGAAGTCAAAGCAATGGAGGGGAAAGGAGTATTTTATAATTCCATGTTGCAAACATGTAGATAAAAACAACTTTAATGTCATGTCATAGGTGGTATAAACTGAAAACAGAAAGTGGAAGGGACTTGGGCAATGCCACTCAAGTGGCTGTTTGCAGAACCAGGATCAGACAGGAGTTGCCGACCCTCAGCTCATATCCTTCCACCAGGCCTCTCCACACATACTGCTTCAAGGAACCAAAGCAGAAAAACTGCTTTGCTTGGTGAGGAATTAGATGTCAAGGCTGGTGGTGAGCCAGCAGCATGGCTGGTTGCATGAGTGCAATATTGCTGTGCAAATATTGTGTTCAGTAGTGTGGAGGGGTTGTCCCTCATCCCAAACAGTTGTTAACCCCATGCTGACCCTATGTTACACAATGGCTTCTACTCACCTAGTCCTGGGAAACCTGCCTTCCTCTTAGATTTTGGCTCAAGGGTGAAACTTCCCCAAGTCAAAACAACCTCAGTAAAAATTACATGGGGACAGAAATTTATCATGCTATGGAGTCTCAGATCCAAGGAAAGAGGCTTAGCATCAGCCTTGCATCAGACCTTGAAAAGTGTTGAGGCTGCATAAACTGCCTTTTAGATCTGTGTTATAAGAGTAACGTCTTCCTGTCTTTGAAGAATTTGAATGTGCTGTTCAGAAATTTCAGGTGAATCTCTGGCCTTTTACTAGTAACTAAAAATAAAGACCACGATATACTTTGTATTTCACTTCTAAATATATCAAATTGAGCTATATAGATACAGATACAGATATGTAGATGTAGACATAGATACAGATACAGAGATATAGATATAGAGATATAGATTCTAGCTCTGAGTGTATTTTTTGTTGAGCAATTTATCCGCAAATCTAATTTGATTTCCTAATGCTCCCCTCAAATGCACTCGTCAGATATCCTGAGTGAGTACATTCAGACAGCATTGCAAATTCTTTGCTGTTCTTGAACTGTGCTGCAAGTTTGCTTACGTGGATCACATGGAAAATTATTACCAGACCTAAAAAAAGAAAATGCAAATAAAATACAATGAATTTCTGCTGTAATTTTTGTTATTGTTGTTGGATAATGGCACTAGATATGTTAGATTAATTTTTAAATATTTATTCATAAAAAGGGGGCATTTGAAAATAATGGTCGGTAGTGTAATACTATGTGCTATAAAGCAAATGAAACTTTTATTCTCAGTAATATTTGAGAAACTTATAGATTTGGAGTAAAATATTTGTTCTTGATCATTGATAGTATAGTTCCTAACCCATTCTGATTTAAAATATGCTTATTACTTCATTGTAAGCTCAGTTAAGTAGCGCTTAGCAGCAAACTAGTCCTCTTTCAAGTTGCTATGTACTTTGATCTATGTCACAAATCAGTTTCATCAGAAAATAGAATGAAAACTTTTGGAAACAGCCATTTTCTGGAGAAATAGCTCCAACACTGACCTCTAAACAAAAAGCAGAAACTACTGGTATGCAATTCAGAAATGACTGAATGAAGTTTACATGATTGATCAGAGTAACCCTCCAACAATCACAAATTTTACTTTGCTTTATTTGGCCAACAGTAAAGCACAGAAGTTCATATTTTTTGTAATAATCAAAAATTTATTGAGAATTTGTACAGAAAAAAATAACCATGTACAAAGGTAAGCACTGCTCAGGGAAGAGGCTTGGGCATTTTACAGTCAACGGTGTTTTACAGTCAAAACTGACTTCTTTAATGTCAGGTAAGTTCAGTGTCTAAAAAGATAATAGATTTGTTCTCCCTGTTCAGACCAGTCTTTGTGGAATTGTCCCTTTACGAGTCTCCAACCTACAACAGAAAAAAAAGAAAGAGCATTTTAATGTTCTTCTAAAGAAAAAAGTACATAAAGCTATAATGACATGTTGATAGCATTCATACATATTTGAAGCGCATGAAAGCAGGGAATTATTTCTGATCATAAGACTATACATTTAGTTACCTGTTAAAAGAATCAGTGAGAATAAAAACAAAGTACAAATATTTCTGTGACAAAATGGGAAACAAAGCCAACTTCTCTAAGATGCAGTGGGATTAACACTTCAGCTTTCCACGCTCAGTGTTTGAAGTGATTAACTATGTTCTGTTGTCATATTAAATATTGCCTTAGCCCTGCGGTCTAACCTGTTTGGCACTGCCCAAGTTGTGCTGCTGTCCATCCACTGACAGTCTGTTGAATGGAATGATTTTCATTGCAGTTTTCTTCATGGAGTACCACCGGTCACGCCAGGTTGCCCAGATAATGCCATTGTCATATCCAGATGGACCAGCATCTTTCGATGTGTACACACCATCTGAAAATACCAGTTGGAGCAAAACCATTAGTTGCTTTCTAGAATATTTAATGTGCCCATACATTTTTCTGGTACTAGCACCTCCATGGCATCCCTGGGCATGCTAACAGGCCTTGTCCACTACCCTTCTTTGTTTCTGTCAGGACTGATTCTCCCACTCAGCCGGGAGTTCCTCTTGTTAGTGTTATCACTTATTGCAAAGAATGGGCTACCTCAGCATTGGGAAATCCAGACAACAAAACATACTCAATGAAAGTGACCCATTTTTCTTTGTCACTGAAACATGGTGTCCTGGGTTAGAGGTATTTAGGAGATACTTTACCTATATAATATTTGCCATTGAGGTGGCCAGCATGACATCTATTCATCCACCATCCAGATCCATCTTGCTCAGCACAGTTGCCAGCAAAGTTATCATTGTCGTTATCATAGGTACTGAACCGCATGCCATTATGATAGGTGAAGGACTTGTCACTTGGATCATCTCCGAAATCAAAGCCATCAAAGGCATCCCCAGCTTCACCACCAATAAAGTAGGCATAAGTCAGTCGATACTTGTCTCCTTCACTTCCCACTTTGAATACAGCATAGTCAGCAGTGCTGTTAGAAAGCAGAATGGTGAATATGAGAATGTTGCATTCCCAGTACATGCAAGAATGAAAAATACGTGTTAGAAATGCAGAAAAGGCATTTATGGCATAATAGCATCTGAAAGGAATTGGTTTTGCATGACTATGTGCCTCAGGTCAATGACACACATCCAACGAACTTTTGTGCTCCAGTATCAGACATGTTTTCTGACTACTAGTCTTCAGTGATGTATGAATGATCTATGTTATATACACCCACATATATATATCTCCCAGGTTCATAATGCTAAGGCTTCCTTAGGTCACGAGGAAATTCTCGGTGGGAAGAAGGAGCACACGTCTCATGTGAAGAAACTTGAACAAAAGAAACATTCCTTCTGCCAAAAAAACTAGGGCTGCCAGCACATGACCTTCAGACACATATGTGTGCCTGCCAACAGGTCACTCATGGTGACTACTGTCACAGCGGTGAGTTCAGGAGCCAAAGCAGTGTCATATGCATGGCAGCAGGTCTAAGGGCTCAGTATTTTTTCAGAAAGCTGTACAAATGGACATAGCAACAGGAGCAGTAGGCTTTAAGCTGTCATTTTTAGAAGCATCATGAGCACATACCTTTTTTTGCCACTCCAGTCCTCCAGTTCTATTCGTAAGGTGTATGGCAGAGTGGACTGCGTGGTTATTAAATGAATCTTTTCATTACCCAGCCAGAATTCCGTGGTGTCATCTGGAGACAGGTGCCCAAATCCTTCCTTGTACTGAACCCAGTTTCTCTTGAAGTCCTCACTCCCATCCAGTCTCTGGGAAAATAAACAAGCAAACAAGCAAACAAAATAAAAAACCTCAGTAAAAAATATGTGCACCTGGTGTAGGTAATTAAAGACAGTGCTGATGCGATAAGCTTGCTTGTGGTAATAATACATAAGCGGCATACCCTCTGTAACACTGTCCAGCCGTTGCCATATGAGTCAATCTCACAGTAGACTAGGAATGACTGCTTGGCTTTTTGAGGCTTGATAAAGTAAAGACCACTTTTTCTGGCACCTTTATTTGCAATGTCTTGACAATCTGAAGTAAAGATATTCAAAGGATCGTTATTTAATCTACAGCTCTATCCTCACATTTATTTGATATTGTAGCTTTCTTAGTAGAAGAAATATAACTAATCTAAATGTCATTGTTGCAAAGTTAGCTATTTAGTCCATATACTTTAATGTCATTTCTATAAGAAATCCTACTGAATATCACAGGACTTGTGTGAGATGAGGAGGAGTTTAGTCTCACGTAGAAGTTGAGCAACTCAAATATAAAATACAGTCACTGCATTAATTTCTACAGCAACAACAAAGGCACTTTTGGAGCTAATGGAATAATTAATTTTTTTTTTTCAGATGACTCAGTAGAAATGTGATAATGGGTTATCTTCTCTTTGACCTATGTCCATGAAAACCCTACTCACGTCTCTCGTGTTTAGCATACATTTGGGGATAGTCACATTTTGGCCAAAAAGGCCAAAAAACCAAACAAGAACTCTGTCACACCTGAATGCCTTGTTTACAGAGCATCTGCCTGCTGCTTATATTGATCTAAGCACTGTTTTCATAACTTGCAAGTTTATACATCTTTGCAGAAATCTGTGGCCCATAAGGTTACAAATAACTCATTGCTGTTATGCCAGCTGGAGATACTTGTAACTGAACAAACCCTTGACCATACAAGAAGCATTTGGTGTACCTCTTCCAGTTGTCTCCTGTATTTCGGCTGTGTCTCTGCATGGCTCCTGACATTCTGACTCAAGCTGGGCAATCTTCTGTTTCAGCTGCGTAATTCTGTTGCTGTTCATTATATGTGCATCTGTCAACTGCCTGGACAGGGAGACATAAAAATGTTTCAGCTGTTTATGAATAAGTAATACACAAGTCCACGCTTCACCTATGTAGCATGCTGCTACATACAGCCTTGTAAAAAGGTCTACTTCTATGAGCACTGATTAAATATTGAGGAAACTAGCCAAAAGAGGAAAGCACACACTTAACCTTAAGCTAAATTTAACCTGACTCTAATCTGAAAAAACCCAAACCAGTAATTAATGTATGAATATTATGCTATGGAAAGTTTTTCTTTGTTCTCCAAAAGTCAATGCCAGCTCACATCATAGCTGCATTTGTAAAACATAAATGCTGTAAATAAACTACTGCAAATGTCAGAATACCTAAATCATCTTTGATATAATGTTAAAAAGGTGGAGAATTCTCTACACTGAGATCAAAAAAACATATCCTTAAGATTTAGAAAAGTTAATGATGCTTTTCTATTCTATTTTCAATGTCAATTTACAAAAGACTACCACTGAGTTTATAGCTGCTTATGATTTATATTGGTGTAACTGAGCTGATTTTCATGGCCGTATGCAGCAAAATTAGCTAGATATTATCCAGATTGTATAAGCATTGCACACACTATGTTTTACAGCACAAACTCATAGAAATAAAATCTCCAAAGGTCATGAAAAAGATTTTAGGACTAGCTGGCACAGCAAAAGAAATGTAAATAAAAATATCGCCAGGCTTCCTGACATTCTTATCTTTCACTTCTTGCACAATTAATGGCTTATGCAGATAGCAGAGAATGCAATATGTGATCTTCATGATCTTTCTGTGTCTTGCTAGGCAGCTGCTAATGCAAGTGTGGGCATAATTGTCTACATGAGAACAAAAACCCCTTCTGGGGGATCCTTAGCTGCACTTTATAAAAGAACAAAAAGAAAACAATTGGGATTGTCAAATGATATAAAATAGAATGAAAGATACCTACTGTATAGTACTTTCATGAGTGAAAATTGTGTTTTCATATCTGATGATTTCTTCAATTATTTTCTTGGACTTTTTAGTGAAATCTTCAACTGAATCTGTAAAACAGAGGTATAAAATTATTGCAATTAGACGAATAAAAAATCCAACAAAAGTACATAAATTATATTCATCAGTTGTGTAGTTATTTTTGTATTCTCACTTGGTAGTGTCTGCTTCTCTGGAGGATAGAGGCTTTGAATGTGTTGAATCAAATGATCTGCTGTTATTGAGGAGTTAGCAATTTCCCGCAAAATTCTCTCCATTTCCTGCAGTTCATTATCCATGGTAAGATGGTATTTATTAAAGAAATCTGCAATGCCACAGGTCGTTGGGCAGTAGCTACCCTAGAGGAAAGAATAATCATAGGCAATGTTTCAGGAGCAACAAAAGGAAAGCAGAGTATTTGGGCAGGGGAACTTTCAGGCATTGCTTATACAGATAATTGTGGATAGGGTAGGCATTTGCCACTTCGTCGGCTGTATTTGAATTTACAGAGGTGGTTTCCTGCCACACTGTGTGTACACATAGCAAGAAAACAGTGCATGCTATTACTTGTATTGTCTTCTAGATATATGCTTTCATCAATGGTGCAGCCTCCTGTATGTTTTTACCAAGCATATACCGCTATTAATAAGTAACAGGTTTAAGCACAGAGCATTTAATAGGTATTGAAAATGAGGATCAGGTGATAATGGTAGTTAATAATCAGAGTAGGAAAATTCTAATTAGGCTTTTAAAATACAAGAAAATTGTTCAGGTACTTACAAATCGTTCGTCTAATATGCAGCAGTTGTCTCTGGTAGCAATGTACTGAAGGGAAGAAAGAAGACCATTTTCAGTGAATTTTCACCAGCAGTGCTTTCTGTGCCAACACAGTCTTTAACACTGTCTCCTCACTTACCGCCACACTGGTAGAAAAGAGCAGGGAGAGGAGAGGCCCCAGGGCAGCCCAGTTCTGTAACCTCAGCACCGTCATGTCTGTCCCACTGGGTGCCGACAGCTGCTCAGTGTACTCGGTGCAGTCAGCAGCCGAAAATGTTCAACCCAGCACAGGGCGGCAGTAGTTTAAGGCAGCAGGCCGGGGCTGGGGGCGGGCACCAGGACGTGGCGGGAGGAGGTGGGGTAGGGATTGAGGTGGATTCCCAGAATTTGCACACATCTCTTACTCCTCCCATTTTCAGAACCTGCTTCCCAGTTATCTGCTTGATCTCTGCTCTAGCCAGGAGGTCTCAGGGGAGGCAGGAAGGTGAGATGAGGCATGGAGATGCTACTTTTAGTAATATGAGTGTAAGGAAACCCACACATGGCACTGGGATGGGAGCTGGTAGAAGTTTCACTTAAACAGCACAAGGAAAAGCCACAGGAGTTACCTGAATTATGTGTAACAACTGTTGATAGCCTGACAATAAATACAGTTTTGTGGTTACGTAGCACTTCCCTGACACAGATCTCAATGTGTTTTGCAAAGAGAATCAGCACTATTTTCCCTATTCTGCAGATGACAAAACCGAGGCACTGAAAGGTATGAAGTCATGTTGGGCAGTGGGACATCTGGAAAAGAAACCTGTGGTATATCTCACAGAGTGAATGTATGAATCTTCCTTACCCTTCAACCCAAAGAGTCCATCTGAATGACTTTGGTCAAAGCTTCCTTGCTGGGGAACTAATGTTGTCAGTATCTGCCTTATGCAATATGCCTACAAAACTGGTGACAGGCTCTCTCTTCTGCTTTGGACTTTATCCCAAATAAATTATTTCATGTATGTGCTTCTGCTTGCTATCTGTATTATAGCATTAATAGCTTTAACTCTATGCCCTGCACCTGATCTTTAGGCTGTGGCTTCTCCAGAGAAATCCTCATTTTGTGTCTATACAGTATCATCTGTGATGAGACAATTTTGAATGAGGCTTTTGAGTTCAATACATCATGCTTAACGATCCAGCCACATACTACTATAAGAAAACCTGAGCATTTATGAATCAATATTTATAAATCAAATTTATGGGACACTTATGTGAAGCTGAAGCACTGTTCATGGGAGAGCCAGCTTTCCAGTAACTCTACTGATGACCAGTGAGTTAGCTGCCACGCTGCCAAAAGTCTTTTCCAATGGATGGCCAATGGTAGAAGTTTGTCCTTCCAAATCTGGCATTAATTCACTTGCCCACTTCAAAGAGCCATGTGCAGAATCTACTTCTGTTGTCCTTACTGACACAAATAGGACACAGCTCCACCTTTCACATGGTTAGCCCTGTTTCCTAAAGAGTGAAAATAAAGTAAATACAACTGGCTAAAAGTCTACCTGCTCTTGTGTTTTCTATTGTTTCATTAGTGCTGTTAACAAGCTAATCTTGCCACTGCTGCTCATATATTGAGCTTGCTTTGCTGCTTCGCTGGCTGTGGGTCATGACACAGGATCCAGAGAGTCCTGAAGGTGGCTGTCCACTGCCAGGATTCCCTTAGATGACAATATAGCATGAGTATGTTGCTGGTATGAACTTTGTATACTGACCGGCCAAGCTCCAAACACAGATGTAGACTCAAGAGTGCAGGTAGGCACATAATGTTCATATGACAGGTGAACCACATAACACAATCCAAGTACCCTTCATCCTTTAACAGATTAAAGAATACACCCTTCCCTTTTGTCACTAACAGCAGTAGGTACAGGCTTGAAACAATTTCACAAGAATATCTGGTCACAGAATAGGGAAAAATTTGTTTTACGTTCCTAGGCAGGAATTTCAGGAGTCAGAAAAGATGACAACATTCAACACTGGCAGTAATACCTTAGTTAATTTTGACATTAAATGCCTAACATTTTACAATTAAAACATGAAAATGGCTGTAATCAAATAACTTCAATGTATAACAAGTTCAACTATTCTAGACAATTAGCTAGTTGGGCAGGTAAAACAAAAGGATCATTATGCCTGCAAATAGGTTAGGAATTGGAAAACTGAATTTCCAGTGAGATGCTTGTGCTACACAAAATTGTCACTACATATATTTACATGCATGAAGGAATCGATAAATTTTGAATGAAGCAAAAACATTGCCTAACTGTACAAAATACCTGTACACCGCATTTGTAAGTATTGCATAGTTGTATTTCTGGTTGCAACCACTTGTACTTCTTAGCAGAAGATGTAAACATTTAAGCCTTAAGAAATTTTTGTTTGCTTTACTGATTACATGATCATGATTTAGCCTTGAATAATTAATCTTTTCCTATATTTGCTTCCTTTCCTTCAAAAGTTTTACCTTGCATGACTTAGAAATAAATTGTTCCTGCTTTTCATTAAGTTGGAAAAACAGGTATTCTTAGTGGAATGGCTATGTAGCATTTTTCCTCCATTACATGTAATTTTGTCTTGCATTGTCCTGGCTGCAAAATAGCTGACCCATTTACCAAACAAATGTGCTAGAGACCTAGTTGTACCCTGAGACGTGCCCAGCGTAATTTGACTGCATTGATTTTCTGAACAGCTTTTCTTTCCAGTAAGTCTATTTGCTAATTTGGTAACAAATGAGGAAAAACTCGTGTAGCACAGGTGAAAAGAAGAGTTCTCAGTCAGTTTACTTTTTTCTTTCAACTTACTTTTGAGCAGGTAGCAAAGGTGAACCATTATTTGTTTAAAAAGAGCTCTCTCCAACTCAATTTTAGTTAGTATTTTTATCAAACAGCCACTGGGAGACTATCCAACACCTTCCCGTTATTCATAGTAAATCTTCCCTCAGAAATACACATCAGAAATATGCTTGTGTTTGTTTAGTTCCTGAGTATTAGTTCCAGAGTATTATCATGTCTGTCTTGGAAAAATAAGTGTTCCTTAAATTATAACTCATATGCCTTAACAATCTAATTTGAAAACTCAGTTGCAACATTTCAGAAATACTTTAGTGAGCCATTTTAACATTTCCCATTGGATTTTATTATTGTTTTAACTGAAAGTCTTCGCTTTTTTTTCTCCCTAGATGCTCCAGAAGTTGATTTTCTGATTTAAAAATAAATACCGAAAGTAAATTTTGAAAAATTCCTAACAGTAAATATTGAAAAAATTGTCTGCTTTGCAGTCTATCACTAATATGCATCACCTGGCTTGTACAACTAATAAGCTATACAGACTAGTGGGCAAAATTCCCTGTGCTAGGTCAGTCAATGAGTGAGTGATAATTAGGATGAGAAACAGAGACTACAAAAAAGCAGTCTAGTGTTGAAGTTATGTTGCTGGTGTGCTAAACAAACAACTGCAGGAAAGTGAAAATGAAAAAAAAAATGTTTTGTAACTCATCTTTCTCTTTCTCTTTCAATATTAAAAACTTGGGCAAAAGTGAAATCACAACATTCTTGCCAATTGGCCAAAATAGTTCATTCTGTGCAAGAGATTTCCTTCTCACCCCTCCTGAAGTGAAATGCCTGGAGGATTTGTGAGTCAGCAAAAATCAGTTGCTCTGCGTGGGAGATGCTTTAATTTCTTTTTCACCTGTAACACCAATACAGATATTCTCTATACTTCTGTTCAAATATAGGCTGGAAATATTTCATTCTTTGAAAACTGAGTGAGGAAAAAATAAGAAATTTATGTATTTCATCTTAGCCAGAGGTTTCAATTTTGGAAAGAATTCATGGGATACTCTGCTGCATGCAAACCACGAATGCAGAAGAGATGCTTTCCCTCACTTCAGAGTATATTCTTACATAACTATGAGATACTATAGTTTCTTAAACCTATGCATGGATATTACACTGATGCATGACTGCTGAAAGTCATCTAGTTTGCTACTAATGTTCTTGTGGTAATTTTTCCCATCACTTTTTGTAACATAATATAGGAACGTAAAAGACCATTGGGTTTCTGCAAAGAATAACCAAGGGGTGTTTATGTAGCTAATGCATCATCAGTTTAATACACAGTTCTTATTTTGATTTTGAATATTATTGCAAATTTCCAAAAATATTTAATAATTAAAAGGTCAAAAATCAAGGCACCTCATCATTAAAGTACTTCTGAAAATACCACATGTCCATAAGCCAGATGTTTGATGTTTGGGTGAGCTATTATTTTATGTTTTAAAAATCATATAGTGTTTTTATTTAGTGCTTGCTTACTTTCATACGCCAAACATTTTATTTATATTTCATCCAAATCTTAAGGAACTAAGAGAGAACATACCTCTAAACTCAACAGAAATAGGATATAAAGGAACAAAATCAATTTAGTTCAGAAGATTACATATTTTGTTGATTTGTCATAGCTGAGGTTTTTCTGAGTCCCAGAGGATAGGATGTTAAACTTCAACATGCTAAACATCTACTAAAATACTATAAAGCCCCAAACCATGTGTTGTGATGAGTTAAACATCATTATTGAGCTTTGAGTTGTTTGTGCCTTAAATAGGAGTATTAGATGCAACATGGCAAATTCTCTCCCTTTACTGATTTACAAAGATCATTTTCAACTGTTGGTTCACTTAGAAAAGGTTGGCTTTTAGACTGTCTGCAAAAGAGAGATTGCAATGTATACTTTACCTTGAGGCAAGAGCAGTGAACTCCATTTGTTAAACAGAGATACACTAATTTGTGGGAATGAGATAAGTAATAAATTCAAATATTTGCTGAATATTTTGTAATTAGTTGAGAGGACAGACCCTCAATAAACAGAGCCTATTCACTGAACTAAAATCCTTGTTGGTATCTGCTGATACTGTTGGTTTGGACAGGAACTTATTTACAGTAACATTAACGGAAATACAGCAAAACTGTAACATATTTCACAGTGTTTAAATGCCATCTTAGAAAATTTGGAAATTTCAGGCCAGTAAAATCCTGGCATGTGAAATACTTTTCTTGTACTTTTTTTAAGCAATCAGAGGAAGCCTTACTGTCAGAAAAATCCTAGAGAAATTATGCACAATGTATTTGCTTTGGAAAAATGTATTCTGTGTTGTCTTCCCTGACTTCCAGGATTATCTCAGAACACTATTAATTCAGGATAATATTAGTAGAAGAATGAATTTCACATTTCTTTTACACATCATGTGTACTCCATGCTGGTGCACAGATCTGTTGACAGGGAGGGAAGCACAGGCCTATGTTTGAAACATCAACGGCACTAGCATAATAAAAGTAAATCGAAGTATTTACAGTCACTGAAGGAAATTGGATCTTGGACTGACCTACATTTGACCCTTGAACAATACTCTTTGCTGTTTTGCTTTTTTCCTACTCTGAAGCCTTTTTTTTTCCTCCAGTATGAATATTTAAGCCATAATTTATGAGATTTAGGAGAAGAATTCAGAATCTTGCTTACTTTCAAAAGTTGCACATTAAACAATGAATTCCTATTATGTGACAGAATTACAGCATCCATTATTATTGACCTATGTCCCCTATGTAGGCCACAAATGCAGTCAAGTGTTTTACTAGTACTTCCGAGTATGCATTTCACATTGGCTTGTTATTGACTGTAGTTTCTTCAGGGTTTCATCAATAACCACACAGTGCCACCTAATGTCCTCAAAGCGCAATAAATCGTTTCTAAAATGTCTTACCTGAAGCCCACAATCTCAAAATTAAGACTTGATTGTGACAGAACATTGTTTCCTGAGCCTACCTGGTAAAGAGCTTCTAAATAATTTGCCTCTGTTTTCATCAATACAACCCTAACCTCACGGATGAAATTATAAGGTCTGAGCTAATTATTAATGCCCATAATGGAATGGTGATGATGATGAAAACTCGCAGTCTTTAAGAAAATAATTTGTCTAATCAAATGGAAGGAATAGAGGAAATGTATAAAATACTTTTGCCAATAAAATGGATTATTTTGTTGGAGCCTCAACCTTCTTATCGACAAGTATAAATTGTGTAAGAAACAAACTGATGGGGGAATCAACATAATACAGGCTTTGACCTCTCCATCTCTTCAGTGCACCATTGCAAATAATGGAAAAAATATGGAAACAATCATAAACCCTTTCCTTGTGGTTTTGGTAGATCAACTAAGAAGTGTTGGCACAGTTTAAGCCACAACAAATAATTCTATCCCAGCTGAAACAAGGACAGTTGTGTACTAGTGTTTTATACACGTTAGATATTCATTTTCTCACACACACGTAAACATAATTTTCAAACTTTCTAAAATTGTATTTAAGGCTCCTTAAGGCCTTAAAATGGTTTATGACAAAGCAAGACCCAGCCTTTCATAGAACAAATGGCAGTTGCTGTCAAACCAGGCTACAAAAATATTTGAAAGTCAAAAGAATAAAGCACCCTCTAGATTCTGAAACTGTTCTACCAGTGAACACAGATGCATGTGAATATTTATATCTTAATATAGATAAAATGCACTTGTTCATCCAGGGCGAAATGGTCATATTTGCCTCTCTGCATAGTGCAGACGGCACAGGAGATGCTGCGAGTAGATGACATTTCGTGGGGCAAGGGATGGTTTTGCCGGGGAAGCGGGTGCGGCTGGCGGTGAAACACAGCCACCTACTGGCCTTTGGTCCGCACTGTTTACGTCGCCTTGGCTTCTCGTGTCAAGAAACTCAGTTTTGCAGCACGAAATCTTGGCCCAACCCATTTCAGCAGGAGCTTTACTTACATTCATGGGTGATAAATTATGATGTTCATTCGTGACTGGCATTTATTTTGGCTATGTTTAAGCACAGAAGTGAATGAGGACTGCAGCATGTTGGTTATGGAGCATCAGCCAAGGTAAATGGCATTTTATTTTCACTATTGGATTTGAGACCATTTGAAGACTTGCTAAGGATTAGCCATGTTTCCTTCTATGTTACAGTAAGTTGGATCTTCAATACACATTGCAATGTATTCCAATGTGTATTGTAACCCACATGGAAGCCGCTTATAATTTAACTGCAGAAAGCATTTGTCTTTATGGCTACACTGATAGCTGTGTATGTTGTACCAGACAGTGCTCTTTCTGCTTCTTGCTTCAAAGTTTATTTGAAGGAGCTACAACAAACATATTTAGGACAAAGCTATCTGCAGTCAGCTATATATACATAACACATTTTTGTGTTGGTTTTTTTTTTTTTTTCCCCACTGTGATTTATTTGGATGTTTATTAGTTTATAGGGACTCAAAACCTGCAAGCTTTCAACATAATAATTAAATGCTTCAAAAATTTATTAATCAAAAGTTAGGTCCTCTCTATGTGTAGGGAACTAGCTTTTCTCTGTTACCTCCTTGGTTCTGCCTGTTTAATAAATTGGGAGAGTAACTGTTCATCATTTCTTAGGCACTGAGAAGGTTAGAAGGGTGCTTTATGTCCTTTTTGCAATAGGAAAACATTGCACCTAAGAACCAAACTCTGAAACCACATCATGACTATTTTCTATCTTCTCTCAACTGCATTATTTCTAACTGCAATTAGAAATTAGTCTAACTGGACACTTTGACATCAATTTTCAGAAGTACTTGTTCACGTATTTTCAACATGGCTACTTTTTATATAGGTAAAACCACCTCATGTCATCACATACTTAGCACTGTCAATGTCACACTGAACATTGTGTTTTTCAGCATTCCTGCGAAGACCCCCACTTTTATCATTGTTTCATTTGCAAGAGACAATTCAAACCCATTAATATCAAAGTGTATGGGTTAAGGGAGGGCCAGCAGCTATTACATTAGAATAGCATGTAAGAGCAATTCAATCATAGCCCTTGTCATACCAGATGAATGATGTGGATTTTCTGTAGAAACGGAGTCACTGTGAAGTACCTCTGTGATAAGCCCTTTGTGGAGATAGAATCATAGAATCATTGAACAGCTTGGGTTGGAAGGGACCTTCAAAGGTCATCTGTTTGACACCCTTGCAATGAGCAGGGACATCTGCAACTAGATCAGCTTGCTCAGAACTGCATCCAACCTGGCCTTGACTGTCTCCAGGGATGGTGCATCCACCACCTCTCCGGGCAACCTGGGCCAGTGTTTTACCACCCTCTGTGTAAAAATATTTCTTCCTCACATCCAGCCTGAATCTCCCCTCTTTTTTAAACCATTACCCCTCCTCCTATTGCAACAGGACCTGCTAAAAAGTCTCTCTCCATGATAAGCCTTTCCTCATAATATACAGTGTGTTCAAAGACAGCCCTCCAATGCAGATCGCAGGACTGCGAAATTGTTCCTCCCCAAATACTGGGCAATTTGCTGCTTTGGTGACATTTACCTCACATCCACTCACTAGAAATACAGTCCGGGACCTGCAAAACCCTTCCTGTCAAAACTGAGACATGTGCTCCCACAGAAAGCCTCATTTTTTGATAAACACATCTTTTATTTCCAGGGGAAGGAGACAGCTTCATTAAAATTTCACACCCAGACTGACATGCCTTTGACATTACTATAGCCCTAAATGGGGTTTCCACTTTATGGTTAACCCCACACTCCACGCTGGAGCTCCAGAATTGGCACAGGTGCCCTTGCCAACCCTGAGCACCTCCGTGATGCGGTAACCCTGAACCTGCCTGCCATGGATCCACGTCTAGCGTGGGACAGAATAAAACCAAAAGCCAGATGCCCCGTTTAGGCACATCCTGCCTGGAGCCGTCACAGCCGTTCAGCATCGGCAGGGCCGAGCGGGAACTCCCCAGCTCCTGTCATTCTCCCCAGCAAAATCGGGTTTATAAGCCTCCTCCCCTTCACCTATCACCCTCTGTGCGACCCCAGCAGTCCATCAGGCTGCTCCCGCGGGTTGGGCTGGGCCGGCCGGGCTGCGCCGCTCTGCGGGGCGGGCCCGGGCCTCAGCCAGGGGCGGTGCCCCGGAGCCCGCCTGGCCGCCGCCACCATGAGTTGTGCCGCTCTACTGGGGCTGAGGGGACCGCGGCTATTGGGGGCCGTCGCCCGGCCGCCCCGCTGGGGCAGGCGGTGCAGCACCGGCTGCGAGCCCCCGGCGGGAGCCGCGGTGCGCATCGGCTGCGCTTCGGGCTTCTGGGGAGACACGGCGATGTCAGGTAGGCATAGGCACAGGGCCGGGGAGGCAGCTGCCTGCGGGGGTTGCGGGGAGAGCCGGTTGGGCAGTGGGGGCTGTCGGTGGGGCACGGAGGCCTGGAAAGGCCCGCGGCAGGGCGCGCGGCGGCTGCTAGCGCCGCAAACAGCCCTGTTGCGTAAGCGGCTGCCGCTGCACGCCCGGGCGGGGCGGGCTGACCCCATAGCAGCCGCCGAGAGCAGGGGTGGGCCGGCTCGGCGCGCCCCGCCTCAGCTCTGCCCCGCTGCCGGGCCGGGGTACCGTGGTGCTCACGGCTGGTTCTTCCCTGCCCCGCCAGTGCCGCAGCTGCTGTACGGAGGGAAGCTGGATTTCCTCGTCTTCGATTATCTCTCCGAGATTACCATGTCGTTGCTGGCGGCTGCCCAAGCCCGGTCTCCCGTAAGTAGCTGCGGCTTAGCCCTGGAATGTCAGGCTTAACTCAGGCGAGGGGTCGGGCTGGGTGGGGTGAGGCTCCCGTGCCTCCGAGCTCTCCTCCGATCCAGATGATACTCTGGGTTTGCTTAGGACATGTCAGGTTGTGGGGGCACGTTTGGTTTTGCGTACTTGTTACTTAAATGTATTCGTCTCATAGAATCATACACTGGTTTGGGTTGGAAGGGACCTTAAACATAATCTAGATCCAAACCCCCTGCCATGGTCAGGGGCACCTCCCGCTAGATCAGGTTGCTCAAAGCCCCATCAAACTTGGGCTCTATTTTTACATATTCAGTTTCACCTAGTAGAAGTGTTCACATCCTTTTCCATAGCATTATCCAGACATCTTGAGAACTAGTTGTTCTTCCCTCTTTTCTCTCTTAACCAAGGAAGGGGATTGGGTTGAGTTAACCATAACAGATGGTTACAGCTTTTAATTATTTCAGGTTTTAGGTTACACTCCAGATTTTGTCTCTGCTGCCATGGCTCCCTATATAAAAGATATTCACAGGAAAGGTATGCTACTCTTCACATGAGTTTGTATGTTAATTAAATTCACTTGTTTAGATGGGTTTTGTGTGATTTCTGTTACTATGAACAGATGGTTTTTACCCCAGTGTTTTGCTGGAATAACACTTTAAGCATCAGCAAAACCCCATCATAGTAGCTGTGAAGTGCAGTGTGATGGCAATGTTTAAATTTGATTAATTTGAAATGCTTGTTATAAATATGTACAGACATCTCCATATATTTCTTATTGTAGCTTTAATCTGTGAATGGAAGATCACTTTGCAGGTCTTTGTTAAAACATCAGAGCTAGACATTTTCAATGCAGTGTAAAAGTTTTTCAGCCTTTCCATATAATTGTAGAATATCATATATTTTCTGATTACTTTTTCCTCTGTTTACATTAGTATGACTATACAGCTTTCTGAGCTTGAGACGACAAAGGGAATCACTTCTAAGTACCCGGTACCTTGCTAACGCAGTCTGGAGTTTATAAGAGGTAGATGCGGATTTCTGCTAAAATGCAGTTGTTTGAAGAGCATGGGTTCTTGAGTGACTGGTGTCAAATAGTGTTTCTGTAGGAGTTGTTTTGATGCTGTCTGCCTCATCATGTATGTGGTTTTCATCACTTTTTTCTTCCATGTATAAAGGAAAGGTGGGAAGTATCTGTAAGTATTACTTTTCTGTAAACTGTTCTGCATTGACTTACTCTGATCCTTTGACAGATTAAGTGAGGTACATACATTAACATGATTTTAGTACTCCATTAGATGTCTGATGATACCTTGCTTGTGTTCCAGCATGCTTTTTAAATTTTTTTAAATATAGGTGATTGTTGATGCTGCTGAACTTGATTTGTCTTTTTTATTTAGGTGTTCGTGTCATCAGTAACGCTGGTGGAGTTAATCCGCTTGCTTGTGCAGCTGCCCTTCAGGAGGTGGCAAAGAAAGCAGATGTTGATTTGAAAATAGCTGTTGTTGCTGGAGATGACCTGATGAATGAGGTACTGTACTTTGTCTTAAGGCTTAGTAGCACTGTGAAAATTAGTCTGTATAGCTTGAAGGTGGCATTTACTGTCCTATAGGAACTTATTTTGTGTATCTTTATGCAGTAGCCTTCTACCATTAAAGGTATCTAAAAATTGTTGCTTCATTTTATTTTTTTTTTATGCATGAAAACATTTATTGGCACATCTATGTTTAGTGTGCATAGGGGGTGAATTTTATGATTGGGTCTGCTGTTTATCTTTAAGTGAACTGAATGTGATCTAAGGGCTGCTTGCTCTTCAGGAGAAGCTAGGGTGTTACTGTTTCTGCCTAAACTTAATAATCCTGACTGTTAAAATCTCTTGGACTTAAATGTGATGTAGTTACCACATATTCAAATGTTCATCTCTTCTAGCTGTTTTTAGTAATTTACAGGCATTTCCTGATGTCATTTTGTTTACAGGTAGTAATTTCTATTTCCAAGTAATTAGTTTATGGCTGGTAAGATAATATTAAGTGGGAGTATTGAAATTCTAACATTAAAAAAAAAAAAACAACCCAAACAAACAAAACTTGAAAGATGAACTATATAGCTTTTTTAGAACTAAAGGACGATGCTTTATGTATAAAGTCTGGTTCTGCAGAAAGCATTGGCCGTACCTGAAAAGATACTGTGAAAACAGTTTATACATTGATAATGGTTAAGAGGGGATAGGTTTGTGCTGTGGTTAGATCTCTGCTTTTAACTTGGAAAATTATTTATCTGTGTAGGCTCTCTTCCTCCTTGCATGCTATTAAATGTGGAAGATGGTCAAGTAAGATTCTGTATTTGCCAATTATGTGCAGTGCTTGGACTTCCTCTCAAGGAACTTCTGTCCTAGTGAAATCACTTTAGCATTCACAGTCCAGAATTTCATTACTGGTATGACAGTGAGATAGTAATTATTTGAGCTTGGCACAGACATTTCTGATCTGAGATGGATTTTCTGTTGTCAGTACATAACTTACAGGAACAAAAAGAGACAGCATTTACTGTCTACAGACAACTCCTACTGTTGATACCAGACATCATAAATAAAACTAGGAAATGTTACTTGTTGTTTGGAGGATTTCAGTAGAATACCAAATTAATTCAACATGAAATTTTTTTTCCACACTATAGTTTCCCCCTGTAACTAGCGTTAGATACTGAGTCTGTGCAGTCGCTGGCTCCTGGATCCACTGGTTTCCCAAGCTACCAATACGTGGTCAAAAATGCCCACCTCCCCTTCCTGCCTACCTCTCTGGAAACACAATGTATCCCAGGTATGACCTGGAGCTGCAGAATTAGTCTTGTTTTCTGGCCACGCCACCCCTGCTGTTATGGCAGACAAATTTCTATTTTCAGGGTTTGATTTATTCAGTTCTACAGCAATTAAAGATAGTTTTAAAGCCCAGGGAATATACCAGTTCATTTTAGTTGATTGTCTGTGAATAAACTAGGATTCTTTAAAGACTGGCTTACTTTTCTGTGTGCTGGAAAACTGTGGTTAAAAGTGTGTCTTGGGCTTTTAGCCATTCAGCTGATCCGTGTTGTTGCTAATTTTAATGATTATGCGTTGCTTAGAGTTGCCATGAAGTAGACCTGTTGTCTGATACTAATAAAAGGCTTGGAGCAGATAACTACAAAATGCTCGTTGATGTGGTGGTCTGTTTGTTTTCTAACAGAAGGAGAACCTAAAAGGAGCTGGTATCACTGATACAGAGAGTGGCAAACAATTTCCGGAGAGCATTCATAGCATGAATGCATATCTTGGGTGAGTTATTTCACAGGTTGTTGTTGTTGTTTTTATTCTGGAAAAATACTTTTTACACATTGACTACAACCACTTAGTATGTGAGGTTCACCTTTGCGTTATTAAGGCAACCTGGAAAAAAAGGTTGTTTGTAACTTGTAAATAAGCTTTTAATTTAGAACCTTACCAGGTTCTGAAAAGAACTGAGAAATGGGGCAATCACTAGTATCATAGAATACCAGTTTGGAAGGGACCTCAGGGGTCTTCTGGTCCATTCTTTCTAGGCAAAGCATGACCTAGACTAGATGTCCCAGCACCCTCTCCAGCTGAATCTTGAAAGTGTTCAGCTGGGAAATCCACCACTTCGCTGGGGAGATTATTCCAATGGCTGATTGTTCTCATTGTGGAAGTTTTTCCTCTTGTGCCCAGTCAGAATCTCCTCAGCAGTAACTTGTGCCCATTACCCTTTGTATTTTACATATGACTACTTGTAAAAAGGGAGCCTCTGTCTTCTTTGTCGTCACTCTTGAAATACTGGGACATGGTGGTAAGGTCTGTTGTGAGCTGCCTTTTCTCTAAGCTGGGCAAACCCAGCTGTCTTGGCCACTGCTTGTACAGCAGGCTTCCCAGTCCTTTCATAGTCTTTGTAGTTTTCTCTGGACCCTCTTCAGCCTGTGCATGTTCTTTTTTAGTACAATGGGGACTAAAACTGAACACAGTATTACAGATGTGGCCTGACAAGTTTGAAGTGGGATGATGACTTCTTTGATTTTGCTGGTGATGCACTACTCAAAGGTGGTCAGGTGTTCCCAAAAGCCAGCATCTCTCCCCATTGATGATCCTGGTGATCCTGGTTTTGCATCCTCCATGTCATATATATAATGCCTCCTGTTTTTCTGTTCGGTGTTTTTCTAGAGTCTGCACACAGTGCCTCTTCTTTTACGTTAATGTTCATGGAAAAACTGCCATGCTCTTTTTCTTATTATCATTGCATTTTTAAAATATCACTGGTACGTAACAGGGTATGGCTGTACCTAAAACAGCTTGTATTTTTCTTCGTAAAATAAAACCTTTTAGTAGATGAGTCTTTTAAAATTCTTCTTTAGCGTTTTCTGTTGTAGCTGGATTTTCTGTTTGTTAAACTTTGACCTGCAACGTTTGCAGATCCTGGTAACAACGTGAAATCAAAGAAATAATGTTTAAGATTTGCAGTTGTGAGAAAGTGTTCATTCCAATCCCGGTGGTTTATGATTTATTACAGATTAAAAAAGCAATGCACATCAAAGCACAGGGGACTAAAGCAGGCTAGTATGAGGATGAGGTATTTTAAAAATCCACTACCTCTGCTTCATTAACAGATTCTAGAACAGTGGACTTGTGGTCCTGGTTTTCTGATAAAAGCGGTATTTCTTTATGGGCACCTTAATCAGTTGCACTGACACATAACACTATTACCAGCCTCTTAAATAGGTTGTTTCTGAAGTTACATTTTTTATTTGATAGCATCAGCAGTGGATGCTTATTCATAAAATAAATGAGAGATTTATATATAGGCACCTGTAAAACATGTCAACATCCAAGTGAATTGGGTAAAATCTGTAAGTTCTGTACATAATTCACTTTTCATTCCCTGAATCTGATGATGTTTACAGTTTGATTCTTGATTCAAGTGTGTAAACTCCCAATGAAATTTTTCAGATGGGTATCAGTCCTGAAGGGTTTCTTTTGTCTCTCCTGATTTGGGCTGTTAGGAGTTCTGTGGACTAAGCTCACATGCATTTTTAACAATAAGAATCAAACAGCTGTATTTACTGCTTTCTAAAGGTAGTTATGCAACTTTTCTGTCAGTGTCTGATATGTATGCAGAAACTCCACTTGGTTTTTTTACCTATGAGGGTTACTTAACACTGTGCCCAGAGATATAAATTGTTTCTGTATACTGTATATTTGCTTGTCGTTTTAGCTAGTATCCTTTGGTTCAGGTAGTATTGGAAAAACAAATCCAAAACCAAACCACTGTACTTAATGCTTGCATGACTAAGAACTTCTGTGTCTTCTAAATTACCTCTTGACAAAAACAAGGCTAAGTTTATAGAAACTGGAAAAACATTGCACTTGGTTTTGTTCTTCGAGGCACATGGTTTATGTGGTTTGTGTCTTCAGGCTGCCTATTTGATGAAGAATAGAAGGGTCCAGCAGATATCATGGGTTTAGAAGCCAGGAGCCATGCACTCTGGTCAAAGCTTGCTCACTAAAGTATACAAACTTGAGCAGTTCACCTGGGTGAATATTTTCAAGCCTGACAAATTGTGACTGCGCTGACTCCTACCTGACGAATCTGGAAAATCTGTGGTCTGAGTTTCTTCAGAAATAATGATTGCACAGTGATCTTCTTTGAAGTTGGTTGATGTTGCAAGTTCTAAAAACACTTACGGAAATTCATCTGAAGGGTTTTAAAATTGGAGGGGAAAAGTCACCAAGCTTTCTCTGTGCAGAATATTTGGGGGTTTTTTATATACTCATCTACATATGAAGTAAGAGTAATGAATCTCTGAAAAACACATAGTATTTTCTTTTACTGATGATAGAAGTGACCCTCTGTGCACTGTGTTCAGGACAGTTTCTGTGAGCATTAAGTGCTTCAATTATGCCATTTAGGTGCCTGTATTTGATAAGGTGTTCTGGTATTTGCTTTTTAAAATAATCTTGGTGTATATACAAAATGACAAATTGATTTTACTGATTTCCCACAGGATTTTTTTTAAGTGATTTTTATCCTGTATATGGCAGGAAACAGATTTTTTTTTTTTTTTTTTTTTAACTAATAATTAAAAAAATGAAGTATTTGCTGTTGTGTTTTGTCATCTTTAGAGCAAGGCCAATAAGCAGGGCTCTTGACCTTGGAGCCGATATTGTTGTGACAGGTAGATGTGTCAACAGTGGAATTGTATTAGGACCGCTCATTCATTCTGTAAGTACAAGTCAATTCCCATATAAGGAACTTAATTGAATGAATATTCAGCAATCATTGTCGGCCAGTTTTTGTCCCTTATTAAAATGTAGATACTAAATTAAAAATAGTAAGCACCTTAATTATTTTTTTCCTTACATGCATGAAAAGTTGCCAGTTTTCACTTATAAACTTATAGCAGGGATATTCATGAACTTGACTATCATGAAGCTGGATTTGGTGAAGCTAAGAATCTTACCATGTTTCACTAGCATTTCACTCCTTTCCCCCTTTTTAAAATTTGATGTACAAGATTAAGAAAAACTATGTTTTTCTTTACCACAAGGTGGCGATAGTAGAGCTCACTTTCATTTTTGGGGGGAGGAACGTCAGGTGGTCTAAAACACTGGTCTCTTTTTAATGGGTAAGCAGTATTATTTTAAGTAGTTGAATTTCAGTGCAACATTTATCAAATTCTTTGAATTTCATTAAGTTATACAAGCAGGATATGTGGTTTTCTGAAGTATTTTGAATAGGTTATACATTTCTGTGAGTGACCCCACAATGTGAAATATGCAAGCTTTCTTTTGGTGCACATTAAAAAAAGAAAAAAAGCGGGTATATGTTAATGTCTGATTACAAATGTCCTTTCTAAAACTTCATACTCTCCTGACTTCATCCATGTCCCAACATTACCTAATCTAGAATTAAACTTTCCCATTTGTAATTGCCATTGTGGGTGGTTATTTTATTCCTAGCTATTCACATTCTTAAAATAGCTGTCAGTGTGTTTTACCTACTCCAGAGTAGACTTATCTAACTGAAAGGTTTTAGGGAGTCTTCTGCCATAGTCTAAATAAGAAACAATGAATATATTTCTTGCACTGTGTTGAACTTGGGGAAAAATAATTTCTAGTTAAACAGAAAACATATTTCCAGTTGTGAAGGATGAGTGGTAGTACTCCAGGAAGTGATAATCTTCAAAAACTGAAAATACGTACTGGTCTGTTTACATGACACAGAATAGATGCTAGACTTTTAAAATTCTGGGTCATGCAAATATTTAATAATATTTCACTTCCAGTTTGTTTAAAGAATGTGTGACTATGGGAATTTTTATTAGTGTATTAATAAGAGGAAAACTGAAATACATCAGAGCTCTTTTACAAACTTACTGTATAGCAACTCAAATCCACTTACAGCCTCTGCCAGTTATTGTTCTTTAGATCTTTGCAGTTAAGTAAAAACATATCCAATGCATTGTCACTCAAAGCAGTGAACATACTATATGCAGTTTGCTGTACTGTATGAAATGTTTCTATATTTAACAGTTTTGTATTTTTCTTCTAGTTTGGCTGGAATAGGGATGAATTTGACTTGCTAGCTGCGGGAAGGTAAATGATATAAGAAGAAACGGGTAAATTTATATTTTATAGCATAATGTCAGGATAACAAAACTTTTTAATCAGTGATTTTGAATGTTATTATTGAAATCATTTATTTAAATGTTTTTGTTTGGTTTTGGGTTCTTTTGTAAGGCTTGTTTAATACTATTGCTTGGAACTGAAATTATAGAAACTTTATTTTGGAACCAACTTAAAATACAAAATGAGGAAAGGAGTTAATGATTTTATTAAACAGCTTAACTTTCTCTTCCTCTCCATATTGTGTCAAGAGGTGAAATCTTACAGTGTAGATCAGCGATTCCCAGCTTTTTCTGTTTCCCATCGCTGTTGATGGTTGAAATGGTAGCAGGTCTTATCCTCAAAGATGCGTAGCGAGAGATTCAGTCAGAGGTCAGCATCACTGTATGGTTTTGCAGAAGCTCAGTGTCAGTACTCCCTTTGCAAACCCTAGTTGTAAGCCCTCAGGTTAGGAATCTGGTGCAAAAAGCATAGGGTAAAATTCTGTCACCTAATTTAATATTCTGTGTAATAGGACTGTGTTGAAGTCCATAGAAATGAGTGACTGCATAGGTACCTGAGTACACCTAGTAATAATATGATTGGGTCTCCTTTTGCATGAGAACAAATGTGGAGAGCAACTTTGTCTCCGCTGAATTGGGGATTTTCCCTCTAATTCTCTTGAGTGTTTGTGGACTATCACAATCAGAGATTTGAAAATCATAGTACATAATCATAATACATTCTGTCCTTCACATTTGAAGTGAGATCTTTTATCTCTTGATTTAAAAATGGGCTGTGCATATTTAGATAAGCTTGTAAGTGTTCATATTTCCTTGGAAGTTAATTTGATTCTTCATGTAGAAGTTATTCCTTTCAACTCTTCTTACACTCATCTTTCAGAATCCCTTGTTATTACTATTACACTTTTAAAGCTGGATTTGTGGAACTTGATTTTACAGAATACTTAGTTATTTGAATGTCATTTTCCCAGCCTTGCAGGTCATCTCATTGAATGTGGTGCTCAATGTACAGGTGGAATATTCACTGATTGGCATGCAGTACCAGACTGGTATGTAATTGTGACATCAGCATGTATGTCTGTAGGAGACCAAAGATGAGGTTTCCTACTATACGTGTTGTGATAACTGCTTCTACTTTATTCTTTTGGAGGAAGCAATATGGGCCTCTTGATATTTTTCCAACTTAATGTTACTCTTCCGTGGTCTATTCTCCCTGTTGCAGTTTTCCTTTCTGGCCAACTGGGGGCTTGCTTTGTTAACTTAAGCAGATGATTTGAAAAAAAATTTATCCCTTTGATTTTTATTTTTTTTAATTTTTTTTTTTCATTTATCATCTGCTCTTTTGAAAGATTTGTTATTGGCTTTTATGTATTACTGTAATGGGACAGACAATATGCATCAGTCATCAGCTAGATCAGTTGCCTACTGTTCAGTCGCAAATTTTATGTAATTTGCTTTGGTAGAGATGAATGTATACCACAGTCCTCTCTTGCTGTATGAGGTAGCTCAACACATTTGTGGAGATCACAAGTCCTTTCAAAAAGTTACGTATCTTATGTTCAGTCTTACTGAATTGGATTTTCACACAGGTAGGTCCTTCTGCCTGCTGAGGAAGGACTTAATGTAGCCTCCTTTTGACCAACTTGTTTTTAAGAGTAGTTTAAAAATAGGGAATATGTTTTAGTAGGATGAGTGATTCTGGCTGCAGTTTATCCCTGTTGTCCTTGGGATGAGAGAGAAGAATCTTGTCCTGTGCCGTGTCACATAAAAGGCAGCGCTGCCGTTACATGACTGAGGAGAGTGCTGAAGAGCAGTGGGATAAATGCAGGAGAGAAGTGTGGTTTTAATCCTGTGTGTTCTTGCTTCTAACGTCACTCTGGGATGACGGCCACTGGGAGCAACCTGTAGTCCAGGTGCATGAACCAGCAGGACACTGGGCCCTTCAATCTGAAGAGCTGCTCTCCTGAGTAGTTCCCTAGGGCTGCCAAGACTTTTTTCTTCTCCTTGTAGTGACTGTTTCAGATTGAGTGTGATCCTGAAAGGTGCGTTCTGCTCTCATGAGTTCCTGAACACTGCTGATGTATAGGTGAAAGGTCAGACCATTTCTTTTCACCTATTGTCAGGCTACTAGCCCTGAACAAACTGGACTTACTATTGTATTTAATAGGAAGTTAAATGAGAGAGTTTGTAGTAACAAGACAGTGTTCAGTTTGGAAGTTTCTAAGTGCTAATTTTACTCCTATTCTGATGTATTTCTTGATGACTTAACTATGCTGTATTATCCAAAAGACCTTGCTTTATAAAAGAATGAAAGGAAGAAACAGAAACTTGGAAGATGCTGCTTTTCATATTAAAATGTGTGGTAGTTCTTTATTTTTAAGGATTTTTGTTTGAGAAATGGCAGTCTGGTTTGGGAAAAAAAGAAAAAAAAGAAAGTTTGAGTTTATTAAGCTATGAGCTACTGGTGTAGCTCATAAAAATTAGGGTGTACCTAATTTTACAGACAAGTATACATACCCTGGATATGCTTACCTAATACCTGTGTGGGTATATGTAAAAATCATGTAACTGTATCTAAAATCATAGTAGTCTTGTGACTTAGAAGCCAGTACTGGTCAGCTCTATTGCTGCTAAATAATATAGAAGGTCAGGACCTAATACGGTTCTGTTACCTTGTCCCCATTGCATCCTTCTGAGCTATGCATGATTGTAACTGTGCTAATATAACAGTAATTTATTTACTTTCAGGTTGTCTACTAAAGAATTAATCATGGTGCTTTAAAACTAATGGGTTTGTTTGCAAATTCAGTAAGTCTTAAGCATTTAGTTGATGAAATTCTTGAAATAAAAGCATGTTATGTGTCAGCCTGTGTGATAAACTCCTGAATCTAGTCAAAACCAAAGTAACATGAGCTTTAATTTTATATTTGGAGAGGCAGAGTAGATGACTGACTAAAGTGGGCTTGTAGTCCAGCACATATATTTAGGAAGGAAGCAGGGGAGGAGATCTATTAGAGCTTTGCTGTTCTCCTCCCCCCACCCCAATAAATAGTTGTTTACTGTATTTAGGCCCAAATGCATGGAGAGGAAATGTGAAGGCTTTTGGTCTGTACTAAACCACATTTTCCATCTGATAGCTTAATAGTAACCTGTTGGCTCCTTAAGTTAAAGAAACTTGATGGCATGTGTTTTTTTTTTTTTGTTATTAGACAGTTTGAATCTTCTTTCAATGCATGCAGAGAATGCATTGTATAATAATGCACAATAATAATATGGTAATTCGTAGTCTTAATGACCAAAACATGCAATACTTGCTGCCACCAGCATCAGTTGTATTGCCAATAGGTCAGCAGAGCTCTGACAGAGTTTGCAGAAGTTACTTCAGTATGCTTTATTAATGATTTCTTCCTCGTTTAGGAAAAGCTGCGTTTTTAGCAGTCTCCTGAAAGTAAGTGTATGTAGTTTAGATCTTAATAAATCATAGTGTCTGTGATACATAATGTTAATTCCAGATCAGCCCAACAAAGTTATTAAATGTGGGGGAAGAAGCAAAGTCAAATTTCTGTTAGTCATTAGAGTGCCTTTCAAATATAAATTTCCCACTGCTGTGAGTGTGTTCACGCAGCCAAGACTACTTAGCATTCAGCTCTGCAAATGTTTTCTGGACCTTTACACTAGAGCTTAAGAGAACCTTTCACAGTATTTTTGCTGTTCTCTGGTGGCTAAACACAAGAGGTCAATGTGTCTTTTTGTCACATCTTATTGCAGAGGGTAGATTTGGTTATGATTAGGCTCAGGTCATATTTTGACTCTTTTTGGTTTTTATTTCTCCCCAAGAACAGTAGTGTACATTGCTGTTCTGTGTTTGGCTGCTGAAAAAGGTGTAAGTGTACTATAAAGAAGGACTGATGGGTGTGAGTTCTTTTAACTCATAAACAAAAAAGGAAGAATTTATCCAATTTTAGGCTTATAAGCCTTATCTGTCTATTGTTTATGTATAAGCAAAAATAATCAGCTGTGTAAACAAGAGCACTTTAAATTAAGTAAAGCTAGGCAAATCAGAGTCAGAGCTCATATTCCGTGCATACATTATCATGTTTTTAAGAGTACTGAGGCACTGGATTAGACCCACTTCATTCATCCACCATAGTTTTTTAGTTTTGTGGGAGTTTGTTTGTTTAAATTTTCTTGAAATGTTTGATGCATACCACTTCTGGGAACTTAATTCCACTGCAAAAAGGTGCTTTAAGCCTCAGTAATGTTCATGTGGGTATATTGTGGCCATTGGATGATTAGCTGTTAAAACCTCTTTCTTTTTGTCTTGTTAAAGTAAGCTTTTAAGGTAAAACAAGTAAAGTATATGTTCCAACTTGTGACTCTCCAAGTTACTTCAGTTGATAGAAGCCAAACTTAATTGGTTTCTGTCTGCTGAACTGAGGCACTGGGATTTTTTAATTGTGCTGGCAGTATCTCCTTAATGTATTTGACTTAAAGGCAGGGATCTTGAAGCTGTAAGGTTTTGTCCAGTTTGCATGAACATGGTCAGACAGATAGAGGGGCTAGATGCTGTTTACTTTTCCAGTGAGAAGAGTGCTGCTTGACTTGCCTCTTGTGTGAATTCTTTCGTGTTTAGCAGAGAAAATGCAAGAAACTATTAGTTCACAGCTTATAGAGGACTAATGTGCATTCTTAAATGACTGATTTAAAATAAATGTTGTCAAAAAAAAGCACTTACTCCTGTTATTTGTGTAGTAATATATGTCAGCATATGGCCAGAAGAAGTGATAATACATCACTGCTCCCTATTTTCTGTCTAGTGTGCAGCACTCCGTAGGGAAGTCGTGTAATGTTCAAAAATGAACCGTGATGCCAGACCTATATTCATAATGCACAGCTTTGTTTTTAATTTCGTTTAACCCAAGACATTGCTGTCTCTTACTATTATTTAGTGCCAGTGGGTGATTAGTACATTGTTTTGTTTTGTTTTGAAATGCAGGAGAGAATAAACTAATGCTGATCAGTAGAGTAATCATTTTGAGGAGATGATAAACACTGACATTTTGCCCTAAGCCAAGAGCGTACAATGGTTGAGACTGCATAATCCTCTGGCCTGGGATGACCAAAAGGGTAAGTCAATAGTTGTAGTTTCTTAAGGGCTGGACCCAGATTGCTTAATTTGGGACTTGAACAGAATCAAGCTTGTGAGTCCCAATCAGCAATGTGGAATGCCTTTTCCTATGTAATGCCATCTATTCCAGGCATCCAGTCTGGTTGGCCTGAAATTGCCTGGGCATTAAGTGTTTACGTACAATGCGTACTCTGAAATGCCCTAGTCAGAGGAGATAAGTGATGCAATAGTTTTTGCCTAAATTGGAATTGCAGCTGAAGTTAGGAAGCATGTTGGTACCTACATGTAAAGAGATGCCTATACCTTACCTATAAGTTTGTGCTGATCTTGCCTGATGCATGTTAGCAGTTTGGAATTGGTTGTAAAAACACCACTAAAGTGGTAGCAGTTTCTGCTTCTTACTTAATGGCATAGTGGTTAAAATACAAGCCCAGGGAGTTGAGAAGGTCAGCTTAGAGCTGTCCTCAGCATGACATTCGTTGAGTCATATCGCAGGAAACAGCATTAATTGTGAAGCTAAAAGTTCATACCACAGCCTAGTTGGACCCTGGTTCACTTCCATGTCATGTGCATTGCTGTGGCTTTTTTGTTTTTTTTTTCTTGCAGCATCTTCCTCTGCAAGTTAATGTACTACACCAGCTGTCCCATCTTTTGTTGCCAGTAGTCTCGGTCTGTCAGTAGTGACCAGAATGAGATACTTGTGGGTTTGGCACCTTATGAGGGAAGAAATACCCATTTTATCTCAGTATCTTTCTCCTTGAGCCAAACAGGACCCAATACTGATAATGGAATTTACTTTTTTTGGTAATACAGATGGCATAAGATTTGTGGCAAAATGAGAAGGAAGGCTGTCTTCATAGCTAGCAGAGATTGAATAATGCATTATCGCAGAGTAGGCAGATCTTTGCTTAGACAGTTCACATTATCACCTGTGACATGCCCATGAACTGTAACATTTCTAACAGCCAGAATGGAAGAAAAACCAGCATTTTACATGAAAAAAATAATCCAAGAGTAAGTAATTGGCAGGCAGAGAAAGGACAGGAGACTCTGTTTCAGAGTCCTGATTCGTATTAGAGTGGGGCAGTAGCTGTGGGTGGTCCATGAGAAAGGTAGCTTGAGCAACAAAACCTATTTTAGAACTTTATCTGTGTGCTGTAGTCAGTGAGGACTTGCATGAACTGTTAGGAGGTTTCTGAGGTTTAATCTTGGCTTATGTTTATTCAGTGGTCTGGTTTACTAATGCATATAATTTATTGTTTCTTTAAATACCGAACACACAAGCCAAAACTTGTTTTGGATGAAAGAATGGTAGTTGTCGTCTCCTTTCACAAATTGATGTATGCTACTTCTGTATTTGAACTCTGTGTTAAAAGAGCTACTCAAAATGTTTTAAAAATAATAATTTTTTTCTCTAGTATTTTATTAATCACACTATCATATAATTTGATTAGAATTCATTTTAGTAGTTTCCTTTCAGAATTGTTTATATTGCTTGATGTTGCCCCATTCTACTAGGGGATTTTATGGCCGAACTGATGCAATTCTCATATTAAAACCACTTGGCCTCTGTGCCACTTTGGATGCCATGACTGTAGTTGTTGCTAAGTTCATAGGTCTGTGGTTTAACTCCCCTGCTACACTGTACAAAATTGCAACATGGCTGTGGGTTATGCCAGCATAAAGCTCGCATGTTATAGTGTGTCGCTACCCAGCAAAACCTACTAGTGAATTGGGCAAAGAGTTACTTCCTTCAGTGGAAATGTGGATCAAGGTGATGGTGAGATCAAAGTACTGCTGGTATGTGCTAGAATACCTCATCCAGGGAGCTGTTGCTGCTGGTGAGCTCTAATGACAAATTTAAGTAGCTGTCTCTTGACTGAATCATGCCATAGGAGTGACTTATCCCAGTTTGTTTCCAAGCTGAAAATTTATTTTAATTAATGTCTTTTAACAATGCACAAAAGACCTTTTTCTCTTAGGCATGCATATGTTAATGTAGGTTATTACTGGCATCTGCTACAAGGCAGTATAGGATGTATGTATTTTCTCAGTCATCCAGTTACAGTACAGATAGAATCCAGGGGCATCTTACTAAATTCATTTGATCTTTGTGTTTTGGATTGTTAAAAAGTGAGGGAAACTTTCAGGGTTGATGTGACCTGGGAGAACACACGTCTTTGAACTAACTGAACGTTCGAGGAAGTTCAATGGGGTAATGGTGTACCTTGGGGAGGAAATATCCCTCACGCTTATCTCGGACAAAAGCAAAACATCTTCCTCGATACCTTTGCTAACTTTTGAAACATGAATGATGTAAATGAACATTTTGAGAAATGAACGAAGAGTAAGTCACTGATTGTAGTGTTCTTTTCACTGACTGTCTGGGTCTTGGATTTCAGAATGCTTTAAGTATAGCATAAAAATTCTTATGCTAGGACATACTAATGTGCTATGTAGGCATGCCTTTCCTAGGAAGACTTTGGGTGTCACCTTTTGGTTTTGGTTGTTTGGGGTGTTTTTTAGGGTGGGGGAGGAAAGGCTGGTATGGGTTTGGCTTTGTTTGGATTTTTGTTTGGGTTTGGTTTTTTTTTTTTTTTTATGTTAAAATGGCTTTTCTCCTTGTGATTTTCTTACAAGCTTTGGGTCAGGACTTTGCTCTAAGTGTTAAGAACTGCATTTAATTTTTATATAGCAGGTATGTCTCAGCCTTGGAGGTTATTTAGAAGTGGTTGCAGGCAGTATGTTTGTACCTATATGGTCTCCTTCCAGGAACTCTGGCAGCATAAAAAATTCTACCATAAAGATCCTCTGACTTTGATGGTCCTAAGATAACAGGACGATCAGAGTCTGTCCTTCCTTTTGCATATGAAGAGACCTGAATAATAGTATTGTTTATACTGATACTATTTATCTCTTGCCTTCCATGATTGGTCTACTTTTAATGACTTAAGTGTTTGCCAGATTTTAACCATTTTAGGGACTGAAAATTTTTTTTTTTTTTTTTCTTCACTATGCTGTTGCTGTTTTTTGTTTTTTAATGGTTTGGGTCTTCTGAGAGTGGAGCTTGAGCAAACTGAAGTTAAATTGATGTTGGTAGACTCAGTGGTTCAAAGTAAAAAGTTAAGGGTCTACAGTTCACTTCTTTTTCCTTCGAAACAAAGATCACTGGGCCATAGGTTCAGGAATGTATAATAAGAGTTGCATGTGCTGGTGACTTGGGTCAAAGTGGGCTGTATCAAGGATACCAGTTTTCACTGCAGGGGGATAGACTACACGGGGTAATCTGTCTTTATGGAAGTCGTTTCACTTTTGGGTGGGTGATTCAAATAAGCTTCGTTGAGCTTGCTGGCAAGGTACCTGAGGCTCTTGCCTTAAGACACGATAGATAGATAGATGGTAGGGTCAAACACACAGGCATGGCACCAACAGAGTAAAAGCTTCTTAATTCTAGCATTACTGTTTATTCGCAGATCCTGCTGTGTAACACTGGGCAAATTGTGATGCTTCTTGTATGTGTCTCCTTACCTGTAAAATTGAGATAATGACATGTTAGTCTGTTACTACAGTAACATTAATACTGAGAGCCAGGAATTGAGGGGGGGTTTGGGGTGTTACTTTTTTCTGTGTCAGACTTTTAAAATGTTGAATGTTACATACTTCTTGCAGCCATTTTTCTTGCTCTTTTCCCCTCAAAACCCCCTCCAACCCTAGAATAATTAGTATAAGGAATTGTTAATTCCATTCAATTCTTTGTATTCAGCAGGGTGAGAGTTTTGGGGTTTTTTTGTTTACATTTATCAGTTTAGTCATTTAAATAGTTTCAAAGCCCAGTCTAATGAAGTATAATCGTTACTGATTTGAAATGGGCTTTTCTAGGTGTCTTCCAGCTACCATACTCTGCAAGTTTTGTACACTATCAGTATTAAAATTGCTGATCTCTGGTAACAGAGCTTGTCTCATAATCCTTTTTTTAAATAACAGGGTTATGTTTGAAGCTTCCCAATGATAAGGAATCTGTTCAAGCTCCCATGAACTTTTACAAATGTCACTGAAGAGTTCACTGGTTTCTTTGCTTACTTCCTTCAGAACTTTGTGGATTTATGTTATACAAACTATGTTCGTCTAACCTTTGCTGATAACCAATTTGGTTGTATGTTCAGCACATTGTTACCACTAGCACCCAAAACCAGTTAATTTCAGGGATGGGCTAACTTTAAGTGTGTACAATGGACCTGATGGTTATTGATTAATCTCATTCTTTTATGAGAATCGTGATGTTCATCACCTTTCATTATTAGGAACTTTTTAGAACAATTTCGCTTTTGCGAGGGGCTGTATCTCCTTAACTCCTTGTGTCTCTGGGATACTTTACCTGCACAGATTTCCAGCTTCTTGTGAGAGGGGAGTGAGCCAGGTGGCCTTTTTAGAAGAATATTAAGTCTCTCTTAATTTTCAGGCACCTCATTATTTTTAGGTCATTACTTTCGCTCAGATTCTCTGTAAATAAAATAAAAGCCTTTTATCCAGGAAAGCAGATATTTAGATCTCATCCACGTAACCCTGAATGAAATTCTGCTCCGCTACTGTAATGACCAAAATGTGCCTCTTACAAGCTATGAGTTACTTGGTCACTTTCTGTATATTACTCTGGTGCGAATGTGAGGAGAAAGAGTATTTTCATTTACAAACATATCTATAACTTTCTGGTTTATTGCTTTTCTTTTTGCTATGCCTCATAATTTTCTGTTCATTCTTTTATTGTTATTGTTCTGGGCTGAAGATCTTAATTTTTTGTATGTCTTTCTGCTTTCTGATTATAACTTTTCTGTGTATAAATTATTATTAACATGTGACATTGCCTGTAGTAAGTGTGATTACTCCTGTCTCCTACTTCCCTTCATCTCTGAGACTTCCAGCACAGTCTGTTCTTCCTGCTTTGACTGGCTTTTTCAAATCCAGAGTGCAGGATATATTTACATGTCTTCACCTTCATGCTGTGTGTGCTGCCATAGCCAGACTAGCCTAGAATTAGCAATTGTGGTGCCTCTTCTGAATTTACCTCTTTAATCATAGTTCTCTAATTCTTTAAGTTTCTTTTTACTTTAACTATTTTTGTTAGTGTCCTTCTCCATTTCCTGTTTCACTGCTATCTGTTTGCTGTTGGTATCTGTTGTTACATCTGCAGTCTTTGCCAAGACATAAATGTGTCCTCGTATTATTTTGGTTGAGCAGTTTGGTCAGTGCTTTTTTCTTACGTATTTTTCTGCAGAAACAACCAGATATGTTACAAATCTTGATCAGTTTTATTTAATTAGTCATTACTGTAAAATTCTGGTATGTTACTAATTTTTCTTTTCACTTTCCCTGTGTATTTATAGGGTTTTTTCAATGTCTTTCATATTCTAGGCACAACATAGGCTTTCCTATTGTGGAATGTTCCTCTGAAGGAGACTTTATTCTTTCCAAACCACCAGACACTGGAGGACTCATCTCTTTCGGCACTGTAGCTGAACAGCTGCTGTATGAATTGGGTGATCCTCAGCGCTATCTCTTACCAGATGTCACATGTGACTTTTCCAAAGTTTCCATCACTGAAATTCCAGGTTAGTTCCCTTGTATGTTAAAAGATCTGTGTCAGTGAACTGAGTTATCAAACTAAAGCATTTACTAGAATTTCCATGCTTTATCAAACTAAAGCAATTAATTTCCATGTTTTCTCTGCATATTCCTTATTAAATCGATTCTTTAAAGTCTGATATGTATTTAACTGATTTTTTTCAGTGACTTTTGCTAGAAATTTCTTTAGAAATTCTGAGCATGCTCTTAATTTGTCTTGTTGGCTGGCTAATTTAAATCTTTGCTCACTGCTCCTTTTCCTTTACTTCTTAATGCATGCCTTGCACTTACCAAGTCTTTAAACTGTGTTCTGGATAAGCAACATTGAGACAGCTCCACTATAATTTCAGTATTCTTTTTAAACTGCTGCTCAGTTTCTTTGCTCAAAAAAAAAAAAAAAGAAAAAAAAAAGAAAAAAAATGTTTTGTACATTTTTTTTTTTTTTTCTCATATGGCATTTGAAATGTTAGTAACAATGGAAAAGTTGTGTCTTTCAAAGTACTACTTGGTAATAGTGTTTTTCTGAGGCATTTAGGTGCATCTTCTTAAGTGCTGAGGTACAGGATTTCCACCAAAGAATGTCAGTTCGAAAAAGTCCATTTACTGTTCTTGAAACTCTCAAAAGCTGGTAGACTAAAGGTAGATATGTATGTTCTGCATTTAGCTTTATAAACAAAACAAACAAAAAGACCCCAGGCTTAACAGATTTGAAGATCTGTTGATTGGATAAGATGGCTTGGAAAAAATGCTTAGCTGTGGTCATTTGACGTTTGTTTTTTACCGGATCTGTATCATGTATTCCTTCATTCTAATGGAAATTACCTGTGACAGTATGCTGAGTGTCTTTATAAAACTTAGAAAAATTGATATCTTAGATTAAAAACTTATTGTGATAAAACTCAAACCACTGTAGCATCAAAAATGTTTTACATCAAAAATGTTTTGCATCAATAATAAAAGTACTGTAAAATTGCACTGTGAACCAAATGGCAGTCTGATAAGACCAATTTGCTGCTCTTAGCCACTAGTTTTTATTATAAAACTAAAAAAGAAACCCTAACCTTTCTATGAACTTTTAGCTTGCAAATGACCTGATATGACATGTTTGAACTTAAAATGAACTTCCACATGAACTTTCAGTTAGCCCTCTTAGAAATATAACAGATGGAAAATGGGCAGATTTCTTAAATATTTTTAGTTTGAAGTGCTTTGACACGTACACCAGTAAAAACAAGCAAGCTATCTGTTTTTGCTGTTTACTTTGCTGATTTTATTGTCCTGCTGGATTACTTGCAATGTTTGAACTGAGAGGTGCTTCTGTTTTCTTTTTGTCAATGCATGCTATGCATTTTGTTTTGTACGGGTTTTTTTACTCTGTATTACTCCTTCACCTGTGTGAAACTCTTCCAGATTTTTCACTCTGACTGTAGGGATATCATTCTGTACTGAGAATTAAATTAGTTTTATGTCAATCTAGCAGAGAGAGTGATGTTATCTGAGTGATGTGTAAGATTTCTGCTAGTCACATTCACTTTTTCAGATAAGTTCTGATTTGATCTTTTCAGAGTATTTATGTAAAGCTTTGAACTGCTTCCTCAATATTTGCAAGCTCAGGTTAACTGCAGGTGAACTATAGTGTAATGCTGTCTGTCTGACATGAGGTGCTGATCCTGTACGGCTGATTTTCAAGGAGCTGCATCTATTAATTTTCTCCACTTCAAGCCTGAACCTGATGCCATGATGGCAATTTTCTGCGGTTCCCTTTTGGCGTTAATATTCCTAATGCTGAACATGGTAATTGCCCTGGAACTTACATTCAGATTGTTCTGTTTCCCTTATTGACAAAAAGGCTAAGGTTGTCTCTTCACTTAATAAGCTATCAGCAAATAAGCTGTCATTTTTGGTTTCTCATCTTTGTTGTACTGTTTCTTTACCAAGTGAAGGACTGCAATCTCCACTCCAACCAACTACAGTAAATTGTTTGCTCTCTGTGTATGCAATAACTTTAAGTGGAGAATAACTGTCGGGCCTGAAGTTCTAAGGCAGCTTTCTTTGTTAAGTGTTTTTTAAGTACATGAATAAACATTTCAATCATTCTGTTAAAAGCCTCATTGAAGTCACAAATTCGGTCACTAATTTATTGTTTGGGTTTCTAAGGCAGAGAGGACTGTTTTTGAAAGGTTCTCTCTTCTGTGGCAGTGCAGCTATCAGTGATTTGCTTTTTAATTAAGTGCATTTGCTTATTAAGTATCACAGAAGAATGTCTTTGAAGTTATATTGAAGAAGCTTAAATACTGATTTTTTAACCACTGTAGGTTTTGATGGTGGGGCAGTGAAAGTTCACGGAGCAAAAGGATCACCTCCTTCAGCATTTTATAAGGTATTATCTCTTTGTATGGCAGGTATTTTTGATTTAGAAAATTTTGTATTTTGGAGAAAATTCTATGTATTTTCTACCATAAACTGTTACCACTTTAAAATCCTCATCCTTCCACTTGCCAAAGAAATACGTTATTTGATACATAAAAAAAATGTTAATTCATATAATAAGCATATCCACAAACCTCCTGAGAAGGCTGGGATTGTTCTTTTGTACTACTAATAATAATTTTTAAAACATCTTAGCCCAGTAACACCTTTGTACTTGTTGATTTTTATACTGGTGTGTTAATTTTATTCCATTTCCTTGTGAAATTTATCTACCAAGTTTTCAAAAGGCCAGTGATGAGTAACTACATCTGTCAAGAGAGCAACTAAGAATGAGACAGATCATCTCCTGAAATACTCTGTTGAAAGAAAACTGCAGTGCCAGTAAAATCGTGAAGTTGTCTGTTTGTCTTCTAGTCTATAGTCTTCTAGTGGTGGTCTTTCCCTGAATGAATGATAAAGTAATACAGGTCTAGTGAAGTACCAGTAGGGCTGGGTCCTTTTCTTCTTTAAACTAGTGTCAAACTGACTTTTACAGAAGCAAGATTGAGATCAGAAATCAACTGCTTAGTACAGCCATATCAAAAATGAGTTCACCTAAGCAGGAAACTGTGCTAATATTTATGTTTAAATAATATAATGTGTGCCTGAGTATAATTTTCTTTGAAACTTTTCACTGCAGTTTTAAAATATTTCTGACACTCTTAAAACCATTTTTTTATAAGTTTGTTTTTAAAAGATGCAGTGTTTAAAAAATAAATAATAATGTCACCACAGCAGGTTTGGGTTTTGTAAAGCCGAATGGAAGAGCTCTCTAGAGACTCGGTAATTAAAGCATACTCACGAAGCAGTTTTAGAATTTAGTAGTACACCACAGGTCACTTTACTTATGACCTCAGTTTTTCAGTTCTGTATCAGCTTTATGAAAAAGGGACTTGTTATTTTAAAAGTATTGTGGGAGTGTAATCTGAACGTGAGTTTTTCTAAACTGTCATCTAACGAAGCATTGATTTTTGTTCTTTTTTGGTAGGCAGCCTACAATTTCAGTACAATATTGTCTTGTCAGCTCTTTGCATTTCCTCAGAATTTTTAGTTCCAACAGTTCAAGTTACATAATGCTGGAACAGTAAATTTCATTTCTGAGTCTGTGTCTGCATTATCTGCATCTGGGAATATCTGTGTCTTTTTAATCCGAAAATAACATTTTTGTTGTGTTTGAAACAACAAATAAATTAAAAGTAAATTATAAGCACATTCCTAAAAGATGTTTAGTTTCAAAAATGTTTGGGGTTTGTTTTTTTTTTTTTACCATTTATGGCCATGCGTTATGGTTATTACTTTCACTGTATTAGAGCTCAATTAAGCAGCTATAGCACTGGAAGTCTAGTAAGATGCCTGTTAGATCAACGTTTGCACTGCATAGCATGTTCTTTTGTGTGTTCATATGTATGTGATATTTTTCCATATTTACTTCAATACTTCTGGGAAACTTACATCTTATCTATTTTACTGTCATAGATTATTCAGCTTTTCAACATTAGAATGTGTTCTATGTAGTGAAAGTGATAAACACAGGAGAATTTAAGGATAACAATGAGAAGTGATTCTAAGTTCCAGAGTTTTGCAGATTTGACTCTTCCTGCAATACAATTCTGAATTTTAGATAATAAGAGTAAATTCGTGTGGTGATGTTGATGGTTCCTTTCTATTCTGCTTCTGCATTATGTGTGGATGATTGTCAGAGAGCATTAATAGCATATCAGTGCTGAATCCCATGTAATTTCATAATCCCTTTATCATCAGGTAAATGCCACTTACCTTGATGGCTTCAGAGCTACTGCTGTCTGTCCAGTGGGAGGTCCAAAAGCAGTACAAAAAGGAAAACGCACTGCAGAAGGTATTCTGCAGAGGTTAGTATTTGGGTCTTGGAAGGAGTTTGGGCTTTTTCAGAGGTGATGAAAATAGAACTGTATTATACAATGCCAACCATATTAACCTTGTAAGAACCCTAAAAGATTATAATCTTGCAGTTCAGAGGACATTTTAAGACTTAAGTAGCCTGTTTAGGAAATGTGTTTTCAGTGTATAACTACATTTCAGGCACGTTTGACGGAGAAAGAAAGTTCTCAAATAATGTTGAAAATAGATGGCTGGACAGTGGAGAGAGTCCGAAATTAATGATGAAAAACTGTGCTTCAGATTAAAATTTATTCAGTGCCAGAGAGCAACCCTTATGAAACTGTTTTTCCTTGATTTTCACTGAAGTTGTTGATTAAGAATCTTAGTGCTATGAAATGTAGGCAGTTTGTGTTTAAAACAGAATTCTTAGTACCTGGTAAAATCTGACTAATGGTTTTGTTTGCTCACACAATTTTACAGTTCTAAGACAGACTGATAAACCCCTAGCCATATGGTTACTTGGGTTAAGAGGGATTCCTCTTAAGTACAATTCCATATCCCCATGGAAGTGTTTGAGCATTTACTCCAATAGTTCCAACCTTTCTAGTTGTCTAGTTCTCTTTGTGCCATGTTTTATAAAACTCCCTATTACATCTTATTACTGGCCTATGCAGCAAGTACACTAGGATGGACACCTGTCAGAAATGCAAGGTGTGACTTACTGCTTATGTGCCCATGTACTGTGGTGAAGGAGGAGCTATGTGATATCACTCGAGAGACATAGCAGATGACAGCAGGCTGTTGCAGGATATGTAATGAAGTTATGGAACCCTTTCTTAAGAGTCATGTGGATAAGTGTATGTGTCCAAGAGCTACTGAGAAAAATTGCGAAAGAAAAAGCCTTTTAGGAGCTGATAAATATGAAGAGGCTTCTAGAGTCTCTGAGGAATAAAAAAACCAAACAAACCCACAACCCAAGAACAAAACAAACAAACAAAACCCCAACAAAACAGAACAAAAAGACAGGGGGGAAAAAAAAAAGGGGGTATATTGTCTCTTTCGTGTTTGTTCTTGGACATTATTTCAGACCAGACTGCCGATTGAAACAGCTTGTGGGGGTTAGTGCCTCTAGTTATTTTCTCTATTGGAAAATAAATTCAGCCTGCTTACTGTGCTGTCCTGAGTAATCGTCAGATGAGGGCTGATGGGAGATAGCCAAAGACTGGTTAGCTGGCTTGCTAAGTGGCCTTTAGCCCATGAGGCATGCCTGTAGCAGCTGTGGTTTGTCATGTGTGTTAAAAATCACAACAGTATTACCCATAATATGTTCTCCATCTCGAACAGTCTTAACAACTTAATGTGTGAAATCATTTATTCAGCATCTTTGAAAGATTTGTCTGTGTCAACCCAGACACAGAATTAAGAGTTAAGCTATTCTGGTTACCTTCAGAGAATGGTCTACCAGCAACTCCATCTCTTCAGAAAGTTGTAACTTCAGTCTTTCCACCACTTTCTGTTGCAAGAGAATTTTGGAAGGACATGATCTTTCAGCTAGCCGGCTTCCAGTCCATTACAAGTTAAACTCTGTCCAGTAGTGTAATGGCAACAAGTACAGAATAAGGTGCACAAATTTAAGGTGCTTCAATCATATAGGGCAATCTAGCTGGCAGCCTAAGTCGTCAAGCAGTTTTGGCAGTTTGTTAATATGACTTCTTTCATTTCTTTTTTGCATGCTTGTACTTTATCTGTTTATTCATTTTCAAAAGCAGAAACAATTTGGCAGTATGTATGTGAAGCAGTCTTTTTGGAGTAGTCTTTGGTGTCCCTTTATTTTTGATGGTACTCTCTTGCATTACCAAGACACATGAAAGGGCTAAAGGTTACCCACAGAATGTATTTTGAACTCTAGGATCTCTAAAGGTAACGTTTGTAGATAAGTAACTTAAAATAACTTACTAGACATGGTTTGCAAATTTAGGTACCTTAAATCAAATGTCTGTCTTTCCGTGGCTGTAAAGATGGCTGCCTTATTTGTGGTACGTGGACTGCCTTCATTATGACAATTAGAAAATTATATTTTCTATTTAGGTTGTCTATACTGCTGATATTTGCAACGATGATGATATAGTAAAAGTGTCTTCAAAATGTTTCACTGATGCAAAATATTTTTCTCATGCTAACATAATTCTAATGTTTCAACTGAGAAAATATTTTATCCATCTAGAAGGGCACCAGACCAAGATTATTGGGAGATCAGTTTAGGTGCTTCAGCGTTTAGCTTACTTTTCCAGTCTGCAAGATGTTATTAAATTGGACTGACTTAAATAGTTGGATTCTTTCAAAACTTTTTTCTGACTTTTATACTGTGACTTTTATTTTTTTTTGGGGGGGGGGCAGGATTTGGATTTCAATTGGTCATGCTTTTAAAACTGTAGTGATTATTTTCAGTTTTAGTGCTTGAGTGTTGGGCTGTTTTTTCTTATAGTTGTAGCAAACAGTCTGTTTAACTCAAATTTAGTATTTGTCAAAAAATTCTTGGCTCTCTTAAAGAAGTGTGTGTTTTCATGGTGTATAAAAAGGTAATATTCATCCCCATTATTAATCATGATTGGACAAACTTGGCACTCTTGACACAATGTGCTTTTGGTGGAAATAACCTTACAGAAAGAGTTAGAGGGCTTTCAGTGCCAGACTGGAAAGGCACAAGTAATAAAGAAATGTCCTGTTTAAAAACTTGACCTACTTTTTGGCATTTGAGCTGTATGTTCAGGAATCCCAAGTAAATATCTTTAAGGTTTTGGTTTTTTTCTGATTCATTGCTGCCTGTGATGTAACAAGGTAGTTCCATGTATTTATTGGTAGCTTGTAATGCCTTGTAGCATAAACAGAGCTAAAAACTGAATTACCAGTATGAAAACCAGGAAGACTGCATGTCTGTAATTACATTTCAAGCTGTCTTTGTTTTAAAGATAAAAGTAAGAGCTGAAACCCATGTATTTGTCTTTGCCTGTCATCTTTCAAATAACGTGAATAAACAAAAGGCTCAGTTTGAAACCTGAGGATAAATTCAGAGGCGTGACCTCCTTGTCAGTAATCTCTTGATTTGTAGTATTCAGATGCGTTTGCTTACTGTAAAGTATTCATAGTCCAGTTTACATGACAAAGCTAACTCCTGTGGACCACACAGGAATTCTTCAGGTAATCAGGAAGTTTACTAATAAAAATCATTTGTTGCAGGACTCGTCTTATTTTCAGTCAGCTTGGGTATGAAGATTACAGTGCAGTTAACATACAGGTTTTAGGGTCTGAAGATACATATGGACCTCATGCTAGAAGGAGTATAGATGGTGTAAGTATTCAGTGGAGTGTTCTTAAACTTTTACTGACCTCTCTTAATCTCTCCATATTGTTATCTTTTCCACAACTTTAAAGGAAGTCACTATCATCTTGGGACTTTCACCCCATCATCTTCCAAAGAATTCAGTTTCACTACTTAGTGTATAAAATTAACACTGACAAGGTCTTTGCAGTATTGGATCTTCCAAAAGCACTGATACGAAATCTTGCAAAAATGTTGTTGTAGTCTGTTCTAATGTTGTTCATCTAAAGAAATATCTTATAAAGGTTCTCATGATGTAGACTTAAATTGCATTAGATGTAACTCTAAAAGACCACATTATAAAGATTGCAGAGTCAGGAAATGGCAGAATTACTGTTACCTCTGCAAATTTAAAACTGTGAGTACTATTTGTGAAACAGTCATCAACTATATAATTCTGCATTGTAGTTTGTGACTTAATAAATGCATATGTAAGAATATGAATGATGGCCATAGCCACTGCAGCTGTGATACACCATGGTCTGTTTTCCTAATCTAGAATATGAAAGTTTAGGGGTTTTTTGGGGGGTTTTCTTGGTTGGTTTTTTGAGGGTTTTCTTGAGGAAAAAGACTGTAAATCTTGTCCTCACTTACATGCACTTTAAATATTTAGACAGTTTAGTATGTTCCAGAACAGTAGCATTTAATTCTTCTTTGACAGTGGCAGTCTTGCAATGCTCTTAAGGTACATGTGGCAAAACTCAGCTCTGAAGTCGATCTTAGGAGTGCTGACACTTAAAATAGCTGACAGTTTGTATGTATAGGAAACAAGAATGTGATGTGAAGAAAGACAGCAAACGTCTTACTAGTGTTCTTAGAAATTGAGCAAGTTACATCTGTAGCTGCTCATTTTAGTGCTTCAGCTTCCGTTTCATTCTGCACAGGAGCAAGAGTTGCTTCATGAGGAATGAGCTTTATAATGTGGTCTTTTTCCTTTCAGGACCATAAACCCTGCAATGTGAAGTGTGTTGCTGAGATTGCAGAATCAAAATTTTGAAACATAGGAACAAGTGTTCCAGATGTTGAACTTGTCTGTATTCTGGTCATACCAGCTCCTTATGGTTATCTGCTGTAATACATTCTTTAATGTTACATAGAAAGTTTTTTGTCTCATTATTCAGTGAATAATAATTTGAAAAAGAGCTTTTTTTTTTTTTTTTTTTTTTGTTCCTTACTGTTCATTCTGTCTTGTTAAGAATACATTGTACGGATTTTCCAAATGAAATTGAGTAATTGTAATTATTTTCTGTATTTATTTTCAGCCTCAACCCCCAGGTCTTACGTTAAAAATAGAGTGTTATCTCCATTATATGTGCTTCCCATGCATGCCTGAAATAGTATGTGAGAGCTAAGGCTGAAATACAGGAAATCATGCTATTGCCTTTCCCCTTTACTGCTTCCTCCGAAAGTTCAGAAGAAACTAACCAGAGGAGTTTTCATCTGGAAAGCAGCCATAGTAGCTTTAGTAGTAGAAGGGGTGGGGAGTGGTGTTTGCTTTTCCATTTAAAATACAAAGTCATGGAATCCTAAGGAAAACATCTGCCTTTTGGGGCTTTATGTAGAAATAATGTAGTCTCTTAAATGCTCTTTCCAACTGTGTCTTTCTATCCAAATTAGACATGGTTATTTGGGTTGCAAATAACAGTGCTCAAAACCAGAGCCGTGTTGTATTAGCCAGTATATTAACACAGTAGGAAAACAGTTTTGCTTTGAAGGTTCTAACATCTAAATTTAGAGAGAAGCAAATATGTATATGAATACCAAGACAGGATAAGTAGAACAGCTGGAGCTCAGTGTAGATGGCTGGTGTGGTGTGACTAATCCTAATACAGGCCTGTCAGCAGGTCTGTCAAACTGGGTGCAAAGGTTTGCCTTTGCAGATGTAAAATTGCTGTACATCCCGTCTTATGTAGGTCTGTATGCTGTAGTCTGAGCTGCTGTGTGGAGGCTTGACTGTTCTGACAACACAAAGTATCCTGAGAAATGAAGAAATGCTTGCTTCCTCTCCTTTCTTGGTCTTCCTCACCTCTTTATGTGGTGGTGGTTTGCCATTCCAGTAGCTTGCTTTAGCAGCAGCAGCCCAGCATGAGCAACAAAGGGACCTGAATCAGCACTGAGTAACTTAATTTTTAGTATCTCCTGCTCTATTGCTTTCTGTGGCAGAGGAAGAAGGGGGTTATGATAGTGTCACAGCATCGGTGAGTTCATGGTTTAGAGATACTGAATGTGTTTCATGTGAAAGATTAATTACCTATTAATAGTACATCAGGTGTTAAGAGTTTGGTATATTAAAAACTGTGCTGTGTATTCTTGTCTTCTGCTAACTGTTAACCAGGTTACAACACACTGTAAATGTGTTGTAAACACATCTGAAGACTTGATGGAATATAACTTTTTTCTATTTTTTTAATTACGATACTGTAAGATAAATGACTTTAAAATAGTTTATATATCTGGATTCATCCACTCAAAACAGGAATCAGCTTATTATTTTCACAGACCACTGAATTTTGGATCTGTGGGCAAGGAAGAAAACATGGTAGTTTAGAACAAGGAAGCAGATGTGAGTGCATAATTATGTTTTCTGCAAGAGTATTTCCTATTAAGTATTATTTGTAGTAATTTAATCTTGTGGTAGACTATTAAATGGAAACACTTGGAAATAATGTTAAATGCATTTGTTGAATGTGGCATGGCTGCGTATTTTCTGTGTAGCAACAGTTTTACAAGAATGTAGTGAAACTTTTAAATTGGAAACCTGATTGGTTTCTTATTTATATTTTGATCAGGACATCTATTTCTGTATTCATAGAGGGAAATTTCTGTCCTTTCAGTGATGCATTCCTGCCCAACCTTTCCAGCCCTATTCTGTGATACATGATCTGCTGGAATAATATAACCTCTCCTACACTGGCTCAGCTAAACTTTTATTTTAGGGTTTACCTACGTGAGTATTGAGATAAGCTAACAAAAATGTGAACCAAGTTTGCAGGATTTCCTGCATCATAGTAGTGTGGTAAATATTTTCCAGGCTGGTATCTTGGAGGCTGAGAGATGAACTGTGTGTCTCCCTGTGAGTATGTCTACACAGGGGTACCTAAGAAGGATGAAAGCAATTACCTTTATCATTACAGTACCTCAGAGTACCTCTGTGAGGATATGCCACTAGAATAGGAAATAAAGGAAAATCATCGTTCAAATTTATGAATATTTAGAACTTAGGTTTAAACATACTAAACCAAGAAGGCCCTTTATTGTTAGGTTTTCACTGATCACCAGCTATAAAGTCAGGAAGCTTTCCTGCCTTGATAAAAGCTGGCATAAGGGAGCTTGTTTGTGTTGGGATTTTGTCATGTATTTGAGCTACAATGGAGGGTTTGGTAGTGTGTTAACATAACGGTCTCTTTGGGATACTCTTACAGTAGCCAGAACACTCGATGCAGTGTATTACAACATTTATGATAAATACCATTTCAGCAGCTGCCACTAGGAAATACATCCATGTTCCTACATTGCTGAAGTTACTTGAATTCCTCAAATTGACTTGAGATTTTGAATGTTGACATGCTCAACAGTATTGCTTTTAAGAAAAATGTGCTGTATACAGAGGGGAAAATTATACTAATATACAAGGCATCAGTATTTTTGAAGTTAATACTAGGATTTCACATCTCGTTTATGTGGTTTTAAACAATGCAGCTTTATAGAAATGTGGGCAATTAAAATAAGAATTATTTTAAGAGTTAGGAGATGCGTTAAAAGATGGGCAATTTAGGAGTTCAGATCCAGCATGTAGTTTCTTAGGAAAAAACGTAAGTTCAAAATGTTTAGTCAAGTATTAAAATTGGGAGTGAGAGGTAGGGGGTGGAATACACTTTGTTTTGTTATGATACTGTTAGATTTACTAGAATTCTAAGGAGTAAATCTCCATTTTGTTAGGAGTAAGAGTCTTTTCACTGCTATCTGCGTAAATTGACAATTGGCTAAAGTAATTTTAGAATTGCTTTTGACATGGTTTCTAGTTCTTGTAATCAGGGACACCCATTCGACTTTGGGTAGTGAATAAACATCAAAACATACATAGAGCAAAAAGATTGAGATGTGGTTTTAGATGAACTGAATTAAATTTGTGATCAAACAACAACTGCTTGCATATACTAACAACTTCAAGGTGTTCATTTTTTCTCTCCTGTTCCTATCTATTAGACAAAGGATGCTGTTAGCATGAAGAAAGGTTCCTCTGTCTATTCAGTGTTAAGTCGTGAAAAATTCAGTTCTGTGTAGGGTTATGCTGTTCCTTAGCCTAGAGGTGAGAGGACTCCTTTAAGGAGTCATGGCTCTGTTCTTTTCATCTGACCATAAAATGTGTCTCCTCTGCTTCATACGTCAATCCCCAACAATTTGAAGTTGATGCTGTTGAATTCTAGCAGCATCTGTGTCTTTCCCATGTGCTGAGTACTTAGTCACTGATGCTTTCCAAAGTGTCACTGGTTTCTGCATTTGTAAAGAAATAGGGTTTTTTTTTTTTTTTTTGCTAATATCCATTAAAAATGTTACACTAGCAGGAAAAATGTTATTTTAAAATAATTGTATGTGAGGAAAAAGTTGGAATAAACTGAAACCAGGTTATTTAGTCATGTATATTCACTTCCTGGTATAGTAAACATCTGCCATAGATTAAAAAAGGGTTGGATCTTCCAAAATCCAATAGTTTCTTTCTTCCAGGAGAATGTCCTTTTCCGTCTCCCACGTAACTGTATGTTGTTATTTATTTATTTATTTTTACTTTTCCACATTTTTAGTAGAACAGCAACCAAATCTACAAAAACTCTTTAGCCAGGGCATTTAGAGAGGTGTGAAGTGCTCTGAGCTCTGTAGAACTGTAGAATAAAACAACCCCAAAAAAATCCAACCAACCAAACTTTGGGGTTTTTTTTGTTTTTTGTTTTTTGTTTTTTTTTTCCATTTTTTTCATGCCTTCCTGTAATACATCCTTTCCTGTTTATATAAAAAAAGAACATAAACACTGGAAGAAATCCCCTAGTATCTTGTGGTCAAACTCCTTTGTATTTTACATTGATTTAAGTAAGCCAAGAATTTCATGTAACATTACCAAGGAATCTTTAGAAAGTTGTTTGTGTTCAGTAACAAAAAAAAAATGCTGACTTTGAGAGCTGATCTACCAGAGAGAAGTACTCTGCTGCAGAACTCCGTACTTGAAGTAGTTCTGTGTGAGAAACTCGTGACCAGTAGATCTTGATGCCTTGTGCAGTACCATTTCATATGTATGATGGAAATGGTTGTGCTTGTGCTCTGGGACAAGTAAGAGACGCTTAAGGACAGACTTGTATTGTGAGCAGGCTTCATATTTTTAGATTCAAAGGCAGACCACAGGTGGTTCTTACTGATGGACGCAGATCCTGGAATAAATACAGTGTTTGCCCGCAGTGAGACCTAAAGTTCATTCTAAGGCTTTTGCCAGTGTATTAATTCCAACAGTAGATTTTATAGTGGCAGAAAGGAGATTTTTGAAAGAAGTAAAATCTTAAGTGAGAGAGTGCTCGTCTGCAAGGATGGGTGTCTTAGCTGACTGCAGAGTAGGGAACAGAGTACTGGTTGGGTTTCCCTTCAGAGGAGGTCTGCTCTTTTCTCTGGAAACATGGTGGCTTTTACAAGTTATATTTTCCTACTTAACTCCCAAGAATTAGGTTTGAGTTCTTTTCTGTGAGCAGATTTGCTTGATGCTAAGAAAAGTAATCCTGGCTCTTGATTTGACCCTAAAGTACTCTCAGTGCACTTCAAGTAAGAGGAGAGTTTGTTTGCCAGTTCCACTGAGTGAAGCCAAGTATTTAGTTTCTTATAAAGTACTGTTAGTTCTAGTACTTGATTCTTTGAGAAGAGTGGAGAAACAGCACAGTGTCCTAGCAGTCTGAAGTTTCCAATAGCTGATTTCATGGTAGTAAATTAAAAACAGATAATGAAACATTAACAGAAAATTATAGTGATGCTGGATGTAAAGTCACTGAATGAAAGTTATAGCTTGTAGCAGTGAGTACTAAATATTTCAGTTAAATCTAACTTGAGTACTGAGCTGCAGTTATTTTTCAGTTTGGTAAATTTAACTGACATGCATCTAAGCTAATCTAATGTCTACTATTTTAAGCAGGGTCCTCGAGAAGCTGTTATTTGGCTTGCTGTACACCATAAGCAAAAAGAAGCTGTAGAAATCTTCTCCAGAGAAGTTGCTTCAGCTGGAACTGGCATGGGTAAATATTGACATTGTCTTCTAAGGATTTTAGAGTTACTTCTTTACTTTTCCATGAGCATGACTAGCATCCAGTACTTAGTCGTGTTCACTTTCATTGCACTGCGCCTAGTGAAATTCTAAGTTTTCAAAGGGTATTTATGTTTGGTGTAGAAATACAACCTGTAGACGTTAGCAAAATGATAAAAGGAAATCTCTGGAAGTCCACCTTTCTGTTCCCTTGATACTCTTTATTCTTCCATTGCTGCTACAGTCCTTTCCTGCCTTTTTTCCTTTTCTTCAGTAGTCTTTGTTTTCCTGCCCATGGTTACACCAATGTGCAACATTGTCATACTCTGAAAGTGCTGGGTTTGTTCAGGTTTCAGTTTTCCCTTTTACTGTCATTCTTCACAGAATGAAAAAAGTAAAAAATCTGCAGTACTTGGGCTGGGTGGAGTATGTACAGCCCTGAAATTGAGTTACTGCAAGATGAGGGCATCTGTGTCTGAAGGTGGCTGGCAAGTTATCAGTTCACGTTATCAGGGCTTTCATGATGAAACAGTGTAGAATCAGGTTGGGCAGTCTGCATGAATGATGGTGAAGGTGCTAGTTTTGTTTCCTAGAGAAATAGCTTAAACTTTTTAGAATATATTGTAGCAGTTATTCTCTAAAAAATAAAATAATAATAAAATAATTAAATAATAAATAGTTTCATAGTAAGACTGATAATGAGCAGCAATGGGAAAGACCATATTTCTGGGGTCATTTATTGAAAAACTGAGGAAAAACAGGGACAAGTTTCAAGTCCTTCCTAATGAGCAGCAAGGAGAAAGGAGGAGTTGTTGTCTTGCAGGGTGATGTCACCTGAACTGAAACATTTAATTCCATTGTTTTTTGGACATTTAAGAAACAAAGAACAGTCACTTGGTCTGTACCAGACAAAAAGAGGAAAAAAAGGGAAAGTTTTGGTCCTCTGCTTGGACTGTATTTAGTGATTGTGGAATATTGTTTTTAACTTCATTCTTCATGCAGTTGGCGTTTGTTACTGTAAGCGGTGTGTGGACAGTTGTACAGATAAGTTTCATATATGGCACTTTTTATCAAAGAATCTTCAAGCTGTGTAAACACCACTGACTAAGCTTTCTAGTGTCTAGTAACATTGGAAAGTACTCTGCTTCACAGATGGTTTCCTGAGATAGTGGAAGGAAGCATAACCACAAAAGAATTTGGAGTCCTTGGTTCTGCTTTCCTGAAAGAAATGCTAGAGAGGAACTCCACCAGTATTTAAGGGAACCAGGTTGGCTAAAATTTAGGAATGGGGAGTAGA